>NC_137969.1:210266688-210889188 GCF_963924665.1 Micromys minutus | reverse complement strand
ATCTAACAATGGGATGCTAAGTAGTTTTCTCTGTCTATAACAAGTGATATTAAGACTTACTATATGAAAAGATAAGGATTATTTAGACTCCTGGAGCTAGAAGTTTCAGTCCATGGTTCAGACATGGCTGACACCATTGTCTTGGCCTCTTGTAGTGCATCATTGTGGGGGTTCAGAGCAGCCCAAAACCACTCTCCACAGCAAGAAAACACAAAAGAATGAAGAGAAACTGGATCCTCTTCTGTGGATGTGCACCAGGTCATTGAAAGATCTCCCCTGTACCCCACCACATAAAGATCCCACTGCCTCCAGATAATCTTACTGGATGAGGAGTAAACCTTAAACACAAAAACCTTGAAAGAGCAGCCAAGACCAAAATGATAGCAGACAACAAAAGAACCTGTGTAATGAGATAAAGGATGAGAGTGAGAGTGTTTGCACATTAAGGGTGAGAAGGAAGAATTAGATGTGCAAGCAGAATAAAATGTTCCTTGAAAACAAACCTTGCTTTTCTTCATTCCTATTAATAAGCCATTTATATTGAAATTGTTTTTCTGGTGTTTTAAAGACATCAACAACTGCTGTTTCTCAAAGCATTTTTTTCCATGGTGGCAGAACAATTACCACAAAACTCCTTAAAATCTTCATATTCTCTAGCCGTGACTTACAAACATGGTGCTTTGAAAGACTTGTTCTGTCACTGAACAATAACCTTTCTTCTTCTATTCTTGAAAACTTGGGATGTCATCTGTGGCTCCAACTTGACAACAGTGGGTTTTAGTGAAACTAGCTTTTACTTTGAAAAATCTTTTAAAATGTCTTTACAATTTTTCAAAATCCAATAGTAGACAGCTTCACTTTATGCATTTTTAGATGTTTCTTTATGTAAACTTGAAACATCGGGTTCCCAATAGGTTTATCAAAGCTTCTTTCTTTTGTGTGCACTAACCAGAAAAATCTTACAGAACTGTGGACTGTTGGGCAAATACTTCCATCTCCTCCCCTTGGAAACTTTCTGCTCTCTTCTGAATGTCTCCATGGGGTTTATAACTGTAACCCCTACCCCTTAAGCTCTGATCCTTCCTGGCAAGTTGTTGTTTCTTGCAAAATATCATATGATGTCTTTGGCTTTGATGTCTTTATCTTCCTCCAGCCTTTCTTCTGTAAGGAATTCTTTCTCATTTGTGTATCTTGACATGCTTTATATAACATCAGCATGGCATGAATCAGAACAGAAATAGATAGTCCCTTTCAAAACTGTGTCTATTTACCTGATATAGAAGATACAACAGGTTTTCAAAAGCATACTGGAAAAATGTTGTAGTTTTTCTAATTTCACCATGACATCCAAGCTGTGACTACATTATTTGAAAAATGCAGATACTAAGTAGGAACACAAACTAGAAAGGTTGCAGACATTTCTATTCCGAGGAAAACAATAATAATGGGAGCATCTAAAAGTAAAGTATAAAAAGTTCAAATGTGATGACAGAAAAGACATAAATTACACAAAAATAGTTTGAATCCTCAGGTTTTTGTGGATCACCCCATTGGCTTAAGGGTAAAGGTACATTTTCCATGTCCCCTACCTTGTTCCCTTCCTACACCAAACTTTCAGAAACTATAAACAATTAACCAATACTTCTAAATTATGTATGAGTCCAGAACTAAGCAAGGAGAAAATTATCCAGAGCATGAACCTGGTCCTCAAATGTCATAATTTTTGAAACAATAGCAATATAATGAGTTATAAAAAACAATTTAGACTATGTGCCTTGATGAAAAGTGCAGTTGGATCACAAAGGTTAGAGACATTCATGGAAGTCAGATTCACATGGGGTAGAAATATCAACACATATAAGCTAAGTATTTAAATATTAATACCGATAAGCTGACAACCCATTACTAAGGCCATGTACAATTGGCTACCTCTTGCGTTTCAATCCTGACCCCATCCCTTCCAGCCTCCTGATCATCTGCACTTTGACACTTCTTAGGGAACTCACATGCATTGTATGGTGCATATAATTTGAAGAGTTCAAAAAGTAACTCCTCTTTAAGAACAGTGTTTTAAATATTTTTATATCCATGCATAAGACCTGAATCCTAGCTTTGGAAATATATGATGCATGAAGACAAAGGTGTTTTCATAGAGAAACTGAATGAGATAGTAAAAAAAAAGTGTAATGCTTTTCTGGAAGATTTCTGACTTCCAGAAGGACTTTCATTGTCATATGCAGGGAGATTAGTCACAGGCTGAGCCCTCTCTGAAGTCACTGAGGGGGAACAGTCTCAGCAGGGGCAAGACTTGGAGTTTTGAATGAATAGGTTTGTTTTCTATGATAACATACACCTATCTTCACTTTAAGTTACTCTGAGGTCAGAAGCTGCAGGCCTCTGGATTTACTGACAGGTGTTGTTGCTAACAGCAGGTGATTACATAAAGGATTTATTGCTAGCACACCCTTCATTGTCCAGGCACCCAACAGCCACTCTTGCTAGGCTGAATAACTCTTTGTGAACCAGAGGAAAAAGAAAGAAAAAGAATCAAAATGCTTTATACAGGCAAATATGCATAGACACATATGCAGCCATACATTCATTTGCATTTTCATTCGCATTCTCCTTTACACATTAACACATTCACATTTTTGTTGGGCTCTCATACTGCCCATACTGTCCACAAGTATTTATGCATGGTTACATATATACATATACCTACACACATAAATATAGACAAATAGACTTACACATATGGATGGACTGATGCATCAATGGATGAATAGATGTATGTATGAATGGATGGATGGGACAGGGATCCCCCTCCCAAGCCAAACCATCCAACCAACATTTTTCTAGCCTTTTAATACCATCTTAGACAAAAAATTCTTTAGACAATTACCTCAGAGATAAAATGTTACATAAAATGGGAGTTACAGAAGAATGCTGATATTAAGCTCAAAGCAATGTTTCATTCTAATATGCTCATTATAAGTTCAAAGCACCAATTTTTACATGGCTTTGCATTATCATAGTGCACACTGTGACTTTAACCTTAGACTTAAATGTGTTTTCTTAAACACAAATTTGTCCCAAGTCTATTTCTCTTTTTAGTGTAAATATGGAAGCCTATTATATTTCTTATTATGTAAAGATTACTTACTATATGAGAAATGGGAATATTCTACTCTTTATTCTAATTTTATTATATCTTTCTAGCAAAGCAACTAAGACTACCTACCTCTTAACATTTTCTTCCTAATATCATTTTAATCAAATGAGGAATTCTATAGAATCATTAATTTATCTAAATAGCATTAGTTAATGAAAGTTCATCTTTATGATGATTTGCAAGAAATCTGATCAATAACAGGGTACACTAATGCAAATGGATTATTATATTAATTTAATAATGAGAAGAATGGCATATCAGCTGCAAGATATGAGATGATGTCTCTTGGGGACCTTGCCATCAAGTTCACGCATCATAAACCATGCAATGCTGGGCTACCTCTGAGAAGACCACCTGTTAGTTTAGCCTATCATAAATAGCTCCTGACAGGCATCTTTTCAGATATACCTGGCTGACATCAACTTATATACCTAATAAAATATGCAACATCAAAACTATAGCTAACAAAAGCAAGTATCTGTGAAAGTTTTTATTATAGCCTCCTCTAATATTTTGCCGCCTTATCAGTAGATACACTGGCCTACCTGGGTCCTTTGCATGACACAAAACATTAAGTAACTGATATAAAATGAAAGATAAATAATTATAACATTTTGATTTATTGATGTAGTATTTTTATTAATTCTTAGATAATTCCATGCACACATAACAATGCATTTGAATCATAGTTACCCCCATTCCATCATTAATCATTGCTCAGATCCAGAGATCACACTCACTTGCTCCCAACTTTACCTTCCTCTGTTTTGTTGCTTTGGAAATCTACCAAGTCTAAATTAGAATTCCTATATAGTTACTAGTATATGTCTGTCCACTATAGTGTGATCAAGACAAGGGGACAATTTTAAAATGGTGAGGAGATGAAATGAGACTTTAGAGGAGAATTTAATACTATGTCCGTTTGTCAGAATAATAGTAGTAGGCTTATCCCTCGTTCCTATGAGCTGACACACTATAGATTTTTGTTGTTGTTGTTGTTGTTGCTGTTGTTGTTCAGTCTTGATACCAACCATTTCTTTTTTAATATCTCAGTAAAATGGCCAAACTTGTAATTCACCCTAAGAGAGTCTGACATACCTATCCAGTACTTGTTAAAAGAGGCTTACAAGTTGGCCTTGTGATGGTTTAATAGTTCTTAAGACACAAAAGAAACTACTACCACATTCATTTTAAGTTTCAGGGAATTACTGTGCATCAGTTCAGACTTATCACTTTATAAGACCTTTCTCATTTAGAAAACTTGTCTTAAGAATGAAATTAAATCATCTGTAAATCTTATCAACCTTTAGCAATTCTAGAGTTTTGAGTTTTGCCAGGGAAGCAATTCATGAAGTATTTTCAGATATTCAGGTATGTACATCGTATCATTTGCTACAATTGAAAAACACTGAATTCATTCACATGGAGTCATAATATTAAATAAATCAAGATTCATAAATGACTTTAGTTATTTAAATCTTAAGTGAGAAAATAATCACAAAATATTGGCAAGTGAGAAGAATATAAGCAATGTGATTCTATTCTTAGCATAGGTATGCAAATACGAGCTTAGACACAGCACAGATACAAATATATGACTGAATAACACTAAAATATTAATAATGATTAGTTCTCAGTAATAGAATATTCAGCTTACTCATAAGATTAATTTTAAATGTTATAAAATAAGATTTTTTATGTAACAATGTTCAAAAGGAGCAGTCATGAATTAATAGTTCATATTCTCAAATTTGCTGTTTCTTCTTCAAAGGCCAGCTTTAAATATATTCTGACATTATAAATGTATTATGTCCTATATCATATATCTTTATAACCCCAGATTCTATTCCCTATTCTTTATTCCAATTCTAAAATCTTTTATGATCTTAGAAGAACCATGAAATCAGACATCATTACACTTCACCAACATTGAAGGCATGGCATCAAAGACCCACTTGATTGTTATATATCTTCGAAAGTCTAGAGAATATTTTCTAATTCTCAAAGCTTCAAAGAGTCATACAATTTCTGAGTACATTCTTAGAGCAACACTATTCCATTGTAACAAAACACCAGAGACTAAGTGACTTTAAAATAATTACTTTCTACAGTCTGAAGACTGAGCAGTCCAAAATCAAGGTGTCAGTGGATGTGGTGCATGATGAAGTTCCACTTCCATGTTAATGACTTCCTTCTTACTGTATCTTCATATGGTGAAAAAAGTTTATGGAGCTCTCCTGAGTTCTTGTTGTAAGAGTCCTCGGTCTACTAAAAGTAGATTTCTTTCTTCCCGTATTTTCAGGAACCAATGTTCACCAAAATGTCAGGGAATTAACTCACGGTAAGGAAAAAATCTGACATTTATCCTGAGTGTTCAAATTGGCATGTGTGGGTGTAGCAAAACACAAGGCTAGCTTAAGATGTCTGGAAAGTGCTTGTAGATTATGAATAAGAGAAAGTATTGGCACAGTAGTAGTAGCAAGTAGTCCTTACTGTATGGTACACATTACAGTCAAGGTATTTATAAAAAGATGGCCTTTCATAGTTATATACTTCTGATGAAACGGTTAAAAAATAGACATGTAGAGATCATAGACTTTGTGGAATATCAAAGTGTCTTCATAGTCCAGTTGAAATATATTTAGTGTGATCTTGAATTTTAACCTCATTCTGGGTAAGAATTTGAGCAAAAGCTAAACTATCTTAATTGTAATTACTTTTTAAACTGATAGTTTTAAAAATTATTTGTCATTTCTTAGCAAAAAATGTGAGGTAAAAGAGCACATTCTATTTAAATTCATCATTGCTTTGTGTTGTCTGGAAGATTCTGAAATTAAAACAAAGCAGAGCTTCTATGGGGGGTGGGTGGCTGTGCATGGAAGGGCACTGGAGTGTTGTGCCAATCAAAACCTAGAAGTCTTGCTGGAACTTAGATTTCTAAAAGAAATGTGGGTTTCTAATCTCCAATGTATGGTGGTATGGTAAGGAAGAGACAGTCCATCCCCTCCTTAGTGCTGCTATAAGCTAGTGGTTCTCAACTTTCCTAATGCTGCAAACCCTTACTAATAGTTTGGGCCAAGAAAACAAATCTTGACTTATATTCAAGAACATAAGCCTATATAGTAGAAAGTCTACCTTACCAAAGGAACTATAATCTGCATTATAGAAAAACAGCAGGAAATGTTTTCACTTAAAAGAAGCAAACCAGCCATGTTTCAGTAATGTCCCACACATGTAATCCAGAAATCAGGAGGCAGGGGTAGGCGGATCTGGAAGCAGGAGCTGGTGGATCTCTGAGTTTTAAGCCAGCCTGGTTTACAGAGTGAGTGCCAGGAAAGAGATACACAGATAGACACTGTCTCAGAAATGATAAATAAATAAACAAATGAATAGATACAGAAAGCAATCTGATGTGGTTTGTTCTGCAATGTTATTTTGTGTTGTTCTCTGGCTCCTAAGTGACCAGGATATTTTTCCCAGCAGAGCTGTAACACTTCCTGAGAACCTTCCTGGCAGGAGCAGCTGCAACACTTTCTCTTGGGTAACCTTTCCCCCAGAGCAGTGCTGTAATGCTTGCAGTGGGAAAGCCTTTCCCCTCCGATCTATAACACTTACAACTAAGGCAATACAAGCCTTGTCAAAATTTCAACTGCATTCTACACAGAACTAAAATAAAAAATCCTGAAATTTATATGGACACACAGAAGAAGGAAAATTGAAAACTGGTGGCATCACAGTAACTGACTTCACACTATAGGACTTATAATACTAAAAGCAGGAATGGTATTGACACAAAAACATGTCACCCAGTGACACAAGATAGAGCACCCAGAAACAAGCCCATGCAAGTAAAACCATGAGTCCCTTTATCTTACAGAGACTAGATAAATGTCTGTCTCTTAAGTGAATGGTGCTGAGCACACTAGACAGGCAGATGCAGATGACTAGATATAGATCTGAACCTCTCTATAAAAAAAAAAGAAGTACCAGAGACCTCAGACTTTGAGATTGGTAGAGGAAAACATACTAGAAACACTTTAAATTTTGCCTTAAACAATAAATTTTAATATAGGACTTTGATATCTGTTTTAGTCAAGGTTACTATTACTGTAATAAAATTCTATAACCAAAAGTGATTTGGGGAGAAAAGGTTTACTGGACTTACACTTCCACATTGTAAATGGAATTTCATTATGCATGTCAATAATGTACTATGCCCAGTTTTTAAAAAAGATGTTTGTAAATAGAAACTCCTGATTTATTTTCAATAACTTTATTTTTCTTAAATTTTATTTAAATGTTTTCATTCCAGTTCAATGATAGACTGGTCATTGAAGAAAGCCAGGACAGGAACTCAAACAAGGCAGAAACCTAGAAACGGGAACTGATGCAGAGACCATGAAGGATGTGGCTCCCTCACTTGCTCCTCATGGCTTACTGGGAGTGCTTCCTCACATAACTCAGGACAACAAGCCCAGAGAGTAGACCACCAATAGGGTCATCCTCCATTTATCACTAATTAAGAAAATGGCTTGTTGCTTGATCTTATGGAGATGTTTCTCAATTAAGGTTCCCTCCTTTCAAATGATAGTAGCTCTTATCAAGTTGATATAAAACTGTCAAGGACAAGCTAAAAAATACAGTCAGAAGTGATAATGTTGGATGAACTCTGATCACAGGACAGAAAACAACAGTGAAAAAAAGCTTATACGTGAATAAAGGAAGCACAGTGAAAAGAAATCCAACAAAATTAATAAATAGCAGCTATTCTTCCAATGAAGATGATATTCATCCTATATAAAATAATAAATTAAACATTGAAATAACAAAATAATCAGTACCTATGAAAATGAATAGAAATTTTTCAAAAGTAAATATCCTGGCCAAGTGAAGTTAAAATCACAGCATATGAGAGTCTAAGGCAGGGGACTTTACCTTGAGTTTGAGGACAGCCCAACTACATAGTAAGGTCCAGTCCAGTCTGAGATACAAAATAAGACCCTGTCTTATAATGGAAGAAAAATGTGGATACAAGGCAGGGAAGAAAGACAGGGGACAAAAGAAGGGAGAGAGGAAGGGAAGGAGGAAGGATAAAAGTAAGAAGAACAAAAAAAGTTAAAAAGAGGAAAGGAGAAAAAGGGATAAAAAGAAAGCAGGAAAAGAAGAAACAAATAGAAATAAAATACAAGTAAAGAAAAGATATAATGTTATGCATTATTTTCAATCATGGAAATTAAAATCAAAAGAAATGTTGCTATAAATATTAAATAAATGACTTATCCCTTTATTGGCTCCCGTGGTCTCAATCTGCAGATGCTGCTGTAGTGTGGAGCTGAGCACAGTCTTTGTCATATATTCCACAAGTCATACTATCCGCACAGTTCAATTCCCAGGCAGTTCACTCTGCCTGCCCTGTTGATTTTGTCCCAGGTGGATACGACTGCACCGGCACCTCCCAGCACAAACATGACTCCAAATGCCTCTACAGAAGAAGATTAAATCCAATAGACAAAAATACAAACTGCCCTTCTATAAGAGATAAAAAGACCTATAAAATTCCTTAAGAATATTTATATATACCTATTGCCAAATACAGCCACCAGGATCTAGGTTAGCTTTCTCCAGCTCCATCTTGATTTTCCCCAAATCTTCCTTTCTCTCTTCCTGTTCCATTTTCCTAGCCTTTTCCCCCATCTACCTTTCAACTGTCCAATCATATATCACTTTAACATCAACTCACAAGATAATTGAAATTTATCTCTTTTGGGTAATGTGGTTAAATTCAAGAAAACAAATAATGCATCCTACAAAAAATGGTGGGAGAAAGAACTCTTTATATACTGGTGGTGGAAAATGACAATAGGAGTAAAGAAGAAAAGATTAGGAAAAAAGAAAGACAAAAAAGGTGAAAGTACATATGAAATGCTACAGTGAAACCTACTTTTATACATCTAAAACATATTTATAAAGAGAGTTTACCAAAGAAATATTTATTCATTAGACTCCAAAATTATTCTTAAGTCACCATAGACATGTTTTTTCCAAAATGCATTGTTACTATTAGTTGGTACTTCTTAGTGACATCTCAAATAAATCAATAATTTTTGGTTGGTTATCAAAAACACTCACTTTTAGATTAAAGTTTCATCCTGCTCCTTTTATTCTTTAGATTGTTATTTGTATGAGTCTGTCTGTGAATGTGTACATGTGCATTTTTTCATGTGTAACTACAGATGTACACATACCACACTGCACATGTGGTGATCAAAGAACATCAAGTGTTGGTTCTTGCCTTCTACCATGTTTGAGGCAGGTACACCCAGGTTCTACTGCTGTGCTCACCAAAATCATCAGACAAGAGCTTCTATGAGATTTTCTTGTCTCTCTGTCCCATATTCTTACAGAACACTAGGAATACTGACAGAATTTACCATTTCTGGCTGTATGTGAATTCTAGGATCAAAACTAAGGTCCTTACATTAGTGTAGCAAGAACTACACACATTGATTCATGTCCCTAGGCAGAATCTATTCATTTGAAATCCCAAAGTGTAGGTTTGTTTGCAAACTTTCTGTCAACCCAGCAAAATTAGCTAACAATTGTACACCTAATAGGCAAAGTGTAATATAAGCAATGATTGTTAAGTTCATAATGTAATTATTAGTCATGGTTTTCTAGAGTCACAGAACTTATAGAACGCCTCTATATATTAAGGCAATTTATTGTGATGACTAACCCAACAATGGGCAGCTGTGGATGAGAAGTCTGATAATTTAGTAGATGCTCAGTCACACTAAGTTAGTTGTTTGAACTCATCTTCTGTAGAAGCAAGTTCCATTAAACATATTGGAAAGTAAGTGCAAGCAGTCAAAAAAAAAATGAATCTTTGTTCTTTCAATGTCCCTCTGTCAGCCTCCAGCAGAAGGTGTGGTCTAGATCAAAGGTATGTACTACAATGCTTGGATTTGTGACTTGCTTTGTCCAAGTGTGACCTTAAACTCAGAGATCTTCTTGTCTCAGTTTTCTAGGATTAAACCTATGCTACTTTGCCTGGCTCTAAGTTTTTCACAGCCAGCGACTAATACCTCCAGGTCACCATGCCAAGATCCAGGTCAGAAACTTGTGTCATCCTGAATAAAGATTTTGATCACAGGTGAGCCCTCCAATTCTGGATTGTAGTTCATTCCAGATATACTCAAGTTGACAATCAGGAATCGCCATTACACATGGTAACTACATAACAGCATTGTGCAAAATAAAAATCAACTCTACTACTAAGCTCAACATAGAGCTAAGATGAAAAAAATAAATAAGCAAATCCAATTCAAATTGGAATTTCAATATTTCCTGCAAGGTTGAGAAAAACTATACAGAAATCCCAGTAAAGATACAGAAAATTGACAGTTACTATCATACATGTTGACATGATGGGAGCCTACAGATTATAGTTCCTAGCCAACACAAACAACATCCAAGTCATTCCAAGTGTGCATGGAAAGTGCTTTGAAGTGACTTAAAATGAATATGTAATACTTTCAAGGGTGTCATATGGTACTATGACTGTGTTCAAATTTTTTAGTTATGATTGTGTTGAATAATGTACAATAAAACTCTAGACAGGTGATAGCACATGTGATAGCACATACATGAAAGAAAAAACTTTGTAAACAGAGGTAATAAGAAGAATGCAAGTTTAAGGCCATTCTGGTCTATATAGAAAATCCCAGTCCAGCAAGGACTATATACTAGCTACACACACAGAGAGAGAGAAAGAGACACACACACACAAAGCCATAAGACGTATGATACAAACCTCTGTTTAAAACCATTTCAAATAGTGAAAGCCAAAATAATTTAGAAAAAAATAACAAAAAGATTCAATTACTTAAATATATAGTTAAAAATTCACTAGGTAAACCAGTTGTCTACTAAATTTATTGTCTCATTTTTGTGACAAAAATACTTCACAAAGGAAATTGGTGAGACAACTCACTGGTTAAGAGTGTGTACTGTTTGTTTAGAGAATAAGATGCAATTCATTCACAACCAGCTTCTTACAATTTTGTGTAACTCCAGCTTTAGGGGTTCTGACATTTTCTGGTCTATGCAGGCATAGTATGCATGTACACAAATTTGTTCACATATACACAGTATTTAAAATAACATATATAGCATGCTGATGTAGATAAGAAAAAATCTCACAAGGCCTCTCTATCCTTCACAACAAAAACAGAAAACTAAAAAATGCTGAAAGCAGAAAAAATAGTCTTCTACAGAAAAGAGCACAACACTGGTCATATAATAGATGGCAAGCCCTGTTAACATGTAGATAAAGTAACATTATACCAACTGAGCAGATTGTAAGTTTTTACTTAGGAGTATACATGTATAGTGTATATATTTATATATAATGTATATTATATATTGTTTTATATATAATAACAATATACTCAATTACATAATCATAATTAAGGTGATATTTATATTTTATATTTATATTTATTATATTTGATTAAAATTAAACTAATTATATAAATATAATTATATAATATTATATATTTTATATATATATAAAACAATAATTAAGGAAAAATAAGCTGTGAATTTGAAAGAGAGCAAAGAGGAGAACATGAATGTGTTTTGAGAGAAGAAAGGAAAGGGGGAAACTATGTAATTACAAAATCAAATAATTTTGATTGTTTTAAAAACTGAAATCTCAAAAAGAATAAAGAAACAACAAACACAAGGAAGAAATGGTTTGTTTATACTACAGTTTGAGCATATAGTCCATCACTATAGGAAAGACATGTTCATAGAAATGAGAGGAATCATTGCCAGGAAACAGAAACAAATGCTTGTGCTCTGCTCACTTTATTTATTAATCACCAAAGCAGTTTATATCTGGGAAAGAGAGAGAGAGAGAGAGAGAGAGAGAGAGAGAGAGAGATTGACAAATGATATAGATGATAGACAGATAGACATATATAGAGAGATACATATATAGATACAAATATATATAAATATATATATTTAGTGATGGTATGAATATACATGGCCCAGAGAGTGGCACTATTAGGAGATGTGTTCCTTCTTGGAGTAAATGTGGCTATATTGGGGGAAGTGTATTACTGTGGGTGAGCTTTGAGACTCTCCTCCTAGCTGCCTAAAGCCAGTCTGCACATAGCTTCCTTTAGATGAAGATATAGAACTCACAGCTCCTCCAGTCCCATGTGTGCTGGGTTGCCACCATGCTTCCCACCAAGATAATAATGGGCTGAACCTCAGAACCTGTAAGGCATCCCCAATTAAATGTTGTTCCTTATAAGAGTTGCCTTGTTCATAGTGTCTTTTTACAGCAGTCAAGCCCTAAAAAGGATATATATGTCAGAAAGAGAATTATAACTGAGAAGAAAAAAAAATGTGTCTAGAACAAAAATGAATAGGGAAGGCTGGGTAAACAACACACAAAATCAAAGTATGACTGTGCATAAGGAAGCCCATAATGAAACCCATGACTTTTTATGTCTACTTTGAAAAATGATTAAAATAAACAAAAGATAAGAAAATAAATATAAATGAATAACCCTTTATAACAATATAGAAAAGAACACTTTCAAGTATAAAACAGTACCTGGTGTGATAAGAAAAAAGAAAGAACACAAATTATCTGTCAAGAATAAAAGAATAATTCATTTCTGCAGCACTTAGTGTGCAAACAAAAAAAAAGAAATATCATGAGCAACTGGGTGCTAGTAAATTTGAAAACTTTATAAATAGCCATACCTAAGATGCTGCTGATATAAAATGAACAACTGCATCAGGCTGTGAATGGTTTCATGATAATGCACTTCAAAACTTAAGTGAAGTAGAAAAGCTTCATACAAGTCAGCAAACTAACATAGACTCAGCACATCTGAATGACTCTTACAATTTATGAAAACTCAATTCAAGGTGAAAAGCTTTCTCCAAAAGTGAACTCAAGAGCCAGATGGATTTGCTGCTGATTCATAGCCAATATCTGACTGAGAAGTCAAATTCTATCACAGCTCTTTCAAAAGAAAAAAAAAGAGTTTCAAGAATTTTTTAAGAAAAAGAAAGCATTATTCCCAAACTCAATCCCGACAAAGTTAGTAGCAGAAAACTTTAGAGCAAAGTGCCTCACAATTGAGACAAGTTTGAAATATTTTAGCAAATCTATTCCAACACTGTGTAAAAGAAAGAACATGTTTGACAAGTGATGTTTACAGAAGAATGTAAGACTGGCTCAATATTTAAAAACCAATCAATATAGGGCTAAAAAGATGCCTCCATGGCTAAGAGCACTGGCTGCTCTGTCAGAGAATCCAGTTAAATTACCAGCAAATACAAGGTGGTTCACAATCTTTTGTAATTCCATCTTGCAGAGATCCTATTCCTTGTTCTGGCATGCAAGGGTAACAGGCACATGTATAATATTTATATACACACCTGCAGGAAAAACACTCAAGCACATAAAAATAGATTTATAAAAGGGAAACTGCATTTAAAAAAGAGACCAAGTAATGAGTAAACACTATCTACGAACTAAAACAGAGATAAGTATCCATCTAATAGAATCAGAAAAACATGTAAGAATTTATTAAAATGTCATTAAATTTGCAATAAATAAAAAAACTCAATACAATAAATACCACTATAAAAATTATTATAAACTTTACCTTTAATATAAAATAATGGAATAAAATGTTCATAGCAAAAGTCAAACAAAATATGATGAACTCTTACACTTAGTCTAGTCAGCAATTTAAACAGGGTTCTAATAATTGCCAACATAGATCTTGAACTAAAAATTATTACAGTAAATGAAAGAAAAAAGGCATGAAAACTATATATTGATTTCATTCATTTGAAGTAATCATAAAAGGAAGCTGTGCATTCATAGAGCATGACACAGGAGCACAAAATAACCTGCACATGAGTCCTGGGATGACAAAAATGTATTACAACTCTGTTGTGGTGATGGTTGGTAATGCTATCAATTTACTAATATTTGTTGATTTGTATATTTATAATGGAAGCTATAAAAATATTTTACTATAGAAACGCTATTCAGGAAATTAAGAGAACAAATTTCTTGAAAGTAAAATCTAAGAAGAAAAATAAATAGTATCAAGAAATCAGCTCAATATGTAATGGATACCTCCAAATAAAGATGGAAAATGACGTTTGTGATAACTTTTTAACTACCTTTTTAAAGTAGTAAATATTTTTAAGCTGCATTATAATGTCTCATATATATATATAAAATTGTAAAGTTAAAATATTATATATATATTAATAAATCTGTATATAATAAATATATATAATATTATATATATTAACCTCTTATTATAATATATATTATATATTATATTAATATAATTAATATAATATATATTAACCTCTCATGAGGTCACTATTTCTACATATGATTCCTAAAACATTAAAACAATTTTTCAATATTGTCTTAATTTTATTTTTATTTTTCTATTATATTTTCGCCATTATCTTTCATAAAACATAATAATGAAATTCTAGCATTCCTACTTTAGAAAAAGAAAACTTTAAACTTGGAAACATACAGCATATTTAATATAATGATGGCCACCACGAACAGCAGAGATCTAGGAACAGAGGCCTGGTGAGACTGCACTTAGAGTGGCTGGGGCGCAGAGAGGTCTGAGCCAAGCACACGGAAAGCGGGGACCCACGATTGGTTCAGGGGAGCAGGAACTCTGCCTTAGGGACTCTGTATGCAACCAGAAGTTCCTTGCATGTGCACCAAATGCTCAGGCCATTTGCCACCAGAAACAGCATAGATCCAGGGACCCAGGCCTTGTGAAACTGCGCTGCAAATAGTTGGGTGCAGAGTGGACTAGGCTTGGCACACAGCAAGCAGGGGCACCCCCGACTGGTTCAGAGGAGCAGGAACTCTGCTGTAGGGTAACTGTTTCCACCCTGAAGGACCTTGAATGTAGACCAAATGCTCAAGCCATTTGCCACCTAATCAGCAGAGATCCAGAGACAAAGGGCAGGTACACTGGAGAGACAAGAACCAGTGACTGACAAGACCACGTATAATCACGGGCAACAAGAAGGCAAGAGGAAAGCTAAAGAATTTACCCAATGGAAACCAATACAACCTGGCAACATCAGAACCTAGCTCTCCCATCACAACAAACAGCAGAATGCCAAACACTCCAGAAAAAGAAGACTCAGACCAGAAATCATACCTCAAGATGATGATAGAGATCCTTAAACAAGAATGGGAGGAAAAGGATAAAGAAATAGAAGCTTTTAAAGAGAAAACAAGAAAAACACTCAAAGAAATCAAAGAACAAGAGGAAAACAGAACCAAAGAGATGAAGGAACTAAAGAAGGAATTTCAAATGGAAATAGAAACAATGAAGAAAACACTAAAAGTAACAACCCTGGAGGTAGAAAACCTAAAAAAGAAATCAGGAGTCACATATACAAGCATCTCCAACAGACTACAAGAGATAGAAGAGAGAATCTCAGGGGCTGAAGACAACATTGGAAACACAAACAAAACAGTCAAAGAAGATGCAAAAGCCAAAAAGCTCCTAACCCAAAATGTCCAGGAGATCCAGTTCAGAATGAGATGACCAAAGCTAAGGATAATAGGAATAGAAGAGGGCAAAGAATGACAACTAAGAGGCACAGTAAATATCTTCAACAAATTCATAGAAGAAAATTTCCCTACCCTAAAGAATGAGATGACCATAAGCATAAAAGAAGCCTACAGAACTCCAAATAGAGTGGACCAGAAAAGAAACTCCTCCTGACTCATGATAGTCAAAACGCCAAGTGCACAAAACAAAGAAAGAATACTAAAAGCAGAAGGAGAAAATGTCAAGTAACATATAAAGGCAGACCAATCAGAATCACACCCGACTTCTCAACAGAGACTATGAAACCTAGAAGATCCTGGACAGACATCATGCAGACCCTAAGAGAACACAAGTATCAGCCCAAGCTGCTATACTCAGCAAAACTCTCAATCACCATAGATGGGGAAAACAAGATATTCCAGGACAAAACTAAATTTACACAATATCTGACCACAAACACAAGACTACAATGAAATAAAGGTGGAAAACCCAGTACAAGGAGGGAAACTACATCCTAGTAAAAACAAGAAAATACCAAAGCAAGAAAACCAAAAGAAGAAAGACACACAGGCACAATTCTACCTCTAAAAGCAAAAATACCAGGAAACAGCAACCACTATGCCTTGATATCTGTTAACATAAATGGATTCATTTCTCCAATAAAGACATAGGCTATCAGACTGAATACATAAACAGAATCCAGCATTTAGCTGCATACAGGAGACTCATCTCAGAGAGAAAGACAGACACTATTTCAAAGTAAAAGGTTGGAAAAAAAAATTGCAAGAAAATGGCCCCAAGAAACAAGCTGGAGTGGCCATTCTAATATAGAATAAAGTAGATGTTCAACCAAAAGTTATCAAAAAAGATAAGAAACGACACTTTTTAATCATTACAGGGAAATTTGTCAGGAGGAACTCTCAATCCTTAACATATATGCTCCAAATACAAGAGCACCCATACTCATAAAACAAACCCTACTAAAGCTCAAATAAACATTGCACCCCACATAATAATAGTCGGAGACTTGAACACCCCACTCTCATCAAAGGACAGATCATGGAAACAGAAATTGAACACAGGCACAGCAAAACTAGCAGAGGTTATGAAACAATTGGAATTAATATACATCTACAGAACATTTCATCCAAAATCAAAATGATACAACTTCTTCTCTGCACCTCACAGCACCTTCTCCAAAATTGACCATATAATCAATCACAAATAAAGCCTTAATATATATAAGAAAATTGAAAGACTCCCATGCATTCTATCAGATCACCATGGTCTAAGGCTGGTCTTTAAAAAAAACAAAGACAACAAAATACCCAGGTATATGTGGAAACTAAACAATGCTCTATTAAATGATAGCATGATCAAAGAAGCAATTAAGGATTTTTTTAGAATTTAATGAAAATGCAAACACAATATACCCAAACCTATGGGATGCAATGAAAATACCACTGAGAGGAAAACTTATAGCTCTGAGTGCTTCCAAGAAGAAACTGGAGAGATTATGCACTTGCAACTTGACAGCACAGTTGAAAGATCTAGAACAAAAGGAAGCAGATACACCCAAGAAGAGAAGAAGGGAAGAAATAATCAAACTCAGAGCAGAAATTGACCGAATAGAGACAAAAAGAACCATTCAAAGAATCAACAAAACCAAGAGCTGGTTCTTTGAGAAAATTAACAAGATTGATAAACCCTTAAAAGACTAACTAGAGGGCAAAGAGAGAGTATCCAAATTAACAAAATCAGAAAGGAAAGTGGAGACATAACAACTGAAACTGAGGAAATTCAAGAAATCATCAGATCCTACTACAAAAGACTATACTCAACAAAGCTGAAAAATCTGGAGGAAATGGGTGAATTTCTTGTCAGATAGCAGAAGCTAAAGTTAAACAAGGAACAGGTAAAACATCTAAATTATCCTATAACACCTAAAGAGATAGAAGGAGTCATCAAAAGCCTCCCAAACAAAAAAAAAAAAAAAAAAAAAAAAAAAAAAAAAAAAAAAAGCCCAGGTCCAGATGGGTTCAGTGCAGAATGCTATCAGACATTTATTGATGACCTAATACCAATACTCTCCAAACTATTCCACAAAATAGAATCAGATGGAACACTACCTAACACATTTTTCAAGGCCACAATAACCCTTGTTCATAAACCACACAAAGACTCTACAAGGATAGAGAACTTCAGACCAATCTTATGAACATTGATGCTAAAATACTCAAAAAAAAAAATCTTGCAAACCAACTCCAATAACACATCAAAACGATCGATCATTCACCATGATCAAGTAGGCTTCATCCCTAGGATGCAGGGATGCTTTAATATATGGAAATTCATCAACATAATCCACCATATAAACATACTCAAAGAAAAAAACATATGGTCATCTTACTAGATACTGAGAAAGCATTTGAAAAACTTCAACACCTCTTCATGTTAAATGTCTTGGAAAGAACAGGAATCCAAGGCCCATACCTAATCACAATAAAAACAGTATACAGCAAACCAATAGCCAACATCAAACTTAACAGGGAGCAACTTGAAGCAATCCCACTAAAATCAGGAACTAGACAGTGCTGCCCACTCTCCCCCTACCTATTCAACATATAACTAGAAGTTCTGGCCAGTGCAATTAGAAAGCAAAAGGAACTCAAAGGGATACAAATTGGAAAGGAAGAAGTAAAAACATCACTGTTTGCAGATGACATAATAGTGTATATATAAGTTACCACAAAAATTCTGCCAGAGAACTTCTACAGCTGAAAAACAAGTTCAGCAAAGTGGCTGGATATAAAATTAATTCAAACTAATTAGTAGCTTTCCTCTACTCAAAGGAAAAACATGCTGAGAGAGAAATTAGGGAAAAGACACCATTCACAATAGTCACAAACAATATGAAATACCTTGGTGTGACTCTAACTAAGCAAGTGAAGGACCTTATGAAAAGAACTTCAAATCTCTGAAGAAGGAAATCGAGGAAGATCTCAGAAAATGGAAAGATCTTCCATGCTCATTGATTTGAAGGATCAACATTGTAGAAATGGCCATCTTACCAAAAGCAATCTACAGATTCAATGCAATCCCATCAAAATTTCTACACAATTCTTCATAGAGTTGGAAAGAGCAATGGGCAATGCCATCCAATAATATCCAAGGTATACAAAGAACTCAAGAAGTTAGACACCAGAGAATCAAACAACCGTGTTAAAAAATGGAGTACAGAGCTAAACAAATAGTTCTGAATTGAGGAATGTCGAATGTCTGGAAAGCATCTAAAGAAGTGCTCGACATTCTTAGTCATTAGGGAAATGCAAATCAAAAAAACCTGAGATTCTGCCTCATACCAGTTAGAATGGGTAAGATCAAAAATTCATATTCTAGCAGTAGCTGGCAAGGATGCAGAGAAAGAGAAACACCTCTCCACTGGTGGGGTTGTAAACTGGTACAACCACTCTGGAAATCAGTTTGGCGGTTCCTCAGAAAATTGGACATAGTAATACCTGAAGACCCAGTTATTCCACTTCTGGCATATACCCCAGAGAAGCTCCAACATACAACAAAGACACATGCACCACAATGTTCATAGAAGCCATTTTTATAATAGCCAGACACTGGAAAGAACCCAGATGTCCTTCAGTGGATGAGTGGATACAAAAATTGTGGTATATTTACACAATGGAGTACTACTCAGCTATCAGAAACAATGACTTTATGAAATATTTAAGAAGATGTATGTATCTAGAGAATATCATCCTGAGTGAGGTAACCCAGTCACAAAAGAACAGACAGAATATGTAGTCACTGATAATTGGATACTAACCCCAGAAAGCTCTGAACACCCCAGAAACAACTTACAGACTATGTGAAGTTCAAGAAAAATAAAAGTCAAAAAAAAAAGAAAGAAAAATCATTATGCTTAATCTTTTCACATCAAGAAAACTTGGACTATTTCCATGTTACATCTTGTTTTACATGAACTTTATGCTCATTGTAACTAGTAAGATCTTAATGCATATTGTCAAACCTTTTTTAAAAATCAAATACTGACAAAAATGTATTCATATACTTGTTGCAAGTTGTTCAATTCAAAAAAATCATGACTAGATTTTTTCTTAATTTTGTTTAATGTCCCGCGCAACCGTCTCGCCAGCAAGAACGACGCGGCACACAAAATAGGATTCTTCTGCGGTAAAGCTTTAATGCTCTCGAGAGGCAGAGCATAAGCTTACATCAAGTAGAAGCGAAGACCACGAACTATCTAGCCCGTCCCCTTATATAGGAATCAGTCCTTGCCTTGGACATGGAGCCCCTGATTGGTTGAAACTCATCAGGCTATATGATGCCACGGGAGAGGCAGGGCTCAAGGAGTGGAAAGTTACCCAGCACGTGCGCACATGACTTGTTTACTGCTAACTCCAGCCAGATGTCAGCGCCATCTTGTAATGGAGAACGTGCAGGCAGCGCCCCACAGTTTAATCTTTTTATTCACATTCTAGATTGTGTTCCCTCTATGTTCACCTTCTGACTCTTCCCCATCCCATACCTCCTCCCAACCCCCTGACTTGAAGAGGATGTCCCCAGCCCCCCAGTCTCACCCCCACCCCATCAGACCTTTAGAATCCCTGAGGACCTGTTTCTTGAGGCTTTGGTGCAGATCTTCTCTGACTGAACCCAGAGTCCTCTGAAATATATGTGTTGGTGTCCTCCTATCAGCTGGCGTATACTGCCTCTTTGGTGGTCCATTGTCTGAGAGATCTCGGGGTTTAACTGAGACTGCTTGTCCTTCTACAGGGTCACCCTCCACAACGTCTTCCAGCTTCTCCCTTATTCAACCACAGTGTCAGCAGCTTCTGTCCATTGGTTGGGTGCAAATACCTGCATCTGACTCTTTTAACTGCTTGTTGGGCCTTGCTGAGGACAGTAAGGATAGGTCCCTTTTGCGAGCACTCCATAGTCTCTGTATTAGTTTCAGGCCTTGGGGCCTCCCCTTGAGCTTGATCCCACTTTGGGCCTGTCACTGGACCTCCTTTGTCTCAGGCTTTTCTCCATTTTTGTCCCTGCAGTTTTTTCAGACAGGAACAATTATGGGTCAGAGTTTTGACTGTGAGATGGCAACTTCATCCCTCACTTGATGCCCTGTCTTTCTGCTGGAGGTGGGCTCTATATGTTCCCTCTCCCCACTGTAGGGCATTTCATGTAAGATCCCTCCATTTGAGTCCTGAGGGTCTCTCGCCTCCCAGGTCCCTGATACATTCTGGAGTGTTCACCTAACCTCCTCCCTTCCCAAGGTTGCCTGTTTTCCATTCTTTCTGCTGGTCCTCAGGCCTTCAGTCCTTTTCCATTACCCAATACTTAATCATGTTCTCCTCAATAAATCAAGGTGTCATTATTCTTAACAGCTAAGTAGTATTCCACTGTGTAAATGAACCACATTTTCTGTATCCATTCTTCTGTCATGGGACATCGGGTTGTTTCCAGCTTCTGACTATCAGAAACAAGGCTGCTATAAACATAGTAAAATGTGTGCTCCTGTGATCTTAATTAAGATTATTAAGCCTTTTCCTATAACCAGGTACATCTTATTTTGGATGTAAAACACAAAACATAACATAATGCTATTCTAAGATACATAATTATTGAAGTTTTATACATCATTTTAAAAACAATATAAAATAAAAACTACACTGTGCTTAAAAGCAGAATTTCTATTTTCTCTTCTAAGATCTCTGAGCCATAGATGTGGGAGCTGTGATTTAAGTGTATCTTAGGGCTGGACTCCACATGATCTGATCTCATTGTGTCCAGTTGGGCTTTGCTGTGGTGGTCTCTATGTGCCATAATTAAGGGCTTCTTTAAGGAGAGGAGGTAACCACTATCATCTTTGGATAAGAATTTGAATGTAGTAAAGTTTATGCTAGTCTAGCAAAGTGGAAGTACTAGGGTTTTGTTTGTTTGTTTTGTGTTTTGGTTTTTTTTTTTTTTTTTTTTTTTTTTTTTTTTGGTTGCTTGTTTGTTTTTAGGGTCTTTAACCTCACTAGCCTCGGGAAGCTGGCGACATTTCCAGTACCAGGCATCATTTTCTTCAGGGACAGTAGACATTAAGGACAACTAGATAGCTGGTACTTGATAGGGACATGGAAGTGACAATTGCTGAACCCCTATCCATACTTTGCCATGCTGGTACTGGGTCATTCTGTTCAAGTGCTTCTTCCCTTGACAGTTCGTATAGTATTTTCTAGAACCAAGGAAGCAGAACTACCAGGAACTGCCTGTCTTTTGCCCTAAGTATTCAGTGTCTTCTCCAAAAGGGGCTTCCTTTAAAATTCTGAGAGGCTTCATTGATAATCCAAATTGTTTTGGGGGTCACTTGGACTTCCCTGTTCAACCAATCAAGGTTTTGCATGCCGGGTAAGGGGTTTGTTGTTAGGTTTCAGTTCTTGAAAGACAATATTTTATTTTAGGTACATATGATAGAAAAATATTTATGTGCTTATGGTATTGAGGTAATAATTTGATGTATATTTATTTTATGAGGTGACAAAATCAAATTAGTTAACATCACCACTTCTCACACTTAGGTTTACTGTGACGAAAACATTTGAAATGTATTTCTTCGTTAGGATTCAAATGCATAGGTCATTGGTACTAACTTAGTCACCATGCTGTACAACAAATGTCCCAAATTTCCTTTTTAGGTCTAGCTGCAACGTTGTGTGCTTTGACCCACTTATCTCTATTTGTGAGCCTTTCTCTAGCCCCCCTTTAGTACCACTGATATTTTGCCAGTGTTAAGCAAGCTAGGAGAATTTGGAGACATGTGTCATACTAGCAAAAACCTTCTCATTCCAAAGGATTAATCTTGGAAGTCATACTTTCAAACAAAGAAAAGAATGCCAAACCTACAGCTTTCATATAGACTGTGTTAGGTTCTTTTCACATTTATCTTTCACTCTGCTCTAACTCAGCCAAAACTGTAAGCACCTCCAATTCCAAGGACAAGCACCTAATAATTTTCATACCGGGAAACCATTTTATCAACATTTTTGTATACCCAGAAATCACCAAATGAAACTACATGCTAGAGACTTCAACACCAACATGAATAAAAATTACTTAAACAGAATTCATCAGCTCTCACTACAATCAGAGTCCTTTCCCAACCTTCTAATTACCATCAGCAACAAACAACACTCTCTTCCCAGCTTGATTGCCCTTCATAGTTAATCAAACAGTTGCCCATCCCTCCTCAGAAACAAACTGGCCTGTGAATGACCTGATCAGAACCAGGGGTGTGTTTGTTAGACACCTCACCTCCCCTTGCTCCAAATCTGTTGCTTCTTGTGTCCAGGAAAGAACTTCCACAGTGTGCACTTTCAACACACTCTGCAGTGAGTCTTTCAAACATCCATACCTGCGTTTTCCACTTCTGCTATTCTCTGAAATAGATTCCATGGCTGAAAACATCAAGAAGCTAGCAACAAGGGGTCCATGAGATAGTTCATTTGGTAAAGGCACTGCTGCATGAACACCAATAAAATAAGTATAATTTTGGTTGTAAGGAAACTCACAATAGTCTCATAGCTGAAGTCAGTGGTTCTCAACCTCCCCAATGCTGTGACCCTTTCATATAGTTCCTCATATTGCGGTGATCCCCAAACATAAAATTATTTCATTTCTACTTCATAACTGTAATTTTGTAACTGTTATGACTCATAATGAAACACTAATATGCAGAATATTTACTATGTAATCTCTAAAGGGGGTGTGACCACAGGTTGAGAGCCACAAGCCTAAGTCTTCGTCTCCAGTACACCCTGTGTAAAGACACACAATAATCTTTTTTATCACAACTTCATTTTACTCAAAGAATTTGTTAATGCATGAGTAGTTGTGTGTGTGTATGTGTGTGTATATGTTTGTATGTGTGTGTGAGTGAGAGAAAGAGAGAGAGAGAGAGAGAGAGAGAGAGAGAGAGAGAGAGGAAGAGCACGTGAGACAGAGAATGTATACTTGTGAGGTGTGAGGGGGCATCCTCTGTTCACATCTAGATGCGATAGATCTTGCTTTCAATAGGAATGTGTATGGTCATACTGCATTCTTAGTCAATAGTTAAAAAAATAATTCCTATTTTTTATTTGAAGTTAAATTCTCCTACGAAGTTGCTGTTGGTCTTGCCTAAGTCATATGCTACTCTTAAATATCCTTGTGACTAGACTTCTCTGATTAGCACATATTAGATCACATACTGATTCACCTGGAGACTTGGTAATATAAAAGACAGTCATAAAGTACTTTATCCATAAAATACCCAGGTAGTAATCACAAGAGTGTAAATAAATGCACTTGTTTATTGCTTGAGGGCTACCTCAAAATGCTCTATAGCTTCCGTATGCATGTGTTCCTCCTAAGCTATAGGCCCTTTGAGGAAAATATACTGTATCACTGATTTCTTCTTTAGTCCTTATAGTTCCAATAGAATTTCCAAACTCATAAATGAAATTTCAATAAAGAAAATGAATAAATAACCTCATAAATATAATACAAATTCCTATCATTTGTGTTCAGTTTTATAAATATATTTATTTCCCTTTCTCCAAGACATTTGAAATGTAAAAACAGAAAATATCCAATTAAAAAATTAAATTACAATAATAAAGTTAAAACTAGCTTTATATTACAAAAAAAGAACTTAAAATGTATTATTCAAAACTAAATATTATAGAAAACAGAATCAGTCTCTAGTTGATCCTTCATCAGCTTTTGAGTTTCCTATTTTATGTAAAAGAACATTTCAAATGTTAGGATTCTCCAGGATACTTGTGAAGGTTTCAAGCATAAAATAGCACCGTTATATAACAGAAAATTATAGCACAGAAGCTAGTGTGACAGGACTGCCATGCCCTGTGTTCTAAAAACATGAATCCTGATAGAAGATTCATAATTCACTACTTATTTCTATGCCATTCTTTTTAGAAGTGTCATCAGACATGACTACTGTGTTACACACTCTTGCTTTAATCATATATTAACTCTAAAAGTGCTAGTGTTAGTACTAACTTAGTGGAAATAAACACTTTGCAGACTACTTAATACCAACCACACCACATAAAAGCCTAATGACCAAGAAATATTAACACCTGAACACCATTATTTCTTTCTTAATTATTTAAGTGAGACACAAACCATATCAAAGATGAAGGATCAATGATAAAAGTAATTAGAACATTTGAAAATCCTTTATTACTCTCTATATGAAAAGTAGCAGATGAAGGACCCCCTAGGTTTGACATTACCTCAGTCAGGGTCCACAGTCCTCTTTGAGGAAAAGATTTTAAATGGGTAGTGTAGGGGAGGATAAGAAAGTGAAAAGGGGATGGAGAGGTCTTGGCAAACAGCCTTCAGAACTGTGAAGGCTAAGAACTTGAGAGTTGCATTTACAGAGGAATCACCTCTTCCTCCTGCCTTATAGAAAAATAGCATGTGCAGAGATGGTCCAGGCAGAAGTAAAAAATAAGCTCAACCCTCTCTTACCATTCTGCAGTCTCTTAACATGGGCTGTCTTTGGGAGGGCCCATAAAGACTAGCCAAAAAGAAACATAAGAAAGGAGAGAGGCAATGGCCATCTTGGAACACAGCAATGGGCACAAACAAATTAAAAACTAGTTAGAAAAAGAGGGGGATGGATAGAGAAAGCATAATAATGCATATGTCAAGGAATGAACACAGTCTTGTCTTTTTTTTAATGTAGTTCTTTTCTTGTCTTATTATTGGATATTCTCTGTATTTACAATTCATGTCTTATCCCCTTTTTACCAATCCCATTCCCTTTCCTATTGCCTCCATGAAGGTGCTCCCTCTCTTACCTCAGCACCTAAACTGAAAACAAGCCTTTCCTGGACCAAAGTTCGTTCCTCTATCTGATTCCAGAGAATGATGTCTTCTGCTGCATATGTACCTGGAGCCATGGGTCTCCCCATAAGAACTCATTGGTTGGTTGTTGGCATTGGCTGTGGTGGGTTTGGTTAGTTGATAAAATTTGCCCACCCTTTCAGCTCCTTCTGTCCTTTCTCTAGCTCAAGGAGCACAGTCTTAACTTCTGAGATGTTCAAGAAGAAAGAATGGGCATTCAACACTTTCCCAGTGTCTTAGTAGGGTCTCCATTCCTGCACAAAACATCATGACCAAGAAGCAAGTTGGGGAGGAAAGAGTTTATTCAGCTTATACTTCCACACTGCTGTTTATCACCAAAGGAAGTCAGGACTGGAACTCAAGCAGGTCAGGAAGCAGGAGCTGATGCAAAGGCCATGGAGGGATGTTACTTACTGGCTTGCTTCCCATGGCTTGTTTCCCATGGCTTGCTCAGTTTGCTTTATTATAGAACCCAGGTCTACCAGCACAGGGATGGAAACACCCACAATGCCGGCCCCTTGATTACTAATTGAGAAAATACCTGAGAGCTGGATCTCAAGGATGCATTTCCTCAACTGAGGCTTCTTTTTCTGTGATAAGTCCACCTTGTGTCAAGTTGACACACAAAACAATCCAGTACACCCAGTGTGCTTTATTTCACTGTAACTCTTCCCATAGCAGGAATGTAGCTGGATATTGCAAGGACAGCAGAATTGATTGTGACAATTACAAACTCAGGGGATCACAAGCACTTGGGGAAACCCCTCAGTAAGCCAGGCTGACTCACACTCCATGGTTTGATCCCCATCCATTGGATGTGAAAGGTTTCCAAAAAAAAAAAAAAATCCATTACTACTCTTCCTATCTGAATGAAGGGGGTTAAAACCCCATAGTAAGAACAACAATATCAACCAACCAGACACCCCAAAGTTCCCAGGGACTAAACCACCAACCACAGAGTACATATGGGGGAGTGGGGCCCATGGCTCTATCTGATTATGTTTCAGAGGATGACTGTGTCGGGCATCACTAGAAGGGGGTGCCCCAAAATGGTCTTATAGAGGCTTGATGTCCCAGGGTAAAAAAATGTTAGGGTGCTGAGGCAGGAGTGGGTGGGCAGGTAGGGGGCACCCTCATATAGGCAGGGAGAGGAGGAAGGGTTAAAGGGTTTGTGGAGGGAATAAAAGGTTTGTGAAGGAAAACTGGAAGAGCAATAACATCTGAAATGTCAATAAATAATATAAGCAATAAAAATTAAAGACAAAAGACTCTTTCTATCATAGTCACTGGGTCAGTTTGTTACCCCAAGACCTCTGTCTGGGTCAGAAGGGAAGGAATATGGCGGCTGATAACTGTAATTCATAGACTTAAGTTTTTTGTCTTGGTAGGATCTTGTGTGCCTTTCGTTCCTGCCTGACTCTGTCAAGTCATACTAAGCTGCTGCACCCATTCTCCATACCTCAGAACATGGCTTATCTCACTGTTCTCAATGCACTATTGTGATAGGTATTGATTGCTAAAGTAAAATGTTCCAAATACCTAGTTTTACCATCTTACAACAGAGTAGAGGGGCTGGAGAGTGTGAGTGTACTGTGTACATTACTGATCCAGTGAAAGCTGCTATAATAAAGTGCTCCCATGGAGTAGGTAGCTAATAAGTAATAGACATTGATGCCTTAGAATGCTGGAGACTAGGAGAGTCAGTCTCTGAGCATCCGTGGGTTGCAGAACTCAGCCAGGGCTTATTAAATGGCTCACTAACAGTGTTTGTTCACTGAGTCTTGATACAGTATGGCAGGTGAGGGGTTCCCTCAAACTTCTCCTGAGGACTTTATTTCCATTCATGGGGATATAAAGTGCTTACTTTCATATAAGAACTTCACCGGATAATGGATGTCCAAGTAAATGGTAAAATTCTTTCTGGATGTGTGACAAAATACTCCTAGACAAGATTCACATAACTCTGTATCTGAAATTTCAAAATAAACAGTGTAGTGGGTTGGCCTGATGCTCCTTTTATTCTGAGGATAATTTGGGCCCCCAAATTGGTTGTCCCAGAGAAGAAAAAGTCCACATATAGAGACACTAGCTAAGTGACCTTGCACCCAGTTAATTGTGATTGGTGAATAAAGATGCCAACAGCCAATAGCTGGGCAGAAGAAACATAGGTGGGGTTTAGGTTTTCCAGGCTTGGAATTATGAGAAGAGAGAACATAAAGGAGAGGAGAAAAGAGAAGCCACCATGGGTTAACTGAGCCATAAAACTGTGGCCATGTGGGCTGTCCAACATGAGTTAAGAGCAGCCTAGATGAAGCATAGTAAATAGTAAATAATAACTCATGGTTATTGATAGGAAATTAGACTCTAACCACATGGAGGAAAGGCAGCTGCCCAGCTACTATGTTGCTTAACGCATATTGTAAATATGAAGGCTGTGTGTCCTTCATCCAGAAACTCAATGTCCAAAGGCAGAGTAGAAACCCAGGTCAAGTATTTTAATATTTTCTACTACAGAACAGGATGCAGTCTCAACAGAAAAATGAGATTATTTTTATAACTGAAATTCCTGAATGTTCTGGATCTACTTGATAGGTCATAAAAAAACAATTCAACTACCTAGCAGTAAGAAATATGGCAAAAAGCATAGATGTTTCAGGAACCGAAAAACCAACACTTTGGAGACCAATAGCAAACACTTCTTTTTATTAGTTTACGTTAATTATGCAAAATTCTGGATTTATTTTGACACTTAATTATGCATGTACTTCTCTTTGACATAATTACCTCAACTTCTCTCTTTCCCTTTGATTCCCACAAGGTTCTTAGCTTCATGTTGTGACCTCAGAGAGTGATTTTCTAGTACTATCCCCATGGGTGAACAGAGTTTCCTCATTAGAATTTCAGAGGGTCACAAGCATCCACATTGTATCTGTGATCAACTAGTATCTGTGCTTATTAATATAACCCTGTTTTTAGTGTTTTTATCTCTTCAAACCTCTCCTCTGCTTATATATCAGACTATTGTGTAAGGATAGATATCTGCTTTCTCTAAACCAATCAACTCATTGACTTAGTATTTTTTTCTTGTTGATAAAATAAAAATAACTTCACTGTCCCTAGAGGCACTGCAAGTGTGGCCATTGTGCCATATGTGAGTCAGTAGGAGGCAGAGAGGAGAGAGGCTTAATCTACGCTCAGTAGGTTCTAGAGAGGAGAGAGACTGTGCCTGTGCTCAGTGTTCTGACCTGTGATTAGTAGCCCAAGGTTTTCTGATAAAAAGCAAGCCTGGGATGGACCAGGCTTCAGGAGACCTGGACAGGGAGCTAGCCTAAAATGACCACCAGTCTGGTACCTCACAGGCTGGGGTGGGGACCAGAGCATGCCCACATTGACCCCTGCTCAATGCCAAAATGCACAAGAGGGGCATAGCATTCCTCGGTTTACTCCTGAGATGACAACAGACACTCAGAGACCCTGGGTGCCTCTAAGAAGAACAAGTAAGTGATGGGGCAATAAAAGAGAGAGAAGCCAAAGGATGTGAGTGCAATGAAAGGAGGCAGAACTGGAGAGTCAAGGGGAGTGAGGAACAGCTGGATGTGAGTAGCTGGTCATGCCAGATGGGACCATGGTGGGGTCCTGGCCTGTGCTCCCACCTAGAGCCATGTCTGGGTCCATGGCCTAGCAACAGCAACAGTGTAAGAACATCAAAGGTCAGGCAGATGTCCCTGGTCTGGACTGTCGCAAGGGGATATATTGATTGTGACGGTTGTATAAAAAAGGTTGGCTCCACATCTCGCCTGGGCATCATGGAAAATCTGGCCCTGGGTACATAAGATCAGGAGAGCTGACCCTGCCCCCACCGAACTGCAGTACTTGGGAGAATGGAGAGAAACCCAGAACATTACAGGAGTTGTGTGTGAGCAGCCCTGAGGGAGACCTGGCCCTACCACTGGCCTCCTGTGAGGTGGCTTGGATGAGGAAAAGAGCCTCTTCCCCTCTTGTCCCTTACCACCAGCAGCAGATGAGAGACCTGGCCCTCAGATCATAAGAACAGTAGAGCTGGCCCTGTTCCTTCCTTGCTACAGTATTCAGAAGAGCATGTCCTACTCCGTTCCACCTGGGCAGCACAATAAGCCTGGCCCTGGATGTAGAAACTGTGGCCAAGCCCAAGCCAGCCCAGACAATGTGAGCACAGAATGCTGACTTTGACTGTTGTCTGATATGTGTTGGTGCAGACACAAGAAAGATGGTCTCCTTGCCTCACTAGTCCCTTGCCACCTATGACAGGCAGAAGGTCTAGACCCCAGAGTCAAGAGAGTGGGTGAACTGGTCCTGTCTGTCTCCTGCTGCAGTACTTGAGAGATTGAGCTCTGCACCTCTTCTGGGAAGCAGAGTAGAGCTGACCCTGGTGGCATATGGACAGATGAGTCAACCCAGAGGACATGAAAGCCTAGACAGGTGGCTGTGTTCCTTACTGGTGGGGGTATTAGATGTGCCAACCAGGGCAGAGCAGGAGAGCTTACATAGTGATCTAGGTACAGGAAAGCTGGTGGGCTGACCAGTTCAGCTATCTCTCAGGCCCAGATGCAGGATGTTGAATTGGCCCACCCCAGCATCTACTCTATGATAAACTTGAGCAGTACATGAAGAAACCAGTCTACAGATCCAAAGCTACAAGACGCCATGACACAGAACAACAAGGTAACTGAGAGGCATCCTAGTGAGGCATCCAGTATTGAAAGAGTAGCAGAAGCCTTGTACCAAACAAATGAGTCATTACAATGAACATTTTCAATGAACTGTAGCCAAAACAGTCTACTGTGGGACACATTGTGACACATTAGGAATTAAGGTTTATGATGTGAAATACACAAAGAACCAAGAAAATGGATTTCTTTTTAAATAATAAATAAATTAATTTATTTTTAAAAATGACTTGGTGTTGTGGTAATGAATTTAAAGAGAATATTATATTAGAAAATGTAGAGAGCATGCCAGTGCTAAGTAGTCTGTGCCCAGGGAGCTTTGGGGAATATTTCACTCAGTTCAAATCATTAAACATTTATGTAACTTTATGTGACATCCACAGAAAATTGCCAATAAGTTCCATGAGCTTTAATATTTTGTTTGTGTTTTTCCATTTAAAATTATTTTCTTTTTTTAACTTATATATATTTATGCTGCATTCTATGAAGCTTGGCCCTTTGACCCAGACCAGGGGTAACAAGGGGATAAAGAAAGAACAGATATGCATGCATACAGAAAAGCTAGGACCTGACAGATTATATTTGCTCTAATGAAGCACACACCACTAGGCAACAACCGCAAAACCTTAGAGTGTTTATTAGGTACAGCATAGGGGAAGGGTTAGACAGTCAATAGGAGGTCCCTATAGGAAAAAGTTCTCAGGCACAACCATGTGGGAAGAGGAAGCTGTAGTTGCTAATTTTTGCACTCTGGCCAATACTACCGGAATGGTGCCACACTGTCGACATTTCACTCAAACCAAAGGCAGGCTTCGCCCTCACTTGGAGTCTCACCTTAGGGGAAAGGCTTTAGCAGTTCCCCGTGGTATGAGGCCTTGATCCTTGACATAGCTGTTTTCATGTCAACAATATGTATTCATTCAGGACTTCATCTGCTTCCTACACAATTATGAGTACAACATAATAATTTAATACATGTAAACACAGGCAAAATATATGTGGTCATCACAGGTTAGAGCAATTTATGTATATGTGTACATTTTATTTTGGAACAAAAAGAGGCAGATGATTCTTAATAAGATATAAATATGGGTTGGCTGTTGATTGAAGTGAGAGGCAGAAACAATATCTAGGAATCTGTAGAGAAATAACTACAAGAAAAGCAATAAGGAGACTCTTAGTTGATGAGCATCTTTCTCTAGACTTTTCTTTAAATTCATGTATTGTCCCTGCTTGCTGGATTACATTTTCTGTGGCATTCTGATACACTCCTCAGACTTTATCCCTGAGCCTCCTACAACAAACAAAATAACTCTTCTGACATAACAAGGCACATAAAGAATGTGACGCATAAGGAAGGCCACTGTCTGCAATGCGTGACAGCAAATGCCGAAGCCCAAAGGCTTACAAATTGCTTCCCAGAGTGGGCATCCCAGCAATTTTCACTCACTTTGAAGGTTTCTCAAGGGCAAAGAATGTTTTTCCTCCTAACAATAGCCGCACTTGCAGCAAGAGTACAATGTACTGTGTATATCCAGACACCAAAGCTAATACAGAGCACTGTGTGTATCTAGACACCAAAGCTAATAAAGCAGACCTGATAAGAGCAGGTTCAGAATTGAATCTCTTCCAAATTATCTTGTTCTCTCCACTGGGGATGAAGTGTTTAGTTCACATTCACAAACTGTGCATTGAGGACTCATTGGCAAAAAAATGAAATAAAAATAAAAATAAGTGGATGGCTTTGTATGAAGAACAGAAAGCTGAAACTTAAATAGAAACCTTCATAAGGAAACTAGATTTTTTTTTTTCCTTTATCCACTTGAAAGATAGAAAGTATATTAATTGTCCCTGTCTGATCATTTCAAAATTGTGTAGACTACTTCCATAAGGAAGGGCAATAAAGACATCCAAGTAACAAATGTCATGGCATCTCAAGTAAAATATGTGCTAAAAGACAGTTCCAAAGTAAATGTTACTGTTATTTGTACATGGTCCATGACACTCCTTACTGTATATGGACCATCACAGGACTCTTCTGCAGCAAGTACTGAGAAATTAAAGCTGCTCTGAATTCAGCGTATGTTGGGAAGTGCAGCCACAGCTGAATGAAAACTGTCAGATGACTGAAACACCACAGGTTAGCACACATTTTTGTTAGATAATCCCTGAGCACACAGGAAGTCCGGAATTCCACCAACTGGACATAAGGATACATATACATCACAAAGTTTAGTCTGTTTTAGAGATGATTTATTATGCCATCAGCCAACAAAATCTTTCTAAGTGTTTCTTTTTCTTGGGAACTACATGTGAAATGTGCCTCCTACTTCCCCCAAAAGATCAGTTGGTGTTGGCAATTTTCTTGAAAAACAGTGTGATGGTACACTATGATTTTATTGCCGCCTGTAGTTTGTATATTCACCATTGGTCATAAGAAAATGACCAATGAAATGTATACAGAATGTTATTTTTCAAATGAAAGACTGGGAAATATTTCAAAGTTCGGTAACTGTAGTCATTGGTGAAGGCCACATGATCTGGTGTGCGGTAAATAGACTAAAACGGAGCATCAGAGAAGCATGCGAGGGTTAGTCTGCTAACGTCCTGTGATCAATATTTAAGTTGTGGATGTTGTAAACAGGGAGAAGTGCAGGTCCGAGGCACTGACAGCTGCAGGTCCAGTGAGGTCTGGCTTCTCACCTCGTGCATGGCGTATTGATTGTACATCCTCAGATTGTGAGCAGAGCAAGGCAGTCCCCTGGATCCTCGGATGCAAGTACATCACTCTCCTCTGCTGCCCTCATGGTCTGGTTGTTCCCAAAGGCCCAACTCTGCATGCCATGTGAATTCATTTCCCCATATGTCCGTTGTGAGAAGATGGTCATAAGCGTGCAGATCATAACACGGGGTTTCAGAAAGGATATATGCCGTGCGGTGACCCCAATATGTGGTCCATGTGAATGGGGGTGTGAGTGACACACGGGTGAATAGAGATTCGCTATTTCCCGATGTTTCTCCAAGAAAAGAGCAATAACATTAGCCACTGTTTGTTTTATCTGTTACGTGCTGCAGCATGTTGTTCAACATTTTATTTCTCCCTCCTATAATTTCCAATGTATGGGGGGAAAAGTTGCCTTTCTGAGCGATTCGGGTCATGAAACTCCCAAATGCAAACTAGGAACCGAATCCTGCCCCAAGCTGAAAGCCTGTCCTCTACGTATCTCCTCCCTGGTCTGACTTCTTGTAATAATCTATCTTTCATGAATATACATCTTGACTGTTATTTTTTTCATTTTCTATTCTTATTAGCTGGGTAATTTGGAAGAAATATGTGTGCCCATAAGGTTTTTTGTTCTTCGGGGTGCACAAATTCTCTGTCCACTGGAGAAATCCCCACTTTGTCAGCCAGTGCTGCAGGTGTGGTAAGACTTTAACAACACAAATTACTTGGCTCCGTAGCACATCTTGAGTTTATTTAAAATCGCATGTTCAGCCTTCAACCAAATTCCACTTAGCCTTTTTGTCCTGAATCTTCCTTTGGGCTTACATTCACCATAAACTTTCTCTGCCCACTTGTTCTGGCCTTGTCTGAAATGGTTCCAGGATTTTGATTCTTTTCCATATATTTTCCTACATAATATTCATGCTTTTTATGATGCAGTTGTGCTAGAACTACACACAATATTCTAACAAAACCTATTTTTCATGAGAGAGTAAATCTAAGAAAATTTCAAGAACTATTTTGCTTAAGTGTTTGAAATTCAGTTCACCACTGAAAATGGTTATTTTGAACAGGTAATGATAAAATTATCTCTAAAAATTGAGTTATCTATTTATTTCACTTTACTTTGGATCTCATCAGTCAGAACCCAGAACAACTTGAAATCTGAACTGAGATAAACTGACAAGAGTCAGGAGAGATACATATATTTGATGGTGTGGAGTGGAGCGGAGGTAATATTGTCCCAGGGCAACAGCTGCAGCCACAATTTTTCTGGTCTGTGGGAAAGTAGCTGATGAAGGCTGGAGGAGCACGGATTTCATAGTCCACTTACGTGGTGTGAATTTGAGAGTCTATTTCTTCAGCCTTCTTAATTATTCTATAATCTGCTTAATATTCAGTTACAAATCTCTTTGTTTTGATTTTTGAGACAGGGTCTCATTTAGTAACCCAAGCTAATCTAGAATTCAGTAAGTAGCCCAAGCTGGCATCAAATTCATGGCAATCCTGACGGCTCCCTTCCCTGGGGCTGGGATTATATGCATGAGCTCCCATGCCCAGCCCTTTATAATTAAACCTCAAAAAAATGGATTCAAGTTTTGCAACTGAAGTTTTTAACTTTGCATTTACCTATTAAAGATGAATGCGGAGAACATGTGTAATTGTTTAAATGCAGTTCATCTTTCATGTTCTTCACTAAGCTTGTTTCAAAACCCAGTGTGAAAACAACCAATAGAAACCTTCCATATTTGGAAATTTGTTTTTCTCTTCTGAAAGATATGCAAGTCACAGGAACAGCTCTCCCTAATAAACAGAATCTCTTGGAACACTTTTTAAGTCTATGTTGAGCTGGAGTAGGAGAGACGCCATTCAGACCTCGAAGTCGCAGAAAGGAGCTGCAATACAGAAGAATCCTTCATTCCTCTCAAGGTGATTTCTTGTATTATGAATACATAATGAGGGAGCTGTCAAGACAGCGCTGTGTATTGATGCCCCTTTGGAGGCTGTGTCCTCCACACAGCCACCAGAGAGTCAAGGCCATTTGGATCACAGTATCATAAGCAACATTGCCCTCGTGGTGCCCATAAGCACGGTGGGAACAGATTATGCAACAACTCAGTTAAGATCACAAAAATAATCTTTCTTCCAGGTGTGTAACAACTGTCAACAAGCTGCCACCAAACCCAGTGCAACCCCTTCTAGGTTTCATTACCATAATTACCAATTGCCACACTGAAAACTCATAGATTTTTTTTCAGCTTTAATATAGTGATGTTGCCCACCACCAATAACTCAGTGGGTTTTTTTCTTCATGTAAGCTATAGCATTCTGTAATATAAAGCATCCATTATATTTAGTGGATATCTAGGCAGAACTGCAATGCTTATATGAGAGGATTGTATGTAACCTTCTCACCAAATGAAACAACAGTCTAGCTATCTAATACACCTTGATTTGAAAAGGTAAGTTACAAATGGGAGCACCAATTTTTCCTAGATGGCTCCATCCACAGATAAAAAAATATAGAAATATGTAAGAGACTTCTTTAAAGACAAAGGAAAGACAAAATGCATAAGCAAGGTTGAAACAGGCACTAACTTGCTGCTTTTAGACTGTTGTTTACTGTATCCTATCCCTGTTTAGTTCTGAATACTTTATTCTCTTGGACGATGAAAGCCATTGTGGTTTTAGACTGCATTTATGTGGTAAAACCTAGAAATGTTAGGAAAAAGAACCTTTGGTAATTGCTTAGATTTATGTCATGTGGATGTGAACTTGGTAGCTGGGATTAGTGTTCTTACAGCAAGGGACAAGGGAAAATGCATGGTGTCACTTTTGTTATGTAAGAACCAGGTAGATGATGCCATTTATGGAAAAAATAGCTCTCTGGAGGCATTTGAGTTCTGTTGGTATCTTGGACTGAGATAGCCAGGGAGAGTCAGCATCCAGACACACGAGCAACAAGACAGTTGTTCAAGCATTGCCCAATCTGTGGTATTTTGCTAATGGCCCAAACATATTTTTGTCTGCTGAAAGACCTTGCTCTCATAATAGTCACAAAGGGGAAGGCGGTAGATAGAAAAGCAGGACAGAATGACAGGCAGCAGAGGAATTTCTAGGGAGTTCAACACTCAGCAACAACAAGCCTGTATCACCCAGCGCACTCCAAGCCCCTAATGAGCACGGTTTAATCACTTGAATATTTATAGGCACAGACTTGTGATGGACAGGACTGACTGTTCTCTGCATGCAAACCACACTACCATGTGGTTAGAACCTCGGAAATATCTAGATGTAGATTTCCATCTGGTAAAACCTGCCTCACCTGCTCATCTTTGACCCTCATGAATAAAACAAATGGAAGACTCCAATGTGGGAGTGTGTTCTGGGGTGATTATGAATGACCTCAAATTAGAGCTATAAAATAAGAAAGGAACTTTCCACCTTAAGAGCACGGTGACTCCTATTCAAACCATTGTTTCATTATTGCAATTTAGTAAAATCTTTAAATAACAAGAGAAAAAATTGGATTCAGCTCTGTGTCAGCATTATTTGCATCACTGGTCAGAAAATAGGATTTGTGCTTTAACCTAGTAACAAGTTTTAAAATAATTCTAGCCACCTATGCACGCCCACACTCTGAAATTCTGCAATCTTGTAGGAATTCAGAAATATAATAAATGATTAGGTTCAAACCTCCATATGTTTCATAATTTACCATGCTTTTGCAGCTGCGACCACTAATGAACAGTCTAAAAGGGCAAATCCACTAAGGGAAAACTTGGGATCTGTTTTTCTTCTTATCTCATAGTTCATAGAAAGACAAATTTGCATAACCCTTTACATCACTGATTTAAATGAAACAAATAGGTAACTTGAAATCATTTATACCTGGAAGAAATTTTGGAAAAGTTGTAACATTCCCCTCTCATCTTTTAAACATGTAGTCTTGCAGGTCTGTTTTAGAATTGATGGTTCCACTGACCAATTAGTCTTTTTAGTTTTCATGTAGTACAATAACCAATAACTCAAAAGTAATAATGCACTTTTATATTACTAGCACGAGCATTTTCTTGCTGTTCATTGTTCTCTCACCCTGTACTTTAATCAGCATTCTATTATTCTCAGTGTTTTATCCAGGTGCTGTCCTTTGCATCTGTCTATTTATTTCTGGTTGAACATTATGTAAGATGCATATCATTTTACAGGAAGATCAAAATTGTTAAAATTGTGTCTATTTCAGGTCTTTTTTCTTCAAAGTCTATGCAGCAAAAGCCTTGAGAGCAACCATCTGTATGTGCCATTTCACACCATTTCTGATAGGTAAAATCTTGTTCCATCACAGTCCATCCCATGGTGTAGGAAGAGTCTTCAAAGGGTGTTCACAGGGAAAGCTTGTGCCTAGTCAAACTAAAGCATGAATCTGTATCATCTCGTCATGTATTTTTTAGTGAACAGTTCCCAAGAAACTGGCATAAAATCCTAGTAAGTCCATTTAGAAGGCTTCACTACTCAAAAATTAGCAAGAATCACTAACCAAAGGCAAAATGGTGACAATGAATGGGACACAGGGGTTAAAGAAACATCACTAAGAGTGACATCAGAGGGCTAGTGAGATGGATCAGCAGTTAAGACCACTGACTGATCCTCCAGAGGTCCTGAGTTCAATTCCCAGCAACTACCTGGTGGCTCACAACCATCTGTAATGGGATCTAATGCCCTCTTCTGGTGTGTTAGAAGGATTCAACAGTGTACCCACATACATGAAATAGATAAATTGTTCTTTTTTTAAGTAACATCAAAATTTTAACAGTTGATAAGTGCCTCCAAGGTCCATTGGAATCCTGCTTTCTCACCTTCTGAAACTGCCTGGTCTCCTTTTCCAATTTGCTCGTTGGGCCTGAGATAAGCAGGCCCTGTGCTCCCTGGGCCTTGTGTCCCAATCTCAAGCCTTTGGAATCATGAGCCAAAATGAGCCTTTCTTTTTATAAGTTAACTATCTCAGGAACTTTTTTATTATAATGGGAAACTTACCACTGGGATTTAGAATAGAAAAATGTCTGTACAGTTATATTCTGGAAAGATATTGACTTCATATTAGCTGCCAAACATGAAAATAATTTAAATGTAAAAGTTAACAAAGTTTCTTCTGCTAGACACAGTATTCCATCTCCTCATTTTAAGGCTCTTGATAGTTGGTAATCACTCTTCAAGGTAGGCTAATGTTACCCTAAAGCTAACTTAAATTTCTCTTGAAAAACTATTTAGCAGTACCTTAATAAACTAATAATAATATTAACATGCATAATCAGTCTGAACCTTAAACCAGAATCCCAGATGTAGAAGAGAAAAAAATGTGAACAGGACTTTAAAATAGTCATCAAGAACCTAAATGGTTGCAAAAATAATTCACTACATGCCTAGAAGTAGAGTGGCTAGGTCATATGTTGGGAACTTCCGTATAAGTAATACGAATGCTGGGCAGTGATGGTCTACTCCTTTGATCTCTTCACTTAGAAGGTAGAGGCAGGTAGATCTCTGAGTTCAGTGTCAGCCTGGCCTACAGAACAAGTTACTGGACAGCCAGGGATATACAGAGAAATGCTGTCTCATATAAGTAAGCATGTAAGTAAGTAAGTAAATAAATAAGAGATAAGTATATACACTTTATCCCATTTCTTTACATGCTTCGATCCATGTAACAGTTAAGTCACAGAAAGCCTCCTTCACCATAAATAGCTTGATAACTATTCCCCTTTTGTGGTGATGAAATACATGAGAGAACTGGCATAAAGGGAGAAAAGGTTACTTTGATCTCGTGTTTTAGTTGGGTGCAAGTTCACTTAGCCTTTACTTGGGTGGGCCTATAATAGCTTAGGACACGACGGGGAGGCTTTCCATAGTGTAAACTGCTCATCCACAAAGGGAAGCAGGGCAGTGGGGGGGCTGGGGTCTTAACATTCTTTTACAAGCAAATTTTCAATGACCTAACCGTTTCTTAAAACTTTTTTCTGCCTTCTAAAGTTTCTAAAACTTCCAGTTAGTTCCACAGAGCAAGTTTCAGGAAAGCCTGAGATTCTCAGAGAAAATCGCTCTTGGGAGAAAAAACAGCAACAATAATTAAACTAATGCCCTACTTTTCAAAAGTGAAGTCAACACATATCTATACCAAGAATGGCCATACTTCATAAGGAGTTACACTCAAAGTCTGAATATCTTTACCTAAAATTATAGGTCACTAAGTTTTACTCTAGAGAATATTGAGAACCACAAACCTTTTCTTTTTCTTGTCACCTCCCAGGGATTTATGCAAGTCAACATGCACAAGGGCTTAGGACAGAGCCTAGCACAGCAAATGTTTTTAGTACAGTTTTGCATATAAGCCAAAAATTTACGTTCTGGGGACTGAAGAGATTGCTCAACAGTTAAGAGCACTGGTAATTCTTCCAGAGGTCCTAGTTTTAATTCCCAGCACCTAGATAGCAGCTCCCAACTGTACGTTACTAGTTGCAGAGGATCTACTAGCATCCTCATACAGACATACATTTAGGCAAAACACCAATGCACATTAAATAAATAGAAATGAAGTTTTAAAAATTCAGATTCCAAAAATCCACAGTAATTGAGATGCAAGTACATAAATAAGGGTGGGCAAATATAAAATATAAAAAAAAATTATTTTTATTGCCAGCTTTTTTCTTTCTTAAAAGATCAAAAAGAATTCATAAAATAAGTTTATACATAGAAATCCAAGATGTAATACTTTTGCTTTCCTTTTACATATATGTACCTGTGTTAGTTACTTTTCTAATGCAGTGTTAATATATCAGGAAGAGTTTATTTGGATCACAGCTTCAGCACAGCTGAGATGCACAGCCACAGGCAGGTATGGAACCACAAGCAGCAAGCAGAGGAAGCAAATTTAGAATGCCATAAGCCTTCGAAGCTCTCAAAGCCTGCCCCTAGTGACAACCTCCCCTCCCCCAGAAAAGCCATACCTCCTAAGCCTCCCCAAACAGTGCCATCAGTGTGGAAACAAACATTAAAAAGCCAGAAGTATTTGTGAGGGGATCTCATTAAAGCCATCACCATCGAAGGATTTAAATAAATGAAAGACAATAAAGTCACTACTGACAATTAGCAAGCTTATATGTTTCTGTCATTAGTAAAAGCATTTCCTTTAGGATAAACTATTATTTTAAAGAGATGTGCTTGAATGTTTGAACAGATGGGATACAGGAGCTGAAATAGTCATACAACATGTGTAAGTTGCTAAGCAGGAGACAGAGTTATCACATTCTCGGTCCTATTTATACTTGCTATATGAGTTTCTTTTCCATCCTAAGGTGGAAACAAAAGCCATGATAACTGCTCATCTGCCTCAGAGGAATAAAACCAGAAGAAAATGGCCAACAAATCAACTGAAGACCTGGAATGATGCATGTTAATGACAATTAAAAAGTTTCCTGCTGGCCCTGCTGGAGCTGAGCTATAAGTTCTGCATCCTCAGAGTCCTTTGCCACCCAAAGCTTCAGGACTTGACAAAGCATTGGGTTCCAAGTACATGTCAGCAAAAAGTAGTATTTGGATAACCAGAGAGCAGCACTTGCCAAAATATTTGATATAAGGCTAAGTAGCCACAGACATCTTGTGAAACACAATAATTTGGAGCCTATATGAAAGTGTTAAATCTGTATTAAAGTGTTTACCTAGCATGAACAATACCATAGGTCCAATTCTTAGCACTAGAGAAAAATAAAATATCTGAAACAGGTAATTGAGAGACAGGTGTTGTCATTACCATTGTTGTTTTCAATTTTAGTGTCCTTTGCTCTTTTCCCCGAAATGTTACAGTCTAAGATGATTTATGAAATGTTTGTAATGTAATTATCACTTTGTGTTCACTGTATTATTGAATTTTCATGGCAGTTCTGTGGAATAGCTATTAATAGTATTCTTTTATATATAAAAGTAACTGATAATCAAAATGCTACAGAAGGCCAACGGCTGTAGCATGGAAAACAAACTGCAGCCCACAGTAGAGCACCCTTCCTCCTGAATTGGCCTTTATCATCATGATATTTTTTCTCTGGGACCTCCTTAGAATTTCCAAACATTTCTTTATTGTCTTCTTGCCTTTCCTCTTTAGCTACTATTGACCTTCATATTGTTCCAAGAGCAGAAACACACACCAGCTTACAGACAAAACATACTACCTTTATTTCTCTTTCTCTTGTACTTTCTCTCTCTCTCTCTCTCTCTCTCTCTCTCTCTCTCTCTCTCTCTCTCTAACACACACACACACACACACACACATACATACACATTACACAACCACACACACACACACACATACATACACATTACACAACCACATACATACATACATACCACATCTAGATCACACTCTACACACGTTGCATACCATAGCCACCCCCAGCCCTCAACACACACAGGCACCATGCATTGAGCAACCAATTGCAACCCTGAGCTGTCTGCCAGCCAAACACCCATGAGGACAGTAATTTCCTATGCTTGAACATGGAATTATGAGCCATGATTCTTTTCATTTAATATCTCTAACCTGGAGGGAAATGTCAAGAGATTCCCATTGGAAAAGAAGACTTGGCAAAAATCCAAATACTTGAATTTTATGTTTCTGTTCTGAGGCTGGGAAATGCTTTCAAGTGCCTGCTAAAATTTGCTCTAATGTGAACAGTAGGTAGGTGCTCCACCTCTTCCACCTCTCTTGAAGAGCTCACCAAAGTGAGTTTAAGAAACAAACCTGTAAAGTAACGCAAGTTGAGCTGTCTCCCTTCAAAGGAGTTGGCAGACTGCGGAATGTGCGGATAGAAAGTACAGCAATCCATACAAGCTCACAGCAGCTTCTCAAACCATTTTTACATTTACCATGTGGCCAGAGAGAAAAAAGACAGGGAGCAGACAATTAATTGCCTCTTCCATGGCTCCCCAATTTTCTTTTCAAGTGAATGTGCAAGAGCTTTTTTAGATATCAAAGCAGACAATATGTGTAAGGGTTTATCTTAAAGGATAAAAAGAAACCAGTGTCTGGGGAAAACAAAAGTGAACGGTTCCAACAAATCTGTCTTCTCTTGCTGCTTTTACTTCTGAAGAACCGGAGCTCCTGAAGGACCTTCAAAGGGAGTAGGCTGTGGATTCAAGTGAATGAAAGTTAAATTCATGGCCAGTTCCACTGCCTTTAAACTGAGCAGTCTATTAACACCTTTGCTAGCTATTACAATGTTAATTATGATATGGGCATTATAAAAAGAAGTCTGCCTAAACAAATTTACCCCTTTGTTGTAAATGGGTCCCGATTTACCTTCCAATCCTAGTGGAGATGGAGAGGAAATTAACAACACCTTTCATGGTTCCTGTCAGATATTCACAAGCTGCTGTGAATCTTCTGTCTTTGTTAGGAAATAGGTTTTAAATGTTTAGTACTGCATTTCTTTTTCTTGATTCTTTCTCACTTCTCTAGAAGTTGCTCCTACCCAAGACCAATATTAGAGCTATCTACTACAGAAAATGTGGCTAACAATAGAGATCTTAAAATAATATTATCGAATTCTTGGGTCTCAGGTTTTTGCTGATTGATATAATGAACAATCATAGATAATTACTCATTTTTATTTATAATTCTAATTCTGATTAAAAGACTTACTTATTTACCCAAGTTTGAGAAGGTGTGATGGTTTGTATTGAGTGTCAAATTATAAAATCAAGTAGGTGGCCATCTGGGCATGTTTGTTAGGAATTATATTGATTGTGTTACTTGATATAATAACACCTGTCTTGACTGTGGCTAGAACTATTCTCTCTGCAGGATCCTAGAATGCATAAAATAGAGAAAATGAGTTAAGTGCTAGCAATGCATTCATTCCTCTCAGTTTCATATCTATAAATAAAATGTAACCAGCAACTTCAAGCTGCTGCTACTTTGACTTCCACATTGTGAAGGACTGTGCCTTCATGAAACTGTGAGCCAGAATAAATCCTTTCTTCTTTAAGTTTCTTTTTTTCAGCATGTTTTATTATGACAATAGAAAAAATATGGAAGGAATTATTTTTAATACCTTATGTCAGGATAAATTTTAAAATATCTTTAATCCATTAAGAAATTCAGTAAATATACCTGTGGTCAAATAATATTTAGTTAATTATATAACATGGAATTTTAAACTTTTCTCCCAAGGATTTAGGCAAGGAATAAAAATTGTCATTTATGAAACATACAAATGCTACCATGTATAAAAGTATAAAAGCTAAGATATAAAATAACCCTTTAGAGATAACTAGGCTCAAACTTCCCACACTAGAAATGAAAATGAAAAGAGAGGAAACATCTTGCCCAACTGTCAGTCATCAGGGCCCAGATTCAACTCGTCAGACATAATGCCCCTTCTGCTCTACTGCACAACCATTACTATGTGGCCGTCATCCACTGTCTGTGTGGTGGCATGGTCTAGCCTTCTTAGATATGTGAGTTCCTTTTCCTTCTTATTGCCTCTCTTCCTTCACTAGGTAATCATTGTCTGTGAGCACATTAAACAGTTTTCACTTAATTACTCAATGAATCTTAAATATATAAACAGGTAATATTATTACAAAAATACAAGGATAGTAAAAAAAATACATGCTACAGTGTTCTAAAACCTTCCCACTCTTTTGACTATAAGATAAATGCAAGGTCCTAACAGTCAAAATATCTAAGATGTTGACAGATGGAGCAGGAAGAGAAAAGATACAAAATCCAAAGGATTTGGTAGATACAATTAAGAATGAAGACGTAGATAGGAGAGAAGTGCAGAGTTTGAGTCTTTAACAGTGAGGAAATATTTAGCTGCTTTAACATTTTTTTTCAACCTCATTATTTTTATCAATTACTTAATACAAAATACCATGCATGAAAGTAATGTTTATTTGCATAAAGTAGACATATATCATGCCTCAAAATATATAAGCTTTGACCCATTGTGAAAGTATTTATTTCTAATGTATATTATTTGCATCTATCAAAATAATATTTACCTATTGTACCCTGCTCTGAAGGTGGTAGAAATTAGGAGAATGAAGCCAATAACTGAGGCAGACTAGAGTCTCTTAGAGTACCCAACTTTATTCAGAGCCTCAAAAAAATGTATACTCTGAAGGTTAAGAAAGGTACAGGAGTAAAGTTCTCAGATGTACAAGGTTGTGTGCAACCACAAGAACAGGATGTACATGCAAAAACATGCTTTTCTATAGAGGACAACATTGAATTGAATAACAACGGCAAGCGGTGAGTAATCCTACACAAATTCTCTCCTATCCTTTGTCTCAGGAAGGAGCACAAAAACGTTCCAAGAAAAATGTCATGCTTTGGAGAAACTGAGGCAACAAGATTCTTGTCTCCTTTTCTTAGAGTGTTCTTGCAAGCACTCAGAACTCTCCTAACAAGGCACCACTCCTGTGTTCTGGCAATGTCAGGCTGATTGTTTAGGATTATATAGTTACTGCATCAATAGATCACATATGATGTTTCCTGGCAATAGTGTCCTTAATTTATCTATACTTAACACTTTATCACTAACAACCTGAACTACTAAAAACAACATCCAATTAAGGAAAGTACATATTTTCTTTGTAATATGCATACAATGTACAGAAATAAATCAAACATCTACTTGTATAAGATACGTAGTGATGGGATCATGAAAATTTCAGTGAGGAACTCTATTTATAATGATGTGTAGATGAGTTCCACTACTAATTCCATTATACCTCAGACTATACACATCTTCACATTGCATACAGTTATGCCATTATCCAGCATAACTCTTTTACTGAACTGTTTGATAGTTGTAAACATGGCACTAAAAAAAATTAAAGCATATTTATTTTTAATTAATCCCTTTACAAATTACTTTTGTGTGTTCCTTCCCCTTTGTAGTGTGTGAAGAAATAGATCAAACAATGAGAGATGCGATACTAAGTAACATGTATTCTGTAAGTCACTGATGCCATTGCTTGATTCAATGAAGATTCTCCTATAAAAGCCAAAGATTGAGGTGTAAAGCAGTCCTCAAGCTGTTATGTCACTTCCTGGAGCTACTATCAAGATATTAAAATGGAAGGAATAAGAGAAGGGAAGGCAGGGTAGAGGAAGAAAAGTTAAATAGTAAACCTTTGAAAATGTCATATGACAAGTTAACTTTTCATAGTGTTTAAAAAATGAGGTTATGACTCAACATAAATATTTATGGAGATTAAATTCCCCTCAATATTGTAGCTATTTTTCATACAGTCGTTATTTTTATATGATATTTTCTTTACTTACATTTCAAATGTTATTTCCTTTTCTGGATTTCCCACTGGAAACCACCTCTCCCATACCTTTCCCCCTACCTCTACGAGAGATTCACCCACCCACTCCCTCCCACCTCCACACTCGCTCTCACCTACACACCCTAGCATTCCCCTACACTGAATACTGTGAAGGTATTAAACCTTCACAGGGCCAAGGGCCTCTCCTCTTCTTGATGCCTGATAAGGCTATCCTCTGCTACATATGCTGCTGGAACCCTGGGTTATTCCTTGTGTACCCTTTCGTTGATGATTTAGTCTCTGGGAGCTCTGGTGAGTCTGGTTGATTGATATTGTTGTTCCTCCTGTGGAGTTAAAAGCACCTTCAGCTCCTTTAGTCCTTTTTCTTACTCCTCCATTTGGGAACCTGTTCTTAGTCCAGTAGTTAGTTGAGAGCATCCAACTCTGTATTTCTCAGGCTCTGGCAGAGCATTGTTAAATATCTTATCAGTGTGCTTTTTCATCTTCTGTTCTAGTTATAAAAGCATAATCACTGCTGAAAAAAATGGAAAAAGAAAATGTTATATAAAAACCTACTGTCATAGAGACTTCCTGAAATACAAACCTGGTGTCTCTGTGTTTGTGTGTGTGTGTGTGTGTGTGTTACACTGTGAGAAAAGAATACCTTGCCAAGAATCCATATGCTATTAAATAAGAAACTCAGCTCATTGCCAAGTATTGGTTACTTCAATTATAGCCATTGGTCATGAGGTCCTATAGACTCAGTTTTCAGCTATGCCATTGCTCTGGTTATCCTGGAAACCTTGATAGTAATGAAGACATTACATACTTAAATCATAGGATATGAAGAAATCAAGTTATTAGTATAGAAGCTTCATATCACTGACTAGCTTTTTATAGCACTGTAAGTTTTTAACCATGATACAAGAACAGAAAATTCATCAACAGTATTGGAGCTACAGTAATGAGTGGCCTGTAGATATGCACACTGGTGCAATATTGGTATAAATATCATGAAAGTAGACAAAATAAATGTATTTAAAACACATTCCATAAGATAAAAACTTATGTCTGTGCCATTGACTAAATTTTAAAAAATTCTGGTTGGTTATGTCATAAACTTTAGAGGAGAACCTAATACTACTCTGCTAAATAGATCTAGTATAAAACTACACTCTAGGTTTTTGTTTTTGTATCCATAGATTCATTGAACATTCATTGGAGGCTTCTTTTTTATAGCTAATAATTAGTACGGAGACCCACACTAGTCAATATGCTTATAATTAAAAACTGTAGCATATTCAGCTCTAAATAAAAAATCCCTATCAAACCCCTTCTCCCAGGTATCAGAAATAATCTTAGAGGGGGGGGGGTAAATGACCATAAGATCCAGAGGAAATAGGTATCTATAACAAAACCATAGTTTCTGAATAAAACTGTGTAATTACACACATGAATTCATAGCAGCTGTGACTACATGCAAAGTCATGCACAAGATCAAGCAGCTAAAATCCCAACATAAATAGGAAAAGAGTTCTGGCAGTCCACTCACAAATAAGAAACTACTGGTGAGGAATGTCTACAAGGCCAGTATATATACATATACATATATATATATATGTATATATATATATATATTAAATAATTTTATTTTGAAAAAACAAAGATAAATGTACAGATTTTAAGCATGTTTGGATAAAAGTATATGAACACATTTTTGTCAGTACTTGATTTTTTAAAGGTTTGATAGTATACATTAAAATCTTATAAGTTACAATGAGCATAAAGTATATGTAAAACAAGATGTAACCTAGAAATAGTCAAAGTTTTCTTGGTGTGTAAATATTAAGCATAATGATTTTTTTGACCTTTTATTTTCTTGAACTTCATATAGTCTGTGAGTTGTTTCTGGGCTGTTCAGAGCTTTCTGAGGTTAGTATCTAATTATCAGTGACTACATATTATGTCTGTTTTTTTATGCCTGAGTTACCTCACTCAGGATGATATTCCCTAGATGCATTCATGTTCTAAAGATTTTCATAAAGTCATTGTTTCTGATACCTGATTAGTACTTCATTGTGTAAATATACCACAATTTTGTGTTCATTCATCCACTGAAGGACATCTGGGTTCTTTCCAGCTTCTGGCTATTATAAATAGAACTGCTAAGAACATTGTGGTACATGTGTCTTTGATTTATGTTGGAGTGTCTCTAGGGTATATGCGCAGAAGTAGAATAACTGGGGCATCAGGTAGTACTATGTCCAATTTTCTGAGAAATTGCAGGACTGATTTTCAGAGTGGTTGTACCAGTTTACAACCCCACCAACATTGGAGAACTGTTTCTCTTTCTCTTCATCCTTGCCAGCATCTGCTGTCATCTGAATTTTGATGTTAGTGATTCTGGTTGGTGTGAGGTAGAATCTCAAGCTTGTTTTGATTTGCATTTCCTTGATGGCTAAGGATGACTAAGCACTTCCTTAGATGCTCTCAGCCATTTGATATTCCTCAATTGAGAACTTTTTGTTTAGCTCTGTACCCCATTCTTAATAGGGTTTTTTGATTCTCTGGTGTCTAACTTCTTGAGTTCTTTGTATACCTTGGATATTAGGCTTCTATCTGATGTGGAGTTGGTAAAGATCTTCTCCCATTCTGTTGGCTGCCGTTTTGTTTTCTTAACAGTGTCCTTAGCCTTACAGAAACTTTTCAATCTCATTAAGTCCCACTTGTTGATATTTGACCTCAGAGCATGAGCCATTGATGTTCTGTTCAGGAAATTTTCTCCTGTGCCTAGATGTTCTAAGGTTTTCCATACTTTAAGTTTTAATAGTTTCAGTGTACCTGGTTTAAAGTGGAGATCTTTGATCCACTTGCACTTGAGCTTTGTACAAGAAGATAAGAAGGAGTCTATTTCATTCTTCTGCATGCTGAGTTCCAGTTGAACCAACACCATTTGTTGAATAGGTTGTTCTTTTTCCACTGAATGTATACAGCTCCTTTGTAAAAAATCAAGTGACCATATATGTGAGGGATCATTTCTGGATCTTCTATTCTATTTCATTGATCCACATGCCTATCTCTGTACCAGTAACATGTAGTTTTTAGGAAAATCGCCTTGTAATATAGTATGAGGTCAGGGATGGTGATTCCTGCAGATATTTTCTTGTTGTTGAGAGTGGATTTCTCTGTTCTAGATCTTTTGTTATTCCAGATGAAATTTCACATTGCTCTTTTGAACTCTATGAAGAATTAGATTGAAATTTTGATGGAGATTGCATTGAATCTGTAGATTGCTTTTGGTAGGATGGCCATTTTTACAATGTTTATTCTTCCAATCCATGAGCATGGGAGATCTTTCCATTTTCTGAGATCTTCCTCGATTTCCTGCTTTAGAGATTTGAAGTTCTTGTCATACAGGTCCTTCACTTACTTAGTTGGAGTTACACCAAGGTATTTCATATGGTTTGTGACTATTGTGAACAGTATATTTACCCTAATTTCTTTCTCTGCATATTTGTTCTTTGAGTAGTGGAAGGCTACTGATTTGTTTGAATTAATTTTATATCCAGCCACTTTGCTGAACTTTTTTATCAGCTGTAAAAAATCTCTAGTGGAATTTTGGGGTCACTTACATATACTACCATGTCATCTGCAAGCAGTGATTTTTTTTTTTTTTGTTTTGTTTTCCAGTTTGTATCTCTTTGGTTTCCTTTTGCTGTCTAATTGCTCCAGCCAGGATTTCCAGTACTATGTTGAATAAGTAGGGGGAGAATGGGCAGCTTTGTCGAGTCTGATTTTCATGGGATTGCTTCAAGTTTCTCACCATTAAGTTTGATGTTGGCTATTAGTTTGCTGTATATTGCTTTTATTATGTTTAGGTATGGGCCTTGGATTCCTGTTTTTTCCAAGACTTTTAACATAAAGGGGTGTTGAATTTTGTCAAATGCTTTCTCAGCATCTAGTGAGATAAACATGTGAGTTTTTTTTTTTTTTTTTTTTTGAGTTTGTTTATATGGTGGATTTTGTTGATGGATTTTGATATATTAAACCATCCCTGAATCCCAGGAATGAAGCCTACTTGAACATTGTGAATGATCATTTTGATGTGTTCTTTGATTCAGTTTGCAAGGATTTTGTTGAGTATTTTTGCATCAATGTCCATAAATTAAATTGGTCTGAAGTTACCTTTCCTTGTAAGGTCTTTGTGTGGTTTAGTAATGCGGGTTATTGTGGACTTGATAAATGAGTTAGATAGTTTTCCACCTGACTCAATTTTGTGGAATTGTTTGGAGAGTAGTGGTATAAGATTGTCAATAAATGTCTCATAGAATTCTGCACTGAACTCACATGGACCTGGGCATTTTTTAGTTCGGAGGATTTTGATGACTGCTTCTATTTCTTTAGGTGTTTTTGGATTATTTGGATGGTTTACCTGCTTCTAGTTTAACTGTAGTATCTGGTATCTGTCTAGGAATCCATCCATTTGCTCCAGATTTTCCAGCTTTGTTGAGTTTAGGCTTTTGTAGTAGAATCTGATGATTTCTTAAATTTCCTCAATTTCTATGTCTCCACTTTTCTTTCTGATTTTGTTAATTTGGATAGTCTCTCTTTGCCCTCTAGTTAATCTGGCTAAGGGTTTATCAATCTTGTTAATTTTCTCAGAGAACCAGCTCTTAGTTTTGTGATTCTTTCAATGGTTCTTTTTGTTTCCATTTGGTCTATTTCTGCTCTGCATTTGATTATTTCTTGCCATCTACTTCTCTTGGGTGTTCCTGCTTCCTTTTGTTCTAGAGCTTTCAAGTGTGCTGTCATGTTGCTAGTGTATGCTCTCTCCAGTTTCTTTTTGGAAGCACTCAGAGCTATGATTTTTCCTCTCAGTACTGCTTTCATTGCATCACAAAAGGTTTGGATATGTTGTGTTTTCATTTTCATTAAATTCTAGATATTCTGTAATTTCTTTCTTTATTTCTTCTTTGACCATGCTGTCCTTTAATAGATCATTGTTTAGTTTCCTTGTGTGTATGGGCTTTTAGTTGTCTTTGTTGTTATTAAAGACCAGCCTTAGATCATGGTGATCTGATAGAATCCATGGGAGTATTTCAATCTTCTTATGTCTATTGAGGCTTGTTTTATGACAAATTGTATGGTCGGTTTTGGAGAAGGTGTCCTGAGGTCTTGATAAGAAAGTGTATTCTTTTGTTTTAAGATGATATTTTCTGTAGATATCTATTAATTGCTATTGGTTCATAACTTCTGCTAGTTTCACTGTGTCCTTGTTCAGTTTCTGTTTCCATTATCTGCCCATTGATGAGAGTGGGTTCTTGAGGTCTACCACTATTATTGTGTGGGGTGCAATGCATTTTTTGAGCTGTAGTAGGGTTTCTTTTGTGAATATGGGTGCTTTTGTATTTGGAGCATATATGTTAAGGATTGAGAGTTCCTCCTGACAAATTTTCCCTGTAATGAGTAAAAAGTTTCTTCCTTATCTTTTTTGATAACTTTTGGTTGAAAGTCTATTTTATTCGATATTAGAATGGCCACTCCAGCTTGCTTCTTGGGGCCGTTTGCTTGGAATGTATTTTCCAACCTTTTACTCTGAGATAGTGTCTGTCTTTCTCTCTGAGATGAGTTTCCTACATACAGCAAAATGTTGTATTCTGTTTATGTATCCAGTCTCATAGCCTATATCTTTTTATTGGGGAATTGCTTCCATTTACATTAACAGATATTAAGGAATACAGATTGCTGTTTCCTGCTAGTTTTGCTTTTATAAATAGAATTGTGCCTGTGTGTCTTTCTTCTTTTGGTTTTCTTGCTGAAGTATTTTCTTGTTTTTACTAGGATTTAGTTTCCCTCCTTGTATTTGGTTTGCCACATATAATTTGTTGTAGTGCTGGGTTTGTGGTCAGATATTGTGTAAATTTAGTTTTGTCCTGGAATATCTTGGTCTCTCCATCTATGGCGATTGAGAGTTTTGCTGAGTATAGCAGCTTGGGCTGATACTTGTGTTCTCTTAGGGTCTGCATGATGTCTGTCCAGGATCTTCTAGGCTTTATAGTCTCTGTTGAGAAGTCGGGTGTGATTCTGATTGATGACCTTTTCTTCTTACTGCTTTTAGTATTCTTTCTTTGTTGTGGGCACTTGTCATTTTGATTATTATTGTCAGGAGGAATTACTTTTCTGGTCACTCTATTTGGAGTTCTGGAGGCTTCTTTTATACTCATAGTCATCTCATTCCTAATGGCAGGGAAGTTTTCTTCTATGATTTTGTTGAAGATATTTACTGTGCCTCTTAGTTGACATTCTTCGCCCTCTTCTATTCCTATTATCCTTAGGTTTAGTCTTCTCATTGTGTCCTGGATCTCCTGGCTATTTTGGGTTAGGAGTTATTTGACTTTTGCATCTTCTCTGACTGTTTTTTCTATGTTTCCAATGTTGTCTTCAGCCCCTGAGATTCTCTCTTCCATCTTTTGTAGTCTGTTGGAGATGCTTGCATCTGTGACTCCCGATTTCTTTTTTAGGTTTTATACCTCCAGAGTTGTCTCTTTTAGTGTTTTCTCTATTGTTTACATTTCCATTTTCAATTCCTTCTTCAATTCCTTCATCTCTTTGGTTCTGTTTTCTTCTAGTTCTTTGATTTCTTTGAGTGCTTTTCTTGTTTTCTCTTTAAAAGCTTCTATTTCTTTATGCCTTTCCTCCTCCCATTCTTGTTTAAGGATCTCTATCATCATTTTGAGGTATAATTTCAGGTCTGAGTCTACTCTTTCTGTAGTGTTGGCATTCGCTGTGTGCTGTTATGGAGAGCTAAGTTCTGGTGTTGTCAGGTTGTCTTGGTCTCCCTTCGGTAAGTTCTTTTGCTTTCCTCTTGCCATCTTGTTGTCTGTGATTATACATGTTGTCAGTGATTGGTTCCTGTCTCTCCTGTGTACCTGGCCTGTGTCCCTGGATCTCCCCAGTTCCTGGTGGCAGATGGTTTGAGTGCTTGTTCTGCAAGCAAGGCCGTCCAGATGGAAACTGAGCCCCTATGGCAGAGTTCCTGCTCCCCTGAACAAATGGGGGGACTTGCTTTCCAGGTGCTCAGTCCAGACCTTTCTGCACCCCGGCTACTCACAGTGCAGTCTCACCGGGCCTCTGTCCCTGGACCTCTGCTGTTCCTAGTGGCAGATGACCTGAGCACATGTTCTGTATGCACTGGTCCACTGGTTGGAAGCAGAGTCCTTATGTCAGAGTTCTTGCTCCCCTGAAACAATGGGGGAGGGTGCTTTCCGGGAACTCAGCCCAGAACTCTCTGTGCCCCGTCAACTTGCAGCGCAGTCTCACCTGGCCTGTGTCACTGGATCTCAGCTGTTCCTGGTGGCACGTGGCCTGAGCGCCTGTTCTAAAAAGCACAGGCCCTCCTGTTGGAAACCAAGTCCCTACAGCAGAGTTTCTGATCCCCTGAACCCATTGGTCAGGGGACGTGCTTTCCGGGCGCTCAGCCCAGACCTCTTTGCACCCCAACTACTCACAGAGCAGAATCACTAGGCCTGTGTCCCTGGATCTCAGCTGTTCCTGGTGACAGATGGCCTGAGTGCCTGCTCTGCATGCACAGGTCATCTGGTTGGAAACCAAGCCCCTATGGCAGAGTTTCTGGTCCCCTGAATCAATGGGGGGGGTGCTTTCCAGGCACTCAGCCCAGACCTCTCTGCACTCCAGCTACTCATAGTGCAGTCTCACCAGGCCTGTGTCCCTGGAGCTCCATTGTTCCTAGTGGCAGATGGCCTGAGTACCTGTTCTGCACGCACAGGCCCACCAGGTGGAAACCAAGCCCCTATGGCAGAGTTTCTGCTCCCTTAAACCAATAGGGGGGTGCCCTTTCCAGGCGCTTGGCCCAGACCTTTCTGTGCCCCGGCTACTCACAGTGCAGTCTCACCAGGCCTTTTTCCCTGGATCTCCGACTAAGACAGTTTTCATTGGGTATTTGGCTCCTAAAAGGCCATTCAGGCTCTGATAAATAATCCCATGCCTATTCATATACAGGTAGCACAGATGGTCTCAGAGTATTTTTAAATTTAAAATACACAAGAAGTTGAGAGGGAAAAGTGGTAGAAAGGACAGAGTAGACATTGTAGGGTGGGGAAGATGGTATAGATTTGATCAAAACATGTTATGAACTTTTATAAAATTCTCAACAATAAAAACATAGTTTAAATTTACATTTATACAAAATTGCTAAAGATAAAACAAAAAGGTTTTAGTTGAAACAGAAGTTCTTTAATTTTATTTTCCCTGTACTCATAATTATGCTAAGTGTTATCCATACTTTGTAGATTAGTAAACAAATTCATGTGGTAAAGTCACCTTAAGAATGTCAAATAAAAATGAATCTACACCTTCAATTCTATATATTCAAGAGGTAAAAGCAGAAAGATAATGCAGCTAAGACCTGACTAGACTAGAGTTACTTCAAGACAGTAACTGACAACTTACCAACATCCTGCCTCAAAAAAAAAATAATAAATAAATAAAGGCAGAGAATGTAGCTTAGTAGTGGAGTACTTTCCTACCATTGCATGAAAATCCCTGTACTGTCAATAAAGAAAGGAAAGAAGAAGGAAAGAAGGGAAGAAGGAAGGAAGGGAGGGAGGGAGGGAGGGAGGGAGGAGAGAGGAGAAAGAGGAAAGGAGGAAAAAGAAAGGAAAAAGAAGAGTAGAAAAGAAAGAGAGAAAAGGAAATGATAAGGACAAAAAGGAAGAAAAAAGTTGGAAAGAAAAGAGAAGAGAGGGTATGTGTGTATTGTGTGGTGTGTGTGTATGTGTGTGTGTGTGTGTGTGTGTGTGTGTGTGTGTGTGTGTGTGTGTTAGGGGTGGGGGAGAGAGATAAAAAGGAAGAAAAGGAACAAACAGGAGGGAGAAGAAAGAAGAGATTGTCAAGTGCTGTAGTGAAGGTTCAAGATACAAACTATCATGCTGTTTCCACATCATAGCATTGCCACACACAAAAGATATAATAGTGTGAAATAACATATGTTTCAAATCTATAAAGTTAAAAATTAAATGTTTTCAACCTTTTTTGCAAAGTTAGAAAACAGATATTTGGGAATGGTATGTATGTTTAAACTGGCCCATTTTTTATTTGTTCCAACTACTAACACTATAATTATGAGGATGTGAGCTCCAAAACCATGTAAAACCCGTTGATCAGGTCTCTAGTGCATTGGTAACCTAACATCTTACAAACAGAATTAAATATTTAATTTTCCTGTCAATAGCCTTGAATATTGCATAGCTCTGACCAGTCTACAGTGCTACTGTGAGAGAACATTACATACTTGGTGATGTAGACATTATAAATGCCCTTCTTCATGGCTCTAAAGGTTTGCACTCTAAGATCAAAGATGTACAATAGTGAGGGGTGGAGATCATACTGAAGGGGAGGAAACAAGGAGGGATACATAGCACTGAGGAGGTTTACCTAAAATTATATATTATATATATGAATGTATCATAAATGAAGTTATACCACTTCAAGTGACAATGCTTCTCCCCATTGACTACCTAACAAACTAACAACAATAAAAGTCATGAGAAACATTTCAGTAGTTGCTCATAGGAGTAGAAGCAATTCTCAACACAGTGTAGACTACTTCCTTTTGCCCTCAGTTACCTTCTATAAATTCGAACACTAGTCTTTATTTCTAAAGACCTCACATATTTCAGACATAGGACTTGGATCTGAGTAGGAAGCCTCCTCTATAAGAACTAGCTATGGTAGGACTAGAAGCTTCTATCCATACAAGCTGCCATGGGAGAGGAGCAACAAATACTCTAACACAGTTATGAGGCTAAGAATCAGAACTCTAACTAGCATGGCAAGATACCCCAAAAAGTGTAAGAATGATTCTTATATCTTGGCAGTAACTAATAGCTGTTTAGTTGTACTTAAGGCTCATCAGTAGAGGGAAATTCATGCCAGCTAATACAGATCCAGACAACTATTTTTGAGCAATGAGGCCTCGGAACTTAGAGGAGAACTAACTATTGCCATTTTCTAAATTAGTATAATTTCTAAAGTCATGCTAAATACTTATGCTTATATTCACAGATGAATGTAGCTTTCACTTCTTATTAAATAAGCTTGTTTTTGCACCAGATGAAAACCATTTCACAAAGTTGCAACTGACCAAAATGTAGAGAATGACTAAGATTAGAGACGTCCTGCTCAAACTAATACATCTACAACACAACCTCTACATCTAAGGCTCAGGAAACACCACAGAAAAAGTAGAAAGTGTGTGAGAGCCAGAGGACCAAGATATCTCTTTAGGAGTCTATATAAAACAGGAAAGCTATGAACTGAAAACAATATAGTAATCTAAACAACAATAACTCTCTCATGACAATATCTATTCACATGTCATTTTGAATAAAGAAAATATTATAAGGCTGCACCCAAAATAAAGTGAAATAAAGAGCTACAGACAACTAATGACTGCTGAGACAGGAGAATCAGTGTCTTAGGAATGACATCCCTAAACTGTTTATCTAACAGCAATGGTCACCTTAATAATAATGATAATGATAATAATAATAATAATAATAATAATAATAATAATAATAATAACAATACATGTGTATATGTAATATAATACACACATGAACTAAATGGTCTCAGCAGTATATTGCATATGTATATATAGTTATATATAGTTTTATATATATATATATATATATATATAAAACTATAATTAAAGGAAAAGAGTCCATAAACTTAAAAGGCAGTAGAGGAGACATGGGAGAAATTGGAGGAAGGAGTAGGACAGTAGAAATAATACAAATGCAATATGTATATAACATTTTTAAAATAACATTTTTAAATGAACGTGAGCAAATTAAAATATAATTCCTTGACAGCTAGTTTCTGATGAAGCATCTCTTCCTTGATGATAAGCTTACCACTTGGCCTTACACAGTTTCCACTGTGTCCTAAGTATAGGCAATTGTTGTTGCCTCCTCTTCTTGTTAGACCATCAGCTTTAAATTATTAGGGTTCTGCCCTTACAGTTTTATGCAATCTTAATAACCTCATCGAAATTCTATCTGTTTGGTCAAATGGGGGATAAGAGCTACTATAAAATAAATGTGGGGAGAAAAAAGGATTCAGTCTATACCAGAGACCTATTTCTACAGAAACCACATAATTCCAGTTACACAAAAATTATGAATTGTGATGAAGAAATAGCTCAGTAAGTAATGTTCTTGCTGTACAAATATAAAGACCTGAGTTTAAATCTCAAGTACCTATGATAAATGAAAGCTGGTGTGGTAGTGCTGAGCTCTGGGATTATAGAGACAGGAGGATTCCTAGAGCTCACTATCCAGCTACTCTTGCTGAATTGGTGAGCTCCGCATTAAATGAGAGACTCTGTCTCAATATAAGGTGGAAAGAGACAGAGAAAGACACTCAGTGTCCACATCTGGTCTTTATGCATACCCACACACTCATGTACATACACACATATATGGATACACAAAAACAAAAGATACATTTAAAAGTTATTGTATTATTCAGGCAAAATTAAGTCTTTCAAATACACTAGAGCTTCTACAATTTCTAATGACAGCAATTGGCCTTCTATGAAACCTGCTAGGGAGTTGAGCAACTACTATATTTTAGAACCTTGAACAATAAAATTTTAGCATCAATAGCCTTGAAAAATAAGTGATTATTAGTAAAAGTGCTTTGCAGATGAACAGACTATCTTAAGGACAAACCACTGCTCAGAAAGTCAAACATTGATCATTTCTATCATCTGACCATTCACAAAACAGATATATTTGACCACTCTTACTCTGTGTTAGTTAGGGTTGTAGCGCCCACAGATTTGTGTGCTCAGCCATCCTCTATTGGACTTGAAACCGTTTACATGAAACAATCCTGAGGTGCCATCTAGGGAGTCTAAGACTGTAAGATACTCAGTCTCCAGAAAGACAAAAGAGGGGATTCTTCACATTATTTTATTTATCATAGAAAAAAAACCTACCATGAAAACCGCAACATTTTTATAACAATAAAATTGTTTATATTGTATTAAAAAATATATGCAATCCATATACAGACCAGTAACGCATAATTGTTAACACCCAAAAGTGGGTAAAATCATTCAACATCATGTGGCTTTTCTAAAATGCATTTGAGAGCATTCCCAACATTTTAAACCACTTGAGCATCAAAATGCTTTAGGCATATCTTCAAATTTCAGTTGAATGTTTTCCAAACACAATTGTGATTACTTTTCAAAATGAAACCATGAGTTAATTAGAAATGTAATTACTGTTATTCCAAGACAGCATATTTTTTTACCTTTTATGTATTGCTTATAATTAACATTATTTCCTATTTGCATATTCATAAAATGTTTTTATAAGTTATCAGGACCTTTAAGAAAACTGACATCTGATTTTACTATGCTCAAGTAATTATAAAATAAATTTTGTATTTCTTAATTCTTTCCATTTTTATTCACCCTGTGGCTACAGAATCATAATTAATTCTGCTTTTCTTTTTCTAATAGATTTATGTGTATTATCATATATATTAAATTTTCACTTCCATAACATTTTTCATTTTTATTGCTTTGCACGCAGACAATGTGCACTTCATTAAAAACATGTAATCCCTTCACTGAGATCCAGGCATAATTGCAAATCTTTATAATATAATGACATACAAGTTCTTCATATTTTATTGCAAGAATCCCCATTTCCATTTGAAAATTCTGGAGTTACTGTCCTCCAAAACTGCAAAATGAGAAAAGAATTTAATAATTCTACTTCTTATGACACACCAATTACTAACACAAAAGCTCTGTTTTTTTTTTCCCTCCATCCTACTTTAAAATGTATTTAATGATTTGGTCAATGAATTCATATCAGTGTATGACTAATATAATAGACAGGGCTGATGTTATTGGATGAAGTCTTTGTGATGAAACAATAATTAAGCTAATCCAAGTTTATTACCTAAAGATGAAACCACAAATTCAGACTTGAGAAAAGCAAAGTGCAGAATGCCATGTAGCAAGGCACCAAGGATAGATCGAAAGGCGTCTTCCTGACGTTCTCCTCAGCCGCTCTTGAATCTTTGTAAAGTTTAGGAATTTGTCCAGATTTCATAAATTCTTTGGTGAGTCCAAGGATAACGGACACATATGTCCTGATACGTGGTGTTGTGTGGTGTTGTGTTGTGTTGTATTGTGTTGCATGCACTATTCTGTGCTTTAATTCATAAGAATGACATCAGAATGTCAGTGGGGAGGAATGAGACCTAAAAACATCTACAAAAACTTGCTGTAAATTGTAGTGACAAGCAATCACTGCACAGTCAGGTGGGGCACAAACTGCACAGAGTCTGGAAACTACAGCTAAGGAGCACATCTGCAAGTCTGTCCTTCCTGCCAACTAAAGGTGACTTCAATAAAACTTACTTCTTGTTTCTAGAACTCTTTATGTTCCTTACAAAATAACTACTTTTCCCATACCTAATTCTAACTCAAAGGCAACTAAATAGTAAATAGTAAAAATAAAAATAGTAGAAAAGAAATAGAATAATCAACCAAGACTTTCCCGGAAGTATGCCTAAGCATTGTTCCCAAGACTTCTCCAGGTTTGGAGCATCATTGCCTTCTTCAGTGTCCTAGGAACTGAAATGGGAGCTTCAAGAAACCCCTTGATCAGCTTGATAGGAATATCGCTCTCTCCATGCCTCTGTGCTTCCCCACTCTCCTCATAGTTACTTATTCCTTTGCTCTGAAAATGTTCTTATTGCTGCTAAATCTATGAAATTGGGACTTCTAGTTCTTTTTAACAATCATTATTATTACTATTATTATTATTAATCCTTTTTTACAGTCTAGTCATTATCTCCCTCCCAGCCTGCCCTCTGATTTTTTCTCATTCCATTCCTCTTCCCCCCCAACCCCTTCTCCAAGAGGATGTGTCCACACACCCTCACGCCCCCTTCCCACCAGACCTCTCCACTCCATGGGGCCTAAAGTCTCTCCAGGGTTAGGTGCATCTTCTCTCACTGAGGTCAGACCAGGCAATCCTCTGCTCTATATGTGCTGGGCTCCTGTCTGTAAATAGCACCATAGCATCAGTAATAGTGTCAGGTCTTGGAGCCTCTCCCCTTGAGCTGGATGGCAATTTGGGCCTGTCACTGGACCACCCTTGAATTCCATGAAAGCAGAACTTTTGTTTCTTGAACCCCCATTATTGTCAGAATACAATCTTAAATGCAATGCCTCTGTACTGTACTTCTACACAGCTCCACACACGCATACATGTGTGCACACACACAGTCCTCTGAAAAGTACTCAGAGCAATTAGATGCTCTTTCTCAGATACTGTGCCCAAATTTTCAGTGTGTATTTGGTATCCCACAAAATTCGATATCTTGTTACTCACAGCTATTGCATTGTTTAATTTTTATTTCACCATACAGAAAAAGTTTAAAGAAAATGACCGCTATCTTGAATTCAATTTTGATAGAATTTAGGTGAGTTCCCAAAACATGATAGAAGTTCAATAGTTTTCAAATACATAGGCAGGCATGAGGACCATAATCACTCTTACAGAAGGGTATGAGTTTTTTTAAGCAAAACACTATAGGAACTAATGGTGTCAAGTATTTGTGCCATTTCGAGCCACTAAATTTCAGATAATTTGATAGAGCAGAATAGAGAGCCGACACAGATCATTAGGCTACTTTCCCAGAGGCTCATGTGGTGTCACTTACAGCAAATTGACTTTGACACTTTTTAATATGATAATAGAAATAATCTCATAGACATAGGTACTAATATCTCAGCAAGTTTCAACAACAAATTCTCACATTAACTGAATATGGCTCTTCAGAATAAAAGCATCCTTACCTGGGACCTCTCATTTCTTTTACTTGAGGAGAATTTGCTTGAAATAAGAATTAAACAGTTAAAACTTATACAGCTATTTAGGATACAGACTATGTTTTTCTACATTTATTGTACATATAAGTTTCTGGTGTTTTTTAGTGTAAATAGTACATATTGCTAGTGTGTGCAAACAAATATAAGTCTTCTATTACCCTATTCAAATTAGAGTTTTCTACTGTCTATTTACATCATATTCCCTGAATCTGTGCTGATTTAGACAAAGTGCAATGAAGTGTGTGAGATATCATCTTCATCCTTCTGAAATTTCATATTATTGTGTCAACTTTATGAATCACCAATAAAAGTGTTCCACTGTCTCCAGCAACAGTAAGTCTCCAGACAATAGTCTAATATTTCTGAGAATAGTGTACCATTAAAGTTTTCCCTAGTAATTACCTGTCTGTAATAAATGTATCCACAAGAAAACCATGAGCTGGTTATTCCAAACTCAATAGAAAAGTGTCACAGTATTAAATATTCTCATCAAATCAAATTCCAATTCTGTTGAGGAAAGGGTTACAGTAATAAACCCAAGGGACCTAGAGAGTAGTTGTCATCCCTTTGCTAACACATATATTATAAAATATCATTCAGTGAATAGCCTGACAGCAATAAAGACAAGATTAACAATGAAGCAAAGATTCCATTTCACACATTTCTTGCACTTTTGTATGAATTTCTATGCTAATTCCAGCATGCAAAATAATTAAGTCTAGAGAAATAATTAATAATTATTAAAATTAATTAAAAATAATTAAAAATAATTAACTAGAGAAAACAGAGTAAAACATAATTCTTCTTCTTCTGAAGTATCATGTACCCATCACACAGGAGAAATGTCAGTTCTAAGCCATGCCTTTCACTATAAAGCACAGCAACTACCCAGCAGTAAGTAATCCCCATCTCTGTCTTTGAGACAAGAGATTTAATGCAAATAATATGAAGTAAACATAGCCAAGCCTGATACCTCAGGATTGTTTACATACAGACAAGTTTTCAAAAGCCCAGATCAGAAATCCAGAGGACACAGGAAATAGTGCATATGGGCCGTGAGTATCCATTCTTGCCCTGCTTTCTGGAAGGAGACTCTATAAACACAAGCTTAGGACAGGGAAGCCAGTAACCTCGGGGAAGAATAAGAACAGTGGTAACATCGTCATAGTCTTCACACCAGTTAGTCCAATTCAGTAATCAATACTTCAAATATATCTGCCAACCAATTTAGATAATCAGAAAGCCATAGTCTTCAGACCTTAATGAAGGCAAATTCAAATTAAAGATGACCAAAACAAGCAAATTTTAGTAGTGGGCACTTGTGAGAAATCAAGGAGCAGTGTTCTTCAACTATGGTTTTAGCAAGCCTGCACTACTTCGTTTATAAAATATAATCCATTTACATGCTTAAGAAAAATAAATCTGGCAGAGACCTGCTGGTGAGTTATGGTTCTGACAGGCATAAGACATCACTTTTCTGACAGGCAGGCTAGCAGAAAGGCGGGCAACCTAGTGGGCATCAGTACATTGAGCAAGTGTGCAGTGGACAGATGGGAAACAGAAGCAGAGTGGCCTGTGCACTATGAAGAGAGACAGAACTGGAGATGGGCAGCAGCAAGGAACAAGCTGATGTGAGAAGCTTGCACTGCCACCTGAGATCATGATGATGACCAGACTATCCCATAAAGGAACATCTCTGGGATTTGTACATAAGAGATGGCTCCAATGGTAGAAAATTAGAGAGCTGGCTCTTTCCCTCACCTGGGCATCAAGAGAAATCTGGTCCTGATAGCATGGATGTAGGAAAGCTGGTGGGCTGACCAACTCGCCTACCATCCTGAACTAGGGATTTACGTTGGCCCATGTCAACATCTAACTCATCCATAAACAGCTGAAGATTATGAAGTGACTAGACCTACAGAACTAAACCTGCAGGATCTCCACAACATAGGGTGACAGTGGAATATCTTGAATATCTTGAGGAGTCATGGTAAGGGTCTGGTATCTATAGTGTAGCAGAAGCCAGAGGTCTCAAACCAGACAAATGACTCATTGCAATAAACTTTTGATAGTAAAGCTTTGTGAACAAGGGTATGTCTTGCAATATGCTGTGACACACTGTAGCTTCCAGGGAAAGTTAAGTGGGTTGTTCTGCTTCTGGGGCTTTAGTTGTTGTTGTTGTTGTTGTTGTTGTTGTTGTTGTTGTTGTTCTTCTTCTTCTTCTTCTTCTTCTTCTTCTTCTTCTTCTTCTTCTTCTTCTTCTTCTTCTTCTTCTTTATTTCTTTCTTTCTTTTTCTAATTTCTTTTGTGGGAGATATTATAAGGATTGAAGTAGATGTGGAAGAACTAGAAAATGAATGAAATTGGGGTGCATGATGTGAAAGTCACAAACAGAAATTAACATAAATTGTTTTTAAGAATCTCGTTTTCTGAGTTCCTTGTACACCTTGGCTATTAGGCCTCTATGTGATGGGGAGGTGGTAAAGATCTTTTCCCATTCTGTTGGTTGCCATTTTGTTTTCTTGACGATGTCCTTAGCCTTACAGAAACTTTGCAATCTCATTAAGTCCCATTTGTTAATCTTTGATCTTAGAGCTTGAGCCATTGGTGTTTTGTTCAGGAAATTTTCTCCTATGCCTATGTGTTCTAAGGTTTTCCCTACTTTCTCATCTAATAGTTCCAGTGTATCTGGTTTAATGTGGAGATTTTTGATCCACTTACACTTGAGCTTTGTACAAGGAGATAAGAACGGGTCTATTTTCATTCTTTTGCATGCTGAGTGCCAGTTGGACCAGCACCATTTGTTGAATAGGCTGTCCTTTTTCCATTGAATGTTTACTGCTCCTTTGTCAAAAATCAGGTGACCATATACATGAGGGCTCATTTCTGAATCTTCTATTCTATTCCATTGATCCACATGCCTGTTTCTGTACCAGTACCATGCATTTTTCAGCACAATTGCCTTGTAATATAGCTTGAGGTCATGGAAAGTGATTCCCGCAGATGTATTTTTGTTGTTGAGGATGGATTTAGCTATTCTAGGTCTTTTGTTATTCCATATGAAATTGCACATTGAAGTTCCATGAAGAACTGGGTTGGAAATTTGATGGGGATTGCAATTAATCTGTAGATTGCTTTTGGTAGGATGGCCATTTTTAAGATGTTGATCTTTCCAATCCATGAGCATGAAAGATCTTTCCATTTTCTGAGATCCTCCTCAATTTCTTTCTTTAGAGGTTTGAAGTTCTTGTCTTACAGGTCCTTCACTTGCTTAGTTAGAGTCACACCAAGGTATTTCATAGTTTTTGTAACGATTGTGAGGGGTACCTTTTCCCTAATTTCTTTCTCCACATGTTTGTCCTTTGAGTACAAAAAGGCTACTGATTTGTTTGAGTTAATTTTGTATCCAGCCACTTTGCTGAACTTGTTTATCAGCTGTAGGAGTTCTCTGGTGGATTTTTGGGGTCACTCAAGTACACTATCATGTCATCGGCAAAGAGTGATGTTTTTATCTCTTCCTTTCGGATTTGTATCCCCTTGGTCTCCTTTTGCTGTCTAAGTGCTCCAGCCAGGACTTCCAGTACTATGTTGAATAGGTAGGGGGAGAGTGGTCAGCCTTGTCGAGTCCCTGATTTTAGTGGGATTGCTTCAAGTTTCTCGCCATTAAGTTTGATGATGGCTGTTGGTTTGCTGTATATTGCTTTTATTATGTTTAGGTATGGGCCTTGGATTCCGGTTCTTTCCAGGACTTTTAACATGAAGGGGTGTTGTATTTTGTCAAATGCTTTCTCAGCATGTAGTGAGATGACCATGTGATTTTGATCTTTGAGTTTGTTTATATGGTGGATTACGTTGATGGATTTCCTTATGTTAAACCATCCCTGCATCCCAGGGATGAAGCCTACTTGGTCATGATGAATGATCGTTTTGATGTGTTCTTGGATTCGGTTTGCAAGGATTTTGTTGAGTATTTTTGTATCAATGTTTATAAGTGAGATTGGTCTGAAGTTCTCTTTCCTTGTAGGGTCTTTGTGTGGTTTAGGTACGAGGGTTATTGTAGCCTCAAAAAATGAGTTGGGTAATATTCCATCTGATTCTATCTTTTGGAATAGTTTGGCGAGTATTGGTGTTATATCCCCAATAAATGTCTGATAAAATTCTGCACTGAACTCGTCTGGTCCTGGGCTTTTCTTGGTTGGGAGGCTTTTGATGACTTCTTCTATTTCTTTAGGTGTTATAGGGTTATTTAGATGGTTTACTTGGTCCTGGTTGAACTTTGGGACCTTTTATCTGTCTAGGAAAACGCTAGACACCAGAGAATCAAATAACCCTATTAAAAAATGGGGTACAGAGCTAAACAAAACGTTTTCAGTTGAGGAACACCAAATGGCCGAGAAACATCTGAGGAAGTGCTCCACATCCTTAGCCATCAGGGAAATGCAAATCAAAACAACCCTGAGATTCCACCTCACACCAGTCAGATTGGCCAAGATCCAAAACTCAGATGACAACAGATGCTGGCGAGGCTGCGGAGAAAGAGGAACACTTCTCCACTGTTGGTGGTGTTGCAAGCTAATACAACCACTCTGGAAATCAGTCTGGTGATCCCTCCGAAAATTGGATATAGTACTACCTGAAGACCCAGCTATTCCACTTCTGGGCATATACCCCAGAGACACTTTAATACACAACAAAGATATACGCACCACAATGTTCATAGCGGCTCTATTTATAATAGGCAGAAGCTGGAAGGAACCCAGATGTCCTTCAGAAAATGAATGGATACAAAAATTGTGGTACATATACACAATGGAATACTACTCAGCCACCAGAAACAATGACTTAACCAAATTCTTAAGAAAATGGCTGCATCTAGAGAATATCATTCTGAGTGAGATAACCCAGTCACAAAAGAACAGACATAATATGCAGTCACTGATAGTGGGATGCTAACCCCAGAGGCTTGCACTCCCCCAGAAACAACTCCCAGACTGTATGAAGTCCAAGAAATAAAGAAAACAAAACAAAACAAAAAAAATTTACAAAACAAGAAAACTTTAACTATTTCCATGTTACATTTTGATTTACATGTACTTTAGCTCATTGTAACTATTAAGTTTTCAAGGCATACAACCAAACCTTGAAAAAAATCAAGTACTGACTAAAAAATATATTCATATAGTTTTATATAAAAATTATGTTAAAATCTGAAAAAAACGTTCTGACAAAAAATGTATAATTTTAAGCAAAAAATGTTTAAAATCTGTACATTTATCTTTGTTTTGTAAAATAAAGTTGTTTAAAAAAAAGAATCTCGTTTTCTTTGTTGTTGGGTGAGCACAAAGATAGGACATCAATTCAAACTCCAAGTATGAGAAGTTCCTAGGTTATAGGACCAAGAACTGTGTGCTCTTTAGCACAACGTATCAGAAACGTTCATTGATTCAAAACCACCAGCATACAATCCCTTGGGTTTTTTTATGACATACCAATTAGTAAGCCATATTTTCTTTCTTTGTGTGGCAGATGGTGTTAGATGTAGCTTACAAGACTTCTGCCTCTCAGAAAGATTAGATTCAGCTTGATTGGCTTCATGAATGCATTATCAGGAGACAAAATGAAGATAAAATGATATTATGACTAGACTTTCCAGTTGGTGATCATAGAGTAATCAAATTATACTAACCAATCATATAATGTTCCTGCACAGCCATGAAATGTTTCACAGTAGACTAACCAGACTAACCATCCTAGAGGAACAACTAACCAAGGCTGTTTAAAGGGATTTGAGTTGAATTTTGCTAACAATATTGGAATTACACTGAAAATTACAAGATAATAAAATTGATTTAGTTTAGTGATCCTTTACAAGTAATTTTAACTGGAAAGTGAATTTGTGTTTCTATTAGTAAAAATAAACAAGCATTTACATTTTTAATATTATATATTCAAAATACTAGCAACTTAGCTTTTATATTTTTCTAATAGCAATAGTTCATATGTAAAGAATTTTATTTAATTAACAAATTAAACTTCACAGTAGGTATATGGGCATCTTTCTTTCAAGTGGTCCCTGAAGGATCCAGGAGCTTTCCTAAGGGAGGATGCACAGCCTCTAGTATGAAGCTTGCTTATGGACAACACACACAGGTGCCAAGCATAAGTGTGCTGCCTATTCAGTTGGCATTAGAGAAATGAAGGCCCTAATGCACACAAAAGGGGCCATGAAGGTGCACTAAAATAATAGTACCTCAATGTATGGGGAATTTAGTTGGCCATACTCTAGAGTAACATGTCAATCCTCCTTGTTTAAAAGTACATTACAGGATCATGCCAGACTACAGGGCAAATTGAAAGGTATGAATTAAACATATAGAGAAAGAGATAGATTTAATCAAAGCTAGTCAACTTGTCTTTGATGCTCTGATTTTTATGCCCATAATCACTAGTCTACCTAACAAATCTCATTTTTAAGTGAGACAAACTCTGTTTTCATGAAGATGATGGTACATAAATCAGCAAATTAGAAGGTGGACTGTACCAGAATTTTGAATTGACTGTGAAGTAAGAAACGAGTCAAGAAATTAGTACTTCCAGATAAAATGGCCAAGGAGAGAGCGTAGCTACAAAATGGAAGAGAACCCCAAATCAAGACTGAGGGCTCTAGGGGAAGAGCTTCTCAAACAAAATATGAAATAGTGACATATGGCTGCTGTGACCTATTTTGTTATATGTTCAAGTTATTTTCAACATGAAATCATGCCTTATTGGTTTAGTTTTTAACTTTTAAAAATCACAAACATAATATGCTCTATTTAGATTATTTTAAATCCTTCTCTTACTCATCCAATTCCCCCATGTCCCCACCTTATAGTAATAATTTAATTTTAAATATTTTTAAAATTCATAGTTGAAATTTTCTACACTATTGATTTTCATTCGAGACACAAAATAATTTTATTCTTTAATTTATATTTAATTAATGCATATTTAATTTATCTGGACTATGAAAGAAGAAATTAGCATTTAAACTTCTTTTCTTTCTTTACTTTAAGTATTACATATCAGATATTTGAGTGAACATAGTTCATACAAATGAGGTAATGTTTGCTTGGCTCACTGGACTGTTTGAATCCTGACACGGGTACTTTCCAATCATCAGGATTTTCTCCATTCTTGTCTCCATATTTTCCTTCTCTCTCTGCTCTAAGTGTCTTCCTATCTTTTGGAAGAGAGCAGTATGACTTACCCTATAAGTTCTTCAGCTGTTGTACTTGTACTAACATGATCATCAAAAGCTGACAGACTCCATATTTCCTTGAAGAGAATAAAGCATTCTGTCTCAGCTCACTGAGGTCCATACCCAGTCACTAATGTCTACACTGAGTGATCAGTTGGAGAGGCTGAGAACTATACTCCCAAAGGAAAGGAAAGGGTATTAACAGAATAAAGGAAAAGTATTTGAAAGGTAAAAATAACACCTGCCAATTCCATTATTACCAATGCTGTCATGGATAGAAATATTGAGTATTGATTATTCTTTCCTATGAAGCACAAGAACAAGGTGGAGACTTGAACATTTACCGTGGCTCCCCACATCATCAGATGTATGCACTGGTGCACATCAGTAAACTTCTGTAAGCTTAATCTCTTTAAAAACTTAAATTTGAGTTTCTAGTTGATAGCACATGATGTTTAGTTGCATCTTTGTCTCCCACATTGCAAGGTAAATCGATTTCAATTTTTTTTATATATTTTAGGAACTTGTTGAACAGTATGATTCCATGTGGCTTTCAAAGGTCCCTTATTGCTAACTATGCTTTCCACATTTTCTCCTTTACCCTGCCCTCCCATTTAATTTTTTTCCTCCCATTACTTTTCCCATCAAATTCTAATTTTTTGGTTTTTTTTTTCTCTTTGTAATGCTATATTCTATTTGACTTTCTTAGAAGAGATTTTCTTCCTCCCTTATCTTTTATGATCTATATAAGATTTGTGTATCACAAGCCATCTATTTCTATAGAAAGACAAAGTTCAAAGACCTGAACTCTAAAGCCCCCTCTTTGTACATGAGTTTCAGTTTCATTATTTGTAGACATGAGATGCCACCTGCCTCACAGAATTGATCAGGTGACTAAATGACACACAGTGTGAAGTAATCTTTTACAAATTATAATAGCAAGTATATTATTGGTGATGGTGATAAGTTAAACATTACCCTTAGATCTTAAAATGAACATTCTTCAGAAGCTGTCCTAAGAATTTCCATTGAAAGAGCAAGAATTCATGACTGTGTAAGTCTAAGGCAAAATAAACTTTTCAAAAGTGTGTGTGTGTGTGTGTGTGTGTGTGTGTGTGTGTGCATGCGTGTGTGTGTGTGTGCATACTCGAGCATGAGCATGCTTGTACATCTGCTCATGAGTGTGTGCATGTGTATACACACACACACACACACACACACACACACACACACATCACAGCATCACAGCAAACAGTGGCCTGAAAACGGGAGACAAGTAACACATCAAAATTCTGCATCTTCCCTGACAGTACATATACAAATCCAAATTCTCAATTATGCTGATCTAAGAAGAAAAGGTCCACTCTAGTATTATCACTCAAATATAACTACAGTTAATTTTAAAAATGTACAAGTTTAAAAGCAATTTATAGTACATTTTAATGTATCTGTTTCAACAGGTGAACTTTGTCCATTTGCAAATGAAGAAATTAACACCAATAAATTGCTTTGGATACAGTATTATCACTTGTGTGCTATGTTAATTTACTGCACTAATTAACTTACTGCCTCACACCAACTCAACATGGCCTATCTAGGATGAACTCACATTAACAAGAACTATACATAACCTGTCTTGGATCCTTGATAGTGCTTCTTGGTATGCAAACAAAGATGTCCAAGCAGGTGTCTGTCTGCAGACATCTCCATTGTGCACATCATTATGACAGTGCATACAGTCCTACTTTTTTCCATTGTAATTCTAATTCAAGTTTCATCAGTGCTGTCTAGAACATACATTTTTCCTCTAATTTTTATGAATGTGAAAAACAAATGCATATTTACTATAATACACAGGTCATAGATGGGACACTAGAAGAAACAGTCTCGTGACTCGGAAGCTGAAGCATGCTTTAGATTGACCTCAAAAAAACTAATGGAACTCATTATGGGATGTTGCCCCTCTTTCTTATGAATCACAGTCTCTGCTCTCTACTTCTCACTGTTCCTGCCCTCCAGTTTCTCTGTCCCTGTGTCCTTCTCATTCTTAGGTATCTCAGTATAATTCAGACTATTCAATCCATTAGAATTTCTCTGTGACCATTCATCACAAGTACTGTGATAAGCTGATTGTAAAATTCTATTTTAAATTCTTGTCCTAAACTAAGACACAAAATCAAGGAAAAATAAGAAAATATCAATGATAAACCTCAAGAACAAAATGGAAAAAAAATTACCCTTATAAAAATAAAATTTAAAGCAATACCATACACAGATATATCCAGGGAAACATTGTGAATATAGAATATCAGCCACAGAAAAACAAGCATGAGGCAATAGCAAAATCAAAAGAAAATGATACTTAAAACATATTCATGTCATTTATGTTGGGGTCAAGCACACTACTGAGAAAAAGAGAACTATAAATATAAAATCATATAGTAAAAATAAGAATATGTAGCAAGAAAATACAAGAATGTTATCATTTATAAAAGGTAGAGCTATCTTTGTCCAGGGTCTATACTGATCTCTGTATCATCCCAATTTTAGTAATATGTGCTACCAAACAGAGCTAGGCCCCCTATACATTTGTAGCACATGTACATATTGGTCTTCATGTGGTTCCCCATACCAATTGGATCTGGGTCTGTCTTTAACTCTGCTGCCTGCAATTATATCTCTTTCCCCTAGCTTGACTACCTATTAGGCCTCAGTAGGAGAGGATGCTCTTAGTCCTGTTGGTACTTGTCTCAGGGCAGGGTGGTACCTAAGGAGGTATCTAATGGAAAGTTCATCTGATCAGTACCCAGAGACTCTCATCTAAATCCTTTGGGAGTTGCTCTTTCTCTGTACTTCCTCTTACCACTACTGCCATTACAGTTTACCTGAAGTACAAATGATGACTCAAAGCATTACTGCAATATTCTAGATTCCGTTTATAGTCAGACATTCATAACATTCTTGGGTGACCTGGCCAAGAAGCATGGCTCTCCACTTAATAATTTATGATTTTAACCTCATTAAACACAATATTTTAAACCATGTCTTAGTTAGGATTTTACTGCTGTGAATATATAACATGACCAAGGCAACTCTTTTTTTTTTTTATTTTACTTTTATCAGATTAAATTTATTTACATTTCAAATGTTATACCCGTTGCTTGTTTCCCCTCAGGAATCCCCCTATGATTTGCCCCTTCTCCCTGCTTCTATGAGGGTGTGCCCAAAACCTCCTACCCATTCCCGTCTACCTAACCTGACATTTGCCTACATTGGGACATCAAGCCTTACATGGACCAAGGGTTTCTCTTTCCATTTATACCCAACAAGGCCATCCTCTGCCACATATGAAAATGAAGCCATGGGTCCATCCATCTCACCATTCAGTTTGATGTTGGCTACCAGTTTGCTGTATATTTCTGTTACTATGTTTAAATATGAACCTTAAATTCCTGATCTTTCCATGACTTCTAACATGAAGGGATGGTGAATTTTGTCAAATGCTTTCTTGGTCTCTAATAAGATGATCATATTTTTTCTTTGAATTTGTTTTTATGGTGGATTACATTGATAGATCTTATCATCCTGCATCTTTGGAATGAAACCTACTTGATCATAATGGATGATCATTTTGATGTGTTTGTGGATTCAGTTTGTAAAAACTATCATGTTTATTTTTACATTTATATTCATAAGTAAAATTGGTCTGAAGTTTTTTTTTTCTGTTTTGGGTCTTTGTGTGGTTTAGTTATGAGCATAATTGTGGCTTTATAGAAGAAATTTGGTGATGTTCCTTCTGTTTCTATTTTGTGGAATAGTTTGGAGAGTGTTGGTATAAGGTCTTCTATGGAGGTCTGATAGAATTTTAAACTAAACCCATCTGGTCCTTAGGATTTTTTTGGTTGGGAGTCTCTTGATGACTGCTTTCATTTCTTTAGGAGTTATGGGACTGTTTAGATGGTTTATCTGATCTTTATTTAACTTTGGTACCTGGTATACGTCTAGAAAATTATCCATTTCATCCATATTTTTCAGTTTTATTGGGTATAGGATTTTGTAGTAGGATCTGATAATTTTTTTTTAATTTCTTCAGTTCTATTATTATATCTCCAGATTTATTTCTAATTTTGTTAATTTGAATACTGTCTCTCTGCCTTCTGGTTAGTCTGGCTAAGGGTTTGTCTATCTTGTTGGTTTCCCAAAGAACCAGCTCCTGCCTTTGTTGATTCTATGTATAGTTCTTTTTGTTTCTACATGGTTTATTTCAGCCCTGAGTTTGATTATTTCCTGCAGTCTTACTCCTCTTGGGTGTGTTTGCTTCTCTTTTCTAGAGCTTTAACGTGTTATATTATGCTGTTAGTGTATGCTTTCTCCAGATTTTTTTTGTTTTGTTTTGTTTTTTAAATTTTTTGTTTTTATGTTTTTGTTTTTTTGGAGGCACTCAGAGATATGAATTTACCTCTTAGCACTGCTTTCACTGAGTCTCATAATTTTGGATCTGTTGTGTCTTCACTCACATTCAATTCTAAGAAGTCTTTAATTTCTTTCTTTATTTCATCCTTGATGAAGTTATCATTGTTCAGTTTTCATGTGTATGTAGACTTTCTGTTGTTTTGTTGTTACTGAAGACCAGTCCTACTCCATGGTGATCTGATAGGATGCATGGGATTGTTTTCAACTTCTTTTTTATCTGTTGTAGCCTGTTTTGTGACCAATTATGTGGCCAGTTTTGGAGAAGGTACCATGAGGGGATAAGAAGAAGGTATATTCTCTTGTTTGAGGATGAAATATTCTATAGATATCTGTTAAATCCATTTGATTCATAATTTCTGTTGGTTTCACTGTGTGTCCATTTAGCTTCTGTTTCAATGATCTGTCCATTGAAGAGAATGTGGTGTTGAAGTCTACCAGCATTATTATGTGAGTTGCCATGTGTTCTCTGAGCTTTAGTAAGGTTTCTTTTATGAATACAGGTGCCCTTGCATTTGGAGCATAGATATTTAGAACTGAGATTTCATCTTGGTGGATTTTTCCTTTGACCAGTGTGAAGTGTCCTTCCTTATCTTTTTTGATAACTTTTAGCTGAATGTCAATTTCAGTCAATATTTGAATGGCTACTCCAGCTTGTTACTTGGGACCATTTGCTTGTAAAATTGTTTTCCAACCATTATTCTGAGGTAATACCTTTCTTTGTCACTGAAGTATGTTTCCTGTATGCAGGAAAATATTAGGTGCTCTTTATATATATACAGTCTGTTACTCTATGTCTTTTTATTGGAGAACAGAGTTCATTGATTTTGAGAGACATTAGGGACCAAGGATCGTTGTTTTTTTGGTATTTTGTTGTTAGAGGTGAAATTATGTTTGTGTGGCTGTCTTTATTTGGGTTAGTTGAAAGAAGATTACTTTCTTGCTTTTTCTAGGGTGTAGTTTCCCTCCTTGTGCTGAAGTTTTTCATCTATTATTCTTTGTAGGGCTGGATTTGTGGAAAGATATTTGTAAATTTGGTTTTGTTATGCAATATCTTCATTTCTCCATCTATGATAATTGAGTGTTTTGCTAGATATAGTAACCTTGGATGGCATTGTGTTCTCTTAGGATCTGTATGACATCTCTATAGGCTCTTTTGACTTTCATAGTTTCTGTTGAGAAGTCTAGTGTGATTCTGATAGGTCTCCCTTTGTATGTTACATGACCTTTTTCCTTTACTGCTTTTAATATTCTTTCTTTGTTTTGTGCATTTGGTCTTTTTACTATTATGTTACAGGAGGAATTTCTTTTCTGATCCAATCTATTTGGAGTTCTGTAGGCTTCTTGTATGTCTATAGGCATATCTTTCTTTAGGTTAGGGAAGTTTTCTTCTACAATTTTGTGGGAGATAATTACTAGCCCTTTAAGTTTGGAATCTTCATTCTCTTCTATACCATTTATACTCATGTTTGAGCATCTCATTGTGCTAGGAATTTCCTGGATGTTTTGAGTTAGGAGCTTTGTTATTTTTGCATTTTCTTTGACTTATGGTATCTTCTGCACCTGAAATCCTTCCTTCCATCTCTTGTATTCTTTTGATGATGTTTTTGTCTATGACTCCTAATGTCTTTCCTAAATGTTCTATCTCTAGGGTTGTCTCACTTTGTGATTTCTTTATTGTATCTACTTCCATTTTTAGATTCTTGGTTGTTTTACTCAATTCCTTCACCTTTTTGCTCGTGTTTTTCTGTTATTCTCTAAAGAATTTTTTGTGGTTTGTGTGTGTGTGTGTGTGTGTGTGTGTGTGTGTGTGTGTTTCTTCTTTATGGGCTCTACCTATTTACCTTTGTTGTCCTGTATGTTTTTAAGGGAGTTATTGATGACCTTCTTAAAGTCCTCTAACATCATCAGGAGTTGTGGTTTTAAATCAGAATCTTGCTTTTTCTGCATGTTCTCATATTCAGAACTTGCAGTGGTGGAGAAACCTGAGTTTTGATAATGCCAAATGGCTTTGCTTTTTGTTGCTTCGGTTCTTGGACTTGCCTCTTGACATATGCTGATTTCTAGTGTTAGCTGGCCTTGCTTATTCTGAAAGTGGCTTGACCCTCCTGTAAACCTGGAGGACCATCTTTCTTCTCCAGCATTTCTGGGTACAGAGAGCTGTGGCACTGGGTCAGCACATGGTGTATTGTGTCCCAAGCTGCTTCTCTAGATTTCTGTGTCTTTAAGGCTCAAGATGGATCCTTCATAGTAGAAGTGGTGGTCTTCTCTGTGCTCTCAGGTGTGTCCACACTTCTGCAGGACCAGCTCTCTCACAGCAAGAACTGAGTATAAAGAGCTATGGCACAGGGTAAAGCTCAAGGCGTAGGCGGAAACCAGAGGATTGAGTCCCAGACAGTTCCTAGGTTCCTGTGTTCTGATGGTGTGGGCTGGTTCCACCTGGGCCAGAAGTTTGAGCAGAGATGGTGGTCATACTTGTGCTCTCAGATGTGTCAGCATGCATGTGAGACCAGCTCTCTCCCAGTGGTGTCCGGGTAGAGAGATCTGTAGCACAGAGTAAGCTCCTGGAGAAGGTAGAAACCAGAGGAATCCTGTCCCAAGACAACTTTTTTTAAGGACAACATTTAATTTGGGTTGGCTTACAGGTTTAGAGGTTCAGTCTGTTATCACCAAGGTGGGAACAAAACAGCATCTAGGCAGGAATAGCACAGGAAGAGCTGACAGTTCTGCATTTTTATCTGAAGGCTGCTAGCAGAATACTCATTTTCCAGGCAGCTAGGACTAGGGTATTTAAGCCCATACCCATAGTGACACATCTACTCCAAAAAGGCCACACTCCTAATATTGACACTTGCTGGACCTAACATGTACAAGCCATCATAACACCCATAGAAATGCTTCAAGTTTTCACAGGAAGCCTTTTCTTCTTGCTAATATAATAGCTAAATGACATTAAAATATCATTATGAACAATAAACTCCAGGCTGAATAATCACTGTCTGTACATAAGTCATGCTCTCAACCTCACAGTGAACTACCCTCTGCCTCAGAGTACTACAACTATTCGAATGATGGCAGTTTCTAACTGATTAGTGACAGTTTAGAAGCCTCAATTTAGACTTTCATAAATAGGATCCCTTACTTGTGCATACTTCCTCATTTTGTTTGTTCAGTCTATACCACTATTTTTCCTGGTAGAAACTCTTTAGAAACTTGATACATATGAACTTCCTTTTTTACAAAATGGTGGAAACATTTAAATTTAGACTAAAAAAGAAACTATAAGAATGAAAACAAAATGCCCAGATTTGGATTTATATAACAATCTACACAGTCAAAAACCCTACACAAGACTGTCTTTCTAAAATGAATGAAGCATGACACTAATTAAAATAAGGCAAGCTCTCAAATATTCTAAAGTTTCAATAAACTTCAAGCTGGAATGGGGAATGTCTTTACCTTGTTTATTAAAGGCTGTACCCCAAAGCCACTAATCTAACATTTAAAAAATTAAGTTACGGCTGAATAAAAATTTACTCTGAAAAATAAAATCATGACATTTAAAGAAAAATTATTAAAAGTGGAGGTTATTATGTTAAATGAAGTATATCAAACTCTGAAAGATAAATACTATGCTTTCTTCTATATGTGGATCCTAGATTTAAATTTTAATATTTGTTTGAAAGAGTGTGGCTATTGGTTGTGAAACTAGAACAGGACCACAAGAGTCAGGGAAAGATGTTATAAAAGATGATTATGTATGCACATGTGTTATATTTTTATATTTGTGCACATGTGCATGTGTGCTTCACATATGTTTGTGTATGTTCTGGCTACATAGTACCAAGTTGACTTAAGATTAAAGTAATATGGGACACAAAGACATCAAATAAAGGTAGCTTCAAACATTTCCAAGATCAAGTTCTCATCTTGTCTTTATAAATATCAACCATGTTTCTTCCTTGAGAGTCTGAATTCCAATTTGCTCAGAAGAATTTTGTACCTGACATGAGAAAAGGATAAAGAGAACAACATATCCCCCCTCCTCCTTCAGTGCTGGAACTATATTTACCTCAACTTATCAGCATTTACAAGGACTTGCTTTTCTCATTCTTCAGTGTCTCATTACTGTGAATAGATAAATGGCATAGTGATTGGATAAGTACTACAATAATTAGAATATGTTCAGCTTTTATACATAGAGCCTATATCTCCCTTTAAGCTATATTATTAACTTTAAAATATTAAGAGTGCTTAAGAAATATAAAAAATGCTTCCTAAAATCACAGCATTAATTATGAATTTGCTTATTAGCAGATTACTATACTCTCCTGAAAGAATAATTAGACTCTGCACTTTAGAACAACCTGAACTTGCCTTAAGAGCAATGAGGTAAAAGATGCATGTAACAAGTAAGTCTTCACTAGTCCATCCAGGAATAACTGTAGCTATATAAATATGCATGGATGCAAACTCTAGGCCATGCATTTCTTCCCATAGAGAATATTATTCTTAGTAAATTCATAAGGTAGAAAAAAACAAAAATCATCAAATAACATATTCTAAAACATGAAAACAAGAAGCACACAGATATTAGTATTTTATTTTGCTATCAAAACATTAATTTTGGAATTTCTAACAAAGAAGACAGAGCAAAGGAAGAGACTCATTAGATTAAATAATTTCATAGTCCAAATTTTCCAGTTTATTCAATTGACATTAATTTATTTTTTGTTTATAATGAGCAAAACTGTTGGTCACTGAAGATTTAAATAATTTAACTTAAGCCATTATTATGCTCTAACTTAGTTTTTTTTTTTTTTAACTTCGTAATGATACAAAAGCAGTACACATTCAGTGCAAGTGTTACTAGGCTAGAGAGCTAAAGTACAACATTCCATTATCAATACAATATGAATCAGGATGGCAGCAGGGCTCATGGTTCCGAGTCATCTACATACTATGAGGGTAGATGATACTGACCCACAGACTCAATGTGCAGTATTTCTAAGCTTCAATATTCAACATTATGTGTATTTGATTCATTTTCAGCTTACACCAGTTTCAGCTTTCTATATTTTTAACAGATACAGTTTATTCATAAGCAAAGGAACATCTGAATACAAACAATGCACACAAAGAAACACTAAAAGAGCTAGAATTCAGACTTAAACAAAGAATTGTTTATCCTGTCTATAAATAAGTTCAACTAAGAAGAGGAAATTAAAAAAATAATAATAGATGACATTTTAACTAGACCTTAAAAAGCTTGTAGACAATTTGCTGTGGTGAGTGGGTCTCAGTATAAAATTATATCAGCTAATTTAGAGGTCTAGATGTAAGTATGTAATCCCTAGGAAGAAATGCCACCCATTTCAGTTACTTTCCTAATACCCTATGAATTGATGATCCAAACTCGTTCACTGTATCTTAATTCAGGTATTTGCCAACATAGATGGCACAGATTTCTGGAAATTAACTCTTTTGGAGATGCTGTGAGACAAGATGAAAACCTATTAGTCCATGCATGCTAGATAACCAAAAGGTCTTGAGCTCTTTGCGTCATGACTGTACAGAATTTGTTATTTCTAAATAACCAGAAATAAAGGATGAACATCAAGAGTGATAACAAAACCCCTGTATCATCACTAGGTGAACTGGCAATCTCTGAGAATGATGTCTCATAATGAGGTTACAGCCAAAACCTACATGTGCACAAGCTATACCAGAATGTATAATTAGTACAAATATGACCTTAGGCTAGCCAACTCTAGGTACAGACTACTACAGATTTAGTCTTTATTTTTCCTTAATCAGGGAATTGATAATTTACCCAAAAAGTCCAAAAATTTGTTTTTCAGTCTCCGAGGAAGGTAGCACTGAGATGTAATTGAAACAAGTGACTAGGGTATCTGTAAAGAATTGTTACAGTTTGAGTTCTCATCTTAGCCATTTATCACCTACTGCTCAAGGCAAAAACAACAGCTTGGGAATCTGTTGCCTGTAAGTGTTCGAGGGTTGTGATCCTGAAAAGTTTTGGGTATACAAGAAATTCTTGAAGAAGAAACAAGATGAATCATATTCTTGATTGAATTTCACTTAAAGAACTCAATACTGGTACATAATGGGTTCTGGGACAACCTGAGACCCACTCTCACATACAACACAAAAACAATCTTAAAAGGGCATTTTGATCTAAGAAATATAATATTTATAATAACTAGATAACCTGAACTCAACTCAACTCAAAAGAGGCTCATACTGAAAATTATATAATAGTACTAAGAAAACTGAAGACTCATAAAAAAAACTTGACAGGCAGATATAAATCACATTTCAAATCTCAACCAAGATCCAAGAAGACTTTTTAAAACTTGACAAGAAGATATTAAAATATCTGCAAAGAACCTAGAATAGCAATATACATTTCCCCCAAAGGAAATAAAACAGTTGAAAGAGTTATACTAATTGGTTTTGGACTTTAACGAAGCCTTGTTAATCCAAGCAGCATGGTATTAGCATGAGAAAAACATAGTTACACATGGAGCAGAATAAGAACTCCAGAAATTAATTTTACTTTTATGGTCAGCAGGTTTATAATAAAACCATACAGTAATTCAATATGTAATTTCAATCTTTGTACTAAATGGCATCGGACCCATGAGATAATGATTCAGGAAGGAAGTCTTACCACCCACCATTTGCACACAAGTAATTCCAGTGAGTGACTATAACTTTAATTTTTTTCAACATCTATTTTTAGTGATGGTTCTTAAAAGCTTTAGCCTCCTGTTAGCTCACCACCCTTCAGAGGTAGTGGAAAAGATAGGATAAGGGGGAAGCAGACCTGTTTAGAAATGGTTCTTTGTAGCAACTCCCATCTACATTGTCTGGAAATCTGCAGTTCAGTTCACAGGTTAGCAATGGCAGCACAATCTACTCTCAAACACTTTACAGATACACCAGCAGTCCAGTTAGGCAAAGTCAGGACAGCAAACATGAGTCAGCAGTAGTGACATTACCTAGCAGTGTCAGTTAGGCCTCAGTCTTGGCATGAGTCACCAGGAAGAACTAAGAGGAACACCAGCTGTGCTTCTCTCATTGAAGCAAAGGTCAACGCAGATGCAAGACCAGCAAGCACTGCAGTCAAGCTCCACCCCCATCACTGTCCATTGAGTCCTTTCATAGTCCCTCCACACATAATGTGTCCTCATCTGTCCTGACTCAGTAGCATTCTTGCCTCAAAACGAGCATCTGTCTTAGCTGAAATTACTCTGCTAATCATCCCGAGTCTGTGAAAGTGGCAAGAAGCAGAGGCATACTGCCAAAAGGTTTTTGGTGAATTTCTCTGCATGGAGTTCCGACAGAAGGAGCACAGTTATGCAACCTAAGGTGAACCAATACAAGCATGTCTTTAGCAAAGAATGTTTTATCACATGTCCTTTCATGTGCTTGCTCTAGCAGAACATTCTTTCCCTTTATGTCCACTTCAGGAAAATTTCCTTCTAGAGTCTGCCTTAGCCTTTCTCCTCTGTCCACTTCAGGAAAACACTCCTTCAGATAGGGGTCTGAGATCCTTAAGTTTCTCTGTAAGGTTTACGTTTATCATTTACACAGCATTAGTCCAATGTGAAACCTACAGCCCAAATTTTACTTTTTTGTGAGGACTTCAGTCAAACTGAAGATCTCACTGCATCTAAATACATCTGTAACTGCTCTTTTAAAGATTGTCACATTCTGGGGACAGGACTTCAACATAGGTACTCTGTGGCACAGAATACTGAAACTTATCACTGCTTATGGGTCACTTGATAAATTCCATCAAAAAAATCCTCAAAAATTAATTATATATTCAAGATCTATAATGTGCATTTCTAGAGACACATAGACATATGTTTACACCTGTGCTTGAATGCTGATGACCTAAACCACAGAAGCCCAACACTGAAAGCACCTCAAATATCTATCAGCAGGTGAGAAACAAAATGTGATATAGCCATACAATGGCAGTGTGCTCAATATAAGAAAAGCATTCACTGACAGTTTATAGACTCACAACTCTTGTGGTCTCTGGAAAGTGGTAATGGAAAAAGAAAGCTGAACATAAAACCTATGCAATTGAAATTATTAAAAAAATCAAACCATAATGACAGAAAGCTAATACAGTGATATCAGAATCAAAAGGTTGGGGTATAGAGCGACTTTGAGTATCATGTGGAAATTTTCTGTAGAATGTAAGTGTTCTAAATCATGGTAGTAGATGGGGTTTCAGCAGTGTGCATATTTATCAAAACTCTTGAAATAATCATAGCCTATTACATGTGAATTATACTTCAATAAGTGTATTCAAAGACAATAGCACATTTTAAAATATTTAGAATTAAATAAAACATGGGCTTATAATCCAATATGCACAGCAATAATGCAAGCTCTTTTGTCTGTATGGATTGAGAAGTCTGCTGCAGTAGGACAGTTAGTAGATCTGACAGATCTTTTTATCCAGCTAGATCTCAACACTATTTGATCCCCAATCTCCTCGATCACCTCATCTATAATATATGCTTTGTGATATGGCCTTATGAATTTTAGGAGACGGTCACTCTATATACAAAGAGAAATATTTCTCAGATATACTCACACCATTACTGCGATGCTTTCAGAAATGGCCATATGGAAGTAACACTTCAGTTACCTTATCAGGGCAAGATGAAATATATGCAGTTTGGAAGGCAGAGGCAGAAGGACCCTGAGGTGGAAGACAGCCTGGGTTACAAAATGATACCTCACTCAAAGCATTTAAAAGATAAAGTATACGTGGCCATTCTCCACAGACAGCATCAAAATTTATTATGATTGTTGAGTACTCATTTAGTTTATCTCTCTGGCAAAATTAAATGAAAATTTACAATTGTATCATTAGGATCCCATTAGACTACAAAAGACATCCTCACTTGCTAATAGGAAGCTTTCAGTACTTTTAGTACTTAATTAAAGACATAATTGCCTCTATCAAAGCCAATATTATTAACAATGTGTTTCAATTATATTTATTTATCTGGTTGATCTGGCTAAAATAAGTTACATAATATTGTCATATAACCAGGCATTGATTGTTTTCAAACACTGCTGTAAACCTTTGTCCTGTACTCTCTGCCTTCCTTCTACAAAGAGACATAAGTGAAATTTGAAGAAATACTTGACTGTGCTTCTGTCATAGTCATAAAGTATGTCTTTGTCTAATAAAGGTTTAAAGCATTCAATGAGATTTGACTCAAGGGGTATGAAAAATGGCTCAGTGAGTAAGAGCACTGGCTGAGCAAGCATGAAGGCCCAAATTCAGTTCCTAAGCACTCACAAGGCCCTGTGACTCTTGTAACTCGATTGCTGAGAACAAATGGGTACGATGCCAGAAGACTGACTAGAGCTTACCCGCCTCGCAGAGGAAATAGCTAGTACTAGGCTAAGTAAGAGACCATGTCTCAAGGTCTAATAGAGAAGGACTAAGGAGGACATCTGTGAATATAAACCTGAACAAGTGTGTGTGTACACACACACACATATAGATGATAGATAGATAGATAGATATACATATACATATACTTATATGCATACAACACACACACACACACACATAAAAACACACACATATACACACACGACCAGCCAGATGCAACAGACCCTTCATTGCATAATACCAATTGAGGTCAGAAAGGATTCCTAATGCCAAATTCACCAATGCAATGCCACGAATTTGATGGCATCTTCTACATGCACTGTGGTTTTGTGGGAACTAGTTCATTAGGTGGGATTACTCTGAAGACAGATAACACTCACACTCAATTTGTAATTTCTTCTAAAAATACTTTTTACTCATAAGTCATGTAGTAAAATCCATCCATGGCCTCTGCATCAGTTCCTGTTTCCTGACCAGCTTTAGTTCCAGTCCTGACTTCCTTTGGTGATGAACAATATGTGGAAGAGTGAGCTGAATAGACCCTTTCTTCCCCAACTTACTTCTTGGCCATGATGTTTTGTGAAGGAATAGAAACTGCCACTAAGACAATGAACTTGCTTTCTGTTGCTGTGATAAAACACTGAGTTGAAACAACCTAAGGAAGAAAGTTTATAAAAATTAGTTCAGCACTGAGGGAAGCCAAGAAAGGAGCTCCAAGAAGAAAGAACCTGGAGGCCAGATCTAAAGCAGAGAATAGGGGGGTGATGTTTATTGGCTCACTCCATGTGATTTGCTCAGCTTGTTTTCTTGTGCTGTTCAGAACCACCTGCTCAGAGGAGGCACTGCTCTCATAGTCTGGGAATTGCTGCATCCATCATTAATACAGAAAACATTTCACACTCAGACACAGAGGCTATCTAATGGAGAAAATTTCTCAGCTGAGATTCCATCTTCTCAAGTAGCTCCAGTTTGGGTCAAGTTGACAAAAATTAATCAATGTATTCATCTTACATAAAGAATGATAACCAACACCTATTAATAAGCAATGGAATATTACATGAAAACTTTAAAAAAAAGAAAAATAGAAGCATCCATATTAATCTTTCTATTGTCTTAGGAATTTTATAGCACCCCACACACACCTAAATAATTTTGTTTTGTTCTTGCAATGAGGTTGGATACAAGTCAAATGGATTGGCTGTAGAAACTAAACTCTGATAGTATTCTCCTTTTATGCTTTGGAGTTCACTGGATTTTAAAATAGAGTTGAGGAGGCCATCTGCCACTAGGAAGAGCAGAGATCCAGGGATGCAGGCCTGGTGAGACTGCACTATGAGTAACTGGGGAACAGAGAGGTCTGGGCCTAGCACATGGAAAACACTCCCCCATTGGTTCAGGGGAGCAGGAAATCTGCCATAGCATTTCAGTTTCCTCCTGGAGGGCCCGTGAATGCAGAAAAAACACTCAGGCTATCTGTCACCAGGAACAGCAGAGATCCAGGGACAAAGGCCTGGTGAGATTGCACTGCAAGTAGCCAGGATGCAGAGAGGTCTGGGCCAAGCACATGTAAAGTGAACCCCTGCCCCCATTGCTTCAGAGGAGCAGGAATTCTGCCCTAAGGACTTGGTTTCCACCTGGAAGGCCCATGCAAGCTGACCAAACACTCAGGCCACCTGCCACAAAAAAACAGCAGAGATCCAGGGACCCAGGACAGGTACACAGAAAAGACAGGAACCAATCACTGACAACAAGACCACATATAATCACAGACAACAAGATGGCAAGAGGAAAGCAAAAAGAACTTACTGAATGGAAACTAAGACACCCTGGCAACAAAAGAACTCAGCTCTAACATCACAACAAACAGCTGAATGCCAAAGACTCCAGAAAAAGAAGACTCAGACCAGAAATCATACCACAAGATGATGATAGATATCCTTAAACAAGAATGGAGGGAAAACAATAAATAAATCGAAGCTTGTAAAGAGGAAACAAGAGATATACTCAAATGAATCAAAGAACTAGAGGAAAACAGAATGAAAGAGATGAAAACATTGAAAAAGTAATTTAAAATGGAAATGGAAACAATAAAGAAAACACTAAAAGAGACAACCCTGGAGGTAGAAAACCTAAAAAAGAAATCAGTAGATGCAAGCATCTCCAACAGACTAAAGAAATGGAGCCAAAGACAACATCAAAAACAGAAAAAACAGTCAGAGAAGATGGAAAAGACAAAAATCTCCTAACACAAAATAGCCAGGAGATCCATGCCACAATGAGAAAACCAAACCTAAGGAAAATAGGAATAGAAGAGGGTGAAGAATATCAACTAAGAGGCACAGAAAATTTTTTCAACAAAATCGTAGAAGAAAACTTCCCTACTGTTAAGAATGATATGACCATGAGCATAAAAGAAGCCTACAGAACTCAAAATAGAGTGGACCAGAAGAGAAATTCCTCCCTACACATAATAGCCAAAACACCAAGTGCTCAAAGCAAAGAAAGAATACTAAAAGCAGTAAGCAAAAAAGGTGATGTAACTTAAAAAGGCAGAAAAACCAGAATCACACCCAACGTCTCAAAAGAGACTATGAAAGCTAGAAGATCCTTGACAAACATTATGCAGACCCTAAGAGAACAAAAGTGTCAGCCCAAGCTGTTATACCCAGCAAAACTCTCAATCACTATAGATGGAGAGACCAAGATATTCCAGAAAAGATCTAAATTTACACAATATCTGACCACAAACCCAGCAATGAATTATAGGTGGAAAACCCAATACAAGGAGGGAAACTAGATCCTAGTCAAAACAAACAAACAAACAAACAAAAAATCCTAAGCAAGGAAACCAAAAGAAGAAAAATACACAGGCACAATTATAGCTCTAAAAGTAAAAATAGCAGGAAACAGCAACCACTATTGCTTTATATCTGTTAACATAAATGGCCTCAATTCCCATCAGACTGGATACATAAACAGAATCCAGAATTTTGCTACATAAGGAGACTCATCTAAGAGACAAAGACAGACACTATCTCAGAGTAAAAGGTTGGGAAAAAAGCTTCCAAGCAAACAGCACCAAGAAGCAAGATGGAGTAGCTATTCTAATATCGAATAAAGTAGATTTTTCAACAAAAAGTTATCAAAAAAGATAAGGAAGGACAATTTTTACTCATTACAGGGAAACATCATTGGGAGGAACTCTCAATCCTGTACATACATGCTCCAAATACAAGAGCACCCATATTCATAAATTAAAGCCTACTAAAGATCAAAATATACATTGTATACCACAAAATAATAGTGGGAGACTTCAACAGCGCACTCTTATCAATGGACAGATCATGAAAACAGAGACTGAACAAGGATACAATGAAATTAGCAGAGGTTATGAACCAAATGGAATTAATAGACATCTACAGAACATTTCAACCTAAAACGAAAGAATACACCATCTTCTTAGCAACTCATGGCACCTTCTCTAAAACTGATCATATAGTCAGTCACAAAACAACCCTCAATAGATATAAGAAGATTGAAATACTTCCATGCATCCTAGAAGATCACCATGGTCTAAGGCTTCTCTTTAATAACAACAAAGACAACAAAAAACCCATATACACAAGGAAACTAAACAATGCTCTATTAAAGGAAAGCAGGGTCAAAGAAGAAATAAAGAAAGAAATTAAAGAATTTCTAGAATTTAATGAAAATGAAAACACAACATACCCAAACCTATGTCATGCAATGAAAGCAGTACTATGAAGAAAACACATAGCTCTGAATGCTTCCAAAAAGAAACTGGAGACAGCATACTCTAGCAACTTGACAGCACACTTGAAAGCTCTAGAACAAAGAGAAGCAGATACAACCAAGAGGAGTAGATGGCAAGAAATAATCAAACTCAGAGCAGAAATAGTCCAAATAGAAACAAAAAGAACCATTCAAAGAAGGAACAAAACCAAGAGCTGGTTGTTTGAGAAAATTAACAAGATAGATAAACACTTAGCCAGACTAACTAGAGGGGAAAGAGAGAGTATCCAAATTATTAAAATCAGAAAAGAAAGTAGGGACATAACAACTGAAACTGAGAATATTCAAGAAATCATCAGATCCTACTACAAAAACCTATACTCAAAACAGGAAAATCTGGAGGAAATGGATGAATTCCTAGACAGAAACCAGATACTAAAGTTTAACCGGGACTAGGTAAACCATCTAAATAATCCCATAACACCTAAAAAAATAGAAGCAGTCATCAAAAGCTTCCCAACGCAAAAAAAAAGACCAGGTCCAGATGGGTTCAGTGCAGAATTCTATCAGACATTTATTGACCACCTAATACCAATACTCTCCAAATTATTCCACAAAATAGAGTCAGATAGAATACTACCTAACTTATTTTTTGAGACCCAAGTAAACCTCTTTCATAAACCACACAAAGACCCTACAAGGAACGAGAACTTCAGACCAATGTCACTCATGAACATTGATGTAAAAATACTCAACAAAATCCTGGCAAACCAAATCCAAGAACACATCAAAATGATCATTCACCATGCTCAAGTAGGCTTCATGCCTGCAATATCAACTAAGAGACACAGTAAATATCTTCAACCAATTCATAGAAGAAAACTTCCCTACCCTTAAGAATGAGATGACCATGAGCATAGAACAAGCCTACAGAACTCCAAATAGATTGGATCAGAAAAGAAATTCCTCCAGACACTTAATAGTCAAAACACCAAGTGCCCAAAGAAAAGAAAAAATATTAAAAGCAGTAAGGGAAAAGGGCCATGTAACATATAAAGGCAGACCAATCAGAATCACACTTGATTTCTCAACAGAGACTATGAAAGCTAGAAGACCCTGGGCAGACATCATACAGACCCTAAGAGAGCACAGGTGCCAGCCAAAGCTGCTATACCCAGGAAAACTATCAATCACCATAGATGGAGAGACTAAGATATTCCAAGACAAAACTAAATTTACACAATATCATGAAAACAAAACGACAGCCAACTGAGTGGGAAAAGATATTTACCAACTCCACATCAGATAGAGGCCTAGTATCCAAGGTATACAAAGAACTCAAAAAGCAAGCTACCAGAGAACCAAACAACCCTATTAAAAAATGAGGTACAGACTTAAACAAAAAGTTCTCAATCAAGGAATATCGAATGGCTGAGAAACATCTAAGGAAGTACTCAACATCCTTAGCCATCAGGAAAATGCAAATCAAAACAACCCTGAGATTCTACCTCACACCAGTCAGATTGGCTAAGATCCAAAACTCAGATGACAATAGATGCTGGTGAAGATGTGGAGAAAGAGTAACACTTCTCCACTGCTGGTGGGGTTATAAACTGATACAACCACTCTGGAAATCAATCTGGCGGTTCCTCAGAAAATTGGACATAGTACTACCTGAAGATCCAGCTATTCCACTTCTGGGCATATACTCCAGAGACACTCCAATATACAACAAAGATAAATGTACCACAATGTTCATAGCAGCTCTATTTATAATAGCCAGAAGCTGGAAAGAACCCAGATGTCCTTCAGTAGATGAATGGATACAAAAATTGTGGTACATATACACAATGGAATACTACTCAGCCACCAGAAATAATGACTTAACCAAATTCTTAAGAAAATGGCTGCATCTAGAGAAGTGAGTGAGATAACCCAGTCACAAAAGAACAGACATAATATGCAATCACTGATAATGGGATACTAACCCCAGAAAGCTCTGAACATCCCAGAAACAACTCATAGACTGTGTGAAGTTCAATAAAAAAGAAAAAAAAGAATACATTTTAATTAAAATAGAACTTATTACATTTCCCTTTTCTTCCTATAGCCCCTCCCTGTTTCTCGCCTATTCCCTCAAATTAATAGCCTCTTTTCCTATGTTATTGTTACGTATATACATATGTGTATGTATATGTACCCACAAATACTTAATTACAATCTTTTTAAAAATGTATTCATATTCTTTTATGCAAAAATGCTTAAAAATCTGTACATTTATCTTTGTTTTTTAAAATAAAGTTTAAAAAAAAAGAGGGTATTTGGAGGTGCCAGCAACTGAATTAGCACACTACAGAGGAGGAGGATCAAGCCTAAGGGAAACAGAGTGTCACTCTGGGTCACATTATCTGTGGGACAGCAATTAGCCAGTTAAGCTTAGATGTCCAGTAAACAGCTAAAAATTCAATCCTGACAGAGAAGCCAAGTCGTTAAGAAACTTACATTTAGGAGTCATTACCATACAGGTAGTCTGTGAATTATTTAGGAGTTTTGCCTTTCCTGTTCTTAGAATTAAGATCCATATTTACTTAAGATTTACAGGTTAATATTTTTAAATAGCATCCTAGTTGGGGGAAATAAATGTTATATCAGTTTATTTGGACTGCATTGCCAGAAATGAGGTGCAGTGTGTTCAGAATAGATGCAGAAACAGATTCAAGGGTCTCAAAGGTTTGTTACATTCACACAGCACAGAGGAGACCCAAGTGTACCACACAGGGCCTGGGAAGGATTAAGGCAGCCAATGAAGGATGCTGTAGGCTAACACTCCCATTGTGGTTTTTGAGGTGAATGAAAGGGTGAAGGAGGTTACAGACTAACAAACTGAAACAGCCTCAGTGGAACTTTAGGGCTGATAAGTTGTTCTGTTGTGTTTTGGAACCTGGCCTGTATCACTGAGAACTCTGAGCTAGCTAGTCTCAATGCTGGGTCAAAATAGCACTTTGAAAAATTGCATTATACATGTTATTACAACTAATACGTTCAATAGATGGGTAATCAGTTTCATTTAAATTACCTTACCATTTGATGAGATGTGTTTAAAATGTCTGGGAGATGAGTAGAGACGAGACAGATTTGTGTGCAGGGAATCCAGAGCAGGATGTGAAGCGAACGCCATTGCGTTTGGATGAACCCCGACATTTTTTCATGTTTTCTATCACTGGGAAGATTTCATTTCACCCAAAGTTCTTCAGACACCATTGTTTAAGCACTTCTAGACATAAAAGTAAAAGAAAATATGTACAGATTTTAGAATTTTTATTTCCTCTTACAAATTTTCTGCACACAAACAAACAGACAAAAAATAACAACAAAACAACACTAACTTCTAAACATTAAGAGAGTTAAAAATGTGCTTAAGTATAAGGCTCTATTTCAAACTCAGCGAGGGGCAGATCAGGCTCTGTTTGTAATTTGGAGACCTCCTGAGAATGTCATAATCACATTTGTGATGGGTTTTAGCCAAGTAAAGACATCATTCTGTTCACATAAAAGAACTATAATAAACCAGGCAATGGTGGCACATGCCTTTAGACCCAGCACTCAGGGACAGAGGCAGACAGCTCTCTGAGTTCAAGACCAGCCTGATCTACAGGGTGAGTTGCAGAGCAGCCAGGGTTACACAGAAAACCCGCCTTGATAAAATCAATAACTACAAAAATAACTATAGGAATTATTAGTGTGGTCATTATATACAATGACCAAAAGGTGAGTTTGGACAAGATGAAAGAGCAACTTATTTGGGAAATGTTGATCCCAGAGATGACTAAGAAGTATTAGAATGAACACTTCTGTGTAAAGATGCTCCTATGGCCTGCTTCCAGCCTGAGCTTACATATACCAGGAGACCTGACTGCTACTCCAGAGATCTTATAAATTTTCTGTTTGAACAGAGCTATAAGAAAACTCCCAGGGGAATCTCAAAAAGGCAAGATTTCTAACTCAACCCCTAGCTGGGAATGCTGGCTGAAAAAACATCTGAACTTGCATTCCTGTCTTAGACATTACTAGAGAGAAGTGTGTTCTTCTGTCTCATACCAACATCACAATGAGACAATTAAAGGTGACATTCTCAACTTCTGCCTGATACATATATTTCTGTAAAGCAAGGTTCATGCTTGACTGAGAAAAGCCCTCAGCCACTGTGAATACTCATAGTACAAAGAAAACAGACTGGCAAAGCCTGGGGAAATCTGTTCTTCATATAGTAAGAATCAGTAACAACACCACATGATAAATCCCCTTCAGAACTGAACTTAAATAACATTTCTGGGGTTTTTTTGGTGATGTTATTTTCATTTTCTTTATTATTATTATTTGAGTCACCTTGATTACTGCTAGAGTGGAAACTCATCAGGAGAAAATATGGGGTGCATTCTGTTAATTCTCTGCAATACACCTCTCTAATGGTTTCCTAAGTCCGCAGGGACAAAAAAAAAGGTAGCTGTAAGATTAAAGTCATTTTCCCCAATTTACAGCTCTCAGCTCACTGCAGCTGCTCTCCATCAATCTTCCTTAATCACTTGGGAAGAATGTGCAATGAAGGCTTACCCTCCTCCTTACTTAAATAATGCCAATTGCCTTAATTAGCCAGCACCATAAATGGTCTTCTGCTTATTTGTAAGATACTCATATCCTCTGTGATTCAGAGACTTGGTACTGACAGTAAGCTGTACAGTGTTTAAGAATGTTCATAACTCAACTTTAAAAGGCCAAATACAAACTCTTCTAAATGTTGTGCTTTTAAACAGAACAATGTTCTAAGAAGCATAATTATGGCTATTCTATGCCCCAAACTCTAATTTTTGTCAAGAAATTTTGTTCTGATTTTCAACCTTACAGGTAGTATTGGTGTATAGCATATTACAGACTGGGCAGCATCCACATTCTGATCTGTACTGATCACTAAAATTCCCAGAGTTACAATCACAAACAAGGACATTACACTTATAATTTTCACTCTCTAACCTTCCCATGGATCTACACTACTAAACTTTCCACAGTCTTTATCTAAGGACTGCAGAACCTGCTTGGGAAATGTTGGCTGATCAAAAGACAAAGAAGTTAATATTTAAATATAACTCAGGTGGAAAGTAAACACATCAATTACAACCATTCACAGATGACAAATACAGCAATGTGTACCAAAATGTAAGCTACAGAAATGTTATGTCTCAAAACCAGGCGCTATGATGCCACATGCTCCTCACACCCCTCCATCCCTTTCTGTGACAGGGTCCTCCTGGCTTGAGTACCCCATCCTCCATCCTCCAGCCCAGAGGCTACATTGTTCTGCCCCCTAGCTGCTCTTTCCTATATAACCCAGTCATTTCCTTTATGAGGTCATTTTACCCTTTGGCTTTTTTTTTTTTTTTTTTAGAGCCCTGGTTTCTTAGATCTTGGCCTTTGGCTCTCCACTCATCATCTTCCTTATATGGTCTGGCTCAGTCTGTTGGTCATGTCCACTCTGGGCTGTCCCAGATGTCTCTGCCTCTAGCTGTATTCTCTCTTAAATCTATAATAAACCTTTTCTACCACACCAAAAAGGAATCACGTTCTCCTTTTTTTCATTCAGTAAGTATCTAAGACTATTCTGTTATGTAAGTCCATATTCTACATTCACTGTGTCCAGAGATCACAACGTCAAAATGGTATTGAAACAAGGGTGGAAATTTAGAAAGACAAAGCGAGACAGAGATACTTGAACAAAGGAAATGAACAAGAAGAGACCTGGCGACAGAGAACAGAGAAGACAGATATTAAGATTAAAAAGCTCTGGGCAGAAACACAAAGTAGGTAGCAATCCCTTAATAGAAAATGATCAATATCTAATATTAAAATTACAAAATATGTATTCTTAAAGTAAAGCAAATATATTTCTGAAAGATGGAGCTTATAAAGTAATATGAATGCATAAGTGTGTACATAAAATCTGTCATAACTCTTGAGGTTGGCATTACAAAGATCTACAGAATCAATTTCTCAGAAAATGCATTGTTAATATAAATTAATATTGTATTTCAAATTTAAACTTAATAAAATTCCTTTTCAGTATATGCTTTTTTCTGAACTTGTTCCAGTCTCATTTATTTAGCTTCCTTCTCTTCAGAATCTCCCACAAAGTAACAAATGCAGATGATAATATCAAAAAAAGAAAAGGAAAACTTTCATCTCCTGTCAACCATATCTGGGGTTCCATTGAAACACTGCACAGAGGTCTTTCTTCGCTAACTAACAAAGAAACAATGAACAATCAATTCAAATTTTAATAAATATATCCTAGGTTCAATTGCTAAGTATTCTTTGTGTTTATGTGTTTATGAATGTTCTGCTGTATGAGGGTGGAAGGATGTATGTGTACATGTATGTGCATGTATGTGGAGTCCAGGGGTCAACCTCTGGATGGTTCCTCAGGTCCCATTAACTTTCTTTACTGTGTCATGTTGTGCTGTGCTGTGTTAGAGACAGTGTCTCTCACTAACCTTCAAATTAGCAAGCAAGCTAGGCACTGAGATTACAAACATAAGCCACCAAACCTGCTTTTGTTTTTATGTAAAATCTGGTGGTCAAACTCAGGCCTTTGGAAAACAAACACTCTATTTAGCTATCTTCCAGTCTATTAATTTTTCTTCAGATATCCTTTCTAGTTTGGATATAAGTACATATAGTGACAGAGACTTATATTTAATAAAGTCTAAATATTGATCTACATAATTGTTTGCTTAGTTTTATATCATAGATATAAACTGGATGTGGTAACACCATGTCAGAATCACTGCATGCTGGAACAAACAAGAACTTTAACACTGAGACAGGGCCATAGACAGAACCAAGACTATAACTGTACTATGCACATTTCTGTGCTATACCAATTAAGAAGATTTGGCCTTAAGTAGCTAAACTTGAGTTATATAAAACAAATGGGAGAACATAAATATTGTTAAGTACTACACAGTAATAGCATGTTCCACATAGCTGACAGTCACTGGAGAATGCTTACAACCCTACATTCCCTACTTTCTTATAATTTCTATTCATTCTTGTACAATCCATATACTGCATAAGACAAGCGGCCTGACATGATCTCTCACAATCAAGTTTTCCAAAGGCCGATGTGAAAGACTTCCATAATGAGTCCTAAGACATGTCATGAGAAAAATAAGTTTTATAAACCAATTTATTACCATATGATCAACATTCAAAGAGCTGTGTGTATTTAATATATGCAACTTAATGAGCACAAAAGAGTGCTTATCAGCAAAACCTTTCATATTGCCTATGCTGTAAATGCAGCCCATACCCCCAAAGATTTCCCCTCTCCTTTGTTTACTATTATTAATTTTCCGTGGGTAATCTCTACAGAAATAGGAGCAGGCTGTTATTCAGCATTGCAATCTAGGCCTAGATCATAAGCAGAGTTTATAATAAAGTTCACATTGATTTTAAGCCAGGGTTGCCATCTGGATTTGTGCATTTTGTCTGAAGCAGAGAAATGGCAGAAGATGAGCAGGGCCTGTGCCACAAGCCTGCTTTGCTCTCTAACACCTATGTCCCTGCCCAAGTCTGAATCAGCCCACAGAAGAAAGATGTTTCTTGTTCAATCATTTTCCTGCAGGAATCTTGCTTTTTACAATCCCCCTAAAGGCTGTTGGTAGAAACAAATGCTATTAGGCTGTAGTCTACCATAAACAAACTAAAGCAATCATCCTGCAAAGGAGACCTCAAAGCCCACATTACTTTTCTAACAAGCATCAGGGTTAAATTTGAAAAGAAGAATTATCTGTTTATCAACTCTTGAATAAGTTAAATAATTGAAATTCAGAGGTATCCAACAGCAAAGAGACGTGTCCTCATTAGGGTTACTATTGCAGTGATGAAACACCATCATCAAAAGCAACTGTCTCACGGAACGGCTTATTTGACTTACAGATCCATCACAGCAATTCATCGTCAAAAGCAGTAAGGGCAAGAACTCAAGCCCGGCAGAAACCTTGAGGAAGGAGCTAATACACAAGCCATGAAGGAAAGCTGCATACTGACTTGCTCTCCCATGGCTTGCTCAACCTGCTTTCTTGTAGAACCCAGGGCCACAACCCCAGGGACAGTACCACCCACAGTGGGCTAAATCTATCACTAGTTAAGAAAATGTCCTACAGCCCAATCTTATGGAAGCATTTTCTCAGTCGAGGTTCCCTTCTCTAAGATAACTTTAGCTTCTGTCAGGTTGACTTAGAACTATCCTGCACAGGAAGGAGGCAGGTAAAGAGGAAGGAAGGAAGGAAGGAAGGAAGGAAGGAAGGAAGGAAGGAAGGAAGGAAGGAAGGAAGGAAGGAAGAGAAGGAGGGAGAGAGAAAAGAGGGAGGAAAAGCTTTGATGGCATATCTCAGTACAGATTTCAGCTTTCTTCGTCACAGTAACAACTGAAGATAGAGTTACACATATTCTATAATAAAGTTCCCCTTGACACCAGCACAGTGAAGCCATAGAAAACAATGTCATCCAAAATGGATTGGACCAGTGATTTTGACCTCAGAAATATTCTGATTTAACCCTAATCTAGTCTGGAATTTATTCCTGATAAATATCCTAAAGATATCCTGTTTGGAGGATACTCTGAAGGGTTGCACTTCTAAGGATCTTTCTCTGTCCCTAACTTCCAACAATATGGGACTCAAAAAATGTAGTAAAAGAAAGAAGAAACATTTAAATTAGGGCATTAGTGTCCCCTGATATCCTCATTGCAAACTCAACAATGAAAATAATTAAGAGTGTATCCTCAGTGGAATATATGCTCATTCTCTCTCCCTCCCTCCCTCCGTCTCTCTCTCTCTCTCTCTCTCTCTCTCTCTCTCTCTCTCTCTCTATCTATCTATCTATCTATCTATCTATCTATCTATCTGTATCTCTATCTATCTATCTCTATCTCTCTCTATCTCTCTATCTCTTTGTGTGTGTGTGTGTGTTCATTCTGCATTGTAAAGTCCCATTAGTGTAAAGTGCCATAGATTCAGATGAATACTACGATGACATACAGAGCTGTTGCATTTAAGCATGTTTCATGGAACAGAGAGGTAAAAACACATCCACAGTGGAATTCATTTCAGAATTTCATCACAGAAATAAAGCAATGCTGTTGACACAAGGAAGAAGATACCATTGAGCATTTCCATCTCATATTTCAATATCCTGGTGTTCTTCCAAAAGGCAGAATATATGATCTTGAGACCTAGGAAGGGAACAATAACCAGCAGTGATAAGAATGGAAGATTTTGCTGAAAGAAGCTGAAGGAGGCAGGCATGGATTTCTGTAAAAGCAAACTTCAAATTCATTCCCAGATTTCTACAGTGACCTAACACCCAGGGAGGGTCCTTTGCATTTATGGAATTCTTGAAATGTTTTAACAGGTCAAGATGCCTAACCTCTTGTCTAATAGAGCTATTCTTTGCATTCTGGTTCTTCCTCTGTGCCTGAGCTGCTGCCAGTGTGAGTCACTTTTATGGGTAACATGCACCCAGTAAATGACAGACAGTCTAAAATACAAAAGCAAAATCTCTGTACACCTCATATCCATATTAAAAATGCCATTACAGGCATTGTATTTATTTGTTTGTTTGTTTGTTTGTTTATCTGTTTGTCCACGACAGGAAGTGCAGTGAATTATGTTGAAAGGTCTTGTCTTCATTTCTCATCCAACCTCAACACTAATATTTTAATGAGGCTAGTTCATGCTATCACATTAGCATATCTCACTACCATCTTATTTAACAGGAAAATAGCATTGTGTGATTGATGTCGCCTTTGAATTACAGGTTCTTAGTATTCTGTGTTTGTGCTTTCTAACTCTTTGAAGCATTCAATCAGAAAGCTGCATAGTCAAACCAAATGAGAGAGCTGGTCAGCACTATAATGCAGTAGCAAAAAAAAAAAAAATCCAAATGTTACTGCAACGAGCCATCATTCATAAAATGTAATAGGCATTTCACAGTCTCATATTCTCATCACAGGGAATGTAATGAAAAATAAAATGTCACAAGATTAATCATTTCTCATGACAAAATGTTTAATAGGAAAGGGAGAATGTTGTATTACCAATGTAAATCAGCTGTTATGGGTTCCCTGCTGTATTTCCATAACAATCCCATGCCACTGAGTCCAAAATAGCTTGAATTCACCTGCTCTAGGTATCTGGTTAGTTGCTTGGTTTGGTTTTTGTGGGTATTTTTGTTTGTTTTAATAATGTGTACCTGTTTCAAAGCAGTTTTAGCTTCTCAGCAAAATTAAAAGCAAGGAGTTTCTACAAATTCCCTGTACCCCCAGCTTCTATGCTCTACCCTCATGAATGTGGCAAAGCCCCAGAAAAGGTAGAGACTTCAAAGAATGACTTGCTCTGAGTGGTGCTAATGTATATAAGGATTCTTGTATATGCCTTTAATAAGCCTCAAGCCCTGCTGTAAAGAGTAACTTTTCAAATACCCGACACAGATATCAACCTTTTTTCTTTAAAATATTAAATTTTATTATTACAACATAAAGAGCAAAATAAGATTGGAAGCAATTTGATGAAAAACTGATTCATCATAAAATGAAATGGCTCTGCTATTGAGGCTACAAACATGACAGGTAAAAGGAAGTTCCCGCCATGTTGCAGAGTTTGAGAACGTCTCAAGAACGCCAGGACTCTTAGCGAGATTTTAACCAACCAAATTTTCTTTAAGATGGCCTTGAGCACAGTGTCTTTGGTTGGATTTGGGACTGTGGCTCTGGCTGGAACCAGGCAAGGATTTCTACAAAAGCAAAGTCCAAATTCATTCCCCCAGACTTCTGCAGAGTGACCTCGCACTCAGGGAGGGTCTTCTGTGGACAGGTCTGAAGCTTTAGGCAGCGTCATGCCCTAGTGCTAATATATCTAGGTTACATGTCATTAGAAGTAAAATGAAGAGAATAGTTGGCAACTATAAAAATCTGTGAAATAATGTTAAAAAATTTAAAGAGAGTATTGTTACAGTTTCGAAGTGGAAGAAAAACTACCTTGGCAGACTGTGGCCAAAGAAAGCTACAAAGTCCCAACATGCAACAGGCTTCCTGCAGCAGATTTATTTGGGGAAGTGGGGAATATACTAGGTGGCTTCTGAGTGAGGGTGGGGGAGAAAAGAGAGCAAGCAGGTCATGAAGGCATAGGCTTTATAAAGGGGTTTAGGGCATGCACATAGAAAACCATAGAAATGCGGTGCTTTGGGCAGCTGGTAATGACAAGGGCCACTGTAGGTGACTTATGAAGGTGAGCTTGGGGGCTGTGGAGTTTTCCAACAAGTATGGAGTTGTGGTAAAAAAAAAAAAAAAAAAAAAAAAAAAAAAACAATATTTGAGAAATTGCTTAAGATTTATTTCTAAACCAGCCTCTTAAATGAATTGGAAATATTTTTTTAATCTAAAAATGACAGTGTTATTTAACATTCTTTTGTCCCTAATGAAAGTGTCGTTACATAGGCTGTTTGAAAATGCCTGTCAAAAACTGAAATGAGAGAGAGAGAGAGAGAGAGAGAGAGAGAGACAGAGAGACAGAGAGACAGAGAGAGAGAGAGAGAGAGAGAGAAATGTAATTAACTTGCCTTTCTTTCCCTCCACAAATCTAAGAGCAAACAAAAAGATAAAAGATAACTGCTCTTCTCAGAGCCAATCAGTTTTGATTTGAAGAAACATCCACTAAGGCAAGAGGAAGTGGCAGATCTGTCACTAAGATAGGTGGTAATGAACAACAACCGAGAAACATCCACAAAACCACTCAGCGTCTTCCCCATTGTTCCGAGGCCGTCAGCAATCACTTGCTTATTAAAAGAAATGATGATAATCCATTTGTGGGTTAGGAAGTAAAAATATTGTAAAGACATAAATCTATATTTTCAAAGGAGGAAGCTGAGGGGAGGTTGTAATGAAATAAAATAACATGGTTTCAGCTCAATTAAGTAACTAGAAACACTGAAACCGACAGAAAACAAAATATCATAAACTTCAGGGGAAAGAAAGCGAGGTGGGCTCCCAGCCTGGGATTTGTAGCAGCTGAAAACTCTGTGCTATGATGTGCGGCAGGACTGTGGGATTAGACACAACTCCTGGAGGGCCATGGGAAATTATCAACCAGCATATGTGCAAGGGGAGGAAGGGGCCCATTAGTAAACCTTTCAAATACAGACAGGCTCCCAAGAGGTTAGTTTGTGCATTATTTACAGAAATAACTTTGACTGCACAAAGATTTGTGAAGCATTTCAATTGCCCTGAGATAATTAAGAATTTATTCAGTGAACAAAATGGAAACCTTAAAAATCACAGTAGCTGAACAAATTATTCCAAAATGGCATCATTTATTTTATAGCAAAATAAGTTTGGGCAAAAATTAGCACAGAACTCAGCTCTGGTCACTTAAGCTTCCTGAAGAAATGCAAAGCAAGTACAGGACCACGGAGTCACCCATTGCCCCTTTAAAGGAAGAGGAGAGAGGTTTCACTAATAATTAGAACTCACCAGGTACCTATCTGACCGAGCTTCAATGCCTTTCTTAGCCTGAGTTAGAAACCTCCTCATTACCAAGCTCTTGCAATCATGCCGTTGGTAAGATCTGCCACAGTGCTCAAGAAGATAGTGGCACTTTTGCCTCGGCAGCATGCAATTTTTATTTCTGCTCTATGATACACTAGACTGATGAAAATTCTGCTGATTAAATGCGGCTTTGAATAACAAACTCGTTCTCCTTTTCAAGAAGAGAGCTGGGCGGTACCCGATGAGTGATGGCTTCCACTAAAGCCTGACTCCTCTAATGCATCTTAAGTGTATTGTTCCTAAGCTCATGTGGCACATATTTAAATGCAGGACAGAGAGAAGCTGGCTTCATCATATATTTAAAGGAGACACATCGGATTCGCACTAAGTGAAGTATTCTATTATGCAAAAGAAAAGCCATAAATACAGATGCCTGAAAAGGAAATTTAAGGAGTCAGGACGAGCACATCACTGAAAGATGGATGGGCTTAGGAATGTCAGAGAGCAGAAAGTCAGCAGCTGAATGCATTTTCACTTCTGGATACTTTTACCTTTGTTTCCAGTATTTCAAAACGCTTTGGATGTTTGTTATAGGTAAAGAAAATTCTGATACTGAATATCTGAAATTTATTCAAGATAGGATTCAGACAGAACTGCACGGGGTCTAAGTCTTGCCTGTAGCTTTCTCCTTGTTCCAGATGGAAGCTAAGTAAGACCACGTTGCTGAAGACATGGCGAACTTCAGAAACCTTTGAGCTTGAGCTAAGCCGAGCGGCCCTTCTCAGAGGGCTAGCTTTTATGGCACCAGAAAGTGCTATGAAATTTCTCAAAAGAGGGAGGCAACCAAAAGTCTTACCCAACTTTGATACCCATGAACCAAATCAACAACCAGCATGGCAAGAGTCCCATACTGGTAGAGTAGCACACTCTCTCCTTGGTGGTTACCAACTATTGTCGTATTGGACTTAAGACCTGCTAAATAAGAGGGATAGCATGCCTGGTACTGGAAAGGTACCTAACAACATTACTGTTGCTAGTGAAATAATAATTAGAGGAAAATCTATAACTGCTACTTTACTAAATCAGTAGAGTCCAGAATAACAACTTATAAACATTTATTTTTATACCTACGGACTGTAGGACTATGCCACAAGACAGTTATCAGAACTGGTAAAGTTGAGTGAGCTCAAACCCCATAAATCTCAGAATTGAGAATGGAAGGAATAGGGCCACTCCTTGCCTGCCTGTGCTTACTCTGGGACACGGAACCACAACACCCTCACTGAAAGGACTGTGGGCTTCAGTCCCATAGAGAAAACACTTGGCTGGAGTCCTTTCCCATGCAAATAAAGCATCACTAGCTTTTCAAACCGAGTCAATGGGAAGTGTACACCCCTGGGCGGGGCCACCTCAAGGTTTAAAACAGTCCCTATCCATGGGGAATAAAGTGCACAAGGTTTTTCACCAAGGATCCTGAGAGTGACTGTTTTACTGGGCTGTACTGCTTAGGAAGAGTTCCTTCTCCTGATGCTTCCATGGTTGGCCCTCAAACCTGGCTGACTGCGCAGACTCATTCCACCCGACACCATTGTCTCTAGCACTAGTGCTGCCAGGGTAACAGACCCGAGATCCTGGCTACCTGCCTTTTGCAAGCCACCCAAACCTCCTCTCTTCCCTTCTAAGAGTTGTAACACTTTTGCCTTTTCCAGTGGACCAAGACCTGTGGAACCTATTCATCCCGGTTCCTAAAAGGATGACAGCAAATGAGAGTAGTCTTCATCCCTCATCAAGAAGAATTCTCTTTGGAAGAGATGGAACTACTACAGAAAAACACCACCAATCACTGGAAGTGGGTATTAGAGGAAAGGAGGTAGTAGCAGCAGAAGGTGGTAGCTGTTGTTTTAATGAGCTCTCTGTTGCAGCAGTACTGTGAACACTTTAAAGATAAGGAACTTCTTGTACTGAGAGATATGCACAATCTCTGCTTGAATCTACCAACAACTAGTAGCAACAAAAAGTTGGCCCCATTTCAGAAGAATTACTTTAAGATAACTGCCATCCATTGTCCTTCACTTGGCTTTTGGTTCTTGAAGGATAGTTAGCTGACCTGCATTGGTTGATTCTGCTTCAAGCCTCAGACCCTGTGGGACTGACACATCTGTCTTTTGCAATTTGGATTTAAAAGATCAATGCCCAGAGAGTTTATTCCCCTGACTAGACAAAAAGGAGAATCTGTCACAAGAAAAATAAAGAAGAAGAAGAAGGAAAACACAAGCAGGCAAATATAGTTCAGGCCTTTGCCTGCCTGATTCTGCTATCCACTGGCCAAAATAAAGCATAAAAGCAAACTGTCAGCTACAGGTGGGCCAGTAATCCTCAGCCAAATCTTCCATTTGCATAAGAAAGGACATGAATAGGAGAAGAGGTATTTAAAGAAGAGGAGGTAAAAAAAATGAAATGGTAATTTATTCTACAACAGGAGGACTTGCAGAAAAGACAAAAAAAAAATTCTCAGGCACAGTGACTGTGCTGTACAATTTTTCTATTCTTCATATATAACACCAGGCATGTTAGCATCTACAAGCTGTTAAAAGTGTCCAAATAAACAGATATGTTTGTCTGTTTTCATTCCATGTCTATGTCTCCAAGGCTCATGTCTCACCAGATGGGAAATGATTCAAAAGGAAAATGGTGATCCATTTTAGGCAGAAAGAATATTGAACAATGTTACAGAACAGCTGGCATGGTCCCTTTAGCTCAAAGGAAGCTTTGCCTTGGCTCAGACCCCATTCATGAAATTCTGTCCTGAGAAACAATAGAATACAACCACTCTAATATCCACATTAAAGGTAGTTTAGGAGTCATCCTGAAAACTCCAAGCATGAGGAGCCAAAGTAAGTAAGTAGATACCAGACCACAAACCAACCAAAAAATCAAGACAAAGACATTGATACCAGTTTCTCAGTGGAACCAAATCTCTTTGGGATTCTGATGAGCAAAGGCTGTGAATAAAGACTTATGTGGCCATGTTTAGAAAAGTAAGTATTCTAATGCAAAGAAAATTATTTCAAGTCATCACAAGACATAGAAGACTTGAACTAACAAAATAAAGGCCAACTCCAATATGTCAATGTGTCAGCTACACCAGATGGCTTAGCATCACTTATAGTTTGCTGGGTATACCATTCACATTTAGCTATAGTGCAGCTCTCTTGTTTCTCCTCTCATATCACAGATTTAATTGCTTTACATCTATTCTTTGGTCTTCAAGATGCCTAAACTTGCTGGAAAAAGGAGTGTGTATCCCTCATTGCAGCATTTTGGAGCCTGAGACTTGAGGATCCTAAGTCCAAAGCCAGTCTGGCAAACAGTAAGTTTGGAAAGAGCCAGCCTGGGCTACCCACTACTCAATAATAAGCAACCAATTACCAATCAGTGTCCTGATTCCTTCTCCAGAAAAACAGCACTTTTAATTCTCACTTTCCTCCTTCACCTTCTCCTTCTTTCTCCTATAAAAGCACGGGCCCTTCTGGTGTTATTTACGGTTGGGGAAGGAGCACTGCTTCTAGATAGATGACTAGAGTGCCTCTTGAGTGACCATCTTCATAATGTCTCAAATACATAGCTTATTCTTACAGTTTGGTGTAGTTCAACTTGACCATTAGGTCAATAAGCTAAGGCTATGCTTTTTCTCTTGAGATGAGGTTAATTAGAGGATTTGCTCTCTTGTTTTTGTGATGTGTTAGCTGCATTGAGTGTCTTGCTAGATGTGGCTGCCTAATCTTGAATTTCCAGTCACTAGAACATAATATAAGTCAAAAGTAATCTTTTCCATCTATACATTACCCAGTCTTGGATACTTTGTTATGAAGAATGAAACCAAACTCTTCAACATTCAGAAGCTTCAGTGCCTTTTGGAATCATTGAAGAAAGGTTTCACACAGAATAGAAAATCTAGTCTTAATATAGAATATGTTACTCCTAAAGAAACCTGAAGAGCTCAAGTAATGGTTTCTATTTATAATTAAATCTCTTTTTTAAGATTTTCAGTTAATGAGACTACATTTAGATGGTTGTGTAATTTGCATGGTCATTGACCTTCAAAAATATTCCTACAAGGCCAGGCACGTCTGCAATCCTAGTGCTAGGGAGGCATAGACAGGGTGATCCTTAGGACTGAATAGCAAATGTGCAGGATAGAAAAACCATTCTCAGAAAATAAAGTAGAGGATGATTGAGGAAGACATCAAATGTCTACTACTGGCCCCCATGCACACATAGGCACATGTATACACATACACATATGCAAACACATGCAAAGACATGAACAAGTACACAGACATATACCATAAACATATACTTATACACACATATACATATATATACAAGTATACACACATACAAACACACAGGCAAATACTCATGTGGGCACACACACACACACCTATATGCTTGGCCCTAACTTTGATATATAAAAGCCTGTGACTTTTAGCAGATTTTTCTAGTCTTTTTTATAAGGTATAGGTTCTGGAAGAATATTACCTGTGACTCAACAAAATTTCACATTATTGACCTTTTGAGTTGCTTGATTCATTGGCTAGGGTGTTATAACTGCCCCGTAAAAAGGAAGCAGCAGTAGCAGGAATAAGATCCCATTGCTCAGTGACTTTCCCTCTTACCCAGGCAACCACCTGAAATCTCTAAGCCTCTCAACCTTTTCCTACAGCTATTAATATTATCACTGTGTTGACCTTTGATGCTGTTTGCCATTTTGAAATTTACAGATCAGCAAGCACCAGTAAATCTTGTCAGAATGAATGCAAATGTAAGACACAGTCATTACCGACTCCTCATGGTAAAGAATAGCTTGCTACAGTGTTATTAGGGAGACACAATTTATCCTGATTGCCAGAAAGATGAGACATCCTGAATGCAAGCAGTAAACTCACTCAGAGAAATAAATTTCCCTGGCATTGCCCACACAGAAGCAGGCTCCAGCAAAGGAGTGCTGTCAGGACAGCTATGGCAGGTGATGGATCCAGACTTGCACATCTCCCTTCCTCCCCCACACCCCACTGGAGGATGGAAGTCAGTTTACTCTCATTCATTCTGTTCATCACACTAGGCACATTCATGGGTTGAAACAGGAAGCTGGGTGAATCATGGTGCTTGATCGCACCTCTGCACTGGATGTGCCTTTATGTTTCAACCATATACATTTCTTCCATGGGCACCCCAGAATTCCAATTCCAAAGGATTCCAGGCCCATTTTTTTATTTACAAGCAAGTGCTTCCATGAAACAACAGGTTGCATACAGGTATCAGATCTCCAGTTTGTGACTATTTGATCATCGCTGTGTCTTTTATTTTCTTCTCTATGAAAGGTTCTTACAATAGGATTTATCAGAAAAGAATTTTAATTCAGTAATCCTTCTATAGAAAGAAGGTGAATGAACAAGCACACTCTAGCAAGGACAACTAAATAGGTGATGTCTTTTTCTTGTGCTGAAAGTGTTTACAGGGACTGTAGGTATTTATAATTGAAAGAGGTTGGTTCTAAGCTGAGTGTGCTGAAGGCTGGTTAGTGTTTCCCAAATTCCAGCTAAGTACTCAGACTTCCAAAAACCTAAGCCAGCAGCAGCAGCAAACACAACATAAGACAAGCTGATCAAAAACTGGCTCACCCCAACATCTGTTGGAAGATCTTGCTATTGAGGTCTATTCAGCTCCCCTGAGCTTGGTGCAAAATGGAGGACTCTCTTTTCCAGTGGAGCTTCAGCTTCTCTACCTGACTTTATCTGGGGAGCCACATATCCCTTACCTGAGGCATGCAGTGTAGTCTTCCCTTCGATGAAATTACAGATTTAACTTTCTGTCCAGCAAGCACCTGGAATGCCTCGCCATACAAATGGAGCATTCCTAGTATCTTAAGTCTCCGCCAATGTATATACACCCCAAGAAAAACCCCTTGTCACTCTGCAAGGCTCATACAGCCCCTGTTCACAGTGAATAAAAAGCAGAAACTGTTTCAGTGAATATTGTCTAAGAGAACTGTTTCACTGAATATGGTTTAAAGGAACTGTAATCCTGAAAGCCTGCTGACCCCTTGCTCTGGGCTCTGCTTCATCCCTTCCAGCCTGGTATGCAGTAGTTCTTGCCTTGGCATCCGACAGAAAGAAGCAGAATTCTGAACCACAAATATCTGCCCCATCAACGAACTGCTAAAGTTCCTGAAGGACTGGTTCTGCAGTACTAAAGCTATAGGATCTCTATGATCCAGAAAAACAACAGGATAAACAAGAGGAGTCCCAGTGAGGATTCAACATTGACAGTGTAGAAGAAACCAGAGGCCTCAAGACAGACCAATGAGTCATTGCAAATGAACATTTCCAAGTAAAGCTATTTGGGCAAAAGGGCTTACTGTGTGATATACTGTGAGACACTGCTGCTTCCATGGTGGGATGTTATTTCTTTTTCTTTTTTTATATTTTGTTTTCTTTTTTGATGGAGGTTGTAAGGACAGAGGACAAATATAGAGGGTTAAGAAGATGAGTAGGTTGGGGTGGATGATGTGAAATACGCAAGGAATTAATAAAAAGTTTTAGAAATACGGAGAGAAAATAATTTCCACAAAAGCCTTTAAAACAGAGAAGTAAGGAGCAGACGTCAAATCTTAAGTTCAGCATATCAAATAGTTCATTTTATAATTTGTTAAAATAATTCATTTTGTGATCCTCAAAAGAAATGAAAGATGTGATCCCTTTATAATCTGACTTGAATTTAAAGGATAATATAAAACAGTATAAGGTTTCAAGTCTATACATAGTCTATTATAAAATTAGACCCATTAAATAGTCTAAATTATATTGCCACAATATTTATAAGCAGACATACCTTGGAAAATGAATTTTGAGATAAAGATCTGGCATCTGATATAGAGATTTAAAACCAAGGGCTCAGTTTTTAGATTCATGCTATGTATCTCGTCACGTAAGACATTATTCTAGGTGCTGAGGGTCAAAGGGAACCCCATTTAAAGAGCTCGGTGATAGTTCACTAAAAGGGTCTTAATATGCAGTGATTTTTTTTAATATTTTAAAGTATTTTTAACAAACAAAAGAATTTGTGAAAGTGGAAGATAAAATCATTTCTAATCAAGTTTTTGATGCATAAGAAAAGTATCACGGTAATTGGAGTAATTACAGCATATGTCTAATAATAATTGCTACTCTGCTAAAATGCTCTGTCTACAGAAGACTAATTATTCCCCATTTAATTTAGAAATTGTGTGCACACACACATGTACATGTGGGATAAGGGGTAGATTTCAGCTGGTTTACTCTACGGCTCTTTACCTTATTTTTCGAGGCAGAGTCCCTTACTGAACCTGCATTTGCCATGTTAGCTGGACCAGCTTGTAGCATGCTTTAGGAATCCTCCCACCTCCTTGTTCGCCACAAAAATTACAGGCTTGTCTCTACATCTCCTTTCCTCTGGATGCTGAGGAGCTAAGCCCAGGTCCTTTGTCGACAGAAAGTACTTTATCCACTGAGCTATGTCCTCAGGCCCAACATAAAAAAAAAAAAATTAGGCGCAATTTATTGTTCTTAATTAGTAGAAATTTGAAGATTTAAAAGTAAAATTGATAGAAACAAATGTGTGGCTGCTTGCGAAAACTAACAGCACTTCAGACCTACTTCACAAGCAAGAGAGCAATTTGCCCAACACATCTTTATGCTTCTTGAACCATAACAAGAAACAAAACCTCCAATCAGATTTTAGAGGCAGACAGACAAAAGAGAAAGCAAAATTACAGACTCCAAAAGTCAACAACAAGATGTATTCTCACGCTGAGGGCAAAGTTCTGTCACATGTACATCTCAGAATACACACACCACCAGGAAACAGAAAATAGAAGGAAACAGCTTCCAGGTCCCCAAGCTGTAAGTTGCTCCTTCTACCCCAACAAATACAAGGTCCATGCCCTTGCCTTTTCTGAAATTCAACCTGACTCCTTAGCTATTTATTTCCTAGAGAAGAAAAATCCCACGAACTTATTAAAAGCAAATTCCTGTGTGTCAGGTGAATATTTTGAGACAAGCGTGATTTAAGTAAAACAAGGAATAAAACAGCCATGAAGAAAAGTTAAGTAAACATTAAGAAGAGTGAAGAAAGTAAGACTGTTTTTAATTTCTTCATTTTCAAAAGGAAAATAAATACTACTGACTACATTCCTAGTAGAGGTATTTTTATTGTTTTTAATCGATTTATTCTGATTTTTATGTATCCTTATAGTACATTCCAGACACTTTGTTTTACCCACTCCTCACCCTGTGCCACCTTTATCCCTCAAGTCCCCTTCCCTCTGCCATGCCTTTCTGTCTCGTCTTTGCTTCTGTGTTGTGACTTTCCTCCTTTAACCAGGGCCACACAGGAGTACCTGGATGTGGAGCTATAAGACGGTCTTAGCACCTTCTTAAATATATAAAGTAGCTAAAAAGTGGAAAATCTCAGAGTACATCAGTAGACAAAGGAATAATAAAAAAAAAATCTGCTACAAAATGAGGACCAAAAAAAGGAGACAAACTAGTGATAAAAGAAATGAGAAGCCTATCAAAAATATGTGCGCAAAACAGCAAGTACTTAAGGCTGGAGAATAATCCAAATCGATTGACACAGATAAAAGTCAAAACAAAAGAGAGGGGCTGGGGAGATGACTCAGTCAGTAAAGTGCTTGCCACACAAACATAACAGCCTGAGTTTGGATCCCATGAACCTACATAAGAGTCAGGTGGACTGGTGAGCATGTGATCCCAACACTGTGAAGCTTACATACCAGCCAGTTTAGCCAAACTGATGATGTCTTTCATGTTCTATATAATTCATACTCATTGGTCTGTAAGCATAGAAAATAAAAGACGCACTCATTCTGAGTCTTGCTTTTCTTAAACATCTCCCATGTTGTCCACATTACACCAAGTCAGTCCTTCTCAACCTTCCTCAGGCTTCGACCCCTCAATACAGTTCCTCACTTTGTGGTGACTCCTAACAATACAATTATTTTCATTTCTAATTCCTAGTGTCATTTTATTGTAACTAATATTATAAGTATCTGATATATAGAATAGCTGATATGTGACCCCTGTGAAAGAGTTGTTTAACCCACCCAAGGGGGCATTGACCCACTGATTTGAGACTCATTGCACTGGATAAAGTGACATATCTACTTGAATTTGTATCTCAGGTAGAAATGCTTAAAAAGCAGCAATTAAAATTGAAAACACTTGATGCCAGTGCGGTTCATCTACAGAGAAACATTCTACTGGTCACTTCCCTGGCTGTTCTTTAAACTCAAGGACCTAAAAACTTATGTTCTAAATTCACTTAGCCATTTTACACACTAAACATCACAATTTGCTGGCCTTATGCAAGACACATGGACAAACAATGGGCAAAATAAAATCTGTCAATTTCAACTGTGAAGCATTTCTTTTAGCAAATGATAGCCCTGACCAATACAGAGGACAAAATAAAAAGTGGGTTAAAATGTAAATAGCACACATTGGTATTGTGGCAGACATCATGCAGGAAGAGCTATAGTGGGCGAGTGAGCTCCCTGCAGACAAGTCTGCTCAGCTGCAGTGGGTGAGCTCTGGTGAGAGAGGACACCAGACACTTCATTCAGGGATTGCTTCCTGCTACTGTGCTTCCTCATGTTTGTCACTGTCGTTCTCCTCAGTTACCTGGAGACCCTCACAGCCTATGGCTTGGCTTTATTACTTCCGGGGTTATGGGCCATTGTGTTCAGCAAGTTTCTTGCCAATCAACATGAAGATTAAAGTTCTTGAGATATTGCTGTCTAGATGAATTAATGATTTCATGGAATTTCCTTCTTTATTTAAGTAGTTTTAGGACATTCGCTTGATTTAAATAATTTTGGGAAACTAGGGTAATTGGTAGAAAGTATAAAGTTAGGAAATTATGGAAATGGATAGAAAGTTTTAAGTTAGTCTCAAGAGTAAAGTGATAGAATGGCTAAAACTGCTTGAGTTAGAGAAAAGAGTCCAGTGGGTGTTCATGCATTACAGGCACAAACAGGGAATTGTAGAAACAAGGAGATGAGGCTTGCAACAGAATAACAATCAAAGAAAGCATGCACTCTAGATTGGGCCTGAGCTCCTTCATCTAGGACCTAGAGATGAGATAACAGGTTGTCCGTGTGTACCAGGAAACAATAAGGTTATGATAAAGAAAAAACAATTCTATTATGAATATAAGAACCAAGAACTGATGATTCGCCAGTTTAGCCTGTTAGAACATCAAAACAAAAGATGTAAGAGAACTTCTTAGTAAATACAGATTGTTGTCAACCAAGCATAGAGAGAAACTTGCCTCTGTAGACTCAGCCTGCTTAAACTTTGTTACTCAATGACTAAAAAAGTTACTGCTTTGAGACACAATGAGTTTTTGGAAAGAGAGTTGTTTAGTTAGATGAAAGTTTCTTATCAAAGTGTGTAATTAATATCCTGTTGTAATTTCCTCTAGTGTAATTATTTTAACATGTTTTTTAAAGAATATGCATTTTTGAAGATTATTGAGGTAATTTTCTTTCTAATAGAAAAAAACTTTGTTTTAAGGAGTATAAGAAAGGGTTAAGAGAAGAAATAAATCACTTCAGCATGTATTTTGTTTCAACCATTCTCTCTCTCTCTCTCTCTCTCTCTCTCTCTCTCTCTCTCTCTCTCTCTCTCCCTCCCTCCCTCCCTCCCTCCCTCCCTCCCTCCCTCCCTCTGTGTATGTGTGTGTGTGTGTGTGTGTGTGTGTGTGTGTTTGATTCACTGGTTGCCATAGACAGCAGCCCCCAGGGGTATCTGGACAGACCCCTATCAGCTGCTGATCCCCACCAGCTGCCTGCCTGGGTTTACCCTGTGGAGTCAAAGCAGGTCTTTGGCAGTATTTTTAGAAATCTTCTGAAAGAATTAATAGTATATCTAAAACTTAAGCCAGATGTGACAGCATGTCATGTGCTTTTACTCTCAGTATTTAGGAGGCTGAGGCAGGTGAGTCTCTCAATTTAAGGACAGTAGCACGTACAAAAAGAGTCCCAGGACAGTCAGGGCTACACAAAAATGACAAAAATATACATGTGTATACACACATACATACATACACACACACACACACACACACACACACACACACACACACACACACATGCTGCCCATTGTGCCCATTGTACATAGCTATAAGAAGTTACAAGAGCATAGTCCATTTATTTTTGGAATTTGCTACCCTACCCACAAAATATTGCAAATAAACATTACAGTTTCAGGATTCAGGAGGTAAAGGCAAATGTATCCAAAGTTCAATGTCATTCTCTGCTATAAAAAGAATTTACTACAATATGGGTACATGAGATACTGTCTGAAAATAAAATAGAAGAACTAAAGGTAGAAAAAAAGAAAGAGAGGAAGGAAGGAAAGAAAGAAAGAAGGAGGAAAGGAAGGAAGGAAGGAAAGAAAGGAGGGAGGGGTAGAGAGAGGAATGGACTGAGTATAGAAGGAAGGAAGGAAGGATGGATGGAAGGAAGGAATGAGGAAGGAGAAAGGAAGAAGGAAAAAAGGAGGAAGAAAGGAAGAAGGAATGAGGAAGGAAGGGAGGGAGGAAGGAAGGAAGGAAGGAAGGAAGGAAGGAAGGAAGGAAGGAAGGCAAGCACTGTTCATTCTAAGGAAACTGAGAGCTTTCTTCCTCACACACTAGTTCCTGCTATGTTCACAGGATTTTTAAAACCGGATGAACTCTGGCATTTCTCTTCAAACTGTGGATAATCACATGCAAAAGATTCTGCAAGTCATTTCTGGACATCTACGAACTGATAATTAATAAATTTTCTAAAACTGAATCATTTTAGCAACTCATAATGATGCAGTTAATGACCACTTAATTGTAAATGCTGTAGAGAAAAATGGTTCCTAGCTTCAGGCAGAAACCTCCTCTTTCTGGTGGGGCTGGAGGGAACCTGTTGATGCAGGTGATGCTCTTTGAAGCTGTGAGTAAGCACATAGCAGTGAAGGCTTTCTATGATTTTAACCCAGTTCTAAAAATACATCACAATCTGTGATGTATTTGAAAATGATGACCCAGTAGTATATTAACAAATTATTGTTTTCTACCAACAGGGCTTGATGTATATAGGTGTGTTTTCAGACCTGTGACTGCGCATAACTGGAAAGCCTCCCTTGCTACCAACTGATTGGGGAAACCAAAGTAGATAAACTCTTACTTCAATTGGGCATTTTAATTTATATAGAGAATATTCTCTGAAGGAAGGAAAAAGAGAGTAAGTGAGGGGATAGACTACTTAGAAAAAACAAAATGCCCCGTAACACAACTCCCTGTAATTGCTGCTCCTTTAAAATATCCTTAGTCCATCTGATGTGTTACTCGAATTTGCTTTCAGACAGATTTCTTAACAGCAAATTGCTTCCAATTTCATTTGTAACCTGTGGTGACACAAAGTGAGCTGAGTTCTATAAATTACCATGGAAATTGGTGAAGCCAACAATTTGGCGGAACAAAGCCCCAAGGATATGATAAGCTCAGGGAGAATACGGAGTTTGCAATTGCAGGTTCTAGCTGGAGAAGAAAACATTTGAATTGAAAATCCCTTAATACTGAGAGTGGGCACTGTGTATGGCTCCTAAACCAATAGTTTCACAGAAAAATTAAAATTGGTCACTCTGTCAGCACCACTGGCTACTTGGACTTCTTATATACCCTCAAGTTGTAGGTTGTTTTTCACTAGGAGTATGCATTAGGACCATCCACTGTTAACTGCTTATGTCTACTAAACATGTTTGAGTCATTTTATAGCCTTTCTTTGAGCAGCATCATGACCAGATGGCTTAATGAAGTCACTTTGTGTGAGACCATGACTAAGTGCTGCTGTGGGTACAGACATTTTGTCACAAAATCAAAGTTAACTTTTTAAAGTCTCTGCCACAGAGGAAGTCTGACATGCTCTATTTGCAAACCGTCTGCATGAAACCAAAAACACAGGAGTTTGGAAGCTGGTGGCTTGGATAAAATGAGGGTACAATTAAGAAGAAAAAAGGTTAGGGAAAGAACATGCTGAGAACTGAAAACAAAATCTGAAATGATGTCCCAGCCTGCTCATAAGGTTCTTCTCAAACTGCAGAAAGCAATCTCCAACGCTCTACTTGGCCCAGACTCTTCTGTCTTTTCTCTGCTGTGGCCTGCCCTTGTGGTGTTTTTTCGACAACTCACTGAAACAGTAAGAAATTTGTAAATTCAAAAAATCTTTTCTCTATTGCTCTGATGATGCTAATTCTCTTGGACGTATTTGCTCACTTGAATATTGCAGAAAGTCATGGCTCTTACGTTTCCCATTAGTTTTTAGATTTCATTATTGGGTCTTTCCCAACACCATGTTTTTCCCACCATGTGTATTACCAATCTCATCAGGAAAAGTCCAGACCCAAACATTAATCTAAAGTGATTCTTGGGAATACAAAAATAAAAGGGAGAGAAACTTTTTAGTTTGTTCTGCATATACACACAGTAGATGAAACATGGGAGATTTAAACTGTGTTTCATAAAGATCACTGAACTGGAACAGAAGGCGACTGTGGGAATTTTCTAGTCAAGACTGAAGCATTATAATTTTGCACAGAAAGAAACTATGGCCCGAGGAGGAATATGATTTACCACAAGAAAGTTAGTGAGAGAGCTAGTCCATATGAACTCTCCGGTCCATAATTCCAAAGCCCAGTGACACTGAATATCCATATTAGAGACAAAATCTTCCTGTCCATTCTCCCATTTCTTTTTTTGGGGGGGGTTCCCTAAAATATTTATTGTGTGTTTCTTTTTTTTTTTTTTTTTTCATTCTCCCATTTCTACTGTGACTGTTCACAAGCTTTGCTCTTGGCTTTGGATGGTGTCAAGCTCTCATTCTTTTAATGTAATCTTATAAATATTTTACTACACATTAACCCTCCTTTAAGTACATTTTCAGGTTTTGTTTTGTTTTGTTTTTTTTTTTTTTTTTTTTTTTTGATAAAACCAGTTCCAACCTGTCTCTATGCCTCATTAGAAACCAGCAGTAACACAGTCACATCCAATCTGAGACCTGAGATCAACAACATTTTCATAGTTAAGAAGTGGAGAAGGAGACCCAAGGGGGAAAGCAAGTCTCACATGAGAAAAAAAAATGATTCTGACTTCTGAAACAATCTGGTGCTATAATTAAACTTTTCAGAATGAAAAGAGACTTGGACTCTGGCCAGTCTAGCACTTCCCAATGGCTCCTTGAACTCTAGAGGCTCAAAACAGGTAAGGTAGCTAAGTAACTATATAGTAAAACAAATTAATAATAATTTATTTTCTTTAAAATAATCATAGCCTTTGGCCAGCAGGCCTTACCTAAATTTATTTGGACAAGAAACCCACTTATAGAAGATCCAAAATTAACATCTTGAGGAATACCTTTAGTGAAGAGTTTATTACAGAAGAATTCTGCAAGCTGTAATCCTATAAATAAAATAAATTCTATAAATCCTATAGAACTTAAGCAAACAAATATTGTCAATCAATTATCAACAGTAGGAGCTTGTCTGTTTTTCATAATTCTCATGGTTATAGAAAACTCACTCCAGCTACCTCAATGACATGCAAAGACTGAGAGAGACAAATCAAGCAAGAAGCCTCCTTCAGGGTCTGCTGATCTCAGGGATGAAGTAGGGCATTGTGATGGTTAGTTTCAGTCATCAACCTGGCATAATACAGAGTCACCTGACAAGATAATTTCAAAAAGAAATTGTCTAGATTAGGTTAGTCTGTGCGTCTGTTTTGATTGTTAACTGGTTTGAGAAGACCCAGTATAAAGGTGGATTCTACCATTCACCAAATTAGAATTCTGAGTTTTACTTTTAAGATATATTTATTTACATTACTAATGTGTATGTACACTGTCGCTTATGAGGGTCAGAAGGTGGTATGAGATCCCCTAAAGCTGGAGTTGTGAGCCAAGTGGTGTAGGTGCTGGGTGTTAAGGCCTAGATAGAATGTTAAAGCCAAGATAACTAGCCTTCTACTACAAGGAAACTTTCTCATATGTTTCTGATGTTACAAAAAACTTTCAAATGCCAAGTTGATTACATACTCTTTTATATTTTATACCCTTGAAATCAATCATGATGGAAGTCAGTACAACTGCATTGAACAGTTATCCCCAATAAGTTATCCCCAATAAACTTGAACCAACCACACAATAGCACATCCTGTGCCTGTATATGAGCTTTTATGGTATTTGCACTTATAAGCTGCCACTAGAATGACTCCTAACACAAGAGGTATAGGAAACTATTTAAAATAAGACTTTCATTTTGAGTGCTGGTCAAGTAAAGTTTAAATTCCCAAGACATCCTTGGGTACTGACATCCTACTTTGCAGAAAGAGATAAATGTACATGGATAACTGGCATCCTGGTTGGCAAGTTATGAATGTTAGATAAGACAAGGCCTATCCTAGTAGACAAGTTAAGACAGGAATTTAGACAAGGCAAGACCACTGCCACAGGGAATACCCCAACCAATGGAAGGAGGAGAAATGTATAACAAAGCCATGTTCCTAAGGAAATCCCCAATTCCCTAATAAGGGGAATAATTTGGCACAGATGTTTGAAGATCGCAGGCTTAAAAAGCCTTGTAGAACTTTAACTTACGGTCACAGTTTAGTTCCCAAATCTGAACTGTGACCCCTGATAAATTAGTCCTGTGGCATATGCTCAAAAACCATACCTGTCTGAATTATACAGGTGTTTATGTTGCTTCTGAGGTGATTCCTGGACCCCAACACTAGGGACAGATCTCTGGGCCTTTTTAAGTGCAGAAACTGTTCCTAACCATTGAGCAAGCTCTCCAGACTTCCTTCTGAACTTTATGAAGAGAAGCAGGCTGAGCACAAACAGGTACACATTAATCCATTGTTTCTGCTCTTGACTGGGGATATAGCTCCTTTGGGTTTCCCTCACTGATGAACTGTGCTCTGGAATTGCAGCCTAGATTGAACACTTTCTCCCACAGATTGCTTTCTGTTGGGGTGATTAGTAACAGCAAAGGACACAAAACTAGGATAGGCATAGTAGTGATTCATATCTCATTTTTTAATTGTTAGAACACATGACCATTTATTTTACCATGTGCATAATGACAGAATATTAAAAACACTTAAGGAAGAATCACTATCCCTGACCTCAAGCTGTATTACAGATCAGTTGTGATAAAAACTGCATGGTATTGGTACAGAGACAGGCAGGTAGATCAATGGAATACAATCAAAGACCCAGAAATGAACAACACACCTGTGGTCACTTGACCTTTGACAGAAGAGCTAAAACCATTCAATGGAAAAAGGACAGCCTCTTCAATAAATGGTGCTGGTTCAACTGGCAGTCAGCATGCACAAGAATGTAAATCGATCCTTTCTTATCACCTTGTACAAAGCTCACGTCCAAGTGGATCAAATACCTCCACATAAAACTAGGTACACTGAAACTAATAGCCCAAATAGTGGGGAAGAGCTTAGAACCCAGGCACAGGGGAAATTTTCCTGAACAGAACACGAATGAATTATGCTCTAAGACCAAATATCGACAAATGGGACCTCATGAAATTGCAAAGCTTCTGTAAGACAAAGGACACAAACTGACAACCAACAGATTGGGAAAAGATCTTTACCAATCCTACATCTGATAGAGGGATAGTATCCAATATATACAAATAACTTAAGTAGTTAGACTCTAGAGAATCAAATAATCCTATTTTAAAATGGGGTACAGAGCTAAACAAAGACTTCTCAACTGAGGAACTTTGAATGGCTGGGAAGCTATTAAAGAAATACTCAATGTCCCTAGTCATCAGGGAAATACAAATTAAAATCACCCTAAGATGTCACATCACACCAGTCAGTATGGCTAAGATCAAAAACTCAGATCACAGCAGATGCTGGCGAGGATGTGGAGAAAGAGGAACTTTTGGTTCCGGTTGTGGGATTATATACTGGTACAACCACTCTGTAAATCAGTCTGGCAGTTCCTCAGAAAATTGGACATAGTTCTACATGAGGACCCAGCTATGACACTCCTGGGAATATATCCAAAAGAAGCTCCAAAATATAGCAAGGACACATGCTCCAACATATTCATAGCAGCCTTATTTATAATAGCCAGAAGCTGGAAAGAATCCAGATGTCCTTCAACAGAGGAATGAATACAAAAATAGTGGTACATATACACAATGAATTACTACTCAGTTATTTTAAAAAATGACTTCATAAAATTCCTACGCAAATGGGTGGAACTGAATAAGTAACAAAAGAACATCCATGGTATGTACTGACTTATAAGCAGATACTAACCCAAAAAGCTTGAATACTCAAGAAACAACTCACACACCTTATGAAGCTCAAAGAGAAGGAATGCCAGAAGGTGAAAGCCTCAGTTCTTCTTAGAACAGTCCTTCTTGTCATGGAAGAAAATAAAGGAACAAATAAAGGAGCAGGAATTGGAGAAAAGATCATTCAGAGACTACCTCACCTGGGGATCCACCCCAAATGCAATCACTAAACCCAAGCACTATTGCAGTAAGCACTAAGGCTTATTAGCAGGAACATGATATGGATTCTTCCTCAGAGGCTCTGCCAGAGCCATACTGATACAGAGGAGGATACGTGTAGCTAACCATCAAACTGAACATGAGAACCCTAATGAAGGAGCTAGAGAAAGAACTAAAGGAGCTGACAGGCTCTGCAACCCATGGGAAAAACAAAATTATCAACTAACGAAATCCACAACAACTCTCAGAAACTAAAACACCAACCAGTGAGTTCACATGGAGAGACCCATGGCCCCAGGTGCATATGCAGCAGAGGATAACAGTCCCTAACATTAATGGGAGGAGAGGCCTTTGCTCCAGCGAAGGCTCATTTTTCCAGTGTAGGGGAATGCCAAGGTGCTGAGGTGGGAGGGGCTGTTTGGGAGAGGGAGCACCTTCACGGAGGCAATGGGAAGGGGAGGGGAGATGTAAATGAGGAAAAGTGATAACATCTGAAATGTAAATACAGAGAATATCCAATAAAAATAATGAAAAAAAAAACTTTCAAACCTTAAAGTCACAGAATGTCTCATAACACACTAAAGGGAATTTTCAAAAATATGTTTAAATTATTGTGGCTATACTTAACACCAGACATTTTTAAAAAAGGAACATTTTGAACAATACACATAGTAGCAGCAATACATTGACACTGGAGATATATGTAACCCAGTGAGTTCAGGATGATACACACAAGAAAGAGAAAGTGTAAATCACTGTTGAATGCTAGGTGAAAATCCTATTATGATTTTCTTGTTCAGGGTATACCTGCGATAAGAAAAGAGCTGATGAAGGGAAGTTTCTTTCCACACAAGTTTTCCAGTTCATAACAGAAAAAGGGGAAGAATAATTACAGTGTCACACTAATGAAGTGATGGCTCTAGACAATGACCAATCCCCTAAATAACAAAAGATACTCAGGTTCCTCTGGGCGTGGAGAGGCTCTATGAAATATCTCTGCCCTAAAATTGAACCTGAATTTGATCAACTTCTTTAATCCAAATGCCTTTTAGAATAAATGCAGGTCTCAGAGGAGCATGTTAAATGATACCACTATGTTAAAATCAGCAAAATTCACAAAATGAAAAATTCTGCAGCGGATTCCAGTTTCTTCATCAAGGGGAGAAGGAGACAAGCCGGAAACACAGCAATGAATTTCAAACTCCTGTCTTCTATTTGTAGCCAGCTGGTATTATTTTAGGAGTTTAATAAAGTTACAGTTTTTAAGTAGCTACTTTACAGGAATGTATGCAACACTATTCTGTGAACACAGTGCTAGGTGGAAGCCCTTGACAATGAAATGAGATTTGCTTAGATATTAAAATTGTGGATGCTGAAATGTCTTTGTAGAGGATCTGGTACAGTACTCCACCCAGTTTCATATGTTTACAATTACACTTAATTAAAAGGCTTCTTAGGGTGTTCTGCTAAATCACAATCTGATTTTCATAGCACGCCTGGTTAAAGAAGAACAATGACCAGCTGGTAAGCCAGCCTCAAGGGTGAGCGCAAGAAGAGAACAGGGCACTTGTCTGACATGAGGTGGCATGAGTGCCTGAAGGTGGTGCCCTGCCCTGCCTCGCCCCTTACCTTCTGCAGTAGTGGGGAGGGCAGGAGAGCAGGAGGGGGTGAGAGCAGAGCTGGAGAGCAAGCCAATTGACTGCAGTGCTCAAGCCAACTGGCCCTGCACCTTACCTGGGCAACGCAATGGAGCTGGCCCCATGGTAGGGCAAGGGTGAGCCAACACCGAGGCTGGGAGAGCAGGAGAGCCCCTTGCCGGCTGCAGCACATGCAAGAGTGGTCCCCACATCTTGACTGGACATCACAATGCAGCTGGCTCTGAAGGCACGAGAGCCTAAGCGCATCCCTGCCTCCTGCCGATGGTAAAGTTGGGTGTCCTAGCCAGAGCACTGCTGGAGAGCTTGCCCAGATGCTGTGGATGATGAAGAGCCGACACACTGACCAGCTCAGCTACCTACCACCCAGACACAGATCCAGGGCTCTGAGTTGGTTCACCCCCAAATCTATTTTATCTGGGAACTATTGAGACCAGTGAAACGGCCAGTCCTGCTGATCCAGGGCTGCAGGATCTCCATGACCCAGGGCAACGGCAGGATATCAGGGAGGAGTCCCAGTGCGCAACCCGGATTGATGGTGTCACAGAAGCCAAAGATCTCAGTCCAGACCAATGACTCACTGAAATGAACATTTGCAGGCAAAGATGTGTGGACAGAGGGATATATTGTATGACATGCTACAGCTTGCATGCTGAGATGTTTTCAACGCTTTGGAGTTTGTTTTTGGTTTGTTTGGAGGTTTGTGTGTGTGTGTTATTTTAAGGAAGAGGTTGCAAGGGCAAGTGGAGAAATGAGGAGAGAGACAGATGAGCAGAACTAAGGTACATGATGTAAAACTCACAAAGAATCAGTGAAGTTTAATATATATATATATTAATATTATATATATACAGTCTAAAAAAAGGCAGCTATTATCCACCTTGGAGCATCTAAATTGTCTTTTAGGATAACTTAATTTTAAAAAGTATTTATCAAATACCAAAAAAATAAAAACGAGAAGGGTAACCAGGACTGCGGAGATTGCTCAGTGGCTAAGAGCATGTATCACTCTAACAGAAGATCTAGGTGCATTTCCCAGTACCCGCTTGGTGGCTCACAACACATCTATATAGAGCCCCAGTTCCAGGGATCTAACACCTTGTTTTGACTTTGGCTGTACATGGTGCACAGGTATCCATGCAGACTAAACAGTTATCCAATATTAAAGAAATAAACCTAAAATAAATGTAAATGATAACGAATGTTTTGTTATAAAACGATCATTGATTACCTTTTAATTACATATCTGAGTATATCAGTCATTTACTGTAAACATTCTTTTTCAACCTAGACAATTTTCAGGACCCCCTTCTTCCTACATTTAGCAGTGATAGCAATTAAGAAGTAACACTGACTGATGGTAGTTTACTTAGTTTCTATTTTGTGTCTCAGGTCTCTTTAGAACTTTATAATAAAGTTCAAATCATACATCACTTACCTTAGAATAATGAAGACTATTTTGCAATGTTTACTGTGTTTGAGTGTGAAAATCAATGTCTCAATATATGTGTGTGTGTGTGTGTGTGTGTGTATATATATGTATACCCCTAATAAAAATTAAAGGGATCTTTAAATGTAATATGGTCGGTATGGCTCAGTAGTACATGGGTGTATGCAAAGCCTTGAGGATCCACACCCAACATTGCAAAATAAAATAAAATAAAGTCAAAACTGTAAAAGCTAGATTAAAACCACATGAAAATAGATAGTACTTTGTATTTAGCCTTGTGTTGGTTGCTTCTCTGTTTCAGTAGATAGAGTGAATGCACTAAAAACAATTTTTATGAAGAATGGGCTTATTTTGGCTTAATGTCCCATAGGGAGACAGTCCCTCATGACACAACAGCCCCGAAAAAACGAGGCTATAGGAGCAAGAAGCAGAGAGAGATCACATTTCATCCAAACACAGAAAGCAGATGGGGAAAGACAGAGAGAAAGGGAAAAACAGAGAAGAGAAAGACACAAACAGAGACAGAGACGATTAAAACAAAGTAGGGTGAGGCTATGAAACCTCCAAGCCTGTTCCCAGTGATGTATATCCTCCAGGCTCTACCTACTGAAGGCACCATAACTAAGCATTCAAATATGTAAGCCTACAGGGGACATTTCTCATTCAGGCTGCACAGGCTTTTAATTTGGCAATACCTGCTTATCCCAAATTGATTTCTTGTTAATTATACTTTGTTTCTCGGAGTTCTGCAGACACAGCCATTATTATTTGCATGTTTGCTGCTTGGGGAAAAGCATGTTACAGGACTGTACAATCAGAAACAAATTCATGTGAAGGACCTTTGATATAGTTCTGCTTGAACATTCTCCTAATACATTGCAAGTATTTATAGGAAATGAAACTTAACCTATTAAAAAAATGTCTAGCCGGGTGTTGGCAGCACACGTCTTTAATTCCAGTACTTGGGAAGCAGAATCAGTCAAGTCTCTGTGGGTTTGAAGCCAACATAGTCTCCAATGTCAGTTCCACAATGATCAGAACTGGTACACACAGAAAATTTGTCTCAAAAAAAAAAAAAAATCTCCAGACAAAGAGCAGTTATAAAGTAGGTACAAGAAACAAAGAAAAATTAACTAAAGAAAAATTTAAATCATTCTATGCTATTACCGTGTAGTCAATAAACAGGGGAGAATGTGTTTATCAATAATCTACGATTTCCGAGTATAAAGGTGAACTTAGGAAGAGATGAAGAAAGCAGTTGTCAGCTTGCTGAGTGGACGCCGGTAAGAACATAATTGGTGTACGTTTGTACTGAATCCTAAGATGGGAAATACAGCAAAAGAAATCCCCATCCTTTCTTTTAGTAGCTGCAAGCGGGCAGAGAAATTAAAACACCATGAAATGCAGTCTCCCCGGTTAAAGGAGAACAAAAGCACATAAAAAGGGAAGACAGAGGTAGAGGCAACGAGAGAGCACAAAAATGCAATTTAATGCCTTCTTGGACAACCTGCTTGCAAAATAACTTGAAATCATATCTTCCAAATACCTAAATCCTTAAGGATCTAAATCAAGACTAGAGGTGTGTGTAAACCTTGGATGAATTTGAACGCTAAGAAGAGTCATGATTATGCAAGCAATATTTTATGAATCAATGCCTAAAGTATAAAATGGTTATCATCTCTCACCGGCCTTCAGTGATTGGCACTGTCTCAGAAGGCAGAGCCACAGGGCAAAATTCCCATCTTTTTAATAAGGGCTGAGGGGCTCAGTAGCCTTCTTGGGGGTATCAACAAGAAGGAGGCAAAGCAGAAATCTCAACCTGGTTTTAGTTTCAAACTCCAAGGTCTTTCTTATGTTTTAAGCGGCAATAGTTAGCTTCCAGGCCCCTACAGATACAGAACGGTGAGGCATTCTAAGCAGACAGCAGCTGCGACCACACCCACTCTGGAGACACACCATGCCCAGAGTCTAGCTCCCTACCTGCCTGCAGTTGCCATCTGTGGTACCTGTCAGATAGGAAATGAGGGGGTGATGGAGACACAGCTCATCAGCTAGTTAAAGGGTGGGGGCTGCGCTCTGCCGTGTCCTTCACTTGCAGTCCACTTCCCCGGATCTAAAAGTAAAAGTAGAGGGTAGGGAGTCAAACCTACATTCGAAATCTATGCCTTTTATCTTTAATTAGAGATTTCATCTTAAAATTTTCCTTTTCCTTAGCAAAAAGTACAGACTCTAATTCGCAAGAGAGTTTGGAGTCTTGACATCCAGACATGACAAGAAAAGCTCCGCAGGAGGGCTACAAACACTACTGCTAAGCTCTTCATTTAATTAACAAGGATGTTTTGTTTTGGTTTTCCTCTTAAAAAGACAGAAATGCTGTCATTTCTCCTGCCTGTTCCTCTACCCAACAGGATAATCCAGGAATTCATCTCAGGACGAGGAAAGCCGGTAGATGCCAATCGCCTCCAAGGCTTACATTGGATAAATGAGGTTCCAGGAACACCTTCTATAAAGGACCAAACATATGAAAAGAACCATGTTTAAAAAAACAAACAAAAAGAAAAAAAGAAAAAAAAAAAAAAACCTCAGAATTGAAACGTCTGAACCTTTCCTTGACAGAAGCTCCAAGCCCTGTAGACACATTCTCCCAATGGAAATTGATCTCTTTTGGCCAGTGGGATGGCTTCGGTGGCAGCACATGCTCTGCTGGCCTGACAGCCAGAGTCTCACTCCTGAATCCATGTTATTTTTTTAATCTTGTTTTTGTTTGTTTATTCTTGAGATTACAATTATGTCATTTCTCCCTTTCCTTGCCTTTCTCCAACCCTTCCCATATGCCCATCCTGGTTTTCTCTAATTTCAGAATGTGTCTCAGTAATGTCAGAAGCTACACACATAAAGTCTCACCAACCTGACTGCCTAAGCATGAGCTGAACAAGGACAACAAAAGACATGCCAAAGTAGACAGGGGAAAGCCCAGGAAGTCTGAACTCACACCTATGGTTTTGTTTTGTGTGTGTGTGGGGGGGGTTGTTTTGGTTTAAGTTTTTTTTTTTTTTTTCATGTAGTTGTCTCTGCACTTCTATAACAAATTGGGAAGTAGAGATGGAGTTTGGAGACATTGCCAGGAAGCTCAGCTAGCCTGGAGTACACACACTAAATAAATAAATAAATAAATAAATAAATAAATAAATAAACAAACAAACAAACAAACAAACAAGCAAACAACAGCAGGAGAAACCCTGACCTTAAAATCAACGAGAGAATCAACTCCCCTACAATTGTCTTCTGACTTCTACATGCCATATATGGCATGTTCATAGCTGAATTTGCATACACATACACACATCAGTTTTTTACAAGGAGTGTCCTATTATTAGTTTCTATTCATCATGAACATGTAACTGAGTGTGAGAGTTCTAAATGTGGTCATGTGTATGTGTGCAGAGGCCAGTTGTCAACTTCAGGGGTTACTTCCCAAGTACTGTTGAACTTGTTTCATATAACAGCTTCTCTTCTGACCTGGAATGAAGCAAGGAGGTCAGTCTGGCTGTCCAGTGAACCCAAGGGATTCATCTGTCTTTGCCTCTTAGCACTGGGATTACAGCCAGCCATGCACCACTTTGCCAGGCTTTTATACAGTGGGTTCTGGGCATCAAACTCAGATTCTCATGAATTCATAACAAGCATTTTCTCAACTCACACATTTTTCTTACCTTAGATTCCTATTTTTATTGTCTTCTACTAAAACTTTTGTGTGTTGTTTTTCTTACAAAAAGTATTGTAACTGAAGATAAAACCTATGTAAGAAAAATATGCATAATTCAAAAACAACACAAACAAAAATATACTTTCCAAACAGGTACTATTTATCTGCCACTATCCCAAAGTAAATGCTGTTCCCGAGGTCTCTCAGGCATTGTAAAGGCAGAACAAAGTGTGATACACTAGCATTAGATACGTTTGGACTGAGGACAACTTTACAGCTAGAAAACCAAGAGTTTGGAACCCTTGGAATTACTGTGCATAAGCTCATCAGGTAGCTGGGCCATAACAACGTAAACTGAATATGAGGTTTATTTACTCTGACATCTTTTACAGCCAAATTAACTGCCCCATCCAAAAGTCCCTCCTCTACGCAGATGGGGGAACATTACCCAAGCCAAGCTCAATTCTCTAACAGCAAGTCTTTGATTTCTCTGAAATGCCAGAAAAGGACCATTGGCAAAATGGTTTTCATTGGATTGTAGGTCTCGTCAAACTCAGAAAGGAATAGGTTGAAGTGACTAGTCATCTAATTCCTTTTAATCAGCTTTCATATAAAATATATCACTTAGTATGCATTGCAATAATCAATTTTCTCTTGCTGAGGTCATAGAAAAAAAGTGTTAATTTAGTGACAGTTCTAGTACAGAGTCAAGGGCCCACTTCAGATGGTTGTTTTCTTGCTCACATAGTCTCAAGCACAATACAGCACATCCCAAAAAGGAATATGGTCTTCCACCTGTTTTATATAAATCTAAAAGTTTTCAGATTATAGTGTTCAGCCCTGATAGCTTAATCTAGTCCCACTTACTTCTGAGAGGCCACCCCTAATAAATACCATAATAACATGAAGTTTTTTTCTCTGTAATATCTCACGGTGGGGTTTAAATTTCAGGATATAAGCCACTAGGAGGTCATCCCAGCTGTATCCAAATCACAACAAGGCAAGAGCATGCATTCAATTTGCTTGCATGGAGTGTTGCACATACAGGTATTTGGACACTGGAATTTGTGCTGGACTAAATGTTCAGGCCATGGCTTTATCTGCTTTGATTTGACAAGCTATGTCACTGTTGAGATTCCACAACACTCGTTTTCACAATCAATGCTTACACAAATTTAATTCTAAACAGGTTCATGGTTTTGAAGTTCCAATTTCATTGTTCAAAAATCAGTTAAGTGTCTGAATATATTAATGCCTGCATATTATTATATTACTTCTAGAGTTCTCATTGAATTGCAAGGCATATGCGAGCTATAAACCAATGCATTCCACAATGTGATAACTATCTCAGCCTTTTAAAAGTTCTGCCCCATACTGAGAACAATTGGATGGCTTTGTCTTTTTTTATTTTATTACCTTCGTCAAGATTTTACTATGAATTTTTAAACTAATTTAAATCACAAATATAGTCTATGTATTCAGACAGATTTGTTTAAAAATAAATAGAATGTGCCATTGCATGATTTGGTATGAAATATGACTTAATACATGATCAAGACCACTACCAACAGTAGACACTTTCCAAGAAACTGCAAAATGTGTGAGTCTTTTTCATTCTGAGAGATTTGATAAGAAATTGATTTTTCCAAAAGCGATCACTTCATTTCGCTTACACATATCTCCTCCCTGCAAAAGGTGTAAGAGCAGGTCAATCTATTGTTGCACTTCAAGTTTTGCTACAGAAGTGAAAATATTTCATAATTTTAAAAATGTGATATCTTCATGCTTTGAAGGATTAATTTATTCTCCACCATGAAAGTGGGTAAGGCTAAAACTCAGACCTCCACAGTCTTACATAATAGTTTTCTTATAAAATATTTTTATTTTAACATTTTCTATTTATAATGTCAAAATTCTTTACCATGATCTATACATCCTTATATGATCTATCCTCACTCTTTACCCCAACACTAGCCTAATCTCCAGGTTCTCTCTATTTGGCTGATTTTCTCTGCCAGCCATGCTTCCTACACCAAAATACACTCTGGCTGTAAGGCATTTGAACTCACTTTTTCATACGCCTAAAATACTTGTTTCTAAGAAGGCCACAGGGCCCATCCCACCCATTCAACCAGCTGCCTGTTCAATGTTAACTCAGACAAGTCAGCCAAACTTCCATGAAAAATCTCTATTCTCTAATGTTCTCTGTGCTCTCCTGCATATAGTAGAAACTGAAGTGTTTGAAGTGCCTAAATACAGGCTTGTAATAGGTCATTATTGGCAAAACTTACACAATCCTTCCTTAGTGTCAGGGTAAACTTGATGCCAGCTATTTATCTGGATTTGGAAACGGAGTGTAAATCATTAGGCAAAACACAGCACATCAGTCTTCAAAAGGTCCGACATTTTAAGAAACTGAGGTACAAGGTAATGAGTAGCTAGAGATGTGACCCTGTGTGCCCCACATTGAAAGCTGCTCACTGAAAAACACCTGAGGATTTCTGCAACAAGACCAGGGCATTTGGAAAGGCCTTCCTGTTACAAACAGAGAAGAGACAGGTGTGGGGAGGGAGGAGGCAATTAGGACTTCATTGACTAGATGAGTTACAGTAGGGGTTCCATCTTAGGCTGTATGATAGGAACTAGTAAGGATAGCTTTGCATTTTTAAAAGAAGTAGCAGAGTTGACTATATAAGTTCCTATATGTGTAGCAGTTTAATGTCATTTTATCCATTGATATAATTTGTTTAAAAAAGAAACAGGAAAGAAGAGTACAGGGAAAACTATCTCATTAGACAGTTTACTGCACACTTTAAAAAAGCAGAAGGTAGGTTGTGATGACCTTACTGGGTGTGTCTGCACTAGGAAATTGTTGTCACTAGGATACGTAGCAAAAAACAAATGTTTCAAAGCTTTCTAATTCCAGTGAGACATGTACATCTGAAAAGGCTTGTGAGTAACACATAGAAAACAACCGTAAGCTGTACGTAAGGCTTCTGGTGAGCTGGAGAGGCTGTGCACAGCAAGACTAATACACAGCATTGAATGCTAATCAATAACATTTTCCCTAGACTTGAGTATTCTCTGGTCTTCACTTCAGTAGTAAAACTGAATAATGGGACACACTCTTCCATAATTTGACCAGATAGTGATGCTGAGATATATTTGAAAAAAAAAAAAAGAAAAGAAAAGAAAAGGAATTTTTAAAGTACTAGATAATTTTCTCAATCTTAAAATACCTTCATAACTGATAAGATTATATACAAATATACTGTTTGTGGTAAAGAAAAGAAGGGGATACTTTTAAAAGGCTTATTTTCTATTATAGCACAGATACTCTGGCTTATAGATTTAAAGAGCACAGTACTATGTTTGCTAATACTACTACATGGCTTCTTTCTCTGTCTACCTTGTCTCCCCAGGCAGATTACTTTAACCTTTGCTCTCAGTTCACTATGATGTCCGCTAGGCATAAGTCTGGAAGGATCCTGCTGACTGGAGGGGAAAGTAATATTGGAAGGGGTGGATTTTCGGATTCCAGTGGCACTCTAGGAAGCTCAGCAGAAGGTCTCATTCACCCAAGGTCTCCAGATTAGAAGTGGCCCCTAGTTGTCAAGGTAAGAGGCCATTGTGTAGGCTGTTCCTGGAAAACCAAATCCTCTACTTAAAGGTCCCAATCTCATTCTGCAGGACGTCCTCTAAAGTCCTTGCTTGTTCATTTTCCATTTGTCCTTGAGATAACAAGCCTCATGGTAAAAGCCACAGACTATGGGTACCAACGCTGTATATTTGTAATATTCCCCTGTGCCCCTTTTAACAGTTAAAATGTTTTCTATCAGAATTTCCCTACTAAAGCTACTCAAACATGTGATATACTGTGTGTTTGGTATTTATTTACTACGCATTTTTCTGGGAGTTTAGAAATTAAAACTCAAAGACATCTTCGAAAACTCTGAAATTTGTTCATGATCATCTCTTTTTTTAGGTTAGAAGTTTTCTTCTCTATTTTTGTTGAAGATATTTACTGGCCCTTTAAGTTGGGGCTCTTTGATCTCTTCTATACCTATTATTTTTAGGTTTGGTCTTCTCATTGTGTCCAGGATTTCCTGGATGTTTTGGGTTCAGAGCTTTTTGCATTTTGCCTTTTCTTTGACTGTTGTATCAATGTTTTCTATGGTATCTTCTGCCCCTGAGATTCTGTCTTCTATCTCTTCTGTTCTGTTAGTGATGCTGTGTCTATGATTTCTGAAATCTTTTCTAGGTATTCTATCTCCAGGGTTGTCTCCTTTTGTAATTTCTTTATTGTTTCTATTTTCATTTTTAGATCCTGGGTAGTTTTGATTAATTCCTTCATCTGTTTGGTACTGTTCTGTATTTCTTTAAGGTAGTTATTCCTGTCCTTCTCATGTCCCCTATCATCATGATGAGATAAAATTTTAAATCCAAATCTTGCTTTTTAGGTGTGATGGGATATCCAGGACAGGCTGTAGTGGGAGAACTGGTTTCTGATGATGGCAAGCCTTGGTTTCTGTTGCTTATGTTCTTGTGCTTGTCTCTCACCATCTGGCTGTCTCTAATACTACCTGCCCTAGCTGTGACTGGATCCTGTTCTTCTTGAGATCCTGATTGTGTCAGAGTTCCTCAGAGTTGAGGTATCTCTGATCCTGTGATCCTGTGATCCTGTGATCCTGTGATCCTGTGATCCTGTGATGCTGGGATCCTGTGATGCTGGGATTCTGAGTGTGTCAGAGCTCCTTGGAGTCAAGCTGCCTCTAAAATACTGAAGTCCCACTGTGACCACGTTCCTGATGTTCTTGAGTGTGTCAGAGCTCCAATGTTCCTGGGTGTGTCCAATCTCCTGGGAGTCCAGCTACCTCTGTGATCCTGTGCCTGTTAGTACACCTGTGTTCTTTTGGTCCTGTGGTCCTGTGACCCTGTGATCCTGTGATCCCAGGCATGCTAGAGCACCTGGGTTACAGGCTTCTTCTGGGTGTTGTGGGATTGGGTACAGCACCAGAGCCCAAGGTCTGTTCAGGGCTCAGGTTCAGGCCAGAAGGGACCTGAGCTGCTGGCTGGGCAGGAGTTCTTGTTTCCCTGAACCCTGAGGGGAGCCACTTACTCTGGATATGGGGACAGATGTTGTGTCCTTCTCACCTGTGGTCTTGGACATGCTAGAGTACCAGGATGACTGGCTTCTTTTGGGTGTTATAGGATTGGATGCTGCACCAGCACCCAAGGTCTGCTCAGGGCTCAGGTTCAGATTGGAAGGGCGTGTTTGTATTTCCAAAAATGACTCTTCAGTCCCTTATGAGCAATTGCTCCATGTTTATCTCCTTCCTTGTGTTCCAGGTATTCAGGGGTCTTGGATATGGGTGTTTATGTCTCCTTCAGTGGTATTTATGGAGTGGTAATTTAATCTGTGGACCCAAGACACAGATTGAATCTCATAGTCTTGAATTTGGAAGTCTCAAGGAAGGTTTTTCTTCCACATAAGATGTTATAGTTTGAATTTGAAATGTGTTTGAATTAGGTCTCAGCTGTTATTGCCCCTGTGGAAAGTAGTAGAACCTTTAAGAGGTAGGGCCTGCTCACCTGGGGTTCTAACCCATATGCAGCCAGCAAATCCAAGCACTATTGCTGATGCCAAGAAGTGTTTACTGGCAGGAGCCAGGTATGGATGCCTCATCAGAGGCTCTGCCAGTGTCATACAGATACAGCTGAGCATGTTTGCAGCTAACCATAGGACTTAAAATGGGGACCCCAACAAAGGAGCTAGAGAAAGAACTGAAGGAGCTGAAAGGGTTTGCAACCCCATGAGAAGAACAGCATTATCAATCAAACAAACCCTCCAGAACTCCCAGGGACTAAAACACCAACCAATGAGCAAACATGGAGAGACCCATGGCTCCAATTGCATATGTCTGACATTAATGGGAGAAGAGGCCTTTGGTCCAGTGAAGACATGTTTTTCCATTGTAGAAGAATGCCAAGGTGCTGAGGTAGAGAGGGTGGTAGAGAGAGGGTGTGCCTTCATGAAAACAAGTGGAAAGAGATGGGAATAGGGAAAAAGGGGATAACATTTGAAATGTAAATACAAAGGATATCCAATAAAATTTTTTGAAAAAGAGGTGAAGCCAGGCTGGTGAAATTGGATTATTTGGGCCAGTGTTACAAGGCATCTTGTCATAAAGCTCTTTACGTTTCCTTCTTGCTTCTGCCATAAGAACAGCAGCAAATTCTAGCACCAAGGCCCCAACCACCATAAACACATGGACTAAAATAAGCCTGCTTCCCTCCCCGCCACTTTTGAAGCATTTCAACTCCAGTTTCCACATTTAATAGAGAAGGAACAAGGTAGGGTTGTCAATGATTTTTTAAGAGAAATTAGGAGTCATGATCTTAACCTTTCCCATTTGACATCTCTATTCTCAGATCTGCCTTGTTGAACCGCCTTTGTTATCACCCAGTACATAGTCTTTCCACCATCCTGAGCTCTCCAGGCCCATAAGCTTACCTTAGATAGCATTCTCAGAAAATTCCCTTCTCAGGAGGCACAGCCATGGCAGGTTTGATTAAAAGGAGCAGCGTTGGTCTCTTCCTGGGGTAGGAGGTATGTCTCCTTTTTTAAGCTGTTATTTTCCTCTATACATTCTTTACAGACTATTTCTGTCATTAATTATCTTCATATCTCTTTTGTCACCTTTGGGAAAAATGGGTTTATTGTTCAAAACCTCAGTATAAGAATAGACCAAAGTAAATTTTTTCCTGACTTCATAAACTTTAGGACTTCTTTGTAATTTCTTTATTGTTTCTATTTTCATTTTTAGATCCTGGATGGTTTTGTCCAATTCCTTCTTATGTTTTGTAGTGTTTGTGAGTACTTCTTTAAAAAAGTTATTCCTGTCCTTTCTCAAGTCCTCTATCATCATCATGAGATATGATTTCAAATTGTGATCTTGCTTTTCAGATGTGATAGGATATCCCGGACTAGCTGTAGTAGGTGAATTGGGTTCTGGTGATGTAAAGTTGCCTTATGTTGCTTATGTTCTTGTGCTTGCCTATCACCATGGAGTCATCATTAGTGCTAGCTGTCCTAGATGTCTCTGACTGGAGCCTGTCCTTCTTGAGATCCCGATTGTGCCAGAACTCCCCAGAGTTGAGGTGTCTCTGTGATTCTGGAATCCTGAGATCCTGAGTGTGTCAGAGCTCCTGGGAGTAGAGCTTCCTCTGTGATCCTGTGATCCCGAGATCTTGGACCTGTTAGCATACCTGTGATCCTGTGATTCTGTGTTCCTGTCTTTTTGTGATCCTAGGCATGTTAGAGTACCTGGGTGACAGGCTTATTCTAGGTATTTAGGGATTGAGTGTGGAACCAGCGCCCAAGGACTGCCCAGGGCACAAGCTCAGACTGGAAGCTACCCGGGCCACTGGCTGGGTTGGGGTTCCTACATCCCTGGATCCCAGGAGAACCAGTTACTCCAGGTATTCTCTATATGCCTCACTAATGTGGAAGCCAAAACTTCTGAATTAAGGTATAATCAGGCCATGCGAATTAGATGGGATGATTCTTACCTCTCTCCTGCTTCTCGGAGCTTCAGTCCTGGCTCAGAACTGTATGACTTTAACCACCACCTCTACCCTCACTAATCTTTATTTTGTGATATAAAATTCTTTATCAAACTCAGTCATTCTACCTATCATCTCAGATACAGTTTGCAAAATACATATTTAATATATAAAATTTATGTAACATAAATAAATATATTATTAAATATGCAATAGATACCTATATATTCATGATCATATAGACAAGTAAAGGTAAAGCACCACAATTTTAATTAAATCTTTTATATCATTTCTGTACCAATCTCAATGGATTCTTTGAAATTTCATGATTATGTATCTTTATACCTTGGATCATTTTAATTATATTCCAGAAGTTGTGAATTTTACTTCTAGGTGATGTTTTAGTCACTCTAATATAATATCCTTCAAAACTGTTCTTGTAGGAAATAAAATGACCTAGAAGTAGAAAAAAACTTGAAATTTGAATCAGTATGCTCATTAATTCAGTAATCTACTAATGAGAAATTGCCAACAAAATCAATTTCATACATGTCCAAAGGTTAATACACATATTTTCAGCAAAGTTAGGAACAAGAGAAAGGAGGCATCTTTCAATATCACTTAAAGTACAAAAAATTAGCACAAATCAGTATAGCTGAGAAGTGTTGTATAAACTTGACTTAGTAACTAGAAGTTTTCCAGAGGCCAGGGCAGTGGCTCTCTCTCATTCATCCTTACCACCTACATTCTTCATGACTCACTAAAATGCCCATGGATTCTAGAATATTTACTTACTACAAGCAAAGATCTTTGTCTTACTCATTAATGACAGGTAGTAAAGTGGTGAGCTCTTAGCCGGGCACATTGAAGACACTTTGCATGTCTGCTACAATTTTTCCTCTTTCTATGGACTACATCTTCCTTCTTTATTTTTATTTTTTATTTAGTTTATTTATTCACTTTACATCCTGCTCACTGCCCCTCCTAGTTATCCCGTTCCACAATCCTTTCTCGAATTCTTTCTTCCATTCTTCTCTGAGCATTTCCCCCTTCCCCCTATTGTCCTGCAGCCCAGGCACATTAAGTCCTGCAGGCTAGGTTCACATCTTCTCCCACTGAGGCCAGACAAGGCAGGACAGCTAGAAGAATATATCAAATGTACAGCCAAGAGCTTTTGGGTTAGCCTCTGCTCCAGTTGTTCAGGACCCACATGAAGACCAAGGGAAGCGGGGCAGGACAGTCTGCCTTTTATTTAAACTGTGATGTAACTGCTCCCAGGTAAAGTTGCGAAACCAAATATACTCTGGGAAGGTGTGGCTATTGCCATGGCAACAAATGCACAGTTCCCTGTCGCCTATGAATGACATCACAGCTGGGTTCAGACGTGAAAGCAGTTCCTAATACCAAAAGTATCTACGTTTCAAATATTATCCCCTTTCCTGGTTCCCCCCTCTCCCATCCTCCCTCCCCTGCTTCTGTGCTTCTTCTTGATCTTCAGCTTACACGTGGTCAAATACAGCTGCTGCCACACCAAATCCAAACAATCTGCAACTAACTTGGTTGTCTTCAGTTTTACACTTCCAATCTATTGCTACTTTTCCTCTCATTGCTAAGCTACAAGTTACTGAAGCATAAACCAACCTTTCATTTCTGCATGCACGCGCACGCGCGCGCGCGCGCGCGCGCGCGCGCGCACACACACACAAACACACAAACATATGAGTGGGGGTGGAGGACACTCAGGCACAGTGTTTTTTCTCCTATGATTCCTTCAGAAACTTAGGAGATATGAATGGGCCAGAAAATATTTTGAATCATTTAATACAAAAGTGATTGCTTATTTTAGCATTATTTTAGTTAAGGAAGTAGAAACAGTCTAAATAATTTCATTTTTGTCCACGTATTGAAAGTGATGATGACTTTATTTTCTCACATGGTAAGGTGTTCATCATCCACATTTAAATTTTTACAGAACATAAAATAAAACAAACATTAAGATTTCTCTTCTGATAATTTTGCATAAACATTTTAAAGAAAATTTTACCATAATGTGATAGTGGTAAGCTTTGGGTGGAAGGATTTATCCTTATTTTCTTTAAAAATTTTATATTACCTGATATTTTACAATAATACACCTTTAATGTAACAATGGAATAATGGTTATTAAGACAGATAGGAAAACCTGGAAAAAATTGATAATTTCTGAAAAAAGTCTCAGCTACTGAATAAGCCCTCATTCTTTAGCAACAAAGACTAGTCACATAAGGGTTAAATAACTGGTTATATTTTAAGGTACAAACTAAAAAAAATTTTAAATTTCAAAAACTGTAGAGTTATTTAAAACTTAAATTCATAATAATTTTTTTTCACCTAAACTTAATGGTTAAGAAACCAACTCACTATCTTGACAATTAATAAATCAAATTTCAGAAGCAAGCATTTATCCAACACTTCTTATATGACTCGCACTACTATTTAATTATATAGGATATGAAGGGAAGTATTTTTATAAAGATAGCTGAAAAGCAAAATGAAAATAAAATGATATTATTAGAAAACACCATTTTATAACTGCCAATGAATGATTAATACTTCATATAGGTATTAAACATGAATAAGTGCTAATCAAAGAAAGAGGAAGATGGACATATATACCCTATGCTTATCCCAAATACTGCATAAGGTCTTGTCAAAGGTATCAAGCCCAAGTTAGATCCATCTTCTTAATTTATAGCCAATTCAGTATAAAGAAATACCCATGACAAAGAAACAAGTACCAATGCAAAAAGATATCATCAAACGCCCTTTTGCAAGGATGTCTAAGCTTCATATTTCCCAGGCTCATCAATTGAAAAATTATATAAAGAATAAAGAGGATGAGAGCAGGAAGTGGAGGTAAGAAACTTAAAACATGTCAAATTTTTTAAGGGTAGACTAGGCTAGAATATCTGGGGACTCATATTTGAATGATAAAACTATAAAAAGCAAATTGTGAAGAAAATCACTCTTAAGAAAGGCAGGATAATTGCACGAGGTGGGAGTTGGGAGTGAGACAGGGTTAATGGAAAGAGCTACACAGGTGGCTACAGAAACTATATTTTGACCTATGTGGCACTTATTTTATAAAGACTGATCAATCATGCATTTCATTTAAGTGTTTCTATGTTTTCCTTTGTAACAGGAAGGGTTTAAAATGTAAAGGGACTTGGCATATAGTAGAATTGGAAAGCCCATGTCTTTAAGACAAGAGACTCCTAAGAGGACATAAACCGACGAAGAACTTTATAGGCAGGCAGTGAGTGAAGCCAGTGACCATATGAAGAAGTTTATAGAAGTGAGAAAGACATCCTACATTTGATGTTGTCTTATCCAACAGAAGCATCTTTTCAGAGACTATTGTGTTTTCCAGCAATGGGGGCAGGGATCCCTGTAAACCCTACAGCTATAAACCCTACAGCTAGCACAACTTAATTAGCAGGTGTTGTATGATTTCCATTGTTGCAAACAGACACTATGACCAAGACAACTCTTATAAAGAACAACATTTAGTCAGGGATAGCTTACTGGTTCTGAGGCTTAGTCTGTTTTCATCATGGTGGGAAGCATGTCAGCCCCGAAGCAGCCATGGCCCACGAGGAGCTGAGAGTTCTGCATCTTGTTCTGGAGGCAAACAGATTGGCATCCTCAGGCAGTGAAGGGGAAGCTCTCTTAAAACCCACCTAGACAGTGACACACTTCCTCCAATATGATCACACCTACACCAACAAGGCCACACCTCCTAATAGCGACACTCCCTGGAACAAGCATATTGAAATCACCACAGCAGGGCTGGTTCAAACTCCTAAAATTTGACCCTGAACAGTTTATTTTTGACCTATTAAGTATAATAAAATTTTGGAAAAATGTTTCCTGGTAACAAATATCTGAAACCTATGTAAAAAATAAGGCTTTTAAAATTTTTATTTCCTTTATTTCATGTGCATTAATATTTTCCCTGAATGTATGTCTATATGACAGTATCAGATCTTGGAGTTACAGACAATTGTGAGCTGCCACATGGGTGCTGGGACTTGAACTTGGATCCTGTGAAAGAACAGTCGGTGCTCCTATCCATTGAGCCACCTCTCATGCCCCACACAATGAAGCTTAACACATGACTGCATTAAAACTTTGTTTTGACTGGGTTACCTTATTCAGGATACTAACAGTTTCAAGTTTCATTCATTTGCCTAGAAATGTCATGAAGCCATTGTTACTCAGTTTTAGTAGCTGAGTAACTTTGTGTAAATGTACAAAAATTTCTGTATCTGTTCCTCTATTGAAAAGCATCTGGGTTCCTTCCAGCTTCTGGCTATTATAAATAAGGCTGCTATGAACATGGTGAAACATGTGTCCTTGTTAGATGTTGGCTTATGCCAAGGAGTGGTATAACTAAGAGTGGTATATGCCCAGGAGTGGTATAGCTGGGTCCTCAGCTATGTCCAATTTTCTGAGGAACTGCCAGACTGATTTCCAGAGTGGTTGTACCAGTTAACAGTCCCACCAACAGTGGAGAAGTGTTCCTCTTTCTCCACATCCAGCATCTGCTGTCATCTGAGTTTTGGATCTTAGCCATTCTGACTGGTGTGAGGTGGAATCTCAGGGTTGTTTTGATTTGCATTTCCCTGATGGCTAAGGATGTTGAGCGTTTCTTTAAGTGTTTCTCAGCCATTCAATATTCCTCAGTTGAGAATTCTTTGTTTAGCTCTGCACCCCATTTTTTAATTTTAATATGGTATTTTATTAATTCGTTGAGAATTTCTTTTTTAATTGAACAACTTTATTTTAAAAAACAAAGATAAATGTACAGATTTTAAGCATTTTTGCAAAAAAGTATACAAATACATTTTTGTCAGTACTTGGTTTTTTTAAAGGTTGTTAGTGTGCATTAAGATCTTACTAGTTACAATGAGCATAAAGTACATGTAAAACAGAATGTAAACTGGAATTAGTCAAAGTTTTCTTGGTGTGTAAAGATTAAGCATAATAGTTTTTCATTTTCTTTTCTTTTTTTTCTTTTTTTTTTTTTTTCTTTTAACTTTATATAGTATGTTAGTTGTTTCTGGGGTGTTCTGAGCTTTCTGGGGTTAGTATCCAATTATCAGTGACTGCATATTATATCTGGGTTTTCATTGTGACTGGGTTATCTCACTCAGGATGATATTCTCTAGATGCATCCATTTTCTTAAGAATTTCATAAAGTCATTGTTTCTGATAGCTGAGTAGTACTCCATTATGTAAATATACCACAATTTTTGTATCCATTCATCTACTGAAGGACATCTGCACCCCATTTTTAATAAAATTATTTGATTTTCTAGAGTCTATCTTCTTGAGTTCTTCATATATATTGGATTCTAGCCCTCTATCAGAAATAGGATTAGTAAAGATCTTTTCCCAATCTGTTGGTTGCCATTTTGTTTTTTGACAGTGTCCTTGGCCTTACAGAAGCTTTGCAGTTTCGTGAGGTCCCATTTGTCGATTCTTGATCTTAAAACATAAGTCATTGGTGTTCTGTTCACTCATGGTATATACTCACTTATAAGTGGATACTAGCCCAGAAAGCTCAGAATACCCAGGAAACAATTTACGGAACTTATGAAGCTCAAAGAGAAGGGAGACCAGAAGTTGGAAGCCTCAGTCCTTTTTAGAAGGGAGAACAAAACGCTCATGGGAGGAAATAATGGGACAAATAGAAGAGCAGGAATTAGAGAAAAGATCATTCAAAGACTGCCTCACCTGGAAATCCATCCCATATGCAGCCACGTTTATCAAGCACTATTGCTGATGCCAAGTCATGCTTACTAACAGGAATTTGATATGGATGCATCCTCAGAGGCTCTGCCAGGGCCATACTGATACAGAGGATGCTTGCAGCTAACCATCAGACTGAACAAGGTGACCCCAGTGAAGGAGCTAGAAAAAGGACTGAAGTAGCTGAAAGGATCGGCAACCTCATGGGAAGAACAAAATTATTAACTAACCACGCCACCACAGCTACCAGGGACTAAAACACCAACCAACAAGTTCTTATGGAGAAACCCATGGCTCCAGGTGTATATGCAACAGAGGGTATCGTTCTCTGGTAGGTGAGGCCTTTGGTCCAGCGAAGGTTCATTTTCCCAGTGTAGGGGAATGCCAAGGTACTGAGGTGAGAGAGGGTGATTGGGAGAAGAAGCACCTTCATAAAGGCAATGTGTGGGGAGGGGGATGGGATTGGGGGGAAGGGGATAACATCTGAAATGTAAATACTGAGAATATCCAATTTAAAAAAAAAAAAGAAACTCCATTGCAAATAGCATGTTTCCTCTACTATAAAGATGGGTTCTGACAGCCATTGCAGTACATTGAGCTCCATAGAGACAGCGCCGGGGCAAGCGAGAGCCGGACGGGCACTGGGCGACTCTGTGCCTCGTGGAGGAAAATCAACTAAACATGGGCAAAGGAGATTCTAAGAAGCCGAGAGGCAAGATGTCCTCATATGCATTCTTTGTGCAAACCTGCCGGGAGGAGCACAAGAAGCACCCGGATGCTTCTGTCAACTTCTCAGAGTTCTCCAAGAATTGCTCAGAGAGGTGGACGACCATGTCTGCTAAAGAAAAGGGGAAATTTGAAGATATGGCAAAGGCTCGTTATGAAAGAGAAATGAAAACCTACATTCCCCAAAAGGGGAGATCAAAAAGAAGTTCAAGGACCCCAATGCACCCAAGAGGCCTCCTTCGGCCTTCTTCTTGTTCTGTTCTGAGTACTGCCCAAAAATCAAAGGTGAGCATCCTGGCTTATCCATTGGTGAAGTCGCAAAGAAACTAGGGGAGAGGTGGAACAACACTGCCACGGATGACAAGCAGCCTATGAGAAGAAGGCCTCCAAGCTGAAGGAGAAGTACGAGAGGATATTGCTGCCTACAGAGCTAAAGGAAAACCTGATGCAGTGAAAAAGGGGGCGGTCAAGGCTGAAAAGAGCAAGAAAAAGAAGGAAGAAGATGAGGAGGAGGATGAAGAGGATGAGGAAGAGGAGGAAGAAGAGGAAGACGAAGATGAAGAGGAAGATGATGATGATGAATAAGTTGGCTCTAGCGCAGTTTTTTTTTTCCTTGTCTATAAAGCATTTAACCCCCCTGTACACAACTCACTCCTTTTAAAGGAAAAAATTGAAATGTAAAAAAAATTACAAAATTTTAAAAAAAGATGGGTTCTATAGCTTTAGGGCCTAGGACCAGGTGGGGTCTCTGACTGAGAGGGTATAGAGATCAGCAAGGTATAAAGTGCATGTGAATAAACCCTAAGTATAAACCCTAAGAATAAACCCTAAGAATGGGCTCTATTTAATAAGAAACAAAGCTAAAGAGAGTCCAGGATACAATGTTTTGGGGAATTGGATGAGGCTTGGTCTTGCAGATAGTAAAGGTCACCTTGTTAACAACATTCACTCCTTTGCCTTCTTGTGGAAAACAGATATACGCATCCCTTTCATTGAAGAGATAAACCTGCAGGACAACATCTCTGGTGTTCCTAGTGCTTGTCTGTAAGCACAATAACATGGTGCCTTTTCAACAGGAAGTGCTTCTGCTGGAGAGTGGGGAGTAAGAATAAATCTTCCCAGTCACATCTCTAAGTTTAACTTCTTACAACCATGTTTTCTTCTCATATACCAGATATAATAATGTATAAGGGAACTTTTAAATGACAATTTTGTTTTGTTAGGTCTTCCAATATACAACTGTTATCCCTGCTATGCAAAGCTGAGGCAAAAGAATCATAAGTATATTTCAGTGGTTACCACAGAGAGTTCAGCGCTACTCTGGACAACAACGTTGTTAGGCTCTGGCTGAGGGTTAGAAAGCTAATTTTCTTTAAAAAAACAAAAAAGCTATAAAGCTCTGGTGTCATCATATAGTGATAAAGTGCTTACCTAGCATGTGAGAGGCCCTGGGTTTGGCCACCAGTTCAGAAAAAAAAAAAAAATCATGTGAAGTATTAGCAAACATGTTATTCACTGGTTTCCAAATAAGAAAAAGACAATTCATGACTGCAAAGCGAGAAAATCAGCCCCAGTTGATCACTGTGAGCAATAAAACTATTTTGAAAATCATAAAATGCTTCCAATTTCAGCATGATTCAAACTTACTAATATAAATAATTTATCCTGAGTATCCAAAGATCCAAAACGTATCTCTTTTGATAATTCTTTTTCATTTTTTCATCTCATTTTTTTTTGTATACTTCTTCCTCTCCTTCAATGGCTACCACCTCAAAACATCGATGCTAACACAGAGATCAAAACAAGAAAGGAAACCAGGCATGAAAGGGGTATGTGACTGGACCGCAATCACAAATGTGGAGCCAATGAAAGTGTAGGCTAGAATTATTTTCCCAAACTGTGAAGTGTGTAGTGAAGAAGCAGTGGATGGAGGCAGAGGTAAGGGAAGGCCAGTGCAGAGGCAACTGGAATGACGTCAGAGCCCAGATCTGTTAGAGTCAGAGGCAGGTACATCCACAATTCATAGATAAAGTCAACACAGAGAAGAGGTCACTTTCTATATAGTACATATTAATTAAAGGGCTGTTTAACCAGCCCTGCCCAGATCTCTTAGGCATATGTAAATTAGAAAAAGAAAGCTTTGTGGAAACAAACAAACAAACAAACTATTGTACCTTGAAAGGAGATATATAGTATTGTGAAGCAATATGAAAACTAACCTAATGATTGTCTTTAATGATTCTGAAACAATAAGCACGGTTCACCAGTATATAATCCATCATCCTGCTTGGTTACTTGGAGAAATGTTATCTGGAGATTCTAGAAAAGAGATCTCCAAATATACACATACTCAAATATTATATAATATAAAATGCTATATATTAATAGCATTATATAATATAATAGTATTTGAATTATATATAATGTATATATTACACATAATGTATTTTGAATTGTATACTATGTATTTCACATTATATATTATATATTATAAACTAATATATGCTTATATATTTTGATATATAATACAATATTATACTATATATTATAATCAATTTTTATAATATAAAATATTAAATATATTACATATAATATAAAATCATTTCTTGCTTTTTTTCTTTTCTTCCTCTGCCTCAATCAAAATGAAAGTAATGGCTGAAAATACAAGTCCTCTACAACAAGTAAAGTGATAGTCAAAATATCTGACAACATTTTCAAATCTAGGACACACACTCTTTTAAAATATATTTGGTCATAAAAAATATATTGAGCACTTTAATAAATGCCTTATCTAAAATCTTGTCACTTGCAAGAAATTTAAATCAGACAGAAAAAGACTACAAAGAATTAGAGATGTGAGCAAAATTCTGTTCTCCCCAAGTTAGTCTTTATTTTTTCACGCTTGACTATTTTTATAACATTAGATAAATATGCATCTCTTGTTTCTGAGTCAAGCTCATTTCAATGTCCAGAAGCTAAAGAAACAGGAAAACTGTAAGAGGTTCCATATACCAGGGCTTGACTTAAACTTTAGTGTTATCTATTAGTTTGTCTCATTAAGTAGCTGAATGTTTTTAATGAATGAACTAAACATATTAGCTTTAAATATAAGATATTCATTTTTAGCTGATAACCTGGCTTTACCCTAACTGTATAGAGTAATCATAGCAGCTAATGAACCTATGTGTGAAAGTTGAATCCCTTTAATACCATAAAGACTGTATTCTTATTTGAGAAAGAAAACTAATTTTGTCCTTCCCATTCTTAAAAGAACAACCTCCAAATGACTATAATCTGTGCAATTTTTTTTCAAAGTTTGAGTTTGTGACAGACAACTTTCAATACCCCCACAAAAGTATTACATGTCAATAGATTTACTATTTTATTTTACTATATACTTCCTTTTTTGTTGTTTTTTAAGTTTCTGCTTCTTGATTTGGATTTTGTTTGTTTCTTTGTTAGTTAGCCACCATGAGTTTAAGACTGAAAGTTTCACTTCCTCCTACAGTAGCTTGAATACAAATGGCTCCATAGACTCAGATGTTAGAACGTTTGTTTTTCTGATTAGAGAAGATTAGAAGGTGTAGCCTTTTGGGAAGAAGTGTATTGTTGGGGGTGGTTTTGAAGTTCCAAAAGCCCAAGCTAGGCACAATTTCAGTCTCTCTCTCTCTCTCTTTCCCTCCCTCCCTTCCTCCTCCTCCTCCTCCTCCTCCTCCTCCTCCTCCTCCTCCTCCTCCTTCTACTTCTTCTTGTTCTTCTTCTACTTCTTCTTCTTCTTCTTCTTCTTCTTCTTCTTCTTCTTCTTCTTCTTCTTCTTCTTCTTCTTCTTCTTCTTCTTCTCCTTCTTCTCTCTCTCTCTCTCTCTCTCTCTCTCTCTCTCTCTCTCTCTCTCTCTCTCTCTCTCTCTCTCCCCCCTCTCTCCCTCCCTCTCTCTCTCTCTCTCTCTCCCTCTTGCTCTCTCTCTCTCTCTCTCTCTCTCTCTCTATCTATCTATCTATCTATCTATCTATCTATCTATCTATCTATCTATCTCACAATAAGATAACAGCTCTGAGATACTGTTCATACAGCATATCAGCTTCCGTGTATTCCGCCATGATGATAATGGACTCACACTCTGAAACTGTCGGCAAGCCCCCAGTTAAATGCTTTCTGTCATATGCTGTCTTTATCATTCCACATTTTACTGAGCTAAATGGTCTGATTGTGGTTTTTAAAGCTATTTTCTAAGCTCTTGACCAGCAAGCATACATATACAAGTAAAAAGGCATAGGTAGGGGGACTCTCTTACAGTAATCTAAAATAGCCACCATATTCAGAAAACCTCACCATCTGGGAGAAGTAAAGATAGTATTTGCTGCACTGAGTATAGTAAGCAGTTAGATGCCAAGTCTTATGTTTGTTTGAAGAACTACAACTTGATCTTTACATTTCATTTTATACTTTACATATCCATCCTATATAAGAGCCACTAAACAACATAGTAACAGGATCATTATCACACAGGTCATTCTAGCTGCAGTTTCTAAGTCAATAAACACAATTAAAATGGGCTTCTGGTGGTTTGATGATGTTTAACTAATCTTATATCCTACCAAATAGGCTGGAGTAACACCACAGAGCTGTCCAGAACATTAAGTACCAAACCTACATTGTTTGCTTTGTTTTTAAGTAGTAGGTGACCTCACACCATGGCCAATGTTAAAGGTATTATAAGGTTCTGTTACCCGTTACCTTAAAAAGAGGGGCTGAAAGGCAGGTTTGAAAATTCTTTGATGAACCAAGACTAGCCCATTATACTCTTCAGTTTTATCTATTACCAGGCTATGAAAAGGAATTTTGCCTGGACAGAACTAATACCCAAGTATTTGTTCTACTTGCAATTTCATGTATGGCACTATGTAGGCGCTATGAAAAAATGAAATTTAATGCAACCTTTAAAATATAAACTAGGAGGTTCTATTGCTTAAGTTCAAAAACAATAAATTCAATTTAAAATCTTTTCAACAAATAATGTGCCAGGTTGAAAATATTGCAGTAAAATGTTTAAAATACCTTGACTTTACAATTTTAATTACTTAGAAATTTAAAATGTACTGTTTAAATGATAAGAAAGAAAAGAGCTAGTGTAAGTTTGAGTTACATTGGATAAATTCTTCAAAGTACCATTGTGTAAAAATGCAATGAAGATTCTGAAAATGTTTCTATCAACTGGTAAGTTACCAGCTGTCTTGATAAAATTATACATGTAAAAACAAGATGTCTTTAGAATACTTGTCTTGAGACTCACCTATGTATGTGAACTGTAATATACAAACAGTGAACATTTTTATTTAAATTTATCCCAGGTAAAAACATCTATATCAAATAGGAATATTAAGTGTGACTTCATCCAAAAATCCATGGAAATAACTAAGACTAAAAAAATTAACAAAAGCCAAAGGTTGCAAATTAGGGGCAAAGGTCTCTTTAGCTATCTGCATGGTGATTTTCTTAGTTGAGTTGAGAATGTTAAATGGTCTTATGCACTTCCAGGGAACAAACTCTGCGGTTAATGGAATGCTTGATACTCGGCAGAAAGGCCCATCTTCAAATTTAAATCAATCAGGAAAGAATGATGAATCTTCAATGTTTATTTTTCTGTGTTGTAGTTTGTCAAAAACACTTAGCTACATGCAAGTAGATATAGCTGTATTATAATAGCAAGTGATAACTATTGATGTATCCTGGTATTTATAAAATATTTTCTGTGTGATTTCCCATCACTCTCCTTAGGCTATAAGGTTGAAGTTCCTGGAATGCTGGTCTTTGGGAAAAAACAAACAAACAAATAAACAAAAAACAAAACCAGAAAACAAAAAACAAAAACAACAACTAAAATAAAAACAAGTCATTAAAACATCCACCAGAGAACTCAATCACCAGGAGCTGGTAGGAGAAGAAAATTCCTAGCAAAATATTAGTTCTTGTCTATACAGCATGCACCTACCTAGTTCTACATTCACTCTATGGATGCTTAATTTTAAAATTAAGAAAATTTTTGCAAATTTTAACTTCTTTAGTTTTAGCATACTAACAAATTGGTTATAGACAATTTGTATATTAAGCCCTGAACTAAAACACGTCTTCATCCTTAGAGTTAAACAAAGTTTGATGAGAAAAAAATGAAAATATCATTGTGTAGTGTTGAAATCCAAACAAGATAAATTGCTTCCATTTGAGCAAGCAATTAACTGTAGAAGACAAGAGTTGGTCCATTTTGTATTACAAAGAAACTTCCATTTTTATTTGTTTCAAGGAAAAGAAATAACTTTATCTGAGAATATAAGCATTTGGGATTTGTTGCTTTGGTTTGAATTTTTTAAACTTATTTTTAATCAACAGAGAGATTCAACCAACTCCACTAATATGAATATTGTAGTCATGAGGGTTTATTTCTTAGTATTGGGAATATACCGACATTGAATAGTCTTTATAAGTTCATGTTATATCTACAAGAGATCCTATTTTATCTTTTCTTAGGAGACAGTCTAAGTGCAAATTATGTTTTTATCACTAGTACTCATTTTGAACACTAAAAATAATTTCCAAAGGCATCTTTTTCTAAAAAAATTATAAAGCCTAATAAATATAATTAGGAATCATGATAAGTTTCTAATTCAACTTGATACTGAAGTGACATCTTAATAATCAAAGAAATTCTTCACCAAACTAAATAACTGAAAATGTGGATTGAAAATCACAGTTTTTTTTTTTTTTCCAGGTTTAAGCCCACAACTTGAATGTAACTGGTAGAATACAAAGGGACAATTTGTGTTTGTTGGCTTTCCTGTTCTTAGGATAAAACACCATGACCAAGGTAAGTTAGAGAAGAAAGTTTATTTTAGTTTATGGTTTCTGTGGTGATTTGAATAGGTTTGGTCCCCATAGATACATGTGTTTGAATACTTAGCCCATGGGTCCTGGCATTCTGAGGTGATGTGGCCTTGTTGGAAGAAGCATGTCACTATGAGGAAGGGCCTTCTGTGCTCAACTTCAGCCCACTGTGAAATTCCAGTTCTCTTCTGAGTGCCTCCAGAAGACAGTCTCTTCCTGGCTGCCTTTTGGACCAAGATGTAGAACTCTCAGCTCCTCCAGCACCATGTCTGCCTAGATGCTGCCATGCTTCCTGCCATGATTATAATGGAGCAAACCTCTGAACTGTAAGTCAGCTCCAACTAAATGTTGTCCTTTATAAGAGTCATGATGACACTTCTCAGCAATGGAATCTCTAAGACAATGCCAGAGAGTATGACACCAAGGCATGACAGCATATGTGTGTGGTGTTCAGAGCATAAAGCTGAACGTATATCTACAGAGGCAAGCACAGTGCCCAGTAATACAGCATTGATGCAGTTGTGTTGAGATTAAGAAATCAAATTCACACATTAATATAAAGTCATCTTTAAAACAGGCTATTAATCATAACCTCTGGCAACTCTAATCATGTGTGCTTATCATTTTATCTATCAAAACCTTGACAACTAGTTTCTGCAACAATAGTAATGATGATTTTAAATCTTACATTTAAAGTTAACAAGGGCACTACTATTATCCTATTAAGGATAAGCAGAAACAAGTTCTTATACCCGTGACATAGTGGGAAAAGGACAGCTTGGAATTACTTGATAAAAATTAAATTCGCCCAAAGGCACACTTAATCCAAACATGAAACATCTCACAGCTGAAAAGCTGTAAGGTAAGCCAAGCATAAAGCACCTGGAGGTGCCACAGCCTACTCACTATCTTAGAGGAGAGAGACTGGGAAATCTAATTACTGATCTGTTTCAGCTCTGAGGTTTTATCTTTAATCGACTAGAAGTTAAAAGGTAACACACCCGTGGAGGGAAGGAAATGTTGCTGCAGAAGAATGCATGGCTTCAGACTGTCTATTGAAAGCCTGACTTTTCCTCTTTTCTTTTACTTTCTTTCTTTCTTTCTTTCTTTCTTTATTTTCTTCTTCTTCTTCTTCTTCTTCTTCTTCTTCTTCTTCTTCTTCTTCTTCTTCTTCTTCTTCTTCTTCTTCTTCTTCTTCTTCTTCTCCTTCTTCTTCCTCCTTCTCCTCCTCCTCTTCCTCCTCCTCCTCCTCCTCCTCCTCCTCCTCTTCCTCTTCCTCCTGCTCCTCCTCCTCCTCCTCCTCCTCTTCCTCCTCCTCCTCCTCCTCGTCTTCCTCCTTCTCATCCTCCTATTCTTTTTTGCCTCTAAAACTGGAAGAACTCATGATATGATATGTGAGTTCCAGCTGACTGTGATGATTTTCTCAAAATCACATGGACAGTTGGACGAAACACATTAATGTTTTTACAGCTAAGCACAAGGTTTAGAGTACAATTTAGTTTTTATATTACTATTACGGCATAGTTAATACTTCTATGACAAATATGGGGATGTGGGTATATTGTAGAGATGATTATACTTTCATATAGGCAGCAATGGAATCAGTAGATAGTATTTCTGCCTTAATTTTTCTAGGAGTCTACAAATTTTTTACTAAATACCTACTAAAATTTACATGTTTCTCAACAGTATAAAAGTTTCTTTTTTCTATATTTCTAAAAATAATTTCTGTTTACTGTCATATTCTATAAGATCCATCATAAAGGATGAGTGGTAATATCTCATTTGCTTTCGAATTATATTTCATATAAGAATTAATTCTGAGTTAAAAGTTAGATTTGTTATACAATGTAGGTTTTTGTATTTTGTTTCTCTTGAAATTTATTATTTGTTTGATTTTTCTGAAATTAAGGACAGTGTACTTTATACTACTCTCTACAATATAAGTATTGTGTTTGTGTTAGAAAGGATTAACTTTAAATGTGGTGCCAGGTTTTCAATGGTTTTCTTCTTTTACTATTTTAGTGGATCCCATAGCCATGTATTTTATCATTTTCATTTAATGGTGGCCTTGTTGGTGGGAAAATCTACTGACGTTTTAGGTGTATAAAATATATGAATACTTTTATAGAAAGGCCAATATTTTGCAGGACATGAAATTTTATAACACCATGGGGTAATGATTAATATTTCCTTTGAAATACATGTGTGAATGATCATATACAACACGGAAGTTTAGAAGGCAGCTGCCTATTGATGGCAGCAAGATGTATGGGTTGAGAGTAAGATCAGGACTAGGACTGACCTACAGATTTACTTCCATGAGCCAAACATGACTACCCCCCCCCATGGCCAAAATAGTGTCAAAAGATTGCACATAAGCATTCCAAGCTTGTGACAGTGATAAAGAGCTGAGACACAGCAGCGGTATATATAAAGTAAATAAAGTCAATTTTTGAAACTTGCCATTTAGTTTTGTATACTTTACCCTGATCAGTCTTATCTGTCAAAACCTTTTTACTGTCTGTCCTAGCACAAATCTTACAAGTATCTAGATCCTTTCATTGTGTTTTGTGAGGCACTTAATATAACCAGGACCATCAGTGTCTCTACAAATGAGGTGAAAGTCTCCTCCTCTTCCAGAATGTACAGATAGCCAACAAATCAGAGGTTAAAGTGTAGAATCCTGAGAGGATTGACTGTCTCCTTGACTGAGAATTTGTAGGACTGTCTTTGGTGAAAATAGTGCAGGTGACCTTAATTATTGTAAGATAATGGTTCCAGTGCTTGTATAAAACCTAAAGAACAGCTTTTTATAGTCCTGTTTTGAGATTAGCTCAAACTTGAAGACCAGAGTTCATACCCAGAGCCCATGAAATAAACTTTATTATCTTGAAAACATTTGTAACTAGTGCCCCAAAGGACATAGGGGTTCACTTCAAGTGGAAGCCTCAGTCCTTAGGAAAAAAAGAAACAATAAGTATATTTCACCCTCTCAGAGTGGGGTACACCTAGATCTTAAATCATTAATAACTCAAGATCTAAGAAGATAGCCTTGTGGTAATTTTTGGTAGTTAAAAATCATTATGTTTAATCTTTACGCACCAAGAAAACGTTGACAATTTCTATGTTACGTTTTGTTTTACATACTCTTATTATCATTGTGAATAGTAAGATTTCAATGCATACTATTAAACTTTTAAAATAATCAAGTACTGACAAAAATATATTTATATATTTTAACATTAAAAAAGATTCTATATTTGTAGCAGTATGTGAGCATGTAGTATACACATCTTTTCATACACATAACAAACTAAAATTTTAAAAATTAATTACTTTTACAAACTAAAAAAGATAAGTTAGAAGGGTATTTTAGGCAATAATAATAATAATAATAATAATAATAATAATAAACATTTGTATTCCATCTATCCACACTTAGCTATTCTAGGACACACTCTAACATTCACATCAGAGAATTCTTAGTCATTTTCTCAACGTGCTTCCTCTCTTTTCCCCCTGACCATCTCTGCCAACTAAATGGTATGCATCTTTACACTCTACAGAATCCCCTTTCCCTAATCTCACTGTGTCCCAATCATGAAACACATGACCAAATTTTCTGGATGCTTTTAACCCTTTGTATGCACTTTGTCACAGAACTACCGTAATGAAGTACAGAATAGTTGTCAATATACATCCCTTAATCACAGATACACTCTGAATAATAAATCCTTGGCTAATATGCTTTTGTGAAAATTACAGAACACGCTACCCCCAAGCTAATCAAATTTTTACTAAGCAATATAATCATAGAGAGCCACTGTTCTACATGCAGTCCAAGAATAAATAACTTAAAGGGCATTGTGCAGCGAATCACACACACACACACACACAGACACACACACACACACACACACACACACATCATATTTACTCTTAATAATTCCAGCTTTCTGCATACAGGAAACTCATCTCAGAGAGAAAGACAAACACTAACACAGAGTAAAAGTCTGGAAAAAAAACTTTCCAAGCAAATGGACCCAGGAAACATGCTGGAGTAGCTATTCTAATATCAAATAAAATAGATTTTCAACCTCAAGTTATCAAAAAAGATAAGGAAGGACACTTTTTACTCATCACAGGAAAAAAAAATCTATCAAAATGAACTCTCAATCTTGAACATCTATGCTCCACATATAATGGCACCCACATTTATAAGAGAAATCCTACTGAAGTATATAAGTATATAAGCATATATTATACCACACACAATAACAGTGTGAGATTTCAACACCCCACTCTCATCAATGGACAGATCATGGAGAAAATGAACAGAGACAAAGCAAAACTAGCAGAGGTTATGAACCAACTAAAATTAACAAACATCTACAGAACATTTCATCCAAAAACAACAGAATATACTTTCTTCTCAACACCTAATGGCATCTCCTCCAAAACTGACCATATAGTTGGTCACAAAACAGGCCTCAAATACAAGAAGATCGAAATACTCCCATGCATCCTATCCAATCATCATAGACTAAGGTTGGTCTTTAATAAAACAAAAACAACAGAAAGCCCACATACACAGGGAAGCTGAACAATGCTCTGCTCAATGATAACATGGTCAAGGAAGAAATAAAGAAAGAAACCAAGGATTTTTTAGAATTTATCGAAAATGACACCACTACATACCAAAACTTATCGGATGCAATGAAAGCAGTACAGAAAGGAAACTTATAACCCTGAGTGCTTCCAAAATGAAACTAGAGAGCATACACTAGCAGCTTGACAGCACAGCTGAAAGCTCTAGAATAAAAAGAAGCAGATATAATTGGTTTTTTTTAACTTTATTTTAAAAAACAATGAAAAAAGAAAAATATTTTAAACATTTTTGCATAAATGTATACAAATACAATTTTTTTAAACTTTATTAACATTGTAACTAGTAAGACCTTAATGCAGCGTATCAAACCTTAAAAAAAGAAAAAAAAAAGCCAAGCACTGACACAATTGTATTTGTATACATTTATGCAAAAATGTTTAAAATTTTTTTATCTTTGTTTTTTAAAATAAAGTTTAAAAAAAGAAAGAATAAAAGTGTTTAAGATCCAAAAAAAAAAAAAAAAAAAAAAAAAGAGAAGCAGATACACCCAAGAAGGGTAGACGACGGGAAATAGTCCAACTCAGAGCAGAGATCAACCAAATACAGAAAAAAAGAACTATACAAAGAATCAACAAAACTAAGAGCTGGGTTTTGTTTTGTTTTGTTTTGTTTTGTTTTTGAGAAGATCAAGAAGATCAATAAACACTTAGCCAGACTAACTAGAGGGGAAAAAGAGAGCATCCAAATTAACAAAATCAGAAATGAAAACGGAGACATAACAACAGAAACTGAAGAATTTCAAGAAATTATCAGATCCTATTACAAAAGGCTATGCTCAAAAAAAAAAAAACTTGAAAAATCTCAAGGAAATTGATAAATTTCTAGACAGATACCAGATACCAAGTTAAATCAGGACCAGATAAACCATTTAAACAGTCCCAAAACACCTAAATAAAGAGAAGTAGTCATGAAAAGCCTCTCAGTGTGAAGAAAAAAAAAAGCCTAGGACCAGATCGCTTTAGTGGAGAATTCTATCAGACTTTTATAGAAGACCTAATACCTATATTCTACTAACTATTCCACAAAATAGAACACAACCTAACTGGTTTTTCGAAGCCACAATCACTCTCATACCTAAACCACACAAAGACACTACAAAGAAAGAGAACTTCAGAACAATTTCTCTCAAGAACATTGATGCAAAAATACTCAATAAAATTCTTGCAAATCAAATCCAAGAATACATCAAAACAATCATCCGTCATGACCAAGTAGGCTTTATCCCAGGGATGCAAGGACGGTTCAACATACAGAAATCCATCAACGTAATCCACCATATAAACAAACTCAAAGAAAAAAAAAAACACATGATCCTCTCACTAAATGCTGAGAAAGCATTCGACAAAATTTAATACTCTGTCATGATAAAAGTCTTGAAAAGATCAGGAATCCAAGGCTCATACTAAAACATAGTATAAGCAACATACAGCAAACCATTAGCCAATATCAAACTAAACAGCCTCTTCAACAAATGGTCTTTGTTCATCTGGCAGTCTAATGCAGAAGAATGCAAATCGATCCTTTCCTACCTGCTTGTACAAAGCTCAAGTCCAAGTGGATCAAAGATCTCCACATAAAACCAGGTCACTAAAACTATTAGAAGAGAAAGTGGGGAAGAGTTTAGAACACATAGGCAAAAGGGAAATTTTCCTGAACAGAACACCAATGGCTTATGTTCTAAGATCAAGAATTGACAAATGGGATCTCATGAAATTGCAATGTTTCTGTAAGGCTAAGGACACTATTGAGAAGATAAAACAGCAGCCTACAGATTGGGAAAGAATCTTTGCCAACTCTATATCTGATAGAAGGCTAGTATCCAATATATACAAAGAACTCAGAAAACTAGTCTACAGATAATTAAATAATCCTATTTAAAAATGAGGTACAGGACTAAACAAAGAATTCTCAACTGAGGAACATCAAATGGCTGAGAAGCACGTAAGGAAATGTTCAACATCCTTAATCATCAAGGAAATGCAAATTCAAACAACCCTGAGATTCTACCTCACACCAGTTAAAGTGGCTAAGATCAAAAACTCAGGTGACAGAAGATACTAGCAAGGATGTGGAGAAAGAGAAACACTTTTTCACTATTGGTGGGGTTGTAAGCTGATACAACCACTCTGGAAATCAGTCTGGCAGTTCCTTATAAAACTGAACATAGTACTACCTGAAAATCCAGCTATTCCACTCCTGGGCATGTACCACAAAGATGCTCCAACCTTTAACAAAGACACATGCTCCACCATGTTTATAGCAGCCTTATTTATAATATCCAGAAGCTGAAAAAAAAAACCCAGATGTCCATCAATAGATGAATGGATACAGAAAAATGTGGTTCATTTACACAATGGAGTACTACCCAGCTATTAGAAACAGTGACTTCATGAAATTCGTAGGCAAATGGATGAAACTATAGACTATCATTCTGAGTGAGGTAACCCAGTCACATGGTATGCACTCACTGATAAAATGATACTAGCCCCAGAAAGCTTGGAATACCCAATACCCAAGAAACAATTCACAGAGATTATGAAGCTCAAAAAGAAGAAAGGCCAAAATGGGAAGGTCTCAGTTCTTCTTAGAAAAGAGCACATAACTCTCATGGGAAGAATTGCAAGGTTAAATAGAGGAACAGGAATTGACGTAAAGGTCACTCAGAAGCAGCCTTACCTGGGGATCTACCACGTATGCATTCACCAAATCCAAGCACTATAGGTGGTCCCAAAAAGTACTTACTGGCAGGAAACAGACAGAGATGCCCCCTCAGGGACTATGCTAGATTCATATAGATACAGCTCAACATGTTTGCAGCTAACTCTAGGTCTGAATTCAGGGATGCCAATAAGGGTGCTAAAGAAAGAACCTAAGGAGCTAAAAGGGGTTTCAACCTCATGGGAAGATAACATTATCCACCAACCAAACCCTCCAAAATTCACATAGAGTAAAACACCAACTTCTCTGCACACTTTTTTTAACCTATTGATCCAGTCGCAAATGTAGCTGAAGATAGCAATGTCTGGCATCAGTGTGAGAAGAGACTTTTGCTCCAGAGAGGGCACGTTTTCCCAATGTAGGGGAATGATAAAACAATGGGGTGGAGTGGGAGATCAGAAGGAAGTGCACCTTTGTGAAGACAATTGGATGGGGAGGGGTTGGGTAAAGGGATAAAAGTCTCAAATGTAAATACAGAGTATGTAATTTAAAATTGGAAAAAATTATTGCACCTTTTTGAGAGACAAAAATCTGTAATTACAATGTTTTTCTCCTGTAACATTCGGCACAGTACACATAAGCATAATTTTGGAAGGTTTGATATTGGCTTAGGATTAGTATTGTTATCACTGCTGTTTTGTTTTGTTTTTGAGATAGTGTTTCACATAGCTCAGGTAGACCCCCAAATTTCTATGTTGCCAAAGATGACCTATGCCTTCTAATCCTCCTGTCTTTCTATATCTGAACTATGAGGATTGCAAGCACAGAAACCACATCCAGTCAATCATGGTAAATGATCAACAAATATTAATTGCTAATCTCTAAGAATTCTTTATTCTCCATTTATTTGATATTATTTTTGCAGTCAACAAAATCATTTTGTGCTTTGTTATAAATTTTATCACATAGACTCATTGTCTAAATGGACTGGAAATTTTTCTGCACTTTCTTTAAGGAATTAAAATTCAGCTTTCTTCTCAAACATCACGACTCATACATACCACGGCAGTAGTTTTTCAAACGTTTTGAAGGTGTGATTCCATCACTTCTGCAGATAACAACTCTTCAAAAGTTGCTTTCCTCCTGTAAGAGTGAAGTGGATTCTAGAGTGGCCTCTCAACTATTCCTGAGGCTATGGAGCACACACAAAAAGGCACCTATCATAATTGCCCTCTGAAAGAACCAACAAGTGGCTGAAAGAGTCAGATATTTGCACCCAACCAATGAATAAAGCTGCTGACCCCTGTGGTTGAATTAGTGAAAAGCTGAATGAACCTGAGGAAGAGGAGGACCCTGTAGGAAGACCAGTACTCTCAGTTTACCTGAACCCCTGAGATCTCTCAGACACTGGACCACCAACTAGCCAACATACACCAGCTGATATGAGGTCCCCAACACAGATACAACAGAAGACTACCAGGTCTGGTTCAGTCAGAGAAAATACACCTAAACCTCAAGAGACTGGAGGCCACAGAGAGTTTAGAAGTCTGGTGAGGTGGGTAGGGTTGGGACATCCTCTTGAAGACAACGTGAGGGTACAGGGAGAAGGTATGGGATGTGTTACTAGTCAAAGGGTAGACTGGGAGGGGAATAAAATCTGGAGTGTAAAAAAAAGAAAATGTAAATAAATAAAGTAGTAAAGTAGAAATGTTAAACTGTGGTCTAAACTTTATTGGATTATAATTTACAAAGTGGCTAACAAAGTACTACCGAGCAGATCACATTTCACATGAGAATGTCAAGAAGGGTAGTTTCTAGTTGCACACAGAAAATTTATTTTCCTATGTAAGTATCTTTAAAAACATATTGATTTAAGCCATGAGATTCTTGATGAGACAGAATATGTTTTTAATCTGCTTGTCTTCTCAGAAGTCACCAAAATGTAGAGTACTTCTAATCTTAGTCATAGATAAAAAAAGAATAATAGAAAGATAGGTAAGTGACAGACTGATAGTTAGATAAAATAGAGCTACTTTCCCACAGTGTTTACATATTAGATTATTGCTAAATCCTTAGGAATAGTAACAATACCAGGGTTTAATTTTTTATTTTTCCAAAACTTCCTCAAGAGCAAACTTTATGAAGGATATCAGACTTCAACCTACACTCAATGGTAGGAGAGTAGATATTCACCGATCCCTGTAGGAATCGATAATCACTGATCATAACAGTGCTGTGGGGTAATAAAGGGTACAACAGAACTGTGGGCAAGTTACCAGACATTCTCCATATTTCCAGCTTGAAAGCAGGACTTCAAAGTGTGTGTCCGAAAGAATTGTGTGAGTGATCACACTGAGGCAGCCCTTTATTCACTCCTACCCCCTTTGATCTTAGGGGCACCACCAAGTATCGCCCCTGGTTTTACATCTTTCTTTGCAAGTATGTACTATCCGGTGGTCTTGTCTGGCTGCCCATTTGATGTGCCCTTCAAAACTCTCCATCATTGTAATGACAGTGTTCAAACAAAACATTTCTATGGAATGAACCTCCATCTATGTGACTATATTATTGGTGAAATGCAATTCAATAGCTTCCTTCTACAGATAGGAAAAACCTATATTAATATTAGGCTCACTAGACCTTCAAGACATCTACAAAACTAAAATGTTGCAATCATGAGAAAATGAGGCAATTGTGACCTAAACAAAAGGTTCCCTAATCTATAACATTTGTAGTTGGCGGTTCCTTTTCATACAGTTTATTTCTAAATGAACTCTTCCTTGACTTTTACGGCTAAAGCTTCCAAAGTATCAGTATTAGGAAATGCTAAGTTTAATTAATATGGCTTTTTTCTCATTCTTACTGATTCTTGGTATGACAATATAGCATACCAATAAACATCTTTGCCAAATACGTTTGGAGGAACCATTACTTTATATTGTCCCAACACTGGGAGATAAGAGATTTAGGAATTAAAAATACTACTGATACGTGATATATAATTAGTGATTTTATTATATCAAGCCAAATATTTTAAATATCAGACCCATTTATATCTTTTCTCTATGTGAGAATATATTTATATTACTATCATTAAAAATATTAATAAAATAAAAACAAACAGGGCTGTTCATATGTTCTTTATGAAATGAAGTAAAAATAACATTTGTGATATATTATGATCCTAGCCTTAGGACACTTGACTTCAGCAAGACACTAGAAAGACATTTTAGTAGGCTACAAATATTTTTCACTTATAACTAAACCTTCTTAACTCCTCAGACTTAATAAATTGAAGTTATTTACTAAGAGTCCTAACATAGCAGCAGTATTTCACCAGAGGAGTCGGTGAGGTTACTTTCTGTCACGGGTAATAGGTTATTTCTTCACCGAAGGTGAAATGGGTCCATTTAAACCACATTAGATAATGTTAAAGAAAGTTTTATTGAGAAGCTGCTCTCAGAGGGATGAGTTCACTGGCCCCAAGAACCAAGGTATGGAAGTCGCCATGGGGAAAGAGGAGAGGGCTAGGAGAGATAGAGAGAAGGCGTGTGCATGAGAAGAGAGAAAAAAATAAACCAAAATGTCTGTAATATATAGGGAAGAGCCTCTTGAGGAAGAGCAGCCCAGCCTCTGGGTTGGAAAGTTCAGGTTGAAGGCAGAATATACCAGATAGGGACTGAGGGATTCTAGGAGAACCTGGAGGCCAGATCTACTTTTGTATGTAAAATATGCTCCTCCGTCCCTTGTCCCTGTGTCCTAAACCAAACAATGGAACTGTGTGCAGCAGAGTAATTGGAATGTTGTAGAAATATTTAATCTCAATCAGGGACTTCAATCCTGCCTTTAATCATTCAGTTCCAGCATAAAGGACACATTTGATCTTTGTAATGAACCTTTATTAGTAGTAAGGCTGAGCAGATATATACCCTCTATGCAATTAAAATCTGTTTTCTGTCAATAACCCTGAGTTATTACTTTCTGTGTTTTATTTCAATTGCTCTTAATTCTTTTTTTTTCTTACAACTTTATTTTTTTTTTAAAAAGAGATACATGTACAGATTTTTATAGCATTTTGGCATAAAACTATATGAATATATTTTTGTCAGTACTTGATTCTTTTAACAGTTTGATAGTATGCATTGAAATCTTACTCGTTACCATAAGCATAAAGTACATATAGAACAGAATGTAACATGGAAACAGTCAAAGTTTTCTTGGTGTGTATAAATTAAACATGATGATTTTTGAACTGCTCTTAATTCCAATCAGCCAGTCCTAATGCTTTCTTGACTCCTAACCCCTACATAGCATTTTTTTTCCTTCCCTTTCCCCTTTTCTACCTCTCCTATTGATCTCCTCTAACCCCAAACCTAGGAACACCAAGCCTCACTTACTCAATTCTTCCCAGCTACAGGATATAGGCATCATTATTCACCAATCAGAAATAACTTGAGGGCAAGGTCACAGAGTCACTTGAATCTACATTCAGACTCTAGAGTAGACAGCCCTTGGGAGTCCACACTTAGCATCACAATACATAGCAGAAGGCCAAACCTCAACATTGGAATATTCAAAACCTAGGAAGTTTTTTTTTTTTTTTAACGACTTTATTTTACAAAACAAAGATAAATGTACAGATTTTAAACATTTTTTGCTTAAAATTATACTTTTTTGTCAGTACTGTTTTTTCAGACATTAAAATAATTTTTACATAAAACCATGTGAATATATTTTTTTTAGTCAGTACTTGATTTTTTTCAAGGGCTTGATAGTATGCATGGAAAACCTAATAGTTACAATAAGCGTAAAGTACATGCAAAACAAAACGCAACATGGAAATAGTCAAAGTCTTCTTGTTTGTAAATATATGTATATTTTTTTTTTGTTTTCTTTATTTTTTGGACTTCATACAGTCTGTGAGTTGTTTCTGGGGGAGTGCAAGCCTCTGGGGTTAGCATCCAACTATCAGTGACTGCATATTATGTCTGTTCTTTTGTGACTGGGTTATCTCACTCAGGATGATATTCTCTAGATGCAGCCATTTTCTTAAGAATTTGGTTAAGTCATTGTTTCTGGTGGCTGAGTAATATTCCATTGTGTATGTGTACCACAATTTTTGTATCCATTCATCTTCTAAAGGACATCTGGGTTCCTTCCAGCTTCTGGCTATTATAAATAGAGCCTCTATGAACATTGTGGTGCATATATCTTTGTTGTGTATTAAAGTGTCTCTGGGGTATATGCCCAGAAGTGAAATAGCTGGGTCTTCAGGTAGTAATATATTCAATTTTCTGAGGTATCGCCAGACAGATTTCCAGAGTGGTTGTATTAGCTTGCAACCCCACCAACAGTAAAGAAGTGTTCCTCTTTCTCCGCAGCCTCGCCAGCATCTGCTGTCATCTGAGTTTTGGATCTTGGCCAATCTGACTGGTGTGAGGTGGAATCTCAGGGTTGTTTTGATTTGCATTTCTCTGATGGCTAAGGATGTTGAGCACTTCCTCAGATGTTTCTTGGCCATTCGGTGTTCCTCAACTGAAAACGTTTTGTTTAGCTCTGTACCCCATTTTTTAATAGGATTGTTTGATTCTCTGGTGTCTAGCTTTTTGAGTTCCTTGTACACCTTGGATATTAGGCCTCTATCTGATGTGGTGTTGGTAAAGATCTTTTCCCATTCTGTTGGTTGCCGTTTTGTTTTCTTGACGATGTCTTTAGCCCTACAGAAACTTTGCAATCTCATTAAGTCCCATTTATTAATCTTTGACCTTAGAGCTTGAGCCATTGGTGTTTTGTTCAGGAAATTTTCTCCTGTACCTATGTGTTCTAAGGTTTTCCCTACTTTCTCATCTAATAGTTTCAGTGTATCTGAAAACCTAAGAAGTTTTAATGGCACAAGGTTCTTAGAAACCAACTACACAGATAGCTCATTAAGATGCATTTTGATAATTCAAACACTGATCAAATCATGAATTGACAATGATTTCCTATCAAGTTGTCAATATATTCTTCAACTATGTTGATAGTATTATTAGTGATGATGACAGTGAGGATCATTATGATGATGGTGGTAGCAGTTCAATCTTTATCTCTGTTATTGAAGTAAAATATCCTAACTAAATCCAATTTAAAGGAGAGAGAAAATGAGCATGTTCCACTGACAATCCATCACTGTGGAGTTGTCAAGGCAGGAACTTAAAACAGCTAGTCACATCACATCTCCATTCAGGAGCATGCAGAAAGAAGTACATAGACATTCCAACTTGCTTTCTTATTCTCAGATCAAGTTTACTACCTTTTTTTATATATATTTAATTTATGATTTTGTTTATACACATATGGTAAGTGAAGGATACCCATGAAAGTCAGAAGCGGGTGTTGTCCAATGTGAATAGATCTTTCTTTCCTCTTCATTTTCTAATCACTGCTCCTTGCCCCCCCCTTCCCAAAAGGGTGTTCACCCTTGCTTTGATCCCAAAGAAATGGAGCTAGCTGACTATTAACCACATCTGTGACTAAGAATAAGTCTTGCTTCCTTAAACATTGTTCACACTTAAGTTCATCACAATGGTGGAGAAGCTGACTAGCTACTTTCTCTTCCTACTATTGTAAGAGGCTCAAATGGAAGACCCAGGAGCTTTGCTTCCATGCTAAAATCCAATCCTTAAGCTACCAAAGAGTCTGCTGAAAATCACTGAGCACATTAATAGTAGAAGAAGAAATCATAAGAGCATAGGAAACTTCATGGCTCATAGAAATGAAGGCTGAAATATACATTGGGTTTTCTTCAATAGCTTAGGGATATGTGTGTGTGTGTGTGTGTGTGTGTGTGTGTGTGTGTGTATAAATAAATATATATGTATAATTTCCATTTGTTTTTCCCTTCATTCTACAGGCTTAAGTTAGCTTCATTATATGTGACAGACCTTTAAGCGTGAGATACCTACTATGAAATATAGCCTAGCAATTTATTATATAGGTTGTAGATATCAAGCTAGATAAGACCTAAAGAGAGGCTGATTGTCTTCATGTCTAAAGTTGTCAGTGGTTACAGTGAGCAGTCATCTCACTGTATTTGATAACATCTCACAGACCATTAGGGAAGAAGTGGGAAGTACTGTGAAGAATATAATAAGATGATCTTGGCATATGAAAACGTCCTTTTATGTTACTTGGTTTACACCTTACAATACATTTTTAGAAATGTAAATATGTCAAATTCCAACCATAGCCTGGTTTCTCATCCATCTTGCATTCATAAGTGTTCTGACACTCATGGCAACCACCACTATGTTTACTTTCACTGTGACTGCTTCCTACTGTTAGCAACTGAAACACCTCACTATACACATTGATGTGTCTATGGCATCTAATGAAGGTAATATGACTATCAACAGACAGGCTTTTGGATGGTTATAATAATAAGGAAGAGATGTACTGAGGGAAAAGCTCAGTGCTAGAGTATTTGTAGCATGGAAAGTCTTGGGGTCTGATCCTTAGCACTGCCAAAGGAAAAAAATATATGAAAGAAAGAACAAGAACAAAAGGGAAATTAGCAGTGTCTAGGTAATTTATTAAATACAACATATTTGTGATGAAGATGTTAAAGGCAGACTTCTTCTTCAAACATTTATGTGAGAGCAACAGAATAAAACTGAGCTTCCAATATAAAAGAATAATGACTATCAGAAAACCCAGAATATGAAAACAATAATAAATCTCAAGGAAAAGGAAGTACTCAAGAGGCAGCAGGGAAGGTAAGGGGCAATGTCATTTCACCTGGCATGGCATTCTTCTTTTACCTAATATATCCAGGTCCTGTAGAGTCATAAATAGTGTAGACACTTTAGAAAACTGAGAAATTAGGATCAGGTAAGATTCATTGTGAAAAAATGGAGAGAGTAAAAGATTACACACAACATAAACATTAACCAGAAAATTGAAGTGAAAATAAATTAAGAGTAGAAAAATACACACTCCTTAGTAAATATGAAAGAAATAAGAAGTAACATCAGGAAATACTGAGATGGCTCAGCAGATGGAGGCCTTTTGTGTGCTGGCTAGTTTTATGTCAACTTGACACAGGTAGAGTCATTTTCAAAAAGAGGACCTTATTGAGTTGTAGCTAAACCTGTGGTGCCACCCTGGGCTAGTGATCCTGGGCACTATTAGAAAACAGGCTAAACCAGCCATGAGGAGCAAGCCGGTAAGCATCCTTCCTATGTTCTTTGCATCAGCTCCTGCCTCCAAGTTTCTACCCTGTTTGAGTTTCTGCCCAGACTTTTGTTGATGGTAAACTGTAATCTAGAAGTGTAAGTTGAAATAAACCTTTTCCTTCTCAAATTTTTTACAATCATAGTATTTCATCACAGCACTAAAACCTTATGTTTCTATAGTTGAACCCTGGCTTCCACATAAAGGTCAAAAAAAAAAAAAAAAAAAAAAAAAAAACAGGTGAATTCATCAAGTCACCCTCTGTACACACACAGACACACACAAACAGACACACAAGCAAATATACAATAATGATAATGATATAGTAATAAAATATGATGATGAAGAAGATATTAATGAGTTAAAATCTGAAACATAATGCAGACCCAAACTCTCACCACCTGAAATAAAGATGAACAAAAGATTTCTCAGCACATAGTAACATTGGAAATGAGTTTACAGTGATTCCACAGCAGTGAATAAAAGCCACTCAAGTGGGGAGTTAGTAAATCAAGAATAACAAAAGGCCAAATGGACAAAGAATCCCAAGGCAAATGTCAATGTCCAACTGTTATCAATCTGTTTGAATTTTCTAGGAGAAATAAATATTTACTTTATTTAAACTCAAGATATGAAAATAGCTCAGCCTTTTGTTAAGAGAAATAAATTTTTACTTTATTTAAAGCAAAGGTATGAAAATAGGTCAGCCCTTTACCAAAAAGCAAGACATCACACACAGCAAGCCATTCTCTTTGGGCGATGGAGAGATGGCACAGTGCTTCAGAGAACCTGGTTGCTGTTCTGTAGGACCTGGGTTTGAATCCCAGCATCCATATGACAACTCACAGTCACTTGTAATTCTAGTCATGGCATCCTCTTCGGGCTCCTATGGGCATTGCATGCACATAGTACACAAACACACCTGCACACAAAACACCCATACACAAAAATAAATAAATAAATAAAGTTGAGGAAAAAGAAGGAGGAAGGGGAGGAGATAGAGGTAGAGAAGAAGAAAAAGAAGAATTTTTTGAAACTTATCTTTTGCTATGTCTATGCCAAGGAACATTTTTCTAAATGATCCTTTGTAACACTTGGTAATACTTTGCATATATACAGTTTACAAACTTGATACAAGAGCAAAGATTGTAGATGAGCTATCTCAAACATGCATATGCACACATGAATCTTATTTGTTTATTATAATAATATATAAAAATTAATTCTTAAAAAAGCAATAAATTAATCCCATCTATTACACTTGGAATAATTATATATTATACAAATTGTCTAGATTGCTTTGATATGTATCACTTGTGTAGAGGTTTATTTTCTCTTGTCTAGACATTACAAAGGTTTAAGTCCTCCACAAAAACCTACTCACTAAAAATGTCCCAACATAAAGCTGAAAATACTGTATATGCCAACAAACATGCAAATTACAGCACAGAGACACAAAAATATTTTTAAGTAAGATAATATAGTTCCTCTCAAAACCTAAGAATTTCATTCAAAATATGGAAAAGTAGAAAGGAATAAAATACCAAACAAAAAGTGCAGCTCTAAGGATTGTCAATAACCTCAATGAGACCATAAGTAAGACCATAAATAAACAGACATAAGGTCACTTCAAGGGTTCAAAATAAAAGCCAGTAACCTGGACAAGAAATTTAGCTGAGAGAGACCAACACATGGGAGAGAAAAAAGAAGAAAAATTAACAGAAATAAATAGAATGTTAGAAATGAAACAGTCAATAAATGGAAAATTCCAGTGGAAAGTACCACAACCACTCTAATAAATCCAAGGTAGAGTCTTGGGGATAAAAGACAGGCGAAGAAAGAAAAGAAAAGCTTGATAGAAATTAAGGGAGAAGTGACCATGACAACATTCAAACTCTGTAGCTTGTGACATGTGAGAAAGAGACCAAATGTATGGGCCTCTGGGAAAGAAGATACAGACAGAAGGCATAGAAATCTTATTTATGAAATTATACAAGAATGTTTCCAAAATCCTAGGAAAGAAATGCCTGTCCAAGTACAAAAAGCATTAAGAACTCCAAATAGGCCAAGAGAAAAACTTCTCCATGCCAGAAAGAAGGCTGGGGTTGATATTGCTGAAAGGAAGATACAGATTGAGTACAATCCAGTCAAACTTGCAGTAAAATCTTTTTAAAACATAGTGAGCTCAACCCTAAAATTCAAATAAAAATACACAAAAGTCTAAGCAGCCAAAGTAATCCTGGCAAAATTATCAATTCTTCAGGTGCCAGGATTTCTGTCAAGTCAAGGTTACCTCATAAAATAAAATTCTCAAAAGCTATAGGATACCTTTCTTGATGAACATTATACATAAATAATTAAAAATGTACGCAAACTGTTTTTTAAAAAGAGTACATACTTTGTGGTAAAGAGATAGTGAAGTGGAAGTTTCGGGTAATATCCAGTGATGTAGTCTCATGTGCTTTGCTGAGGCAAGATCTGTGGGAGGAAACATGATGTTTGGAGAAAGTATAAATAAGACTCAACATAGAGTGACAGGGGCTTGCATAACTAGTTCGCAATGCTTCATTTGTCTCGTATATTTGCTGATCTTGAGAGAGACATGGCAGAGAACTCCTGGTGTCCAGGATGGCCCTACTTGATCCTGGTGACTCATGGCAATTTGGCAAAGGCCTGGTGGTTTCTGCCAAATTATGCCCCAATGTTGATTCATGTTTGCCCTCCTAACACTACTAGACTGCTGGTATCTGAAGAATGGAGGCTAGAATCGCTGAAAAGAACTAATTGTAAAAAGGTCCATATTCTCTTTACCATCATTTTGCTTCTACATTTAGACGGTGGACGAGAAGGGGGATGAAGCATTTGAGAACACTCATTAAAAGTAGGTTTTGAAATATCTAAGCTTGAAGGATTGTTTATTGGTTAAGAATATTTGTTCTTCATCCAAAGACCGGAATTCAACTTTCAGCACCAACATGGCAACTCACAGTGCCTATATAACTAGTTTCAAGAAATCCAGTGCCCTCCTTTGGCCTCTATGAATAAGATGCACATATGTGATGATTAGTTATCCATGTGGGTAGATTTTATACATGTAAAATTATATATATATATATATATATATATATATATATATATATATATATATATATATATTTAATATATATAAACTCTGTGTGTATGTGTGTCTGTGTCTGTTTTATGTGTGTGTATGTGTATGTTCAAACTAACTACAAAAGGAATAGTGAGAGAGGCTGGTGAGGAGATCCTGTCACTGAAATCCACATGATGAAAGAAGATAAACAACTCCAAAAATCTGTGCTCTGACTTTACACAAGGGCTATGCATCATGCCAGCAGTGTCTCTCTCTCTCTCTCTCTCTCTCTCTCTCTCTCTCTCTCTCTCTCTCTCTCTCTCTCTCTTTCTCTCATACACACACACAAATACACACAAAGTGAATAAATAATAAATAAATAGTAAAAACAATATGCTAATCAGGGCACTAAGCAGGGATACTGGTTACTAACTATTAAAAAGCATCACAAAAGAATGTTCAGTTGTATACACTGTTCACTCAGCATGTGACATGCCCTAGATTTTATTGTCTGGCTCCCAAGAAATGTTTTTTAAAATACAAAAAAAAAAAAAAAAAAAAAAAAAAAAAGGAAAGGATACTGGTGGGATAATAAACAGATTGCTCAAATTGAGAGGAGCAATGAAAAACAATGTTCATACACCATAATCAATTTATTTCATTCCAGGGATTCAAGAAAATGTAAAGCAATAAACAAAAAGATACTAAATGAAAAACCAAAAGAAAAAAATTCACACCATCATCTCAATAGATACAATCATCATTATCATCATCATCATCATCATCGCCGTCATCTCCATCATCATCATCATCATCATCATAATTCATTGGGGGGAAATCAGTGTTGCTACCTGACAAAGGACCTGAGTGAACAAGAACTGAAGAATCATGCCTTGGCATCATAAAGGATACATGTTTCATACAGCAAGCTTGTAGCCAATCATATACTAAATTTACTAAGCAACAAAAGGAAATCTGAACATCCTCCCTGTAAAACTCAAAAATGAAAAAGGCTGTCTACTTTCTCTGCTATTATTTTCTATACTGTTTAGATATTTATACTGTCCAAATCAGCAAAACAAGAGAAAGAAACAAAAGCACACAAATAGAAAAGGGGGAAATCCAATTACTGCTATTCATGGATGAGTTGTTCCTATTCTTGAGACCCTCAAGACTCCACTGGGGCGATCTACCTTTTGGGAAGAAAACTCAGTCAGGGACCAGCAGCCTTTCCCTGCACTGATCATGAACTCAATGGAAAATAAATTATGAAAGAAATCACATTCAAGCAACTTTAAAATTTAAAATTCATAGCAGTAAATTTAAAGGACTTCCTAGATGAAAACTCTAAACAGCTGGAGAAAGAGAGGACAAACATTAGACAAGCACAGGTTTCCTACATTTGAGGACTGACAAAATGAATATTATTAAAAGTATCCATGTGTATGTGATGTGTACATTTAAGGCTGTCCCTGTAAAAATTATAATTACATTGTTCACAGAAATGGGGAGAAATTCTAGAATTCACAAGAATGCTCAAAAAAATACCAAATAGCTAAAGCAATCTTGAGGGGAAAGATTTCAAATTATACTACAGAAACAGCAGAAATGTCATGTTGGGGGGGAGGGAAGGAGAGAGCCAGAATGGAAGCGAGAACAAAAGAGAGCAAGAAAGAGAGAGAGAGAGAGAGAGAGAGAGAGAGAGAGAGAGAGAGAGAGAGAGAGAGAGAGAGAGAGAGCAAGGGAGAGAGATGAAATACAATAGAAAACTCAAGAATCAATAACTTAAACTGGGCCTGTAATTCAGCACTGGAGAGAGGAGGATCAGAAGGGTCAAGAATTCAAGGGAAGCTTTGATTACATAGTAAGTAAAAGGTGAGCCTATATTACAAGAGATTTTGTCCAAATAAATGAATGAGTGAATGAACTTAATTAAATAAACCAACACAGCTACAGATAACTAATTCTCAACAAAGATACCAAAACACATATTAGAGAGAAGACAAATGATGTTGGACAAACTGGACACCAGGTATAAAAACATGAAACTAGGACCTAATAAATAACACTGTACAAAAGTCAATTAGGATGAATCAAAAACTTTAATGATATTTGTAGCTTCAGAATGATTAGAGGAACACATAGGAGAAAATCTTTAAGATAGTGGTTGTTATGCATTTTTCAGAGGCTAAAGTGGGAGGCTCACATAACTTACAACACAGACAGGACTCTCAAGACGTTGCTCCAAAAGCTTATGTGAACAATAAATGATTCCTGGGAGAGCAAAAACACTTGAGTTGAGACACCTGCAAGTTGTGCATCACACTCCACTGACATGGCTTTCATGACTATCATCCATGCTAGATTGTCAGGGTTTGGTGGCTGTATGCGTGCTGGATCTTCAGGTGGGGCAGTCTCTGGCTGCATATATTCTTGGCAAAGATAATCAGGAGATAAACAAATGTATAACAAGTGAAGTTAGAAACCTTTCAAATAACCCAAGGATTGTATCATCGCCATTTTAGGAAGAAAGGAAAAGAGAACAGAATAGTATAAAAGAATATTCTGGGAAGCTTTCCCTTTTTATTCTTTTAAGTGTGTGTGTGTGTGTGTGTGTGTGTGTGTGTCTGTCTGTCTGTCTGTCTGTCTGTCTGTCAGTCTGTGTGTCTGTGTAAGTCTGTGTCTCTGTGTCACATAAATGTATGCTCATGTATATCGAAGCTACATGTTGATATCAGGTGCCTTAAATTACTTTACACCTTTTTGTTGTTGCTGTATGTCTCTATATAAACATATAGTATCTCATCCTCCTTAGCTGGCCTAGGGCCTGCCTTTGCCTCTTAAGTACCATTGAGCCACACCCACAGCCCTTCTTTACTGCTGTTTTAAAACAAGCTCTCAGTATGTTGCCAAAACAGGCCTTGAACTGTGATCCTCCAGCTTAGCCTCAAACCCCAGTATTACATAAGGGTACCACCACTTGCTACAGATTTACCTTGTGATTGGGGCACTGGAACTGAAGAGGACTATCCAAGGTCTGGTACATGCTAGGCAAGCACACTATGATGGAACTGCATAGCTAGCCCTGCTTCTGTATGAAAAGAACACTCCCTTTGGTCACAGGGGTCTCGCCTGTGGGTGTAGTTAAGTCTTAACTCTTCATCACGTACAATGTTTTCATTCCTTACAGAGTGCATGGGAAAGGGTGCATCCTCCCCCTCCAGACAGCGAAAGAGTTAAGGCAGCAGAAGAGCCAATCAATTTTATTTTTTGTTTATGGTTTATAGATTAAAGTTTCCCCACATTCCTATTGTGAACACTTAGCTGTATGGCCATCGTAAGCATTTGGGAGGCTGGATGGGGAGAAGAGCAACAGTGCTCCCTGCATCCTTAGCATCTGTTCAGAGCAGGGCACAGAACATGATGCTTTCTTATGTAGAGTATTTTCTAATTTTTAAAATTAATTTAAGGAAGCCTAAAAAAAGGGGGAGTTCCTTATGTTATTTTGTAGCCTTATTTTAAAATAGTGTCAAAATGTCAAACATTGTGAAAACTTTCCAAAAGATTTGTTGTAATTTGGTTTTAATGAATATTGGGAAGATAAAAGACTTATCCTTCATTAAACTTTAAAAAGCAAAAACTGTCAGCATAATTAAATTACCATAATAAGGGTACTTTAGTCTGAGTTTCTGTGTAGTGTCTTTGACATGACCTTGGACTAGTCTATGCATTCAGCATAGGAATTCTGGAATTCAGCAGAGGAAACTGGAAAGTTAGAGTCAAAATTATTATGACCTATTTTATTCTTACTTTTAAGAAAATGTAATTTTTAAAAAGTTAAAATGTTAAATTGTGTGTGTGTGTGTGTGTGTGTGTGTGTGTGTGTGTGTGTGGAGAGAGGAGGTGGGGAGGGGGTATGTATATCGGTTTGCATGTGCCATGGTGCAAACATGGAGAAGAGAGGACCACATTAGGAGTCGGGAAATCAGACTCAGGTCAACGGGTTGGTTGACCTGAGGTCAATCAACAGATTTATTGCTCAGCGGGCAAGCAACTTTACCCACTGGGCCGTCTCACTGGTCCAAGGCAGAAATATGTTTTCAACCACAGTGATATAAATGGGAGAGCAAAGTAAGGTGACCACCGTGCTTTAAAACGTTTGAAACCTGAAGGATGATTCTACTCTGATTTTCAAGGCTGCAGAGAGTGGACTTCTGTAGGCTAATGGAAAAAATGCTGAAGCGGATTTATTGAAGGTCATTTCCAAAGTGAACTTTCTGGGAACAAGAAGCCTCGGGGGAAAGTGGAGCAAAGACGTATTGGAGGAGAGACGGTAGAACAGATAGACGCTGTGACGCTCCAGCAGATTACTCCGAGCAGATCAATAAGCTTCTTGAGAATCGGCTAAAGCACTTTCATGAGTCAGGCAAGCAGAGCAAGATGGCAGCCTTGGGGGAGGAGGTGGGTAGGTTGTGCGGAACTCCTAGGCTACCGAGTCCCGAAGAAACTGGAAAGGAGAGCCCACACTGACAATCACACTGCATGAGGTAGCCGTGCAGTTAACTCTACCACATACGGACCAAAAACTGTTCCTGTCGTAAAGCTCTCTTCGAAAGTGGTCGCTCAGCCCCCTTTGATAGGAAACAGTGAGTGTTTCAGCTGGCTTCCCAGTCAGTCTTGATGTGTGTAATTAACCACCAGCCTGCAGAGCCGAAAAGACTTCCTGACAGATTTCTGATCCTGTGACCTCTGAAGTGCTTGTGAACAGGAGCAAAGGGTGACTTCCTGGTTCCATTCATACTTTAGGATGAAGCACAATTGTCCTTTATGTTCAGTCTTCATTTGGGTGAAAGTCATGCTCTGCCAAGGGAGTAGAAGGACTCTGTGGTTCACAGCTCTAATTTCTTTCAAATGTTCTGACTCTCACCCAGTCTTTATTGGAATTGTCAACATCTGACCAGTTAGCCGAAGAGGAACAATACCCTTTGAATGTAATGGGCGGAGTTGTGAAAGCCATCTTTGATTCTCATACAGATACTGATGGACCAGAAGCTAAAGCTCAAAGCATAAAGATGAACTCTACTTCAGCCAAAGCCCAGACAAGACAGCATTCACCTTTTCTCATTATTTTCAGCCATTTGCATGCCTCGAAAGATATTTGGTACCACTTTTTGTCAGCTTTTCTTTTCTGCTGTTCTGAACAAATTAGCATTATCCACAATTGAATTATAAAAGGTCGGGGAAGGGCAAAGACCAGGCATAGACGGTTTCAGCTTTGACACAACTTTTAAGGCACATTCACAAACTCTCAAGGACAATGTTTTGTAAACAGTTCTGCAGTTGACCTGCCAGGTTCAAATCCAGTGGCAATTTTTCCTTAAGAAGGTCTAACTCAACAACACCCAGTTTTTTTTCTTTCTTTGCTTCCTCCCGTTTATACATTTTCTCCAGTTTCCCCAGCACATTATCAAAGTTATTAGGAGTCTGGACCAACACTGTAAGACGCTAAATATTCTTTTCTGTCAAACACTAAAACTTTGTTTACACAGAGGCCTTGCCTCATTCTCAGACCCCAAAGACTGGAGTCTTATGTAGCTGGACCATTTCCACTGTCCTTGATTTCCTTTACACTGATTCTTTTAAAACAAGTCAATTGTGATGTCAGACCCCAGTCAACAGGGTCTAGCACAGTCATCCTTTGCTTTAGAATACAAACTAAGTGTACTTCCCATCTCTGTGTGCTGACTATCATGGTCTGGGTCTCGCTGTGCCTTGCCTTGTGCTTCTTTGTACAGCTCCAGGATTCTTCACTGTTTCTAACACCATGACCAGAGACATTACAGAAATTACAGAGATGTTACAGCTCAGACAGGGCAATGACCAAGGGGGTGTTTATGTGCGGTTTTTCTTTGTTTGGGTTTTTTTTTTTTTTTTTTTTTTTGGTTTGTTTTGGAAGCAGTAGTACTAAAAACAATATTGAAGACTCATTAAATGCACCTCTGAAAGTCCCAATTGTCATCCAGTACAGCCATTTGTTAAGTTATAAAATCAAGCCCCTTCAATGTAATGCTGGCTGATCCTGACAAAGTCACAGCTTCTCCTTTTTCTTCAATAGCTCTAGCCACCTTGTTGTTTCAAAAACTGAACAGCCAGCAAATTATTTCTCCTCTTTTATTACTTATTTTTTATTTTATATGTATATTGTTTGCCTAAATGTATGTCTTTGCAGGATTTGAATATCAGAAGAGAAGGGTAGATCTCCTGACAGCTTGGAACTGGAGTTACAGACAGTTGTAAGCTGCTATGTGGGTGCTTAGAATGGAAACCCCAGGGACCTCTGATAAAAAGTAGCCAACACTCTTAACTACCAACACATCTCTCCAGCCCCCGATTTCACCTCTTGAAAAATCATCAACACTTTAAAAAGGCAGTGAGGTTGGAGTTCCCCCTTTTGATAAAATGTTTCAGATGCTACTGAAAATATTCACACTTACAAAATACATGATAACAATATTTCTCTGGGTTGTACAAGAAATGAGTCAGACAGCATTGACAGATGGAAATGCATAATTAGTCAGGTTCTGCTTCCTTCTCTTCCACCTCATCAGAGGCAGACTCTGGTTTTCTGTCTTTCTCCTTTCTGCGTTCTCAGTCAGCCACATCAGCCTGTTTCCCTCTATTCCTCTCTTCACTTTCATTCACACTTTTTTGATTCATGATTTCTCTTTTTTTCAAAGCCTCTCATTTTTGGCTTCGTGTCCATCCTATTCAGAAGCAGGTTTGGCTGACAGCCTAGCAGAGCTTCGTTTGGGCTCCTCCTTCTCTGCCCCTTCAGAACTGATCTTACTCTTGGGCATTGTGGTTTCTCCAGGGCGCATTTGATGTCAAGGCTGTCTGTCAGAGCAGGGCTACCTGGCTGCCCCAGACTGCTGTGAAAAATCATTAGTTTTTGAAGCCAAATACTATAGTGGCATTGTCACATAAATATGCTAATGAAACTTACCTGTTAATATGACTTAATTAAAGAAACACATACTTAGAAGGACCATTAACAGTAAAGTGTGGGTTAGTAGGTTCTGACTGGAATGGAGCTAACAATTCTGCATGCTACCTTACAGAGAAAAAGAAATAGTTATTTCAAAGACTTTTGTGCCTGTGTTTGTTTTTTTTTTTTTTTTTCCAGCATCTACAGTATGATTCATTAAAGAGACTTACTGCAAAAAGCAATACTAAAGCCATAATACCCAACTTCAAAACATGCCACAGAGCAATGTAACAATGGCAGCATGTTACCGAAACAAAAGCAGACATGCTAACTAGTGGAACACAAGTGTATTTGTAATATTTTCCTTATTTCTTCCTCTTTTGTTTATATTATAAATTAAATGGTCTACTCTATTTGGTAATGTTTAGTCTTTATTATTTCTTGTTTTACATGTCTTCTTTTCTACTTTATTAACATGTTCCCATGATGATGTTCATTAAGTTCTTCTTCCTCTGGGTGTAGGATTCCCTTGAGCATCTTTTGTAATGCTAGTCTAATGATCGTGGATCCCATGTATTTATCCTTAGCACAGAAGGTCTTCATTCCAACTGTGAAGACCTGCTTTGCTGGGAATAGTAACTCTGGCTAGTAGTTATATTTTCTTTCAGGGTATTAAAAATATCACTCCATGCCCTCTGACATTTTTTTTCAGGGAAATTTCCTTTTGTCCAATTGTCTTATGTGTTCACCTTGAAATATTCCTTGGCACTTCTCTTTGCAGATTATAATATTATTTGTTTTGTACTTTTCATAATTTATATATAATGTTTTGAGGTTCTTGTCTTGCCATGCCTGGCATTGCAAAGCATGGCACCATCTTTCTAGGTCCCTTGCCTACTTTTCATTAAAAATAAACCAATATTTAGCAATACAGCCTTATAATATCTATCACTGTACTTTTAAAATAAGAAAAAATTTTCAGCTATGATTTATGAATCAGAATTGGTGGTTTAAAGTTTTCTGTATTTATAAAAGTCCATAAACAATTAGAAAAATCCTGTTCATACATGTTTTTTAGTGTACCTATAGATGGGTTTACCAGAGCTTATTGTGTTAGGAAAACATACAAAGCTGAGAATCCAGGAGAAAAAAATCTATTTTTGCTATATCTTCAGCATGTCTATCCTTTTCACATTTTGCCTTCTATTTTTCTTCCACTTTGACAGGCTGTGTATCGTGTATGAGCTATCCTTTACACCAAAGTCACATTGCCTAGGATCTCTCTTGTACATTAAGAGATGTACTTTCATAAATTAAAGTCTTTACCCTAAAATCCTTTTCAATTATCTTCATCTGACTAAAATTTACCAGCCTAGTCCTGCTCTTTTAAATATTCTAAATGCAATGAAAAATTAAAAACTTTATCTCATACTATATATTTGTACATGTCTACACCAATCAAAATCTGCCCATTAGCATATGTGTTTATATAAAGGTAGGCTAAAAAAAACTTACTCAGGGCAAGATCATCTTCTGGTTCTGTTAAAGCAAAATTGCACTTGATAGAGTTCAATGGGTGTCAAGACTTTATTAGAGGCTATTGTAGTAGAACAGAGAGATTGAACTTGACTCAGTATAACAGAAGCCACTGGGAATTTATAGACACTGGGCAGAGTGTGAGTCATTCGATAAAAAAGGACCAAGATAAACATGATTAGATACCAAGGGTTGGATAAGTGGAACTTGATTACACATTAGAGGTGAGAGGAGTCTAAATAGATTGGTCAGCAGGATTCTTTCTAAAACCAAGTTCAGCAGGCCTTGCCAAGAAAAAGGACTTAAAGTCATCTGTGTAAAGTTTGGGAAAGAAGGAGTCACTGCCATGCATTGCCACATGTGAGACCCAACACTCAGGGGACTGAAGCAGGAGGACAGAAAACATGATACTAACTTCTCAGTAAGACCCTATCTCAAAAAAAAAAAAAAGAAGAAGAAGAAGAATAAAAAGAAACAAACACTGAGAGGTAGTTCATGAACATAGCTTTGTCTAGCATGCACAAAGCTACAAAGCTTTGGACTCAACACTTAGCACATGAGTGCACACACACACACACACAGAGAGAGAGAGAGAGAGAGAAAGAGAGAGGATAAAGACATGCCGATAGACCTGGCCAATTCCTAGAATTCAGTTGCCCACTCAAAATGCTCAATGGCATATTTCATCACCAAAGAGAGCCATTATTTCATTTTCTGATCTAAGATAACAACTTTGGTCACAATCTCATGACCACTCTTCAAGATACAGAAGTGAAACACATGGAAGGCTGATGGAAAACAAATGTGTGTGTGGAAAAGGTGAAAATCTAAGTAGGAACCCCTCAGATTCGTGGGTTCCATGGCAGTGTGAAGAGACCACAGAGGGGGAGAATTGAGGAATGGAAATGAAATTAATCACTAAGACTGTTTCCCTGGAAGACAGAAGTTATTATTTTGAATATTAAGCTGGGGAAATTCTGTTATTTTTGTTCCCTTGATTTAAAAATTATTAGCTCTTGAGAGAAACTTTCTTTCTGACACATATTTTCCCCAAGAAGAGGTTAGAATATTATATGTGTTAGTGAAGGGCTTGGTTTCCATCGGAAGCAATTCTTCCAACATATTATATAACATATGGAATGAATACTAACATAAATATGCTTCCATCAGACAAGTAGGACACTCACATATTTAAAATAAGAGTCAAAAAACATGGAAACATTTTAATGTAAAAGAAGACAATCTCAAGTTCTTGGCTGGTTTAATATCATAGATTAAAAAATCCCAAAAGTATGGACCCAAAGATTTCAAAATCTGAATTGATATATTCAGACTGTGTCTTAATATGTACAAAATCACTTTAGTATCGTGCGATCCAATTAAAATAACTTAATGATACCTGAAATAGTTTTCTGTGCCACTTCATCTGAGTGAGCTATGGGGAAGGGGAGACAATTAGCCAGCAATCGGCAAAGTGCAACCAAAGAACAATGTGTGTCAAAAACAGACCATTTAGAATTCAAACTCTGGTGACACTAAAGTTGGCAGTTATAATTGTAGGTGGAATTTCTGTGAGAAGAATGCAATTATCCAAACTGGATTTTAACCAGCACACCTGAGCACTTCAAGGAAAAAAAATAATGCCTTTAATACCATGAATAAATACCTTCTTTGTTCTATTTGTGAATGTAAAGGTACCAGTCCCTAGGCAGGCTGAATGCCTGAGGTTCTGCTTTAGCTCCTGCTCAGGAGGAAGCATGCCTCCTACTGAATCTCCAATCACCTTCCTGCAGAGACCTCTGTTCAAGGAAAGAAAACTATTATTAGGTATTTGATAGTTCTTATTAGCACTTGATATCTTAAAATTTCGTTTTCAAATGCTTTTCATTAGGTAGGTCAAAAGTTTGAAGTTCAAACACTCCATCAAAACACAACTGAAAACTACTGATATCCAAAATGCTTTGGTTCAATCAGAAAAATATCGCTCCAGTTGCAAGGAACAGATCAGAAATCCTTTACCACTGTGGGAGCTGGGGCAGAAGACCTAGAGAGGAAAATTACTCAGAATCCTGAAGACTGAGGTGGAAATGCTGAGAGAAAGAACCACTGTTGTTCACATAACACTGCGAAGTAGACAGCAGTTGTTCTTTGAAACTTCTGGAAGAAATACAACATATGTTGGATACAATTGTGTTGAAAGAAAAACATCAGTGAAACTGAATTTGACCGTTTGAGTAAAAGTCAGTTTGCTAGTGAGGATCCCTTATAACAAATGATGCTCAGCCTTTCCAGTGCTGCATCCCTTTGATACAGTTCTTTGTGTTGTGGTGACCCCGGCCATAAATTTATCTTCTTGCTGCTTCATGACTGTGATTTTTTGCAACTGTTACGAATCATACCGTAAATATCTGATATCGGACCTCCAAAGGTGTCATGACCCACACACAGGTTGAGAACTACCACCTTATACTGTAAATGAGATCCAGAGAAGTCTGCTCTCAGATACAGACAGGCAGCTTCAATGAGCAGCTTGAGTCAGTGCTTTCACGTTCTTTAAATGCATGGTCTAGGCATTGGGCAGCCTACAACCAGCTGAAGCTTACTCTCTGCTTGTGTTTACTGCTTTCCCTCCTATTTAGGATACTACATTATACTGCATTTGATTACATAGCACCTCATAATACAGAGGCAATATTCAATTTTGCTTAAAGTTACACTTTTTTAATTAGCCATAGTATAAAGTTTTTCTCATTTTTTGACTATGGTTGGAGAGTCTTAGTTTTATTTCTTTACCTTAAAGAACGTTTCAGGGTACTATAAGGGTTCACCTGCTCAGCAGCCAACTTAAATGACAGACATGTGGTCTATATCTGTATCATCAGCAAGTATCTGGCCTTGGTGACCCTTCCACGCAGTAGTGCTCAGAGTGAATAAAATTAACTAAAGATGCCCTTTGCAGAATTGTCTGTTTCTTTTTACACATGTTAATGAGATCTGTTTATTTCTTTTCATATTAATAAAGTGTCACTGTGTTTGGTGCATGTTCATCACGGTATCTTGCTCTTGTTCTTGAGCCTGCCCGTGGACCTATGCATCTCTTTCTGCATCTCTAGACATTCCTGTGTAGAGTCTGCAAACAAAACAAAGATGAAATATTTTCATCATTTTTGTTTCTGCTTCTCCTGCTTCTGAGGCCTTACAGAATTTTTAATATATTTTGTAATTTAGAGACTAATTTGAAGTGAAAAAGTTTGAGAAGATAATAAAATAGCTTCTTATATACTCCCAATCCAATTACCGCTCTCATTAACACCCCAGATTTACTCACTAGGGAGTTTATATTGACACATAGCTACCACATAAGGTCCATACCTTCTCCGTGTTTCCTTAGTCTTTCTTTAATGATCATTTTTCTTTTCCAGCATTCCACCAGAGACTCACACAGAACACTACTGTGTCCGCTTAGTCTGCTCTTGATGCATCATTGTGTAACTGTCCCTCATTTTTTATAATATATCAACTTTCAGGACAGTTAGTGAAGTATTTTATATAGTGTCCTTAAATAAGTCCATCTAATTTTTTCCTCATTATTAAAATTTACTTTTATATTCTGGGAAATAACAAATTTGCTTAGTTCATCAATCACCATAAACCCATACATGTTTATTTTACACTATAGTGTTAGTAGTTTTCTCTGTACACATTCTGTCCATGATATCTTAGATATACACTTTTGACAAAAGAAAATTCCTTTTGACAAGCAAAAGAGAGAACTAAACCAACTTTAAAATATGTATTCCCTCTGAGACACTGTTTTTTGTCCACAAGTAAAGAGAAAAGCAAAGAATCAAATAGAATTTCCAAACCAAAGTTTAGCAAGAAACCTAATTTTTGTTCTGAGTCATCTTTGCATACATGTGTTCACTCTTGATTACTCCAGAAATGTGCATTTTAAGAACATTATAAAAAGTTTTAGAAACTCTTTCGTATAAGGTAAGTTATATCTTCTCAAATGTATTAAGTGTTTCCTTGGTTCGTAAATCAATGAGTTCTTCATTAACTTTCGACAGAACAATATTTGAGAGGTAATTGCTGCTTTAAGTGAATTTTTGCACACTTAAGAGAATCATATTTCTTAAAAGAGAGACTACAGAAAGAAATTAGAACATTAACCTGAAAATTACTCATTCATTTCCCAGCACACTTATCATTAAAACACTTAACAGTATATAAGTTACATTTTTTTATAATGCACAGGCCCATTTTAGAAGCTTTGGGATGAACTTGGCAGGAAATACTTTGAGCGTAGCTAGTACTGGATAATGCATGCGTTTCTGTATCCTGCAAAGTTGATGGCTCCCTCCTGTCATTTTTAAACACTCGAGTACAAACAAACTAAAACATGGTCTATAGAACATTTTATTAGTATAGAACATTTTATTTCCAGCGCATTAGTAGCAGGTTTATAGAAATGTAAAAGTCATAGAAACAAACTTAACAATAAAGTCTCCTGCTCCCAACTCATTCATTCTTACCTTTCCCCAGCAGTCATTTCTTCTAAGCATGAAACACACAAAATCTACTACATATTATCTCGAACAATATATCAAATATCATTAAGATCTAGCTAATCACTGTGCCAGAGGGAAAGAAATACTTTAAAGTCTTATTCAATCAACCTCTCTTTACAAAACAGCTTCTTGGAAAGAGTTGACATTCTTATCTTCATATAGAATGGGATAGAGATGTGCTACAGAAAGATGCTATACACACCAGACCCAGAAGAATCTTCTGCAATAAAAACAGGCCAAGATGCTACAAAGACTTATTTCCTGTTTGTGTTTCAGAATTATTGAGGTTCCCAAAGGTTTAGATGACATGTGCTCAGATGTTTTTCATAGCACAGAAACTGTAAGACTTCATTGTCACCACTAAAGACAAATTTTCCACCATTCCTCCCCATTGGCTTTCTTTTTTCCAATATCTCTTCATTTTCAAGAGAAGATAGAATAATAAAATTCACAATTGCAGGGGGCATTGATTTCAAATCAGTTTGTCAACAACGATAATTCATTGACATCAAAGTTGCCCCCAATTCACAGCCTAAACAATTTCCTGAGAGTGTTTCCAATGATGTGGGTGAACTACTTCTCCCTGCCCTTCTATTAAATCTACCTTCTGTCTTTGTCTTTAACCTCCAGATTTTCATTTGTGTCCACACAGACAAAATGCCACAAGTACACACAGGGCTGACCCTTGAACATCTTTTATGACACCCAAGAATAGCCTGCTATTAAAAAGCAATGGCTGCCTTCCCAGATCCATTTTTAGAGATATGCTTCCTGACACTTCATACATGTGCAATTCTGGGATGATTCTGACTGCTGTGTATTCACTTTTTTTCTCTGTGTTCCCTTGGTAGCACATTCTCTCTGGTTTCACCACATTTCCTCCCGAGTTCTCACCCTTTCTCTCTTGCCATCCTTAAATTTTGCTTTAAGGCTTGTTTTTCTTTCTCACTCTGTGGGGATTCCACAGGGCCACTGACAAACTAAATCTGACCAAAGCCTGTGAATTGTTCATCATGACACCTTTGTAACACAGGACAAGTGTTGGAACTGGGGCTGCTTTGCATGTCAGGGCCAGGATGACACCTTTACAGCTTAGCATCTGTCAGATACTTCATTGAGAAATTCTATCAGCTCTGAATGAAATGCCTGGATCTTCTGTGATGAGGCAGCTAGGAACAAGGAAAAAATAGCTCTATTCACATGTAAAGCTTGCAAGATATTAGTATTTTATAAAAGTGAACACAGACCACACAGGCTATGGATAGTGAAACAAATAAGTTGTAAGTACTCTATATAATCAGAATAGAAGCAAAAATATCTATTTAGATTCATAAATGCATACCATTTGGAAGTGTTAATATTTGTTTAGTCTGTTCTGCTGTTAGTTATATACTGCCATAAATATGAAGAAGGTAGGAAAATGATTTAAAAAAATGAATATTTGAGAAACCATTTAAAAACTTAGACAAAAGGCAGTGTTATTATGAGGATGGCTCAGCAGGTAAAGATGTTTAACACCCATCCTAATGACCTGAATTCTACCCATGGAGCTTTATGGTAGAAGGAGAAAACTGACACCCATAGATTATTCTATGACCTCCAAAGAAATGCTATGGTTCATGCATGGACATGTTTGCACACACACACACACACACACACACACACACACACACACACACACATTAATGTAATAAGTTTTTAATAAGATAAGCTGTTCTAATTTATGAGTTATATAAAACAACACATAGGGATGGAGGGCAGTTTAAGCTTTACCTTGACAGATCCACTGTCTTCTAGACCATAAATCAACAGCATCAATATACAGGGGTTTTCTTAGTGTTTTTGTCCAGTATTAGTATCTAAAACAGAATGCAAGGAGGAGGGCTATTCTTAAAGATTACCTTAAAGGTACCCAAGATGATCTTTGATAAAATAAAGTTAAGTAATCAGTACTTTTATTAATATTATACTCCTTATTTTTATTTTAAAACGTTTTAAAAATAAATGTGCACTATGATATACCCACATTGGAAAATTAAAAATGTCTAAGAAAGTATCTGCAATCAGTAAAGAAAGGTACTGAGCAATTATCTTTGAACCACCAAAACACTAGCTTCTGTCCCATGACTATGTCTGCTAAGATCTGTGGGGTTTGAGCACTGAGTGATCCTTAGTAGGGAAGAGCATGGTACCACCTTGAGTATTCTTCATTCACAAGCTGACTCCTTTGCTCTGGGAACTAGCACATGTGACTTGTTTCCATGGTAACACACAAATTAAGGATCCTGAAGTCAGCTGCATAGAAAAGAAAAAACATACTCTTTTTTTTTTTTTTAAGGAAAACCATTGGCCTAGATTTTAGCAGTTACCATGAATATTGCTGATGTCTGTAAGTACAATATCAAACCTTCTTCATCATGAGCAAGACATTATGATTATACCATATCCTGCAAATTGGCAATAGATAGAACACTGCTGCACCTCTTAAGTCTCTAATATGAGGCTCAGAAAATAAAGGAAGTGTTTTTCATAAGCCACGCACTTGATAGCAGTCTTTTTGTGAACTGACCTGTCTGTCTGGATACCTAATTTTTTTGAATCTGTTTAATAGAAACTGCTTAAACAAAGTCAAAAACAATGGACTAACTCATAATAAAGAATATTAACATAAATGATACATAAATATTTAGATAAAGTCAAAGATTCAGACATCATAGTCTTTAATTTTCAGACAATTCTACTACTCCACAAAACTATATACTTTGGCAGCAACCAACTGTTAAAACCAAAACAACAGACGCTTCTGTGGGTGAGACAGGGGGACATTTTACTCCCTGGAATCAGGCCCCTCTCTGGATACAGGATACTCTCATAGTTAATCTTCACACTGGTCTTTGAAGTTTCACTCTTATTTTTGTATTGAGGAAACTGAGGCTCATTGGTATTAAGTTATCTTGTTCAGATAAATGAAAGAATCAAAATTCAAATCAAAAGAAAGAGCTTGAGTTGGTGCACTCAGTGGAATTCAGAGAGGGGCATATTATGTCATCAGTTATACTTTTCAAATCTCTTTCCAAGGTAGATTGCACATTGGGACGTCTTTTACAAAAACATCTTCTTTGCAATAAAGGACAATATGGACAGTTTAACAGACCAAGTTTTCTGGCTATTACTGGTTCCACAAGAGATAGAAGGGGAGGAAAATGAATGCAGTTGTTTCCCACATAAAGGCCCACTGTGCTTTTAGGACCAATTCGGTTTCCATGCACGTAGTTCAAGGACAACACAGTGCCTAATATAAAGCCCCTTTTTGATTTATGCTCTATTTCCTCTACAACAGATTACAGAATGGCTTTTGTTCCGGATAAAATGAAGATGCACAAGGTACTGTTGTGCTGACCTCCACCAGATGCTAACACTTGCTCCAAATTTATACAGGTTTTTAATTTATAACCAAGTCTGAACGGCTTGTCTGGGACAATTGTCATGTCATCTGAGGTGTGGGACTGAATCCTGTGTTGACATCACCCTAAAACAACTGTGAAAGCAAGGTCTCTGCAGATGTCTTTGAGCTGCTCTCTGTACTCTTCATTTACATGTTGATGAGCTGAGAAGGTACCAAAGAGCATGCTTTCAGTTAGTCCCAACTCCTTGTCATTTCCAGGCACTTCCTTAAATTCAATTAGAGTTTAGTTTAATTCAGAGTACATGAGCGTTCCCATTGCCATAGAACAATTTGTGTTTTCTTTCTTACTGACCATTCACCTGATGTAAGTCTTTACTAATATTAATGGCTTCATATGACTAATATTAGAGAAAGAAATTAAAACAGTACCTTCTATTAGGTGATTTATAAGAGTTCTTTGAATTAATACACATAACATTTGAATCCCCACTGCTTGCAAGCTTCTTCTTATGTGCATATCCTATCATCAATTCCTCTGTGAATAATAATCCAGGCTTTAAAACCTATTAGACTTAAATTTCCAACTACCGCTTCTGCCAATTTCTACTTATGTAAATTTGATGGAAATTCTGGCTTTGTTTGTACCTTGTATGCAAAGGTAATAGCATTAGAATAAGAAATTGTGTGAGGAGTAAATGTGGGGGAAAAAATTATCAAATGCTAAAAACAGTGCCTATTTCTGACATCACAATATACAACAGTGCCCTTCCCTTCCATGGGTCTTCCCAAACTCTGATTTTTTAATTCTACTCTACAACTATACTGATTACCTTACTGCTTCCTAACTAGCACACGTCTCCCACCTTTGCTCCTTGGTATGTCATATACACTGCCTATTACTTCGTCCATTTCACTGAGTCTGAATATTCCTTCCCTGCCCACGTCTCCTTTGGCCTCTTGCCCTTTGACTTCACTCATAAACATCTTTCCAATTCTGTAAATACATCTACTATAACTTTGACATTTACATTTGCATTATGACAACATTTTTATTACAAGCCCTCTTTCACACTTTAGTGTCCTCAGAAGCAGAGTCAGCAGCTTAAATGAAGTTTCTAAGAGAACATGGCCACTGTTTCCACTGTGTATTCATTATTTATGGCATCTCTCAGCACCGAACCCTGGGCCTTGTCTTTGCCCTGCAAATGCCCTCCTTCTGACCTTCCTAGAAGCCTTTCTAGCTCTTTTGAGCATACAGTTCTAACCATAGTCTGGACAAGACTACCCTCACACTCTCAAAGCTGCACAGTAAGAACTGGAATCAGTGTCTGCTTGATAAACATAGCTTAAACAACACGGACTGTACACAGCAGGCACCTGGAGGTGGAGGGGAAAATAACTGAACCTGGGAAGGAAACACAGAGGCCCTGAACTCATTCCTCACCCACTTTATATTTACTTCTGGAAGCCTGACGACTTGGTAGCAATAGATGTGTATTGAGTCCTGAAGGAGATTCATTTTGCCCTTCTTAGTTTTTCATACTCATGTTCTAGGTGAAACACCATGAAAAATGTAGTTTCGCATTAAAATCATGAGTCAAACAGTCTTTCAAAGCATAGGTGATGAAGAACAGCATGAGAGAAGGTAGACAGATTGTCTAAAACTAAGAGCATCCACCTGCCTGCTTCAAAACCAGAGGCCTGCTGCTGAAATTAGAACGTGTGCTGTGGAGGAACTGTATCAGGAAATCTGTTCCCTTGTCAACAGTCCCTGCAGTACGCTGACATGGGCAGATACTCGAATTGATTAACTTCATCTGTGTCACCCACAGAGAGAAAAGTAGTGGTAACTGATGACTTCACCAGTATCCATCTTTTCTATTTAAGGAAGTTAGAAATACACCTTAAGATGGATGCTCAACTAGGTACCATCTATCTTTTGAGTCTAATACATGGTCTGTGGTTTCTTAAAAACCTGAAGTCAAGGGACTTGAGAGGCAGAACAAGGGAGTTTTCCCAAAGATAAGCTTAAAATTTTTGCTGACTTTTTGATAATATAGAAATCTTGGGATTTTCTTAAATGCAAGAGATAGCAGAAACTAAAGAAGAGAAATAGGTTATATTCTCTCTCCCTTCAGACACTATATTTCACATAGCTATACTAACATAAAAGTTTATCAGTTTCTGTTTCTGTCCAACTGTCAATAGTGTGTGTGTGTGTGTGTGTGTCTACAGAGAACAGAGGTATCAGATTGCCCTACAATAGTTGCTGATACAAACAGTTGTGAGCCATCCGACATAGATGCTAGAAATCAAACTCCAAAAATACACTCAAACATAGAATAATCACATTACATTTCAGTAAATGTCCTCAGAGACGCCTCAAGGGAAGGATTCTAGGAAGTATATTTTAGAAGACAACATGATTGCCATTTATATTTGATTTATTAAGTGAGATTAAATAACACACTATGGGGGCTGTATATAAACAAAATAAGATGAAGAATGCCATCACTACTATTTATTTGTATGTATGTTTAGCAAAATTCACAGAAGCAAAGCCCCAGGTCATGTTGCCAAGCAAAGAGTTTGGAAACTCAGCAGTGGAGTATAGAATCTGGAAAAGATACACACATAGAGAAGACTCTGTGGATGCTCCTTATTGCAACAATGTTCCCTGGAAATGACAGGCAGTCATATCTGTCTTTTTTAACCACATTTCCACTCCTGAGTAGTGGTATTGTCAACATATGATATGAAAACCATCAATATATGCCAACGGTGTTTGCAGATGGTGAGAAACCCTATGGCTAAGGCAGAGAAAAAAAAACAATAACAAAAATAAAAACAATCGAGTCGGGAAGTATATCTTGTGCTAAGATGAGTGGAAGAGGTAACCACGGAAAAGTGACTTGAGTAAAACAGAGAAGAAAACTGATCATTTATACATCAGAACCAATATGTCTTATGTTCAGTAAGAGCAAAAGCCTCTCATTTATCATGTACTTTGCATACAAAAATAGTTTATGCACATTATATTACCTGATGTCAGCCTGATGCTGAAGTAAAATTGTGGAGAAACTAGCAGGTGAGGTCACCTCTCAGAAAAGTAACTAGAACACTCAAATATAAAGGGAATTTTCCAAGAATATATTTAACCCAAACCTTCTTGGACCTATTCATTTAAAAGTTTACTAGCTATTTGTTAGGGTCTGCCTGGCACAGCTTTGGCAAGTCCAACTTATAGATTCAGAAATTACAATTGTCTTTGAGAGATATAATGCTCATACTAACCCATACTTAATACAGGTACACAGACATACACATAAAGTCAAACAAGGTAAAGACAATCAGTATTTAAGATGATTGTGCAAATCAAGTCTGTCTCCAGATCAGTTTTATTCATGGACAAGATATAAACTGAAAGAACCTTCAATTTCTATGAAAATTTAAGACACACCAAATCTTCCTTTGGTAAATGAAGAAATTACATTTAGCAAATACTCATTTAACGACCACTGTGCACTGGGAGCTAGGGATGGAACAAGTAAGTACTTCTTACCTGGAAAGAACTCTCAAGCTAAGAAAGTCTACTGGGAGAGATTTGTAGAGCTCAGGACATGGCTGACTAGCAAAGAGGACCATTAAGTTTTGTTTGAAATGGAGAGGTACTTGAAGGAACAGCTCTTGGACAGAAAGAGCTTTATATACAAAATGTGAGACACCTACAGCATTTGAGTAATGGTTCTGAAATGATGGTGTTACATGTAAGCAGGACAGACTAAGGAATTATTCCAGGATCTTATGTGTGGTGTGTGAGAAATCTGAGTGGGCTTGGTAGTCAGTCAGTCCTGCTCATTTTGTTGTCTGTGTAAATCAAAAGAAACATTTTTCTGCATTTGGTCCCCCATGCAAACACTTCCCTGCATCCTTGGTCCTCCCCCTGTACAAACTACACTGCACAACACATCTGCTTCCTCATCAAAGCCTCTGTTTTTCCTCACAGCCCATTGTTCAGCTCTTTCCCTAACTCACCTCAGTACCAGTATTTTCTTCAATATCTATAGATACATTTCCATACTGAAAAACTATACATGTTTAACAACACCACCCCTAAGACTGTTTATTCTCCTTCTTTTCCTCTCCTCCCCTATCCTCCCCTCTCTTCCCCCTCTTCCTCTCTCCTTCCTTCTCTTCTCCCTTCCTCTCTCCTCTCCCTGCCTCTCCTCCCCTCTTCTCCCTCCTCTTTCCACTTCCTATTCAAAGCACACAAATTCTTTAGAATATCGATCTAAATTCTCCCATCATGCACAACACACTCAACAGCTTCTCTTCACCTTTGTTCTTATTTTTGCACTATAAAGATAAATATTAAGGATATATTTGTCATTGTCTCTCTTTCATTAGCCATATGCATTATATAAAATAATTGCTTTTATTAAGACATCTTATACACATATTTATAATATACTTTATTTAGTAATATTTCTCATTATCTCTTCTTTACACAGTAAGATTCAAAACCACACTCTTACATGTTTTTTCTCTAATACATAATTGAGATTTCAATGGTACTGGAAGGAGAATAAGAACAGATAATTGACCGGCTTCTAGAGGCATTGCAGGTGTGGCGGCTCCACCACGTGTCTCAGTCGGTGGCAGAGAGGAGAGAGGCCAGATCTAAGCTTGGTGTTCGGATCCATGAACATCTGAATGATTAATTTTCCCTAAAAGAAAAAGACAAGAAAAGAAAGATATGGAAAGGAAGGAAGGAAGGAAGGAAGGAAGGAAGGAAGGAAGGAAGGAAGGAAAGAAAGAAAGAAAGAAAGGAGTGGGACAAGCCAAACAAAGATGAAAAAAGAAAAAAGCAAGCCTGAGACAATCACTAGTCCAGAACCAGGTAGCCCAGACAGAGAGATAGCCTGAGCATACCTGCCTGTCCCAGATAGGTTCCCAGGCTAGAGGAGGAACAAGAAGCAATAGGAACCTCAGCTGGGACCAAGGGCTCTTGGAGGAAGTGAGCCTGAGACAGACAAACCTCTCATGGGACCACTGGGGCCTGGGCAAAGGGCCAACCTGAGATGACCACACAGCCTGATAAGGAGTTAGACTGAGAAGACCATCAGTCCTGCTTCCTGTGGTCCTGGGAGGTGGGAGTAAACCTAAGTGATGCCTGCCAGGCCATATTCATTTGCAAGATATAGAGTTCCTGAGACCCCCTCCTGAGGACCCCAGGGCGTGGGGGGACAGTCACAGGGGGGTCATTAAGAGAAGCAAGTAAGTGGTAGAGAAAAGGAAGAGAAAAAGAAAAACCAGAAAGATGTGGGTGCAATGAAAGAGATGCAGAACTGGAGACTCAAGGGTGGTAAGGAACAGCCTGATGTAAATAGACAGTGATGTCACCTGGAACCATGGTGGGGTCGTGTCCTGTGCTGCCACCCGAGGCCACCTCTTGGTCCTTGACCCTGAAGCAGCAGGAGTCTCATAGCATCCACGTCCAGGTGGACATCATCACTAGTCTGTCCTGCTTCAAGGGGACATATTGATGTCTGAGGGCTGAGCAGGGTTGACCTCCAACTCTTACCTGGGTATCATGGGAGATCTAACTGGGAGGCATGAGATTAGGGGAGATGACCCCACCCATAGCCAGCTAGAGTACTCAAACATTGCAAAAATTTCAGGTGAGTGGGCACCCAGAGTATGAGTGTGGGAACCCCAGCTTAACCACTCATCTCCCACGCAGTGGCACAGATGAGGGAGAGATACCCCCCTCCCTGCCCCTCACAACCTACAGCAGGTAAGAGATCTTACCTAGGGGTCATGAGAACAGAACTGGCCTTGCCCCTTTCCAGCTGCAGTACTCGGGAGAGGGGCCTGCATCTCACCTCAATAGCACAGTAGAGCTGAGCCCGGCAGCAGAACATGGACAAGCTGGCCCCAAGGATGTGAGCACTGGAGAGCTGGCTCTGTCACTTGTCTATTGTGCAGTGATGTGGGCAAGACACATGTCCCCTTCTTGCCCCTTGCCACCTTGGCAGGCAGGAAAACTCGCCCTAAGGTCATCAGAGCTGGGGAGCTGTCCCTGCTCCTCACCTATCACAGCACTCAGGAGAACACTGCCCCGACCTACCCTGGGCGGCACAGTAAAGCCTTCCCTGCATGTGAGGTTGCAGGTGAGCCAGCCCCAGGGGAAGAGCACAGGAGAGGCAGTCCTGCCCCTTGTCAGCTAAGTGGTGGTGCAGATGAGGAGAAACGCCCTCCTCTGCTCCCTAATTCCTTGCCATGGCAGTCAGGAGAACTGGCCCTAAATCGAGAGTGGGAAAACTGACCAAGTCCCTCACTCACTGCAACACTAGGGAGTTGGGCCTTGCACCTCACCTGGGAGAGCAGGGTAGAGATAGCCGGGGTTGTGGGGATCCCTGAGTGAGCGGGACCTAGAGGGTGTGAGAGCAGGTGAACCAGAAAGCTGAGGAGCTTAGATACCTGTCCCGTGCAGAACCAAGGCTTTAAATGGGCCCATCCACCAACTATCCCATTAATGAGCTGCTGGAGTACAGAAAGGAGTCAGTCTCACAGATCCAAAACGACAGGATCACCATGACACAGGGTAGGAAAACTGTACCTGAGAGGGGCCCCAGTGAGGGTCCAGGGTTAGGAGAGCAGCGGAAGCCCGAGGCCACATACCAGACCAAGGAGTCATGGCCATGAACACTTGCAAGGAGTGTGACCAAAAGGGTGTACTATGGGACACTAACACACTACAGCTTCCACACAAGATTTTTTCTCTCTGTTGAGGAGAAGGTGGCAAAGATGGAGGACAAAAATGGGGAGGGGGTAGATAAGTGGAATTGCATGATGCGAAATTCACAAAGAACCAATAAAAAGTTTTTAAAAATTAAATTAGAAATAAAACAGATACATGCACATTTATGTATCCTAGCAAGCCTCTGTGGAAAGGGCTCTCACTACTGCCATTTTGCAGATGAGGAAACAAAGCACAGAGAGGATCAGTACTGTCTGGAGAGCAGAGAGTCAGAGGGGCAGAAGCAGTGACCTTTAGAGTTCTTCAGAAGAGTCTTGGATGTGGTAATCCTGGATAAATTACTCACTCTTAGCACTACACGACTCTCCTCCTGCTGCCGTGCTCAGTTGGCTCACTAGGAATTCTCTGTCTCCTCCCCTTCTCTTCAGCTGCATATGGCTTTCCTCTGCAGCCCACCCTGGTTTCTCTTTGGCATCCTCCCTTGTCTCTCACACAGACACTTTTTCTGAGATATCTGACACAGGCATCATATTTGTTGGGGGACCTTTAACTCCTACACAGCTCTCTGGCACAATGCCTTACCTAACAAGTCAGATAAAAAAAAAAATTACTGGTTTTATTGGGTACATTTCATTTACATTTCCCAGATTTCCCTCTGTATCCCGTATCCCATTCCCTCTCTGCCTGCTTCTATAAGAATGTTCCCCAACCTCTCACCGCCTCTCGCCTTCCCACCCTGACATTTTTCTACACTGGGCCATCAAGCTTTGGCAGGACCAAGGGCTTTTTCTCCCATTGATGCCCAACAAGACCATCCTATGCTACATGTGCAGCTGGAGCCATGGGTTCATCCATGTGTGCTCTTTGGATAGTGGTTTAACTCCTGGGAGCTTGGGTTGGTTGTTATTGTTGTCCTTATGGGGTTGCAAACCTGTTCAACTTCTTCAATTCTTTCTCTAACTCCTCCATTAAGGGCCCCATTCTTAGTTCAATGGTTGGCTGTGAGTATCTCCCTCTGTATTTGTCATGATCTGGCAGAGCCTCTCAGAAGACAGCTATATCAGGCTCCCGTCAGCATGTACTTCTTGGCATCAGCAATAGTGTCTGGGTTTGGAAGCTGTATATGGGCTGGACCTCCAGGAGTGGCAGTCTCTACATGGCCTTTGCTTCAGTCTCTGCTTCAAACTTTGTCTCCGTATTTCCTCCTGAAAATATTTTTGTTCCTTCTTCTAAGAAAGACTGAAGAATCTGCACTTTGGTCATCTTTCTTCTTGAGCTTCATGTGGTCTGTGAATTGTATCTTAGGTATTCCAAGCTTTGGGCTAATATCTACTTATCAGTGTGTGCATACCTTGGTTCCTTTGGGTTTTTGGAGGGATTGTTTTGTTGTTGTTTGTTTGTTGTTGTTGTGTGTGTGTGTGTGCGTGTGTGTGTGTGTGTGTGTGTGTGTGTGTGTGTGTGTGTGTGTTTGGGGGGGGGCAAGAGATTGGATTACCTCACTCAAGATGATATTTTTTAGATCTAGTCCGATAAATGTTTACTGAGCTAATATATAAGATTATCAAAATACATATTCTAGGACACAATTACAAGTAACAATTTTCACTTTAGAAAAAAAACCTCACAATACCTGCTCCCAAGTTCTTTTATTATTATTATTATTTTATTTAATTTTTACACTCTATATTTTATTCTTTTCCCACTCTATCCTCTGACTGTTCCACATACCATATCTCCTCCTTGCCCCTTGTCTACATGGAGGATGTCCCCATTTCCCAGTTCACTAAACCTCTAAACCCCTTGGGGCTTCCTGTCTCTTGATAGTTAGGTGCATCTTTTCTGAATGAACCCAGACCCCGTAGTCCTCTGCTGTATATGTGTTAGGGCCCTCATATCAGCTGGTGCGTGATGCCTGGTTGGTGGTGCAGTGTCTGAAAGATCTCTTGGGTCAAAAGTAATTGAAACTGCTGGTCCTCTTACAGGGTCGCCCTCCTCCTCATCTTCCAGCTTTTCCCTAATTCAACCACAGTGGTCAGCAGTTTCTATTCATTGGTTGGGTGCAAATATCTGCATCTGACTCTTTGAGCTGCTTGTTGGGTCTTTCAGAAGGAAATCATGATAGGTCCCTTTTTGTGAGTGTTCCACAGCCTCAGTAATAATGTCAGGCCTTGGGACCTCCCTTTGAGCTGGATCCCAGTCGCTGGACCTCCTTTTCCTCAAGCTCCTCTCTCCATCTTTCCAGTTCTTTCAGACAGGAACAAATTATGGGTCATAGTTTTGACTGTGGGTTGGCAACCCCATCCTTCACTTGATGCCCTATCTTTCTGCTGGAGGTGGGCTCTACAAGTGCCCTCTCCCCTCTGTAGAGCATTTCATCTAAGGACCCTTTGGGTCCTGAGAGTCTCTCACCTCCCAGATCTCTCATTCTTTCTGGAGGGTCAACCCAACGTCCTACCTCCTGAGGTTGCCTGTTTCCATTCTTTTGTCTGGCCTTCAGACCTTCAGGTCTTTCTCCCCACCCCACCCAATACCAGATCATGTGCCCATCCCCCATCCCACCCTTGCCCCCTTTCCCTCCAAGGTTCCTCCCTCCCACCTCCCTTGTGATTGCTTTCTTCTCCCTCCCAAGTGGGAGTGAGGCATCCTCACTTTGCTCCCGTGTTCTTATGATAGCCATATGTTCTGAGACGAGGCAACTGGAAGCATCAGCCAAGACATTTTCTTTTTAAAGAATTTTGGTATCAGAACTCCATCTGAAGTTATTGTCCATATGAATGCATTAATTGAAAAGCAAACCTCTAGCAGAACTGGCTGAATCATGCTGGGGTTCAATCATGCACAGATAAGTTAGTACTTGTTGCAAGACATCTTACTTTCCTAGTACAGAGGAGCCTTTCCAAGGAGCACAGTGATCTCTGAACAGAACAGAAAAGGATCAGTCCCGAAAAGGATTTCTATCTAAGAAGTACCAGTGCCATCTGCAGGCAATTCCTAGGTAGTAGTTCTGTTTTCACCCATGGATTGCTCTGCAGTTCTATCAAAAGGCTTTTTTCATGCCTTAACTCTGTGTTAAAATACTGCAGAGAGCATCTTCTATGGAAAGTTTCCATCCACACTCTTGGTCATGGCAGTAGGTATTGTGAACATAAAATAAACCAGGGGCTGGAGAGAAATGGCTCAGAGGCTATAGTCCTTGCTGCAGGACTGGAGTTATCCCCAAAGTGCAGGGTTAGTGTGGCAGCTACCTGTAATCTTAGCACTACAGTGACACGGAATCTCTGGTTCAGGCTGGCCACAGCCTGGGAGAGCTTTCCTCTATATGAGGTGGAGAGCAATAGAAGATACCCAGCAGAGCTGTGAACAAGCATGCTGTTATCTCATCAGCATTTGGGAGGCAGAGGCAAGTGGATGGATGTCTGTATTTTGAGGCCAGTTTGGCCTCAAGAGTTTTAGGCAAACCAATTATTTGTGTATTACTATACAAATGTAATCCAATAATGCCACACTGCATTTATTTTTTAATTCTTTTTTATATTACTTTCTTCACTGAGACTCCCATCTTCTTTTTTTGAACAACTTTATTTTAAAAACCAAAGATAAATGAACAAATTTTAAGCATTTTTGCATAAAAGTATACGAATACATTTTTGTGAGTGCTTGGCTTTTTTGTTTGATAGTGTGTATTAAGGTCTCACTAGCTAAAATGAGCATAAAGTATATATAAAACAGGATTCTTTTAACTTAAATTTATGTTTGTCATCAGTTTTGTTTCACAGGTGGATGAATGCAGTTCTGTGTCATGGTTTGAAATAATTCCTATCTGAGATCTGCACAGAAAACTTAGCAAGTTTTATCTTTGTGAAGCTTTCCAAATTCTCTTATCAACCCTTGTTTTGAAGTCTATCTTGTTTATTTATGTACTTTACAAAGAGTTTCGATGTAGTCACATCTGATCTGTATTTGGCTTACTTTGTTACTCAAGGCAGTTTGTGTACAATTTGTTCTACATGTGTGCTTGTGTCAATTATCACCAGAAGATTTTTCACCAAGCAATGCTATACCTCAATACGACTAAAACAAACCAATCAGGGTCTCTTAAGTTTGAACCAACACTGGTTCAAACTGCCTTCCTACCTCCCACAGATTTCCTTTCTGTAGGCCTGTGAAAATTGCAGAGATATGTACCAGACACATGCACACACGCGCGCGCACACACACACACACACACACACACACACACACACAGAGAGAGAGAGACACACACACACACACACTACCCATACTGCTGTGCTGACTATGCTCTATGCAAGCATGCAAACTCGATTTGGGCCTAAAACATTTTTTTGTCTTTCCTTGAAGAACTTATCCCCACAATTCTGATGTGGGTCTTTAGCAAATCATCTTTATACCACCTCTTTCTCCTCTTTCCTAACCTATTTCCTAACCTATACATTAATTGTGTTCTGCTAAGAGAAATTGAATGCCATGAAAAAACACAGGAGTAAGATCAGAATTTATACTCAACATGTGGTCACCTCCTCACATAGAAAAAGAAGGCCTTTTTGTTGCTTTCAAATAAAAAGTATTTCTGACCTTGAAGAGAATGGAACAAAAAAAATGTTTTTATTTCATATTTGGTTATAAATTGATGGGACAGGTATACCCATCTGTCTAATACTTAATTCATTTCAAAGTTATTCATCAACGTGCAATTTCTAGCTTTATGACTAGACAAAGCATTTTATTTGTGCAATTGAGCCCAGTTGGAGTGTTGCTTTCAGAGGTCCAAGTTTAATGTCCTTCCTACCAGGCAAAGGCAATTACCCCAACAAATATAAAGTGATTGGGAAAGTAGAGGCTCCCATAGCAACAGAACTACCACCTAATGGGCAAACTTCTGAGTTATGCAGAAGTCAATGAGAAATGCTTCTTCATAAGGGTTACAAATTACCATACTAATTCTTCAATTTGTTCTAAATTTCCAAAGACTACAGATAATATGGTCATGTTTTCTGCTTAACCCTCCAACTTGAAGCAATTGCTTTTTTCTACTGTTCCCTCTTCTAAATTCCTTTACCTTGCATAAAATGCAACGGTTTGAAAATTCAGTGTCTTGACAGACTGGTGAGAGTACATCTTTGTGGTCATAACAGTTCCAAAGGTCTCTGGAAAAGCCATTGTCCAAGTTTGTTCCTAATGATTATTTTTTCTATACATTATTTTGGATTCTAAAGATTTTAACTTGAGCCTATCGTGTAAAGCCCATATAAGGCCCGAGAACAGAATAAGATCTCTGAAACTTTAGACTGTGACCCTTTCCATAAACTTTGGATTTTTTTCCTTTGAATTCTTGCTACAGTTTGAGAATTTCATACATGCATATTGTATACTTCCATCAATCCCACCCTCAATCCTCCTCCCTCCCTTCCTCCGTTCCCCTCCCAACTTCATGGACTTCATTTGTTTTTGTTGTTGTCCTTGGTGGTGGTGGTGGTGGTTTGTGGAGTTTTGGTTTTGGTTTTTGGTGTTTGATTTTGGCTCTTTCATTTGAAGGTTTTCATACAATATTTTCATCATGTTTTCCATCTCTCCAGCTCCACCCTGATCTTCCTCACCTCCCTACCCAGTCATTTTTAAATCCAGCTAGTGCTATACATATGGGTATGAATGTAGGAGCATCTACTAGCACTCTATAAAAAAAATTTACAGAACAACCCTTTTATGATTTAAATTTTACAGTTCTTTTTAATTATGTAGTAATTATGGAATTTTGCTGGTAGTTACTAAACAAACACCAGTCTGCTGAAAACTGAACTAAAAATTCTCATCTTGTCTACACTGCTGAGCACGCCATGCATTGGCAATGAAGAAAACTATACGAATTGGTGAAATAAATGAGCTAGAAGAATGTTCTTTGTCTTGTGTTTCATTATAAATTGATGGAGAATGATAACTTGTCCAATATTGACTTCATATTGAAGTTGGTCTTTATCTAATAATTTCTGGTTGCACTACTACACAAAGCACTTTGTCTACACAATGAGCCCTATTAAAGTTTTAGTTTCACATGTCCAGAAAAAAAAATCTTTGAATGGAAGCCAAAAAAAACCTACTTTTCTGTTGAAGAAAATGATTATATATTGAGTATAAATTCTATTTTTATTCCTTCCTAGAAAACTATATCCATGATGTTCTTCAGATTCCAACAATAGGTAAGGGAAAAACTACAAGCAGTTAAAGAAAACAATGGTGGTTTTCTAAAATATGAGAAATATGAGTAAGTCTTCTTTAGATATCATTTCCATGTATGGTACCCCAGAGAGGACTGGGGCTGCAAAGCCTCCCCTCTGATCTCATCACAACAGAATACAAATTTCAGCACCTCTCTCGTCCTGTCTCTCACATTCTTTCTGCCCTTATTTCCCAATGAAAATATCTGTCAACTATGAAACCAGTATGAGGAGCACCACGCTTTGACTTCTCTTACTATTTAATATTCTTGTTTTGAGATTTGATTTGTTAAACTCACCATCTCTGAAGCACAAAATGTAAGTTGAGTTATATTTCACGATGGAGTAAGGATCAGAGAAAAACTTGGTTCTCGGAGAATCTCCCATTTTTTACTTAGTAAACTTCATAATGACTCTTCCAACTACTTAGGAATGTTATGGTATGATTATTTTGTGTGTGGTGAATTAAAGATTAAAACATGATTAACATTAGTGAAAATACACAGATGTGTCTTATAAATTCACCAAATAACTTATCTAAGATACTGTTGATAAAAACATACATTAACTAAAGTGTTCATTAGAACTAGACAAAAAAAATTAAAGATTCTGTATTCTGCTTTCACATTCTAAGTTTAGAATGAATATTTTGCCATTGTTTTTCACTGTTTCACAGCAACAACAGGCATAAATAATGAAAAGTAAGTCATTCAGGGTTGGTGAGATGGATGATGGGTAAGGCACTTGCCATGCCTATTGATCTGAGTTTGATCCCAGAAAACCGTGTAATGGGAACGATCCACAATGTTGTCCTCACGCATATTATATACACATGCAGAAATAATATTTATAATAAAAATACCTGCTGGAAAAGATTGGCTCAGAGGTTAAGAACACTTGCTGCTGTTACAGAGAGTTTGCATTCAGTTCCTAACCACATGTTGGACAGCCCACAGCCACCTGCACACACACACACACACACACACACACACACACACACACACACACACACCCCTTAAGAGGTAGAACCTAGTAGGAACCCTTCAATTCACTGAGAACATACCTTCTGAGAGTGCCATACAGTAAGTGATTTCAGTCCTTTGTATATCCCTGTGACTTGTAGCCGTCATAGGCCCCAAGTTAATAGAAACAGCTCCTTATTATAAAAATCCTCCAAAATCAGCTTTTGCTCTTCATGGCTATGAGAGGGTTGTCTCGGAAATTGTTATAGTGGAGAAAGGATGATGCTTTCTCCATCTTTTCCTTACACCCAGACATAGGCTTCCTTATGACCTCCAAGTCTAAACCCTGGGAAGCAACAATAATGGAGCTTTTCACACAAGCAAGCCTCTGTCTCCTTCTTCTACTACCCTGGGTGTCAGAGAAGAACACACTCAAACGCTCCTATTTGTTGCAATCAATTATAGCATAGAAGCTACAAATGCCCTCTGTATTTGTGAAACTAAGAAAGCCCAGCAAATAATCTTCTCTAAAAGAAAACTTAAGCAAACTTATACTTTCTAAGAAAAAACTTTCATACCATGGAAGAAAATGCTTTAAGCTTATTCCTCGAGTCTGGGGATATTTTTGCCTGTGCTAGGCAAAAATAGACAAATGTAAGAGCCCAAGTCTACAGATAAAAACATCTTTTCCAGCATAATGAAATCCTATCATTATCAAACAGTGTAGCAGTAAATATTAAACAGGAACCACAACTCGCTATAGCCGGCATCATAGAACCATATGGCTCAGCGGGGTATTCCCATCTCAGCCTGTTCTCATCCCAGCAGCTACCCTCCTGGCTGTCTGCTGCCGCTACTCTCTGGTCCATAGTGGTGGCGATCTCTCCACCACTACGACTAGCTCCATCTGTCTCTTAGCTTTCCATTGGGGACCCTGCTCCCATTCCAGGTAAAATAAAGACTCTAAAGGTCCCAGCAGTGACTGCCCTCTTTCAGATCGCAGCCCCACCCCAGCCCCACCCCAGCCCCACCCCACCCCCACCCCAGCCCCACCCCACCCCCCACTCTGCTCACATTTCCTGCAACTGCCTGCCCCCTGCAGGCACTGTCACAATTCCCAATAGTCCAACAAAATCAAAACTCCAGAAACTTGCAATTTAACAATCATATATATCTCAGCAAATTCTCACTCCACAAGACATCCATACAATAAACTCAAATTCAATTGATATGATAAAATCATCCCACATAGACAAGACAAATTGTTCTATAATAAATAATCCATCACTTATAAGATATTCATAGCTATCTTTGGCTATATAAAGCCACACAGAGACTGATCCTCTTCATCCTCCTCTATCTTTCCCCCCTCTCTCTCACTTGCTCTGTGTGTATGTGTGTGTGTGTGTGTCTGTCTGTCTGTCTCTCTCTCTCTCTCTGTGTCTCTCTGTGTGTGTCTCTGTGTGTGTCTCTGTCTCTCTCTGTCTCTCTCTGTCTCTGTCTCTCTCTCTCTCTCTCTCTCTCTCTCTCTCTCTCTCTCTCTCTCTCTCTCTCTTCTCTCTTGGCTTCTCTCCCCTTCCATATCTATCCCTGCCTTACTTTTTCACTGCCCAATCACAGGCCTTGCCTCATCTTGTGCCTGCCCTCGTCTGTATATCAACAAAACAGTAATAATAAGATTATTTAATTCTATCAGATACTTTATACAAACTTATTTTATAGTTTTCAAATAAATTGTTGATATCAAACAACAACTAATTGGATAATTTCCAAACCAGCAGTAATGAGTTAGATTCAATCTACAAGCCACAAAGAAAAAGAAAAATAGCTATTTAAATGTAAAAACAGAAACCCCAGGGCTTTGGTTTGAGTGTATACTGCCCAAATAAATATGTACTTGAAGGTGTTCCCTATGAGGGGTACTCGGGATTAGGTAAAGTCATAAAGATGGGGTCCCTATGGTGATATTATGGGCTTTACAAAAAGAGAAAAAAAAAACCTGGACCTGCATGTTTGCTATCTTCTGCCATACACAAAATTTCACATAGTTAGGGAACAAAGAGACAATTCAAATAGACAACAAAGTATGCAGTTTGAGTACCAATATAGTATAGCTTCTACATGGAAGATTTGGCAAGTGAGAGAAGGTTTGAGTTTAAACGTTAGAGTATGTTGCACGGTGCAGAGAACTGATGATGCTCATATGGTGACTGCTGTGGAATTAAGTCATCTATTTGCACAGCCAGGTCATTCATCAAGGATGCCAAGGTGGCCTTCTCCTGGGAACCTTTCACACTAAATCACTAATCTAGTTTTGTAGTTGTTGGCTTCCTTCACAGTAACAAAAAAAAAATTCTTTACTTTAAAAATTTTAGTTTATTTCTTTGAGTGACCATTAAGATAATTATAAACCACAATAAGCAAATGTAATCCATTTTTTACTTAAAAAGCAACCCTGTATCCAGTTGCTGCATGAGAGAAACTTGGAGATTTAAAAAAAAAGCAAAAAACAAAAAACTAGTCAATTCAAGAAACCATGAAAATGAAGAATGCTAATGTTTAATTAAATGATATAGAAAAATAATCAAAGTTCATTGTAATTAGTAATTTATATTTACTCTGCACCAATATTTTTCCAGGATTTAATAATGAATAAAATTAAAGCAAATGAATGAATGAATAGAATTTAGTAACATTAAGTGCAGTCTTATTCTAGTATGCAGAAAGTGGTCAAAGGGTATCATTGGGAAATAATTGGTATAGTATCTGTCACAACAATAAGACCTTGGTGAATAAGACATAATGTATGGTTTTCAACAATACTGAACCTCCTAAAGTACAGAGCAGCCAGACTTCTGCTTAAGATACTGTAAAACCTAATATGGTTTTTGCCAGAGCTACCTGAGTACAGGCACTTGAGAAAGTCGCTGTGTAATTCTGGCAGTTTACTCACTGTCAAATACTGATTTATCTCAAGGGGCCTGGAGCATGGGCTGCCTCCAAGGGGAGCTGGGGAGATGGCTCAGTAGAGGAAATACTGCTTGCACAAACATGAAGACTTGAATCCAATTCCCTAGACATCAAGTAGTAGCTGTACTTGATCCTGCTTCTCTATGTTCCCAATGTTCCTACCAAGAGGTGGGAGGTAGAATGAAGAGACCAGACCGTCTCTCCCAGCATCAGGGAACTGAAGGCACAAAGATATTGTTTATGGTCATTCACCTTTGTAATCTGCATTAATTGTAAAATAAAGTCTACAGAAGGCCACACACAGGCAACTTCATCCTCTGTAGGGACCTTGATTCTATTTTCCTCAAAACCTTTGCTAATAGGCTCTTAATGACTACTAGAATTTTTAAAATAGAGATTTTTTTTAAATGAAGCTGTTCCAAATGAAATCAGTCTAGCTATCTAGAATAATTCATTATTCATAGCAGCGTAATAACAGCAGGAAAGCCCTGCCAAGCTCCTTGAAAGCTAGCCAGAAGTTAGCAGGTAAGTGTTCCTTTTAGTCATCCGTCGATACAGGTGTTAGAGTTTCTGGAAGCTTTGTTCTCTGAGGGAAAACATTTCGTGGAATCTGAGAGAGCATCAGGCAACCATAATGAGCCTGAGACCAGATGCCAGCCAGAATCTCAGGCCAGCTGCTGCCTCCTTCTGATTCCAAACAAAGCCCTTCCCTCTGAGAGCACTGCTCCCTGGTGGAAGAATTGTGGTCATGAAGAACTGTGCAAAGTCACTTCTGGTGCTGCTTAAATGTCCTACAGGGTTGTAGCAAGGCTGAGTGACAGGGTCTTGGGAGAGCTTGGGGTCTGTCAGAACTTAGAGAGTAGACAAATCTGAAAAGTAAGCCTGGTGGATGTTGAAAAGTTTAGGAAAACATCAATGTTCTAAAAAGTTTCTTGGGACTTCAGTTATGTTTTATCCCTCCATGAGAGGATCCTGGGGTAAAAAAAAAAATTCACACCAGAAAAGCAAACAAGCAAGTTAGAAGCTCATTTCTTCTGCGCACCAGTTCTGTAGCTTTGGGCTTTTTATATAACCCTCACTATTACTGATAGAAATAGAATCTATGCCATTGTCTTGCTGTAATGATAGATTGAGATGACACGATAAAGTTCTTAGTATGATATCTAAAATGTACCACTATGCAATAAATGGCAATGGTGTTGGTTTAGACAGCAATGTAACATTGTTTGGACAAAGAGGTAAATCTGTTTTGCTTCCACATAAAAGAAGGGTTGGGATAAGAACCTCACACTATAGCTGTTGTTGTTCCACCAAAGTAGTAATGAAAGTCCGGGCCCAGGGAAATTTCACAGGCCAGATAACTAGAGAGGCTCCAGCTATCCTGGTATGTGTAAGTTATAAAAAAACAAAAACGACAAAACAAAACATGGAGAAGGAAGTGGGAAACAAAGACCGAACAGTGGCTTCTCAAGGACCTTCTGGTTCTATCAAGTTTCCTCTGACCTCATTTTGCTATTGCTCATTAGCCCACAGGCTGATTCAAGTCTTTAGTTTAAGACAAAAATAGAAGATGCAACATTTTAGCCTCCCGGTGAAGACTGAGTTTCTATCAATGTAATGTAGACATTTGGATGTGGTGGAAAATTAGCAGACAATCCCACATGTGCTATATCGTCCTCACCCATCACATAACTGCTGTGGAAAAGAAATGAGCTTCCATTTTGTTTGTATATGATCAATCTATCTGTATTATTTGTCTCTCTGTGTACTCACACACATATAAACACACACACACACACATACACATACACACACACACATACATACACATATGTGAGGTGTATTAGTTAGGGTTTTACTGCTGTGAATAGACACCATGACCAAGGCAACTCTTATAATGGCAACATTTAATTGGGGCTGCTTACAGGTTCAGAGGTTCAGTCCATTATCATCAAGCTAGTAATATGGCAGCATCCAGGCAGGCATGTTTCAGAAGGAGCTGAGAGTTTTATATCTTCATCTGAAAGCTCACACCCACAGTGACACACCTACTCCAACATTGCCACACCTACACCAACAAGGTCATACCTTCTAATACTGCCAATCCATGGGCTGAGCATATAGAAACCATAACATGGGGGAATTAGTCTAAATAGAAATTTGAGGCAGAAACAAACATAAGCCTAACAGCAATTCCAAAGGTATTATGTGACGCCTCCTTGTTGGCATAGCAGTTGTCCTGCCCACCGCTAGAACTCACAGACCATGTGCCCACTGTAATGCCTCTTGCTCTTTATTTCTCACCCACCCCACAGCTCTGCCACTTCACCTCAGCAGAGAAGTTAAGTCCTCATTTCCCTCAACTATTGTGATGAACTTCATCTTTCTGCTTCAGAATGGCCCTTCTGCCATCCATTTGCCACACAGAAAGTCTCATTGTGTCCCACTTGTTCTCTGGACAGCTTCCCATCACACCCTGAGAAGGGCACCAGCAATTTGTCCTACATGACCTCATGTCCTCAGTACCTCCTAAGTCTTTCTCTTACCTCTCCTTACCTTGTTCATGAATCCCCCACAAGAAAGCCTCCCAGGGTGTAGGGAACATTCCTTCTCAGTCATTTTCCCTCTGACAACCGTTCTTCCCTAGTTTTCAAAGTGGCTAGTTCTCTTCCTTCTTCAGGATCTGCTCAATTTCCAGATCAGTAAAACTTTCCTGGAAATATCAGGGCTTTCTTTCAGACTTCCCATCCATCCTCCTGCTACTTGAAACCTTGGTACTTACAATGCATTCTGCATTACAGACACTGGGCACTTACTTGTTACTAGAATATGAATATAGGCTCTGGGGAGGAAGGTTGCTGTCTGTTTTGATTACTGCTCTATCGTCACAGCATACTGCAAACCACATACTGCAAACCACACTTGCTCACTAAGTATTTGCTATGTAAATTGTAGAAGAGCATTTTCTCATAAAAAGCACCTTTAGCTAGTATTTGCAAATCTTCAGAAGTCCTGTGGTAGTTTGAATAGGAATGGCTTCCATAGGATTATATATTTTAATGTTGGTCATTAGAGAGGGATGGGATTGCTTGACAGGGATCAGGAGGTGTGGCCTTGTTGGAGTGGGTGAGACGTGTTTCACTGGGGTAGGGGGGTGGGTTAGGGGTTTCAAATGCTCAAACCAGGCCCAGGCTCTCCTCCCACTGCCTGCAGATCTACATGTAGGACTCTCGGTTACTTTTACTACAGCATGCCTGCCTGGAAATTGCCATACACCCCACCATGATGGTAATGAACTAAATCTCTATTGTAAGTCAGCCTTAATTAAATATTTTCTTTTATAAGAGTTGCCATGGTCAAGTCTCTTCACGGATATAGAACATTGACTAAGACAAGTCCTATCTACATCAAGTGGCTTCTTAAACTATTTTCCAAAAACAAGTAAGTTTCCGGGTTTGTTTTAATTGCTGAAATTCTTAACCTTTTTTATTATCTTTATTGGATATTTTCTGTATTTATATTTCAAATGTTATCTCCCTTTTCCCCACTTCCATTCCGCATCCCCTTCCCCTTCACTCCATGAAGGTGCTCCCTCTCCCAACCACTCTCTCTCTCTCACCTCAGCACCTCTGCATTCCCCTACACTGAGAAAATGATCCTTCTCTGAACCAAAGTCCTCTCCTTCCATTGATGTCAGAGAGGTCTGTCCTCTGCTACATATGCAGCTGGTACCATGGGTCTCTCCATGTGTACTGTCCCTGGAAGCTCTGGAGGGTTTGTTTGGTTTGCAAGGAATGTGCTGTCAGCTCTTAAGTTTTTAAGGCTGGAGAGATGGCTGAACAGTTAAGGAGACTGCTGCTCTTACAGAGGACCTGAGTTCAGTCCATAGTACTCAAATGGCTGCTCACAGCCATCTGTAATCTCAGTCTCAGGAGATCTGATGTCCCCGTCTGGCTCCTAAGGCACCAAGCCTGCATATGATACACATGATATTCATATAATTCCGGCAAAAATAAAATTAAAACGGGAGAAAAAATAAAACAGCTTATTCACATATTCAGATCTTATCCACATGCCATTGTGGAAGCCATGAGAGAGTATTGCTCTGATTCCCCCTAAAGTAAGAACACAGGATAAGAGACGTAGTTAGATAACAACCTTCACTTCAGAATCCACCTCAGCATTACAGGAACGATCTTCTCGCAGCCTGTAAGCAAACAGGGCATGACTACTATATGATCGTGTGCAACATCTGGGGGACAACAGCTGCCCTGGCCTTGCATTGTTCTGGCTGAAATGTGCTCAGCACAGCACTGCACTGTGAGGCTCTTCCACCCTGTCCTTCCCTGCTCCCCTCACAGATGGTGCATTTGCAGGATTCCCTGTGGGCTTCCTCGCCCTCCGCTTTTATCTGCCTCAGACATTTACATAGCAAATCTCTTGTGCTTCAAATTCTGAGTAACTTCTGTTCAGAGGATCCAGTCTGATAATTTTTCAGACATTTCACTTGGATACATGACAGTGAGCTTGCATTCAATATGTTCAAAATAAACTCAAGAGGATCTCATGAAACATGGTCCACAATAATGTAGCTCATAATATCAGGGTCCTTGAAGACTAAGATTTTAAGGAGAGAAAAACGACACAAGGGTATTCAAAGCCCTGTAAACTTCCTCTTTCATGATTGACTAAGAATAGCAGCATTCCAAGACCAGGACCTTTCTGAAAAGACTTACTTCCTTGAGTAATTAAATTAATCAGATATCAGAGACAGGCTTTTGTGCAAAAGCTCCAGGGGTATTTTTATTTGGTTGGTTGGTTGGTTGTTTTTGTTTGTTTGTTTGTTTGTTTATTTTGGGGGGAGTTGTTTAGTTTTATTTTGATTTGTTTTTTATTTTTGTTTTTGTTTTCTAAGTAACCATTTTCATGTGCACCAGGTATGTAGATGTCCATGTAGAGATATGCAGTAATTTGGGCAAGTGTATGTAGACATGTGTGAGACTGTGTAGAGGCCAGAACTTGGTGCTGGCTCTCCCTCAATCACTCTCTAAGTCCGTCATATTTTGAGAGAGAGTCTCTCACTGAAACTGGAGCTAATTGATTTGGTTAGGCTAACTGGCCTGTGAGTCCCAGGAATCAGCCTGTCCCTGAGACCAAGCACTTGTGTGGGTGCTAGGGATATAAACTCAGCGCACACACACACACACACACACACACACACACACACACACACACACACACCCTGCTTCTGCTGTTCTTTACCAGTTGAGGCATCTCTCTAGCCCAGCAAACAACCATTTTAGAAAACAATGTCTTAGAGTAATTTTTCACCCTGGAGTTTACTAAAAACAGCAGTGGGAAATTAAGTTCTAAAGACTCGATTTGGGTGGACTGGGGCTATGGCTGACTAGGGAGAATGCTGGTTAAGCACGCCCAAAGCCCTGGCCTTGATCTCCAGCCTAGCAAAAATAAAACAATATAAAAGTAAGCTAAACTAAAGGGATTTGGGAGCTGGGGCAGTAGTAGCTCAGTGATAAAGGTCCTCTTTAGTATGCTTTAGGCCCTAGGCTCACTCCCCAGCAGCAAAGGGGGAAAACTGAGACCCAGGCTAAGTTAACTTCTACCTGGTTATTTATTAAAGGAACGTAAAGTAATGACAATCTTTAACTTTTATTGACTTAAGCATTTCTTCTATATTTTAATCCAAAATTGGTTACATACATAATAAATGATGTAAGCTGTCTGGGGCTAACACTCTTTGCTGTTCCACAGATGAACTGTGTGCTATGTTTGATCAAGTCACTGTTTAAACGGGACTGACATTTCCTGCCTGATGTCTTACCTTTGTTTAGAGGCTTAAAGAGCACTTGTGGAAGTAGCTCCTACCATGCCACAGTGGAGCACTATTTCTAAGGCTTTATGGGAACATGTGCGTAAGATGTTTCACACATTGTTCTAGTGAGGAGAAACAGTGTGTTTCCCTGCTGAAGTGAATCTTTCCTTCAGATGTGAATTTTTCCCAGGTAGTGCATTTTGAGAATAAGAAAATGTCTGTCAAGAGAAAACATGTCAACTCTGAAGGTCCTCAGAAAAACGTACAAAGCAGGCTCCAGTGGACACTCTGAGCTTCAACGCAAGAAACTCAGCTAATTTTAGAAATAGTCATAGTTTTTGTTTTTGTTTTTTAAAGCCAAGTATGGGTATGTGACAAGAAATATTTCAAAGAGATACGTAATTTTTAAAGGCCAGATACTAATTTAAAAAAATAAGAAAATTCATCTCTTAAGAACTAGAAAAGGCAGAAATACACAGAAAAGAAGTCAAACCCATTCTGAACCATCTTGCTGAGGTCTTAGTGCTGACACACATTGTCACTGATGTGGAGAGACAGTTTCCAAAGCAGCAATCTCACTGTTTCCCCCCATCAAAAATGTATCATTGAATTTCAAGGAGCAGTACAGAAAATTTTCATGGCATAAAATTATTATCATATAAATCACATATAATGAATTTTTTTTCAGATGGCTTTCACTCGGCTCTTAGGCTTCCTTAATGGATACAACTCTGAAAGACAAGACAATGTAGGTGCTACGTGCAGGAGATAAACGGTATTAGAAAGGTAAATTACCCAAAGGAATGGAAAACAGTGTTGCTCGTCCTTACAGCCATACTCTCTGTGCTGGAAAAAGACAAAGACTCCACAGAACAATGTTCCTGACAAGGAAATAGGGAGATGACTGGTGACGGACTGCGGGCCAGAAGAATAGACGTGAGCAGTGGAGAGTACCCCAGCTGAGGCTGAGGATGGCTGTCTTCAACTCGTGTGTATGTGTGTGTGTGTGTGTGTGTGTGTGTGTGTGAGAGTGTGTATGTGAGTGTGTGTGTGTGAGTGTGTGTGTGAGTGTGTGTGTATGTGTGAGTGTGTGTGAGTGTGTGTATGTGTGAGTGTGTGTGAGTGTGTGTATGTGTGAGTGTGTTGTGAGTGTGTGTGTATGTGTGAGTGTGTGTGAGTGTGTGTGTGTGAGTGTGTATGAGTGTGTGTGTATGTGTGAGTGTGTGTGTGAGTGTGTGTGAGTATGTATGAGTGTGTGTGTATGTGTGAGTGTGTGTGTGAGTATGTATGTGAGTGTGTGTGTGTATGTAAGTGTATGTGTGAAAGTGTAAATGTGTGTGTATGTGTGAGTGTGTGAGTGTGTGTGTGTGAGTCTGTGTGTATGTGAGTGTATGTGTGAGAGTGTAAGTGTGTGTATGTGAGTGTGTGTGTGTGAGTGTGCGTATGTGCGTGTGAATGTGTGTATGTATGTGAGTGTGTGTGTGTGAGTATGTGTGTATGTGAGTGTATGTGTGAGAGTGTAAGTGTGTGTGAGTGTGTGTGTCAGTATGTGTGTGAGTGTGTGTGTATGTGTGTGAGTGTGTGTGAGTGTGTGTGTATGTGTGAGTGTGTATGTGAGTGTGTGTGTGTATGTGTGAGTGTGTGTGAGTATGTGTGTGTGTGCACGTAACTGAAAATGATTCTGTAAAATATATCCAGTTTGCTATTACTAGAAATTATTTTTAATTTAAAAGTGAACCAGGTTGTCTGGTGGTGGTTGTGCATGGCTTCCCAACAATTGGGAGGCAGAAGCAGATAGATCTCTGAGTCTAGGCTAGCCAGGGCTACCTAGAGAAACCCTGTCTCAAAGAGAAAAAAAAGTCAGGTTCAAACCATTCCACCTTCTACTTACTACAAGTCACCATAGAAAAGCCAAACGAAAGAAACCTAAAAACACCTGTAGTACTATAAGGATATTCTTCCTAGTTTTTTAAAATTAGTATACAAAGCAAGCATAGCAACAAGTTTTGCCACAACATTTTCATACCTATTGTGTGTGTGTGTGTGTGTGTGTGTGTGTGTGTGTGTGTGTGTGTGTGTTGCACACAGTCATGTGCTAATAAGCTCATCTGAGCAGATGCAGAAACCAGAGGCAGACTTGAGGTGAGTTCCTCTATCAATCACCTCTCTTGATGAGACAGGATCTCTAACTGAAGGTAAGCTTGCTATTATGTTTATATTGACTGGTCAGCAAGCCAGTGGATCTGTGTTCCTATCAGTCACCACCAGCAATGGAGTTATAGCCACACTATGCCACGCCTGGCTCTTCCATGGGTACCAGATATCTAACCTTAGGTTCTCATGTCCATAGTGCCAGCACTTTGCCCATTGAGTGATCTCCTCACACAGCCCCACATACTTTGCTTTTCTTTCTGCTCCTTTCTCTCAGCCCCAGACAACCCCACTCTCTACTGCTCTCTGTCTTCCCCAGGAGAACATAAACTCACACACACACACAAACACACACACACACACACACACACCAACAGCACTACTACCAGCACCTCCCATCTCTCCATCCCAAAGCTGACTTTAGCCCCATTACAAAGGGAAAGAGTGGGAAAAGAATATGGAGGTTGGATCAAGGTTTATTTTAACTTGTGTAAGAGCAGAAGCATTCTCCAAAAAGCAATAGCAACAAAAACTTTGATTATATATATATATATATAGATAGATAGATAGATAGATAGATAGATAGATAGATATTGATATATGTATTGATATATATGATGTATACAAATCATTCCATTTTTTTTTAATTTGCACAAGCTGAAGTGAATACATACAGGACACAGGACCTGTATCTAGTGTCCAGAAAACCTTCAACAATGTTAAACATCAGTACTACAGGAAGCATAGCTTTTGTCACTTCTCTTATAGTGAGTGGAGACTGAACTTCGTATTGTCATGCTGGATATTTAAATGTGTGTTTGTGTACCTTACATACACACAAGGTCAAGTTTCAGAACCTAGAACATATGACCTAGAGAGAATATACAAGCAGCACGTGAAACTATGACAAAGATGAAAATAATAAAAAAATTAAATCATAAGGTACAAATCACAGAGGAGGAAATCTGAGAAGTCTGGGATTCAGGAGTTCTTGGAAAATATCAACCTGGTTTCAAGATGAAAGTTTGTGTGAGGGTGAGCTGTGACATTAAACCTAACAATTTGAAGACTGAACAGACTGGCCTTGTTTCTCAATGGACAATATTGGTTTTAACCCCCTTTGAGCAACAGAATCAGATCAATGTAGAACAGCCCACAGGGGGAAGGTAGCTGAGCTGTTCTACAAAGCCAAGAGTCAGTTTCAAAACCAAACAATGTGTTCATCTTTCTGTCTACTTGAGTTTCTATTGTGGATGTAACATGTACTAGTTTTGAGTTTTACGGGACTGTAGAGTACTCTGAGAAAAGCACAGAAACGTTTTCTCCAGGAAACCGCTGCCAAATTCTCACACCTGTCGGAAATGAGTCTTCTTGGTGCCTCACAAAGAAACACAACCAAAGTAATATTACCCTGTGTTTTCTGAGATAGGCTGTCCTCATCAGGAATAATCTACACAGCAGATTCCGTACTTTAAACAAAATGTCCTCCTTGGCATTTCTCCCTTGTCCATGTATTTACAGAGCTCCAGGAAAAGGTGATGATAGACAGATAGACTCCCTAAATCTTCAGTAGAATTCACCTCTGGCTGCTCCCCAGGGACTGATGTGGGATGGTACAATTTGAGGACCAAAAGAGAAATGGAAATAGCTGGCTGGAGTCCTGAAGTGGCTTGGGGGACAGCAAGAGAAGACCAACCACAAACAGACTGAGTTTCTCTATTTTACTTGCAAAAATGTGGGGATATCGTTAGGAAGATTTTGCTAATTGGAACTCACTATGATGAGGAAGGTATGCCTGATGCTTACACAATAAGCCACTTTATCAAGGGTAAAAACAATGTTAAATACATGCAATTTTTCCTTAAAAGGGAAAATGACACATAGGCCTAACCAGTGAAAGAAAGAAGATAAGGAAAAATCCTTGACCCCAGTATGAAATTTGAGCAGCAATCTTGTTTTCCCCTCTTCTAGACAAAAATGTTAGCCTCTGTTCATCCATGTATGAAAAATTTCACTCATGATATAACCTACTGAAGGCCTTTAGCAGGAAAGAAAGCAGTCCCAAAAGATATACGCTCAAGTGATTGTAAACAAAAAATAGAAACTTTGCAAATATGTTGAGGCTCATCCTAAATGTACTATAGGTTCTTAATCCAGTGACTTCCTTGTATGTATAGCAAAAAGGGAAGAAACAGAGGTACCATATCAGCCTGTTTTATTGATCTAGTGAAATACCTGAATCTGTAAAGTTAATAAAGAAAGGAGGCTTATGTAGATTACAGTAATAGAGGATGGAAATCCAAGATGATCCAACTCCATTGTTCCAACCTCTGGCAAAGACTTCCTTAAATGGCTCAAAACATGGCTGAGAGCAACATGACCAGAGATTATGTGACAGGAAGTGATCATAAAGAGAGGCAAAAAGTCAGGGCCCAGACTTGATCTTCCATAAAACCTTAAGACTATCAAGAACTAAGATCACTTAAGAACTTCACTATAGCTGGCCTGGTACATTCTTTCAGTGACCAAATTACCTTTCAGGCATCCCCATTCTTTAAGAGTTCTGCCACCTAACACCAGTACCTTAGGAATCAAGAGTCCAGAATATAACCCCCACTTGACTCCACCTTGATTTCAGGAGAATGAAGAGGAAGTGCATAGGGTTCTATGAGGGATGCTCAGGCCCAAAGCTGGGACATAATCTCCCTCTTCTCAGCCAGATCTGTGCACCTGTAAGTCACCTAAGAGTCCTGGATGGTAAAGGCCAAGGAGACTTTACCAAAGGATCCAGGTTCTCACTCTGCAGCCCTGAGTTGCCTGTATCCTGAAATGGAGACCAGAATGTATTCGAAATCACATAGATTGCCTGAGCCCCCTAAGTGCTAGGATGAAAGCCCGATCCCATTGCATCAAGCTTGAATTAAAAACAAAACTTTTATCTTTTAATTCTTCTGCTGACATGAAATACAAATGAGACATGATTAACCCATATTCACACCAAAGCAGACACACAAACGTTATATGAAGAATGTTATATGAAGGTCGAAGCAGAGCATAGAGCTAATAGCTGAAGGACACAAATAATTGATCCTACCCACTATAAGCTTGGAGAGGAGCCTAGAGCGAACTCTCCTCAGACCCTTCAGAAGGAGCTAATCCTGAGAACAGCCTTCTGGCCTCCAGAAGGTGAGACAATAAAGGTCTGTTGTTGTCAGCTACTCAACTTAGCTTATGCTCTCACTGAAGCATCCACACAAAGAGGGCACAGCAGCCAATAGCAGCCACCAATTCTAATTAACTTTTATTCTCATCTCTTCTGAAAAGGTTCCAATTTCTCTTGAAGTATGATGATAAAATTTATATTTGCTGTGGTGGGGAGACAGCTTCTATCATCTGAACTCATAAACAGTGTGATGACTTTGAGTAGCAAACAACAAAACTAGCTCAGACCAGTATAAGCAAGAAAGTAAAAACATACTGCAGAAGCGAGGAGGAATTTTAAGGGCACGTAGTCACGTTCATTACGCCATCTAGAACACTGTTTCTCAACCTCTGGGTCATTGTCCTTTTGAGGGGGCAGGCCTTTTTCCTGGAGCTGTCTAGACTACCAGAGAACACAGATATTTACATTAAAATCCATAACAGCAACAAAAGTTACAGTAATGAAGTAGCAACAAAAATAATTTTATGTTTGGGGGTCACCACAACATGAAAGATTTTTTTTCTACTTTATTTTTTTAAAAAAAGATACATGTACAGATTTTTAAAAGAATTTTTGCATAAAACTATATGAATATATTTTTGTCAGTACTTTATTTTTTTAAAGGTTTGACAGTATGCATTGAAACCTTACTAGTTACAATGAGCATAAGTACATGTAAAATAAAATGTAACACGGAAATAGTTGAAGTTTTCTTGATGTGTAAAGATTAAACATGAAGGATTTCATTGAAAGGGCTCTGCATTAGGAAGGTTGAGAAACATTACCCAAGAAAGACTCAAGCCAGAGGATGTGATCTCAAAAAGAAGAATCGTAACTGACAGCCTTTTGTTTAATTGATTCATTCATTTGTTTTTTTGTGGTGCTGGTGACTGAACCCTGATCCTGTGTAGGACAAGGACTTCCCACAAAGTGCTACTCCCCAGCCCCACTTTGTATTAAATTTACTGGGCTTCAAAACAAAACAAAAACTTCTGACTGTGAGGAAGAGAGAGGGTTTGGGGCAGCAGAGACAAGGAAAGGAGAGGATAAGAGTAATCAGAGTCCTTTGTAAATAAGTATGAAAATGTCTAAGAGCAAATCTATTAAAAATTCAAAAAATAAAATAACCTATGTCTTAAAAGCTTCTTTTTCTTCTGTTAAATTTGTTTTCATCTGTCTGAATAAAAAAAATTGCTGAACTTCAAACAAAACATACTTCAAATGCTTTTCTGAAAAAAATGGCTTCATATTGAGCTAGGCTTGTTAGTGTGTTTAGCAGGTTCTGTACAGATCACGAAGTACTCGCACACGTGCATAAACACACAGACACACACACACTCACACACACAGCCCTTTAAAACACACAGACACACACACACACTCTCACACACACAGAGACACACACACACTCACTCACACACACACACACACACACACACTCACACACAGCCCTTTAAAACACACAGACACACACACACACACACACACTCACACACAGCCATTTAAAACACACAGACACACACACACACTCAGACACACACACACACACACACACACACACACACACACACACACACACACAGCCCTTTAAAAGGAGCACATTGTTCTGCATTTCTTCCTTCTCCATTGGGAAAAGCTCAGTTTAAAGGTTTAGGCTCATTTGAATAAAAATGCAACCATGACTTTTGAATTCTAAGACCCTGCATATATTAACTGGCTTAGGAAATAGTTCTCTCAGATAAACTACTTACTCTAAATGCCTCTTTAAGAAAATTATCACTTTGAATTATTTTGAGATACAGCCAGAAACAGGACATTTTTCACCAGCTTCTGCCTTTGGCAATGTGCTCTCTGCTCTAGCCAGAATTCCTGAGTGTAACTTGTAGGTTTTCTGATGTGAAGACTTAAGTGACAATAGAAATTCAGACCACACAAAATCAGTTAGACAGCTTCTTTAAAACTAAGACTAAACCAGGGAATCTTCTTAGGAAAATAGTAAACAAAATGTGTAGAAAACATTTTTTTTTATTTTTAAATTTTTTAAAAAATATTGTTTTAACTAAGCAAAGGCACCTAGTGTGGATTGGGCACATAAAGATAGAACCTAAGTCAATTGCAGAAGCCCACCCCAGTTCCCAGCACAGGACAGGCAGGAGCAAGAGTGACTGGACATGGATCCCACTAGGGGATGCACAGAGGGATCTATCTAGTCACAAAAGCAAGAACAAAAGAAGCTCTACAGGGTTTTGCAGACATTTTACACAAATGATGAGCTGAGTGTGAAACTGAATTCAAGATAAGGAAAGTGAGCCAAGGGTGGAACAAACTGAGTTCAAAGTCATCCTTAGCTACGAATAACTCCAAGTCATTCTCAACTACATGAGAGCTTGCTGGGCATGATTACAGCAAAGGCAACTTATGTGGCCCATCCTTTCCCCTTGGGAAACTCTATATAATGCCTGGATTTGTATGAATTTTATCCACATGACAGTAGAGACCCCTGTTGGTGCTCCAGGCTTTCACCTCCTTCTCACTAATAAGCAAAAGGAACAGATAGGAAAATAGATTCTGCTCTTGAGTATGACTCAAACGCTGGCCCTAGTCACATACTAACTCCAGAGCAGTAGCTGGGATCAGCACACGGGACAAAACTTTTCTCAAAATGGGAGACTTCCATGTAAGGAAATAAACAGAATTATCAGTAAGTATATTGTTTAGAGTTTAAAAAAAAAAAAAAAAAAAAGGGTATTCAACCCAGAATTGGCTCAAGAAAAAAAAAAAAGTTGAATGGATTACATTCAAAGACAAGTAACATATAGAGAAATCTCAAGAAATAAGAGAGTAACTCAGAAAAAAAAAAAAGAGGAGAAGTTAAATCTAAGAAAAAAGGAGTTCTATAGAGGAAACACATTGGTGGGTGAGACCAGCAGCAAGAAGACCAAGTTCCTCAGTGAGTAGCTAATCCATAGTTACCTCACAAGGAAAGAGCTAGAAATAATTACAGAAAGCATGCAGCAAGTTTGAGGGGATGAGTTGCTTGTCATAGGAGCTCTGTTAGGAGAGACTCAAAACCAAGGAAGCCATGGTTCGACCTTGAAGTGGGGCAGCTAAGACAGATATACCATCATAAGAGACATCATGGAATCTGAAGAAAGAGAATGTTTTCCCTTCAAAATACGAGAAGAGCAACGTTAAAAGAGAATACCACTGCTCACAGCATAGTGGGGAGTGGGAAGATGGTGCAGGTAAGAAAAAGCCTTCAAATTCCCCAAAGAGAATTCTTGACTTCCATAGCTTTCATGAACCCACATGCCTCCTTCAGAAAAGCCACTTTCTCATTCTATTTGACCACATCCACTTTTTTTTTTAATTTCAGAAAAGCATTTGTTTGAATCATATTGGTTGTTCAATGAATTAGCTGGTAACAAATCAAAATCTAGATCCATATTTTCATAAAAAAAAGTATGTGAACAGAAAACAGACAACACACAGCTCTGTGGAGATACAATGTGCCACATCCACTTTTAATCCACAGTGAAGAACCAGCTTGCCTCCATCTTAGGTTTAAAAGCCACCTTATAGGATAGACAAACTACATCCATTCCTCTTTATGATTAAACCTCTGTCTCTCAAGGATTGGGCTGTACCCTACCTGTAGCCCTAACTACAAATGGTTCTGCACTGCCCATTTCAGGAATGGCAATTATGTCTTTGTATCAAAAAGCTGTTTATAACTATTTTGCAATACTGCCTTTATTTCAAAAAGTTATATGACTACCTGCTGTTGCGACTACCTTGAAACCATGTCTTTGTTTTGGGGGGTTGGGAGAAACTAACTTGTTAGGCTTATGTTTTGCTTCTGTAACCCCACCTATTTTGACAGTCACGCCCTCGATTTTGAACCTCCCTACCCCTGAGATTTATAGAAATTTTGTCTTTCTCATCTCCAATGCTAACCTGTTGATCCCCAACTTTAGGAGAGGCAGCCTGTGTACATGAATAAAAAAGCTTGCTTTAATTGATTGTTTACTTTAATTTATTTGGCCATGATGATTTGGGTCGGTCTTTCTCATCCTATCTTTGGGATTAACACATGACTCAAAAGTATAGTCTCTATAATGAGGTGAAATCCACTACCTAATGAACAAAAGAGTTTTGTAGGAATTTCTTGCCTGACAAACAGGGTAAAGAAATATCTCCAGAACAGTTACACCTCTTACATAGTAAAACCATAAATATCAGTTACTACACAAAAACAGTTTAGTGGAAACTATATTCTTCTCTTTCAGCCTCCACACATGTTTAAGAATAATCTTATTATTAAAAATTATTTTTGAAAAATTGAGTTCCACATCTAATAATATTATGTGAGTTCAGATCTGATTTCTAATTTAAGTCAACTAGAACAGCTTGCCAGAATAGAAAATGTATAAAATCCATCTACTCTGAAGCATGAGAGAATAGAAAATGTATTAAAACCATCTACTCTGAAGCGTGAGAGAGCTAATAAAGCACTCTCCAACCAGGATGTGGAAGCTGTTAGTATACTGAGGCCTTCCTGTGGTGTCTTGACCCAGGAAGGCAGCTCACACACCCAGAATAGACAAATGAGAGTTTCAGCTCTTGCAAACCTTAAGCTGGAAAACTGAACCCACAGTCTCTGGAGCCCTAAAGCAATTATTCTAGAACTCAAAGGGGTTAGAGTGAGTCAAAGGTAACACACTCCTTACACACACTATATAACAATTTTCTGTCAGTTATATGACCCAACAAAAAAAAAGTTAATGATGGCCCAAGTACTTAGGAAAAATTAAACAAAGTTCATCTGATAAAAATCATTATCATCATAAGACTTGCATATTTTACACGATTCCTTTCAATATAATTTATGGTAAACAATATAAAAATAGCTAACCTAAGACTATACTTTCAGGGATCATTTCTATAGTTCGTATGCAAAAGAATGAAAATAGACCCTTTCTTATCTCCTTGTACAAAGCTCAAGTGTAAGTGGATCAAAGATCTCCACATTAAACCAGATACACTGAAACTATTAGATGAGAAAGTAGGGAAAACCTTAGAACACATAGGCACAGGAGAAAATTTCCTGAACAAAACACCAATGGCTCAAGCTCTAAGGTCAAAGATTAACAAATGGGACTTAATGAGATTGCAAAGTTTCTGTAAGGCTAAGGACATCGTCAAGAAAACAAAACAGCAACCAACAGAATGGGAAAAGATCTTTACCAACACCACATCAGATAGAGGCCTAATATCCAAGGTATACAAGGAACTCAAAAAGCTAGACACCAGAGAATCAAATAACCCTATTAAAAAATGGGGTAGAGAGCTAAACAAAACGTTCTCAGTTGAGGAACACCGAATGGCCGAGAAACATCTGAGGAAGTGCTCCACATCCTTAGACATCAGGGAAATGCAAATCAAAACAACCCTGAGATTCCACCTCACACCAATCAGATTGGCCAAGATCCAAAACTCAGATGACAGCAGATGCTGGCAAGGTTACAGAGAAAGAGGAACACTTCTCCACTGTTGGTGGGGTTGCAAACTAATACAACCACTCTGGAAATCAGTCTGGGGATACCTCAGAAAATTGGATATAGTACTACCTGAAGACCCAGCTATTCCACTTCTGGGCATATACCCCAGAGACACTTTACTACACAACAAAGATATATGCACCACAATGTTCATAGCGGCTCTATTTATAATAGCCAGAAGCTGGAAGGAACCCAGATATCCTTCAGAAGATGAATGGATACAAAAATTGTGGTACATTTACACAATGGAGTACTACTCAGCCACCAGAAACAATGACTTAACCAAATTCTTAAGAAAATGGCTGCATCTAGAGAATATCATCCTGAGTGAGATAACACAGTCACAAAAGAACAGACATAATATGCAGTCACTGATAGTGGGATGCTAACCCCAGAGGCTTGCACTCCCCCAGAAACAACTCACAGACTGTATGAAGTCCAAGAAATAAAGAAAACAACAAAAAAAAAATATATTTACAAAACAAGAAGACTTTGACTATTTCCATGTTGTGTTTTGTTTTGCATGTACTTTACGCTCATGGTAACTATTAGGTTTTCAATGCATACTGTCAAGCCCTTGAAAAAATCAAGTACTGACTAAAAAATATATTCACATAGTTTTATGTAAAAATTATTTTAATATCTGAAAAAAAGAGTACTGACAAAAATTATAATTTTAAGCAAAAAATGTTTAAAATCTGTACATTTATCTTTGTTTTGTAAAATAAAGTCGTTTAAAAAATAAAATAAAATAGCTAACCTGACATGTGAGAAGAACAGAGTAACATGAATGAGAACAGGTACTGTCACAGATCATAAAAACAGGCTCACAGAAAAACAGCTACAAATATGTACTTGTTATACATGGAATTTAAAATTTTTTCATTCATCAAACAAATTTCAGGCAAAGAATTTGAGACCATAAAAGTGGCTTAATGACAAAAAAAAAAAGAAAAAAAAAAAAAAAAAAACAGAATAGGAAGTTTAATACTGAAAAATACAATTATAATTAATAAACTAACAGGGGAATTTGGATACAGATACTGGGGAAGTTAGAATTTGTCTGTTAAAATACAATGACAAAGCTTCCATAATGAAGCAAAGGGAAGCATAGGTACAGACATGAGAAAGACATGCACGAAAGTTACACTAAACCTGAGAGTTAATTGTAGGACAGAGGATAAAGTTGACTTTTCAAAGATAATAGCTAAAAATTTCCTTGACACTTTTCTGTGTTAAGAGAGATCCGCTCACATGTTATATGCCAACTGAGTTCATTTGAGCTAAGTAACCTACAAATGTAAAAAATATGTTTCACAGTTCAGAGGCAAGTACAATACCAAAGAGATTGCAGACCTGCTGTCCTAGAAAGATTTCCTTTCTGGTTGTGGAAGGCTACCTTCCACAGAAAAGGGTCACAAGGAAAAGGCGAGTTTTCTGGGGTCTTCTTTATAAGAACACACATCCACTCATCAGAAGAACACAGCCATCATTCAATCACTTTCCAGAGTCCTTACCTCCTAATGCCATTATGCTGATCACTAGATTTCAACATACGCTTAGGTAATAAACTTTTAGGTAAAAGTTTAAGATCATGAAAATGTCTTAGATTTAAAAGAAAAGAAAATAGAAAGTTCAACACTGAAAAAATATAACTAAAATTAATAACTTGACAAGTGAATTTGGACACAGATCATGGGCTTGAGAGACAATGTGCAATTTATATAGGAGACTTTTGGAAACAGCACCTGAAAAATCTTAGAGGCAATACTTGGAGGACATGTCTGCTATGGTCCAGGGTGTCTGGTGTAATGCCTCGGGAAAAGACTTTTCTCAGCTGATTTCTAGTATAAGAAGAGAAAATATGCAGTTGGGATGTTGGAAATAGGAAGAAGAAGATCCTGAGGCAATGGAAGAATTCATATGAAGTCCCAGACAGGAGACTGAAGGTGGTTCAGTGTCAGTAGAATATAAAATGAGGGAGAGAAAAGTGGTGGCAAGGCCATAAGCCATCTCTTCATTGATAGTTATATCTGTATATATAAAAATTATATTTATTTGTATACATTAAAATAGATGGTATATAGTACATATTTGTATATAATAAAACTATATATATAGAGAGAGAGGTAAATAGTACAGATAGATATATAGTATTATATATAGTATAATATATGTAGTATATATAGTATTGATAGATATGAGTATATATATTATATATTAAAACTGTACTGTTCAATTTATATTATATATATATATATATATATATATATATATATATATATATATATATATATTGGTATTGATAGGGAAATAGATTGAGGTGAAGCAAGATTACAGCTAGAGCAACAATGAGTAGGCCACTACAAGAATCTAGTCAAGACATGGTGCTGGCATGAATAAAATAGTAAAGTAGAATTAGAGAGAATTTGAATTTAGGAAAGAGTTAAAAGTATCTAATGATTAGATTTCTGTTGTTCTGAGGTGAAAAACGAGCTGGACTCAAACCTATGGCAGCTCAGTTACCTCTGATCCTTAGCATTAGGATGACAGTGATACTCAGCAATGTCCAGCGAGAGTCTCAAGTCTAATGACAAAAAAACAAAATAGTAAAGATATCTCATAGGCTGTGGGTGAAGTAGCTATAAGAACACTGGAATAGGAGTTGCCTAGGTTTGCAGCTGGGTTCTGCGAAGTTGGCCTTGCAGGGCATTGTGAATGTGTAGTGAAAGCCCAGTATTGTGTAGCTATAGGCAGCTGGCTATGTGGGTTTGAGCTCAGAAAGATATGGACTAAATTAGTAGATTGTAGGCTTTAATTTTTCAAAGATCTACTTTTCATGTTGGTTCATAAATGCTTTAACATCCCTTCCAGTCCACCATCCACCAGAGGTAATAGAAAAGAAAGATTATTAGGATATTAAGGAAGTGGGTCTGTTTAGAAATTGTTCTTTAGAGAGCATGCCATCTGATTTGTCAGAAAATCAGCAGTTCAGTTCACTGGATTCAGCAGTGACAGCTCGATCCACTCACAAACACTTTGCAAAAACTGCAGCAGTCCAGTTTGGTAGAGTCAGAATAGCAAACACTAATCAAAAGCAGTGTCTGTACAGGTCAACGAGAGGAACGAGGCCCACCAGCGATGCCACAAGAAGTTCTTTGCCATGCCTCTCTCAATGAAGTCAAGATCAGCAACGACATGAGACCAAGAAGCATGGCAGAGATAGCTATGCCAGCAAACTCCTCTCTATCTTGAATCCTATTTACACTCCCTCCAAACGTCCTGAGTCCTCTACGGGTCTTCCCTCACCATGTGTCTTGCCTCAGCATATGAGTCTGTCTTAGCAAAACAGCCTTTTACCAGTGTCTACTTCAGCTAAACCTTACTTCACATGTCTGCTTTTGCAAAACACCATCCGACACAACTGACTTTCCAAAAAATCTAGCAATTTCCACTTCAGTAGGCATTAGTACAAGAACATAATTGGCTATTACAGTCACAGAAGGGACTTATGGGTAAGTTTCTGAGGTAATGTCACTTAAGATAGATGCACAGATAGAGGAGTCAAGGAAGTCAAACACTTTTTAGTTGAAAGAATTCTTATTTTTTATATTTGAGACTATAATATAATTACATTTCTCCCTTACATTTCCTCCCTGCAAACCTTCTTATATGTCCCTTCCTGTTATCCTTCAAATTCATAGCCTCTTTTATCACTAATTGTTATTACATGCATACATGTATATGAATATACACATGTTCCCTAGACAAGTAGGGAACTAGAGAAAATCACCTGTCCCACTCCCAGCTGTCTTCAGCTCATATAGTTCTGTGTTTGACAAAGTCATCTATAAAGAAAGAGATTGGTTTATTAGTATGGTTAATCATCCAGAAGCTAAAAGTCATAATAGTAGAAACTATGTTTCAATGTGGAGTATGTCTCCTACTCATTTTCTGAGACAGGTCAGAGAACTTTTTCTCAAGATTGAGTCAGTTTTTCTCAAGCCTGGATATAGGGATAATAGCATTCTTACTGAATAAAGGAGTCTATGTAAGACATGAAACACATCATCTTTTCAATGATTACAAACACACTGCACAAGATAGGTGACCTCTTTCTCCAAAGGAGGTCAAAGAAGGCTCTCTAAATATTGATTAAGTGATCCTAGAAAGACTTTGTAAATTGTAGTATTCTTTCTGTGAATTAGTAAAAACTTAGTTATGCGGTTTTGAATGTTCTGAGCTCACAATAAAAAACATCAGTAATTATATAACCATCGTTAGTAATTAAATACCAGCCAAAAATGGGTAGTATTAAAAGTTTATGTTCATTTGAAAATGGTACTAAAAGGAGACTACATAAAGGAAACTGGGCTTTAAGGACCACTGAAGAGAGCACAGGTCATCAGAAATAGTCAGCAAAAGGAATCTGAGTCAATTGGTCAATCTCAAAGATTCTTTTGATATAGTTTTAGGTAAAAGAAAAAAATTTTCAATTAAAATCTTCTTTGGTTCTTGTTTTTAATAGAACCTTCTTTGAAGCCTAGAAAGGCTCTAGTTTGAGGACTTAGAGTGTGTTAAGGAGGTTAACTATTGAAGCTAAAAGTTAAGAAAAACTCGGAACTCAAAGGATGTTTTTTTAAAAAAAGAGGTTAACAATTGAAGCTAAAAGTTAGGTGGGCTTCAATGGTTTACACAGATAGCAACTGGTGGGAAAACAAAGCAATACAACTGAATAAAACTAGAATCAACCCAGAATATGACAGATGGGCCAATTTGGGGGAAAAAAATGAAGGGGTTGGGGAGCTTAAGTGAAAATGATGTGAGATATTTGATAACAATTATCATAAAGTAAGCACATATTATAGAATATAGACTATTGATGCCACCCTTAGGTGCCTCTCAGAGGTTAAAGGTAAGCCCCTATTGGTGAAGATGTCATACACATAGGACACCGGACTCATTATTTGAGCCTCCTCTCAGCAGTCAAACTTACTCAGTACCATGAAATACCGAGTAGGATTACTCAGCTGCAATGTCTATGACCAACATGAGAAGATATCATAAAGGTGAAGTCATAAGCAACATCCACTCACATGCTGGTAGTAACCAACAGCTCTCTAATTGGATGGAAGACCTGCTTGAAAGGAGAGAAATCATGCATGTATTAGAAACCTAGCAAACATTCTAGGAATGGTAATGAACTTTAGGAAAGAATCTACTTCTGCCTGTTTCCTAGGCTGCCATCATTTGTTAATATAATATAATATTATATTATATATATTATATTATATGTATATATATACATATATATATATATATTTCTTATACCCACAGATTATGATGTAGCTACTACCCTATGAAAGAAGTTTCTCTTTACAGCAAATGGAGGCATCACAGAACACCACACCTGGATACAATACAGAGACCAGAAGATTGTTGAACGCCCAGAGCTAACATCTACATCATAATTCCTGCATGTATTGCTGAGAGATCATCAAGGAAGAGGAGGCAGAAAGATTTCTAAGAGACAGAATTCCAGGAAGTCTGGAAAAAGTTTCTTTTAGAAATGACTGCATACAGACAATAACAGTAGTGATATCAATACACATGCCAAAGTGGAAGAGAAAAACTTTGACTGGGTTCTACCCCTAGACAAACAACCACAGAAAACTAATGACTGCATAGAGAAATACTAACACTAACACTAAGTGGTCAACTAAGAAACCACATGCACAAATTGATTCATCTGCTACTATTTGTGTGTGTGTGTGTGTGTGTGTGTGTGTGTGTGTGTGTGTGTGTGTGTGTGTGTATGTATGTATGTATGTGTATATAACAATAATAAAAAATGAGGCTACAAATTAGATAATAGAGAGGTGATATAGAGGAGTTGGAAAGAGGCCACCTGGGAGATGTATAAAAAATATTTAACGTTAATTTTCATTGGTGATACTTAAACTTTGACATATATCTATCATAGCTACCTGAATATCTGAGTGAAAACTGAGAGATTTCTATTATATCCTACATATTTACAACCATGTCCATTTTTTTAAATGCTGGAATAGCCTAACACGGTGATACATACTTTAATCCCGGTCTTGGGATACAGACACAAGTGGATCACTGTAAGAGTGAGACCGACCTGCTTCGTCTACATAGCAAGTTTCAAGACAGCTAAAGCAACGTAGAGAGATACTGTCTCAAAACAACAACAACAACAAAATACAATGATAAAATAGAAATGCTAAAATATAAAGAATATATGCATATATTCTTTTATTCATCAAAAAAATATGAAAACGTTCTAAATAAAGAGAACAAAACATTCAAGGTTGACATTACAATTTGTTTAAATAAATGGAAAAAGAGATGAGAAAAATGGAACACAAAAACTTACAAAGGAACGTATGTTGCTTGAAAGATGTTTTAAACACTTCAGCCATGTGATGGTTCAGTGGTTAAGATCACTGACTACTCTTGCATGGTGGATCATACAAGTTTTTGTACTAGTTACAGGGGATCTGATGCCCTCACCTGTCCTCCAAGGACACCAAGAACATACATGTAGTGTGTATATATAGGCAAAACACCCATACACACAAAATAAAATGAATTCAACTATTTTAAAAAATGTCTAAATATAAAATTGTCTCTCTTTTTATAAGCATTAATAAGCAGTGAAAGGGGGTTTCTTTACTGCTGTAGTGACCTGCATGGTGACCTGCATAGTGACCTGGACAGTAACCTGCACAGTGACCTGCACAGTGACCTGCACAGTGACCTGCACAGTGACCTGCACAGTGACCTGCACAGTGACCTGCACAGTGACCTGCATGGTGACCTGCACAGTGACCTGCACAGTGACCTGAACAGTGACCTGAACAGTGACCTGGACAGTGACATGCACAGTGGCTGCAGTGTGTTTTCATTGGAGACACTTGAATTGTGACATCTATTGAAGCTATCTGCAAACCTGGGTTAAAATCCAGAAATTTCCACCATATCCTACATATCTTTGTCCTTCTATCTCAACTCGACACTCCAAATAATTGAATTAGTTTTTCAAATAAATCTAAACCACATCAGAGTATGAGAACTGTGGTTATATATTGCTGATATTGTCATTGCCCCCAGAATATCACCTAAAAGCCCCAATGACTCTGCTGAGCATTTGTCACTCACCAGATAAAGATGACACTCAGGTGACATGTAGTTTCAACAACTGTTCCTTCATGTACTAGTCAGAGTTATTCAGAGCAACACGACCAACAGAGTAAATGAGACCAGTGGGAAGATTTATTATGAGAATCGACATGTGAGTATGAAAACTGGTAATTCCTCACCTGGGGATCCATCCCATATGCAGTCACCAAACCCAGTCTATTGCTGATGCCAAGTACTTCCTGACAAGAGCCTGACATGGATGCCTCCTCAGAAGCTTTGCCAGAGCCTTACTGATATAAATAAGGATACTTGCAGCTAAACATCAAACTGAGCACGGGGACCTCAATGGAGGAGCTAGAGAAAAGACTGAAGGAGCTGAAAGGGTCTGCAACACCTTGGAAAGAATAACAATATCAACCAACCAATCCCCCCCCAGAGCTCCCAGGGACTAAAACACCAACCAATGAGCACACATGGAGTGACCTATAGCTCCAGCTGCATATGTAGCAGAGGATAGCATTGTCTGTCATCAATGGGAGGAGAGAGACCATTGGTCCAGTGAAGGGTTGTTACCCCAGTGTAGGGGAATGTCAAAACAATGAGGTGGGAGTGGGTGGTTAGGATTAGGAGCATCTTCATGGAAGCAAGGGTGGGGGGAGGGCAGAAGGATGAAAACGGGATAACATGAAATGTAAATACATAGAATATCCGATAAAATCATAAAAGTGGTAATTCCTATAATATACTATCTAAAAACTGGGATCTAGGTGCTATATCTAGTTAAAGCCTAAAATTAATATAAATTAAGAGAAATTGAGTTTAATTTTACTTTCTCACATTTTTCTGTAGACTTCTTTTCACAGAAGAAACAGAAAAAGGAATAATACAGGACAGTAAGAGTAGAGGAATGTCAGATTAACCATTCTTTATATTTAAAAATTTACATCAAAACATGAAGAATCATTTCTTTGGTGAGCAGTTCTCAACTTTCATTTCACTGTTATTATGACGGCAAGCTTGAAATACACTTTTTGGAGACTGCCAATTATTTTCTTCCATAAAGACTGATGTAGCTTGAGCCAAACTTCAAAGTCATCTTTCTCATACAAAGAAATAGAAAATTCAATATTCATTTCAATCTGGGAACCTCATAGAAAGCACTCATTATCTATGATATGAATACAATCCCAAAAAAAAAGTTACAGGCTGGATAGAATTGACTCTAAAATGCAATTGGGAAATTCACAGTCTGTTCTGTAGGCTTCCAGTCCAAATTGAGGAAAGATTCTGCACACACAGCAGTTTTCCCAAACACGGAGGCAATTAACAGAAATGTTTCTAACTTACACATTTGATAAATCTGTTTTAAAGAGCCAGAAGGCAAATGGTTACAAGGAGTTAATCCTGTAAAGATGACTTATCCAAAATCAAACTATAGAAAAAAATTAATATTAGAAGCTTAGTAATGGTTCTGTTACATTGTGTGTGTGTGTGTGTGTGTGTGTGTGTGTGTGTGAGAGAGAGAGAGAGAGAGAGAGAGAGAGAGAGAGAGAGAGAGAGAGAGACAGACAGACAGACAGACAGACAGACAGACAGAACAAACAGACAGAACAAACAGACAGTATATATATATAAATGAAATTAGACCACTTGGGATCAGGGTCAATTCATAGTACAATTCATAGTACTAGTCATGAAAAATCTCATTTCGAGTTATTGGTCAGGAGAATACAAAGGATTCCCAAAATAATATAGGCTACACTCTATCTGTAGCTTTTGTTTGCCTCCCAGGAATTGAAAATAAGACCCTCTTGCTGAAGACACTATGCACGATGAACACAGGATTCAGTAGATTTGAATGGAAATGACTAGAAAGTCTCCTCCCTGAGGACTAGTTGTCACAGTATCAGAAGGTGATATTCCAACTATGAAGCAGTGAAAGTACTGTGATGTCCATGGACCACAATGATCATTACGGCAAGATACCCTTAAAGGTGCAACTGTAGCACTTATATCTCGATGGTAGCCAACATCTGTGTAATTGACTCAAGACCCACTTAGCAGGAAGAAAATCATGCCTGGTACTGTAAACCTGGCCAACAACATGTGACAAATGATATACCACATCTTAGAAGAGGACCTACTGCTACTACTTTCCTAAACTAATATAATTTCTAACAGAATTCTAAATATTTTTTATCCACAGATAACCACAACTCTTACCTTTCATCAAGTAAGTGTTTTTTTTTTTGTTTTGTTTTTTTTTGTTTGTTTGTTTGGTTGGTTTTTTTTTTTGGTAACAGAAGGAGACCAGAAAAGCCACAGCTAGTCAAAAATTCAAAGAAAAATTGGCTGGGGTGTCCAACCCAATTGATACATCTCCAACACAATGCCTGAAACCAAGACTCTCAAAATGAAAAATAAAAGCCAGGGGACCAGAAAGGATTGTCTGAGGCTGTGCCTCCTAACAAGGACACTATGTCCCCATAACATCTGGAAAACATGGCTGCATAAATAAGACCTGAACAATTGCCACTATAGTTGATGTCCCAGTGGAAATGGATAAAATCTCATGAGGCCTCAAACCTAACTGACACCTAACTTCTGAGAGAAGGAGAGTTAGTCTCCCACAAGGATGAATCTCATGGTCAGTTATCCAGTTCCAAGTAGTCAGCCCTAGAAACATGCATGCAGGAAACACTGAAAGAAATGAGCTGTGTGTGCTTTTATTTAGGGAAATGTAAGAATGGGGATGTGGCTTGAATAAGAATGGCCCCTATTGATTCACATATTTGAATGCTTAGGAAGTGCTACTATTTCAAAAAAAAGCACAGGTTTGTTGGAGGAAGTGTGTCACTGGAGGTATACTTGGAGGTTTCAGAAGCACAAACCAGATCCAGTGGATTTCATTCTCTTCCTGCTGCCTGTGAATGTGGATATAGAATTCTCAAGCTACTTCTCTAGCACCATGTCCGTCTGCATGCCATCGTGGTCCTTGCTATAAAGACAATGGACTAAATCTCTAAAACTGTAAGCAGCTATTGTCTCCGACCCCGCCAGCCTAAGAGAAGCATTGTGTAATTGGACATACAGTAAGAAACATAATTGGACTTACATCCAACCAGAATTCATCTCACTATAGACTAAAGTTAGGCAGCATGAAATTTTGTTTCAAAATGTTTTTAAATGTGGCAAGGACTGGCCTCAGGTTTGGAGAGGTGTCCTGAGAAAAGGAGTGTTTGAGAGTAGCAAAACAAACAACTCCGTTCTACTTTGTCTAGAGATCTCCAGACACCTGTATTTTCTGCTTGAGACAGTTCTCCAAGCACTTCTCTCTTGCTATTCTTAAAATAATAATAATAATAATGCTATAACTCATCTTTTACTGATTATAACAGGTTATAAGTCCAAATCCAATCATTTACTCTAGGTTCCCTTTGATTAGCCTTGGAATCAGCATCCCAAGACAACAGCCCTTGATTTTTAGGGAAAAAAAAGCACATTTTTTTATTTAAATATTGCAAAGGAATTCAGAGACCTGCCTGTCTGTCAAGCACAGAGGATAAACTAGCTGATTGGGACCCTGCCATGAAATTATCATTTTACCAGAACTTACCTTGATCTGTTCTAAGATGACCCAGAACTCAAGAATCTGTCTGCCTCTGGAAGCATAAACAAAAAAACAGCTGGAGAAATTTCCTGCTGCCACCACACCCTAAATCTCTTTCACCTCCCTCCTTAGTATCTTTCTGACAGGTCGGCTCACAACACAGCTGCATTCCTTCTTTTAGATTCATTAAGCTCCTCATATAATTCATCCTTATATTTTGCATGTTTGAGAAATTACATATTTTTGAACTTATTTTTTTTTAGTTCTTTTCCACAGCATGAACGGCTGTCCTGAATGTCCCAGCATTTTCCATTTTACTGCGACATCAGCCACACCTTCGCTTCCCAGGCTCATGCTGTCTCTGATTATTGTGGAGTGATTAACATTAACATTCCTTGAAGCAGAAATGTAAAGTTATGTATAATATTATACAAACAAACGTTATACCTACAGCAGCCATCGACCCTTGTAGATGCCCATACCTCCTGGACTTGTCCCAGAAACCATTATTATGTCACTACCAAGGCATAAAAGAAGATGTAATCTATTTTTTGAAATATATTGAACTAGTCTTTCCAAAAAGAATACAGGGTCTGAGTACAATGTGTAACACATGACCTTAGGTGAATGCTGCTTATACTGGCTATTTTTCCTATTAAATTGAAGTCTGTGAGTGAATTCGAACATATGAAAGAGAAAGCTTAGAATTAATTCTCGTGTTCTACAGCATTGCAGAACAATACGGTCTGCAACAATCTATAATGTATTCAAGAATACTTCAGGTGTCTGATAATTTTCAACCACTAAAAGTGATGAATTTTTGAGGTCATAGAAATCTTTGTTATAAACAGCAGCCAACAGAATGGGAAAAGATCTTTACCAACTCCACATCAGCTAGAGGCCTAATATACAAGGTATACAAATAACTCAGAAAGCTAGACACTAGAGAATCAAACAACCCTATTAAAAAATGGGGTACAGAGCTAAACAAAACATTCTCAGTTGAGGAATATCGAAAGGCTGAGAAACATCTAAGGAAGTGCTCGACATCCTTAGCCATCAGGGAAATGCAAATCAAAACAACCCTGAGATTCCACCTCACTCCAGTCAGATTGGCCAAGATCCAAAACTCAGAGGACAGCAGATGCTGGCAAGGTTGCGAAGAAAGAGGAACATTTCTCCACTGTTGGTGGGGTTGTAAACTGATACAACCACTCTGAAAATCAATCTGGCGATTCCTCAGAAAATTGGACATAGTACTACTACCTGAAAATCCAGCTATTCCACTTCTGGGCATATACCACAGAGACACTCCAATATACAACAAAGATACATGCACCACAATGTTCATAGCGGCTCTATTTATAATAGCCGGAAGCTGGAAAGAACCCAGATGTCCTTCAGTAGATGAATGGATACAAAAATTGTGGTACATTTACACAATGGAGTACTACTCAGCTATCAGAAACAATGACTTAACCAAATTCTTAAGAAAATGGTTGCATCTAGAGAATATCATCCTGAGTGAGATAACCCAGTCACAAAAGAACAGACATAATATGCAGTCACTGATAATGGGATGTTAACCCCAGAGGCTAGGATTGCCCCAGAAATAACTCACAGACTGTGTGAAGCTCAAGAAAAAAAGAAAACAAAACAATACAAAGAAAAAAATATTATGCTCAATCCTTACACACCAAGAAATCGTTGACTAATTCTGGGTTACATCCTGTTTTACATGTACTTTTTGCTCATTGTAACTAGTAATACCTTAATGCAGAGTATCAAACCTTAAAAAAAAAAAAGAAAAAAAAAAGCCAAGCACTGAGAAAAATGTATTTGTATACATTTATGCAAAAATGTTTGAAAATTTTTTTCTTTTATCTTTGTTTTTTAAAATAAAGTTTTTAAAGAAGAAATCTTTGTTATATTTTTATTGGATATTCCCTGTATTTACACTTTATATATTTTTTTTTTTTCTGAAATCCCATCTATGAAGACGCTTTCTTCTTCCAACCACCCTCTCCCACCTCATTACCTTGGCGTTCCCCTAAACTGGGAATACAAGCCTACACTGGACCAAAGGCCTCTCCTCCCATTGATGCCAGAGAATGCTATCCTCTGCTGCATATGCACCTGGAGCCATAGGATGCACCATGCGAACTCATTGGTTGGTGTTTTTAGTCCCTAAGAGCTTTGGTAGGTTTGATTAGTTGATCATTTTGTTCTTCCCATTGGATTTCTGACCCTTTCAGTTCCTTCAGTCTTTTCTCTAACTCCTTCATTTGGGATCCTTGTGTTCAGTATACCTGGTTTTATGTGGAGGTCTTTGATCAACTTGGACTTGAGCTTTGTACAAAGTGATGAGAATAGATCAATTTGCATTCTGCTACATGCAGACTGCTAGATGATGTCCTTTTTCCAGTGAATGTTTTTAGCTCCTTGATCTTTGATCAATTGACCATATGTATGGGTTCATTTCTGGGTTTTCAATTCTATTCCATTGATCTACCTGCCTGTTTCCATATGAATATCATGCTGTTTTTAACCACAATTGATCTATAACACAGCACGAGGACAGGAATGATGATTCCCCCAGTTTTTATATTGTTGAGAAACATTTTTGCTATCCTGGGTCTTCAATTATTCCAAATGAATTTGCAAATTGCTCTATCTAATTTTATGAAGAATTAAGTTGGAATTTTGATGGGGATTGCATTGAATCTGTAGATTGATTTTGGTAAGATGGCCACTTTTACTATGTTGATCCTTCCAGTCCATGAGCATGGGAGATCTTTCCACCTTCTGAGATACTCTTCAATTTCCTTCTTCAGAGATTTGAATTTCTTGCCATACAGACCCTTTGCTTGCTTGGTTAAGGTCACACCAAAGTATTTTTATATTCTTTGTGACTATTGTGAGGGTGTCAATTCTTTAATTTCTTTCTCAGCCTGTTTAACCTTTGAATACAGGAAGGCTACTAATTTGTTCAAGTTAATTATATACCCAGCCACTTTTCTTAAGTTATTTATCAGCTGTAGGAATTCTCTGGTAGAATTTTTGGGGTCACATAAGTATACTATCATATCATCTTCAAATAGTGATATTTTGAGTTCTTCCTTTCCAATTTGTATCCCCTTGACCTCTTTTTGCTGTCTGATTGCTCTGCATAGTACATCCAGTACTATATTTAATAGGAAAGTAGAGAGTGGGCAGCATTGTCTAGCCCTGATTTTAGTTGAATTGCTTCAAGTTTCTCACCATTTAGTTTGATATTGGTTACTGGTTTGCTATATATTGCTTTTACTAGGTTTAAGTATGGGCCTTGAATTCCTGATCTTTCCAAGACTTTAACATGAAAGGGTGTTAAATTTTGCCAAATGCTTTCTCATCGTCTAAAGAGTTGGTCCTGTGGTCTTTTTCTTACAGTTTGTTTATAAAGTGGATTACATTGGTGAATTTCCATAGATTAAACCATTCTTGCATCCCTGGAATGAATCCTACTTGAGCATGGTGAATGTTTGCTTTGCTGTGTTTTTGAACTCGGTTTGCAAGAATTTTATTGAGTGTTTTTGCATCAATTTCCATGAGGGAAATTGGTCTAAAGTTCTCTTTCCTTGTAGGGTCTTTGTGTGGTTTAGGAATGGGCTTAATTGTAGATTCAAAGAATGAGTTGGGTAGTGTTCCCTCTGTTTCTATTTTGTGGAATAGTTTGGAGAGTATTGGTATTAGGTCTTCTATGAAGGTCTGTTAGAATTTTGCACTAAACCCATCAGGTCCTGACCTTTTTGGGTTGGGAGGATTTCATGACTGCTTCTATTTTTTATGGGTTATAGAGCTATTTCAATGGTTTATCTGTTCCTAATTTAAGTTTGTAACCTGTTATGTCTAGGAAATTGTCCATTTCCTCTAGATTTTCTACTTTTGTTGAGTATAAACTTTAGTAGTAGGATATGATAACACCTGAATTTCTTCAGTATCTATTGTTATGTCTCCCCTTTCATTTCTGATTTTGTTACTTTGGTTACTCTCTCTGTGCCATCTGGTTAGTCTGGCTAAGCATTTATCAATTCTGTTGATTTTCTCAAAGAACCAGCTTCTGTGTTTTTTGGTTTTGGGGGTTGTTTGTTTGTTTGTTTGTTTGTTTTTTGGTTCTTTGTATAGTTCTTTTTGTGTTTATTTGGTTGATTTCAGCTCTGAGTTTGATTATTTCCTGTCATCTACTCCTCTTGAGTATATCTGTTTCTTTTGTTCTAGATTTTTCAAGTGTCCTGTTAAGCTGTTAGTATATGCTCTCTCTAATTTCTTTTTAGAAGCACTCAGAGATATAAGTTTTCCTCTATTTCCTTTAAGCACTGTTTTCATTGTATCTCATAAGGTTGTGTCTTCATTTTTTTTATTCTAAAAAGTATTTGGTTTCTTTCTTTATTTCTTTCTTGGTCAAGCTATAATTGAGTAGAGCATTGTTAAGCTTCCATGTGTATGTGGGCTTTTTGGTTGTTTGGTTGTTGTTGTTGTTGTTGTTGTTGTTGTTGTTGTTGTTGTTGAAGACTAGCCTTAGTCCATGGTGATCTGATAGGAAGTATGGGATTCTTTCAAAGTTCTTGTATCTGTAGAGGCCTGATTTGTGACTAAATATATGGTCAATTTTGGAGAAGGTGCCGAGATGTGCTGACAAGGTGTATTCTTTTGTTTTATAATGAAGTGTGATATAGATATCTGTTAAATCCTTTTGGTTTGTAACTTCTGTTAGTTTCACTGTGTCTCTGTTCAGTTTCTGCTTCCATGATCTGTCCATTGATGAGAGTAGGGTGTTGAAGTCTCCCACTATTACTGTATGTGGTACAATATATGCTTTGAGCTTTAGTTGTTTTTATTTTTTTTTTTTTTATGAATGTGTGTGCCCTTGTATTTGGAGCATAGATGTTCAGGATTGAGAGTTCTTCTTGATAGATTTTTTATGAAAAAACAATTGTCCTTAATCATCTTTTTTGATGACTTTTGGTTAAAAAATACATTTTATTCGATATTAGAATGGCTACTCCAGCAGGTTTCTTCAGACCCACTTGCTTGGAAAGTTTTTTCCAGACTTTTACTCTGAGGTAGTACCTGTTTTTGTCACTGAGATAGGTTTCCTGTATGCAGCAAAATGTTGGGTCCTATTTATGTATCCAGTCTGATAGTCACTGCTTTTTTATTGGAGAATTGGGTCAGTTCATGTTAGAGATATTAAGGAATAGTGATTGTTGTTTCCTGTTATTTTGTTGTTAAAGGTAGAATTATGCTTCTGTGCTTTTCTTCTTTGGGGATTGTTGCAAGAAGATTAATTTTGTGCTTTTCTTAGCATGAAGTTTCTTTCCTTGTGTTGAAGTTTTACATCTATTATTCTTTGTGGGACTGGATTTGTGGACAGATACTGTGTAAATTTCTTTTTGTTGTGGAATATCTTGGTTTCTCAATTTATAGTAATTGAGAGTTTACTAAATATAGTAACCTGGGCTTGCATTTGTGTTCTCTTAGGGTCTGTATTATGTTAGTCCATGATCTTCTAGCTTTCATAATCTCTATTGTTAAGTCTGATGTAATTCTGATTAGTCTGCCTTTATATGTTACCTATCCTTTTTCCCTTACTGCTTATAGGATTCTTTTTTTGTTTTGAACATTTGGTGTTTTGACTATTATGTGTCAGGAAAAGTTTCTTTTGTGGTCTAATCTATTTGGAATTCTGTAGGCTTCTTGTATGTTCATGGTTATCTCTTTCTTTAGGATAGGGAAGCTTTCTTCTATAATTTTGTTGAAGATATTTACTGGGCCTTTTAGTTGTGCGTCTTTGCTCTCTTCTACACCTATTATCCTTTGGCTTGGTCTTCTCATTCTGTCCTGATATCTTGGATGTTTTGGATTAGAAGCTTTTTGATTTTTGCATTTTCTCTGACTGTTGTGTTAATGTTTTCTATAGTGTCTTTTGCTCCTGATAGTCTCTCCTCCATCTCTTGTATTCTGTTGCTGATGCTAGCATCTATGACTCCCGATGTCTTTCCAACTTCAGGATTGTCTCCTTTGGCAATTTCTTCATTGTTTCCATTTCTGTTTTCATTTCCTTCGCCTATTTGTTTGTGTTTTCCTGTAGCTCTTTAAGTGATTGTTGTGGGGTTTTTTGTTTCCTCTTTAAGGGCTTCAACTTGTTTTCTTGTGTTCTCCTGGCTTTCCTGTACTTTTTTAAGTATGCTATTTTTGTACTTCTCAAGGATCGCCATCATCATCATGAAGTGTGATTTTAAGTCTAATTGTTGTTTTTCTGGTAAGTTAGGATATGCACAATTTGCAGTGGTGAGAAAACTGAGTTCTGATATTGCCAGGTTGTCTTAGTTTTTGTTTCTTAGATTCTTGTGCTTGCCTCTTGCCATCTTGTTACAGGTGACGCCAGGTGATCTTGTTGTCTCTGACTGGATCTTGTATCTCCCGTGGATCTGTGGGCCTGTGTGCTCTGGAGAGAGTTTGCTCCTCGGTGTTCTGCTCTCTGGGTATACTGTGAGTTCAGATGGCAGTGCGCTGTCTCTGAGTTTGGTCCCAAATAGTCTGGCTTGAGGCAGCACCACTACGTGTGCTCCAAGAGTTCCAGGCAGTCTCTCCCATAATAGACAGTAGAGAGGGAGTGTGGACACACCCATGGGCTCAGGAGTGAGAGTGCTTCTGCAGCTCCTCTGGGAGCCCAGCAATCTGCAGGCAGGCCACCAGCCCTGATATAACTGGGCTGGCTCTGGTTTTGGGCTAGAAGTATCTGTACCCAGGCAGCACTGCTACCTTCACTTTGAGAGTCCCAGGCAGTCTCTCCCACGATAGCAGTCATAGAAATCCTAATTATTCTTATTTGATTGTCATGCCCAGAAGACCACCAAGGAGCTATCTCTAATGCATTAGGGTCTCTTTATTACAGGATAGGTCTTGGGCTCTCCTCCAATTCAACCTTGACACAGTAGGACAAGATGAGAAGGGAGAAAAGCCACAAACCCTGAGAAAGACAAGTTTTTCTAGGAAGATAGGAGCAAGTGAGGGGAAGAGGGAGGCAAGCATCTAATAGAATAAGTATAAGTCAACAGGTGGGTGCTCTGAAGCAAAACCATATACAATTGCGAATAGTCTGAAAGTACATCTGAAACAACCAGACTAATCTTTAATTAACTGTCGCTAGGGTGTAACTCTGGCCAAGTACAAGCCATGAGGTCTATTGTGGTATATGGGTGAAATTTAAGTTCTTTTGGAGGTTAGTTCTCAGGCTTTTTTTTTCTTTTCTTGAAGATGGAGGCCTGTCCGAACATGGAGTAGGCCTGGCCTCTTGTGACCATTCTATATTGCATTCTGTATCAAATTGCCATACTGAAGCTAATAAATATGTGCAAATATTGTGTTTAAATTAAAGCATTTTTAAATTCTGATAAACATAGTGTGACACCTTCAATGGTTTTGATTTAAAAGTCCACTAATAATAATATAAATCTATCCTTACTCTCTCTTGCATTTTTCTTCCTTCACTATTTAGCTTTTCTCAGAAGGCTTATACAATTTATTTTTGTGCAAAACTCAAATTAAATTCCAACTTTGAGGCAAGAGAGGTGGGTAGTGAATAAAGCATTTGACACATATATGAGAAACAGAATTTAGATTTGCCAGCATTCATGTAAAAACCAGGCATGCATGGTAACCTGCTTATATTCCTGGAGTTCAGGAGATGGAAACTTAGGATTCCCAAGGAGAACTGGCTAGCTAGACTAAACAAAAGCAAAAGCTCTGGGTTCAGTGTATGACTCTGCTTTAGCCACAAATTCGGAAAGAATCTTTACCAATTCTACATCCGATAGAGGGTTAGTATAGAATATATACAAAAAACTCAGAAAGCTAGACTGTAAAGAAATAAAAACTCTTTTAAAAAATGTGGTCAAGAGCCAAACAAAGAATTCTCAGCTAAGGAACATCGAATTTCTGAGAAGCAACTAAAGAAATGCTAAACATCTCTAATCAACAGGGAAATGCAAATAAAAACAAATCTGAGATTCCACCTCACACCAATTAGAATGCCTAAGATCAAAACTTCAGGTGACAGCAGATTCTGGATAGGATGTGGAGAAAGAGGAACACTCCTCAACTGTTGGTGGGGTTGTAAGCTGGTACAACCACTCTGGAAATCAGTCTGGCGGTTCCGTGGAAAATTGAACATACTACTACCTGAAAACCCAGCTATTCCAATCCTGGACATATACCCCAAAGACAAAGATGCTTCAACATATAACAAGGACATATGTTCAACCATGTTTATAGCAGCTTTATTTATAATAGCCAGATGCTGGAAAGAACTCAGATGTCCTTCAACAAATAAATAGATACAGAAAGAGTGAAACAGGAATGAGGGTTATTGTGGCTTCGAAAAATGAGTTAGGTAGTGTTCCATCTAACTCTATTTTGTGGAATAGTTTGGAGACTTTTGGTATTAAGTCATCAATAAATGTCTGATAGAATTCTGCACTGAACCCATCTGGACCTGGGCTTTTTTTGGTTGGAAGGATTTTGATGACTGCTTCTATTTCTTTAGGCGTTATGGGATTATTTAGATGGTTTACCTAGTCCTGGTTTAACTTTATCCATTTCCTCCAGATTTTCCAGCTTTGTTGAATATAGGATTATGTAGTAAGATCTGATGATTTCTTGAATTTCCTCAGGTTCAGTTGTTATGTCTCCACTTCCCTTTCTCATTTTGTTAATTTGAATACTCACTTTTTGCCTTCTAGTTAGTCTGGCTAAGGGTTTATCAATCTTGCAATTTTTCTCAAAGAACCACCTCTTGTTTTGGTGATTCTTTGAATGGTTCCTTTTGTTTCTATTTGATCAAGTTCTGCTTTGAGTTTGATTATTTCTTGCCTTCTACTTCTCTTGGGTGTGTCTGCTTCCTTTTGTTCTAGAGCTTTTAACTGTGCTGTCAAGTTGCTGATGTATGCTCTCTCCAGTTTCTTTTTGGAAGCACTCAGAACTATGAGTTTTCCTCTCAGTACTGCTTTCATTGCATCTTATACGTTTGGGTAGGTTGAATTTTAACTTTCATTAAATTCTAGAAAATCCTTAATTTCTTTCTTGATTTCTTCTTTGACCATGCTATTGTTTAATAGAGCATTGTTTCGTTTCCATGTGTATATGGGTTTTTTGTTGTCTTTGTTGTTATTAAATACCAGCCTTAGACCATGGTGATCTGATAGGATGCATGGGAGTATTTCAATCCTCTTATATCTATAGACACTTGTTTTGTGACCTATTATATGATCAATTTTGGGGAAAGTGCCATGAAGTGCTGAGAAGAAGGTATATTCTTTTGTTTTAGGATGAAATGTTCTGTAGATGTCTACTAATTCCAATTAGTTCATAACTTCTGCTAGTTTCACTGAGTCCTTGTTCAGTTTCTGTTTCCATGATCTGTCCATTATTGAGAGTGGGGTGTTGAGGTCTCCCACTATTATTGTGTGGGGTGCAATGTATTTTTTAAGCTTTTGTAGGGTTTCTTTTATGAATATGGGTGCTCATGTACTGGAGCATATATGTTAAGGGCTGAGAGTTCCTCCTAACAAATTTTCCCTGTAATGAGTAAAAAGTGTCTTTCCTTACTTTTTTTGATAACTTTTGTTTGAAAATACACTTTATTCAATATTAGAATGGCTACTCCAGCTTGTTTCTTAGGGTTGTTTGCTTGGAAGGTTTTTTCCAAACTTTTACTCTGAGATAGTGTCTGTCTTTGTCTCTGAGATGAGTTTCCTGTATGCAGCAAAAGGCTGGATTTTGTTTATGTATCCAGTCTGATAGCCTATGTCCTTTTGTTAGGGAATTGAGTCCATTTATGTTAACAGATATTAAAGAATAGTATTTGTTGTTTCCTGCTTTTTTTGCTTTTAGAGGTAGAATTGTGCCTCTGTGTCTTTCTTCTTTTAGTTTTCTTGCTTAGGTATTTTCTTGTTTTTAATAGGATGTAGTTTCCCTCCTTGCACTTGGTTTTTTACCTATAATTCCTTCGAGTGCTGGGTTTTTGGTCAGATATTGTCCTAAACCACACAAAGACCTTAGAAGAAAAAAAACTTCAGACCAATCTCATTTATGAACATTGATGCAAAACTACTCAACAAAATTCTTGCAAACTGAATCCAAGAACACATCAAAATTATCATTCATCATGATCAATCAGGCTTCATCTCTGGGATGCAGGGATGGTTTAATATGCAGAAATCCATCAATATAATCCACCATATAAACAAACTCAAAGAACAAAATCACATGGTCATCTCACTAAATGCTGAGAAAGCATATGACAAAATCCAACACCCCTTCAGGTTAAAAGTCTTGGAAAGAACAGGAATCCAAGGCCCATACCTAAACATAATAAAAGCAATATACAGCAAACCAATAGCCAACATCAAACTTAGCAGTGGGAAACTTGAAGAAATTCCACTAAAATCAGGGACTAGACAAGGCTACCCACTATCTCCCTACCTATTCAACATAGTACTGAAAGTCCTGGCCAGAGCAATTAGACAGCAAAAGGAAATCAAAGGGATACAAATTGGAAAGGAAGAAGTAAAAACATCACTGTTTGCAGATGATATTAGTGTACGAAAGTGACACCAAAAATTCTACCAGAGAAATTCTACAGTTGATAAACAAGTTCAGCAAACTGGCTGGATATAAAATTAACTCAAATTAATCAGTATCCTTCTTATACTCAAAGGACAAACATGTGGAGAAAGAAATTAGGGAAAAGATACCCTTCACAATAGTCACAAAAACTATGACATACCTTGGTGTGACTCTAACTAAGCAAGTGAAGGACCTGTATGACAAGAACTTCAAATCTCTGAAGAAGGAAATGGAGGAAAATCTCAGAAAATGGAAAGATCTCACATGCTCATGGATTGAAAGGATTAACATTGTAAAAATGGACATCTTACCAAAAGCAATCTACAGATTCAATCCATTCCCCATCAAAATTCCAACCCATTTCTTCATAGAGCTGGAAAGAGCAATGTGCAATTTCATCTGGAATAACAAAAGACCTAGAATAGCGAAATCCATCCTCAACAAAAAAAAAAAAAAAAAAAAAAAAAAAAAAAAAAAAAAAAAAAAAAATCTGTGGGAATCACCATCCCTGACCTCAAGCTATATTACAAGGCAATTGTGTTACAAACTGCATGGTACTTGTACAGAGATTGGCACTTGGAAAAATGGAATAGATAGAAAATCCAGAAATGAGCCCTCGTATATATGGTAACTTGATTTTTGACAAAGGATCTGTAAACATTCAATGGAAAAAAGACAGCCTCTTCAACATATGGTGTTGGTCCAACTGGCACTCAGCATAAAGAAGAATGAAAATAGACCCTTTCTTATCTCCTTGTACAAAGCTCAATTGCAAGCGGATCAAAGATCTACACATTAAACCAGGTACACTGAAACTATTTGAAGAGAAAATAGGGAAAACATAAGAACACATAGGCACAGGAGAAAATTTCCTGAACAGGACACCAATGGCTCATGCTCTGAGGTCATATATCAACAAATGGGACTTAATGAGATTGAAAAGTTTCTGTAAGGCTAAGGACACTGTCAAGAAAACAAAAATGCAGCCAACAGATTGGGAAAATATCTTTACCAACCCCACATCTGATAGAAACCTAATAACCAAGGTATACGAAGAACTCAAGAAGTTAAACACCAGAGAATCAAACAGCTCTATTAAAAAATGGGGTACAGAGCGAAACAAAAAAGTTCTCAATTGAGGAATATCAAATGGCTGAGAAGCATCTTAGGAAGTACTGGACATCCTTAGTCATCAGAGAAATGCAAATTGATACAGCCCTGATATCAGCCAGAATGGCTAAAATAAAAAATTAAGATGGTAGCAGATTCTGGCAAAAATGCAGAGAACGAGAAACACTTCTCCACTGTTGGTGAGTTTGTAAGGTGGTGCAACCACTCTGGAAATCAGTCTGGTGATACCTCAGAAAATTGGACATAGTACTACCTGAAAACCCAGTTATTCCACTTCTGGTCATATACCTCAGAGACGCTCCAACATACAACAAAGACACATGCACAACAATTTTCATAGCAGCCCTATTTATAATAGCCAGAAGCTGGAAAGAACCCAGATGTCCTTCAGTACATGAATGGATACAAAAATTGTGGTATATTTACACAATGGAGTACTACTCAGTTATCAGAAACAATGCCTTTATGAAATTCTTAAGAAAATGGATGCATCTAGAGAATATCATCCTGAGTGAGGTAACCCAGTTACAAAAAAAGACATAAAATGCAGTCACTGATAATTGGATACTAACCCCAGAAGAAATCTCTGAACACCCCAGAACCTACTCACAGACTACATGAAGTTCAAGAAAAACAAAGGCCAAGAAAACTTTGACTATTTCCAGGTTAAATCTTGTTTTAAATGTACTTTATGCTCATTGTAACTAGTAAGATTTTAATGCATACTATAAAACCTTTTAAAAAAATCAAGTACTGACAATAATGTAGTCATATACTTTTATGCAAAAATGCTTTTAAAATCTGTACATTTATCTTTGTTTTTTTAAAATAAAGTTATTCAATTAAAAAAAAGAAAGAGTGGTACATTTACACAATAGAGTACTACTCTGCTATTAGAAACAATGACTTGATGAATTTTGTAGGCAAATGGATGGAACTAGAGTGAGGTAACCTGGTCACAAAAGAAGATACGTAGTATGCACTCACGATAAGGGGATAATAGCCCAGAAAGCTTGGAACACCCAGTACCCAAGAAACAATTCACAGATATTATGAAGCTCAAAAAGAAGGAAGACCAAAATGGGGAGGGAGCCCTCCATCCTTCTTAGAAAAGAGCACAAAACTTCCATGGGAGGAAATGCAAGGTCAAATAGAGGAACAGGGATTAAAGAAAAGATCATTCAGAAGCCACCTCACCTGGAGATCCACCACATAAAAATTCACCAAAATCAAGCACTATAGCTGATCCCAAAAAGGAGATTTATTGGTTTACTGGTTTACTGGCAGAAACCAGACAAAGATGCCCCCTCAGGGACTATGAGTCATATACAGTTGTGCATGCTTGCAGTTAACCATCGGTGTGAACTCAGAGATCACATTAGGTTGCTAAAGAAAGGACCTAAAGAGCTGAAAGGTGTTGCAACCTCATGGAAATATAACATTATCAATGAACCAAACCCTACAAAACTCCCATGGAGTAAAACACCAACCTCTGTGCACACTTCGAGAGACCTATTGATCCAGTTGTATAGATAGCTGAAGATAGCAGTGTCTGGCATCAATGTGAGAATAGACTTTTGCTCCAGAGAGGGCACATTGTCCCATCATAGGGGAATGACAAGGCAATGAATGGGGAATCAGAAAGGACTGCACCTTCGTGAAGGCAACTTGAGGGGGAGGGAAGATGTGAGCAGACAGGGTAAAGAAATAACATCTCAAATGTAACTACAGAGTATCTAATTTAAAAGAGAGAGAGAGAAAGAGCAACCAAAAAAAATTCTCTTCCTCAGCAAACAAGGAGGGCAAAAGTGGGAAGTTCCCTATATATTCAAACACACGCACTCACACACATACACATACACACTCACACTCACTCTCACACACACAAAGACAAATTCCACTTTGCATAAGTCTTTGGAAGTAAACACATTCTCATAATCTTAAAGAGGAGGTAGCAAAAACAATAATTTTAGTTATTTTTATCAATTTCTAAATGAGGCCTATAAAAACATTTATCTGGCATAAAGAATCTCTTTAGATGGAGTGGTGAACAGAAAATATATTGCCTTCTGGTGTCTCTCTTATGGGCCTTTGAGTCCATCTCAAGGCCTTTCCCAGAAGACTCAGCCTTAATTCACAATCACTCTAGACTTCTGCTTCTGTGCTATTTATTCAATACCACCTCCTTACAGTTTGCACTTACACACACATACACATACACACACACACACACACACACACACACACACACCATAATTAAGCCAGCTAACAACTACTGTACACACATGTGCATGGGTGTAAACATTCAAGCAAGCATGTGTGTTTGTCTGTCTATTCCCACAGGCATGCACGACTGTGTTTACACATGAACAAGGATGGCAGAGCTCCACAGAGGCATCTTTCTGTCTTTGTCTTACTTGTTGGAGGCAATATCTCTGAACTGCACCCAGAATTCAGCTCACAGCTGAACCTGCTGTGCTGTCTGGCAAAGTGCTTCCAGCCTGGGATTATAGATGCAAATGGTTGCTGTTCAAGTGCTAAGGATCAAATGCAGGTCTTCCTTGCTCTGTAATCCCTTTACCCCGTGAACCATTTCCCCATACTCTAGCTCTTTTTCTTATATATTGCATATTCCTTTAATTCTTGAAATCTTTCTCCCCTTGATGTCTTCTTTATTTCCTACTATCCCTTTCCCTTCCTCGTCTACATTGTTTTCCCTCACTGTGCTCTCTAATGGCACCCAGCTTTCTCCTCCAACTAAGACATTACAGCTTCTCATGTAAGTGTGAATGGTTGCTTGGCATCTATCTATAAAAAAAACCACTAGTTAAGCTGGAGAGATAGCTCAGCAATTAAGAGCACTGACCGCTCTTCCAGAGGGCATACTTCAATTCCCAGCAACCACAGGGCAGTTTATGATTATCTATAATGGGATCTCATGTCCTTTTCTGGCACACTGGTATATATGCAGATAGAGCATACATACATACATACATAAACCTGAAGATGTATTTTGAAGAGGAGACAAAGAAACACTAATTAAAACCACTAAGTTAAATTGTCTCTTCACCTGAATTTGCTTAGACAAAATTTTATGTAGCAGGGATATGAGCAATGGAGCCCATTTCAAAACTCTAGGTTTTTCCTTATAAAAATGTTTCACTTAAATGTGAAAAACCCTGCAAAATAAAATGGCACATTTCAAATTCTCTAGTCCTTTCAGTGAAGGGCTGATCTAGAGCATTTAAGTAGGCAAGTTCTGCATCCTCACACTTACTAGCAGGTTGTTTCTCACCTCACCAGTAATTTGGTCCAGGTGTTTATGGGCTCTGTCTATGCTACAATAGAATTTGCTACAATATAGTCACCTGGGTACCATGTGGGCCACTGATGTTCGATCCTCCATCAGGGAGTGATTCCTTAACCTGCTCCCAAATCTAATTTCAGCCACAGTGCCATTCAACTGCTCATTTTACCTCTGAAAACACAAACTAACATTCTAGCTCATCTAAGGAATATCTATCCATGGCAAATAAGATTTCATAATAAGCCAGGGAATTGTACTATTCTTTCCAAATGGAGAAACAAACTGTATTTTAGAAGTGTTTTCTTCTACAGTTATTTTGTCACTGAAAGGGAGCCTTCTAGTAAAAGAAATCCTGAGCAGACATTAAGACTTCTATTTCTTTCCTGATTTTGCCATTATCCATAAAACTCTAAAAATAAAAATAAATAAATAAAAAATCCTCCCAAGCTCCCATGACTATCCTCCTCTCAAAAGTAAAAAGAATGGGTTTAACGAGTGTGTGTCCTCTCGTGGTTTGCAGTTCTGCAGCATACAAACAGTTCACTTCCTCAGTCTCTGGCCATTTAACTAAGAAGGAAGGAGATGTCTCCAACCACAGCTCTTCTACAGCTTGTTAGGCCTGCATTATTACATTTAGTCGGTTTGGGGCTTCATTTAACAACACAGCTTGTCAAAGGCACATACATATGCACATTGTAATGGCCCCTCAGAGCAATTATGATATCAATAGAACTATTATGACTTCAGTGCCGCCATAGCATCGTATAGGCATAGCTAGCACTAAAGATAAAAATTTTATGAGACATATTGGAGCTACTGTACAAAGTAGCAGGGTTTTTTTTTTTTTTTTAAATATAAACAGTTGAGTCTTAAGAAACATTTGGCTTAAACAGAAACAAGAGACATATACTGAAGTCGTGACATGGTGGGAAATTTTTCCTCTTAAATTTGTTTATGGACATATAGCATAAGCTTGGTGGTTATTGTACAATTGAAATGGCTTGGCGTATGCATGATACTTTGGGTCGAAAATATCAAGATCTAACCCCAAATCCATAATAATTATATTCAAGTAATTAAGTGACTTGAACAATAAATGAACTGGTATTTTAGTTTTAACAATATAGTTTTCTGAGACATTAGAGATTTTACAGAAATATTATCTTAAAGAATCTGTCACAGGAGAAAAATGATTACTATATGTATGTATGTGGGTGCAGTCTCCAGTGGTTGATAATCTTCATAATTCAGTCTTTCTTGTGCCAAGCGACTAAGCAAAGAGAATTACGATCCCTAACAAGGGACAAGAATAAAGAAAATGGGGTGAACACATCAAATTCTTAGGGCATTAAAGACTGGAGGCTCAGAAGTGAGGGGAGAGAGCTGAGTTCTTTGAGGAATGAGGGAGGGTGGGACATTTATCTGAACTTTATCATCACAATACGACTCAGCCATGCTTCAGGAGACTCAGGTGAGTATTTTGTTGCTTCTCAGGACATTTGCCCACGGACCTGCTGCCACTCTTGATGAGTAACACCTCAAGAGTTGGCTTTACAGCTGCTTAGATTTATCTGTGTTATGTTTATGTTTTACAAAGTAATAAAAAATTTTCTGCAATATACTTAAGTTAGGGGTATTGTTTGTTTCAGTACAGAAACCAAAGTTGGCACCCAGAGTAGGTATTCGGTAAAAAAAGATAAACAAATGGAAAAACACAATACATATATGTTAAGAAAACTAATTTTTTCTTCATGATCTCAAGTTTGCATGAATTCGAATGGCTGCAGATAGTCTTTTCACTCTTTATTTTCTTCCTTATGACTTAAGTAAATTACAAGCAAGAAAAATTATTCAAGGTATGCAGTGAGTCTCTTGTGGGTTATTATTTTTAAAAAAGCCGCCTTTGCTCAGAGATGGTCCTGGTTTGCCCCTGAGCCTTACTAAATTTCTCCCAAAGGCAGGAAATCTTAGAATTTATTCATCATGAAAACAGTTAGCAATGGTAAGACTACAGGGCACAATTGTGTGACTTTACTCTGCGTTTGTCAGCTACTAAACATGTCTACTCTCAGTCAAAATAAGCAAATTCCCTCTTTGATGTTCTCCATAGGTTATCCTTCCTTCACCCTTCCCTTCCCTCTACTTCACCTGAGACTTAGTGCAAACATCTTATGACCAGGATGCCTCACTAGTCGCAAGCCGCACTCACTTGAGACTGTAGTTTTAAAGTAAACAAGTGTATGCATTGAGTTATTCTACTTAATGCTATTAGCTAAGAGCCATCAATAACATGGATTTAAAAGAGGTCTGCTGTGTTTTCAACCATGCCTATAATATACAATGGGTACCAAAACATTAGTAGCTAGGTGCATCTGGACATCTTTCAGTTAACTTATCCTTCATGTCCTCCTGGCTTGAAGTTCCCTGATTGCTGGGATTATAGATATACACCACTGTTCCCTGCTTCTAGAATACTATTTTACGTACTATATCTTCCTGCTACAAACACAATAGGAAGAGTGTTTTGATATTTAAAAATATGTAAGTATGTAATACTTCAAAGAAATTACATAGCTTTTTAAAATATCATGAAAATTAATGGGATAATTCTAAATTTCAGCATTTTAAAAACCATTTTCAAAACAAATAAAAGTATTACTACATAAAGAACTGTCCTAACGAAATTTTTTTAAACTTTATTTTAAAAAAAGATAAAAGGAAAAAATTTCAAACATTTTTTCAAAAATGTATTCAAATAAATTTTTGTCAGTGCTTGGCTTTCTTTTTTTTTTTAAGGTTTGATACTCTGCATTAAGGTATTACTAGTTATGGGAAAGGCGGCTCATACAGGCTGAGCAACTGTGACCGGGAACAGATCTTAGGAACTTCTGTTCCCACCCGGAGACGACTTGGGGACTCAGAGCGGAGCCTGGCCCAACTGCCAACCAGAAAGGCGGCTCGTACAGGCTGAGCAACTGGTGAGTGAGAGACATAGGCTGCTGGGAAGCAGAGGGATCTCTGCGGAGTGCACACGGAAAGGGCACCCCCTGCCCTGACCTGCCCTGTCCTCCCCGATCCAGTGACCGAGAACAGATCTTAGGAACTTCTGTTCCCACCCGGAGACGACTTCAGGACACAGAGCAGAGCCAGGCCCAACTGCCAGCTGGAAAGGCAGCTTGTACAGGCTGAGCAACTGGTGAGTTGGAGACCTAGGCTGCTGGGAAGCAGAGGGATCTCTGCGGAGTGCACACGGAAAGGGCACCCCCTGCCCTGACCTGCCCTGTCCTCCCTGATCCAGTGACCGGGAACAGATCTTAGGAACTTCTGTTCCCACCCGGAGACGATTTCAGGACTCAGAGCGGAGCCTGGCCCACCTGCCAACCGGAAAGGTGGCTCGGAGAGGCTGAGCATCTGTGACCAGGAACAGATCTTAGGAACGTCTGTTCCCACCCGGAGGCGACTTCAGGACGCAGAGCGGAGCCTGGCCCAGCTGCCACCTGGAACCTGGGCTGCTGGGGAGTAGAGAGATCTCTGAGGAGTGCACACGGAAAGTGTACCAGGGACACAGACCAGATACAAGGGAAAGGCAAGAACATATCACTGACAACAAAATGGCAAGAGGAAAGAGAAAGAGTATATCCCAAGGAAACCAAGACAATCTAGCAAAACCAGAACCCAGCTCTCCCATAGTAGCAAACATCGGAATTCCAAACACTCCAGAGAAAGAAGACACAGACCTGAAATCATGCCTCAAGACGCTGATAGAGTTACTTAAACAAGAAAGGGAGGAAAAGCAAAAAGATTCAGAAGCTTTTAAAGAAGAAACAAGAAAAACACTCAAAGAACTCAAAGAACGAGACGAAAACAGAACCAAAGAAATAAAGGAATAGAAGAGGGAAATTAAAACAGAAATTGACACAATAAAGAAAGCGCTAAAAGAGATAACCCAAGAGTCAGAACACCAAAAAAAGAAATCAGGAGTCACAGAAGCAAGCATTTCCAACAGATTACAAGAGATCGAGGAGAGAATCTCGGGGGCAGAGGACAACATTGCAAACATAGACAAAACAGCCAGAGAAGATGCAAAAAACAAAAATCTCCTAACCCAAAATGTCCAGGAAATACAAGACACAATGAGAAGACCGAACCTAAGGATAATAGAAATAGAAGAGGGAGAAGAGTATCAACTAAGAGGCACAGTAAATATCTTCAACAAAATCATAGAAGAAAACTTCCCTACCCTCAAGAATGAGATGACCACTAGCATAAAAGAAGCCTTCAGAACTCCAAATAGGTTGGACCAGAAAAGAAATACCTCCCGACACATAATAGTAAAAACATCAAGTGCCCAAAGTAAAGAAAGAATACTAAAATCAGTAAGGGAAAAAGGTCAGGTAACATATAAAGGCAGACCAATCAGACTCACACCCGATTTCTCAACAGAGACTATGAAAGCTAGAAGAGCCTGGACAGACATCATACACTCCTTAAGAGAGCACAAGTGCCAGCCCAAGCAGCTATACCCAGCAAAACTATCAATCACCATCGATGGAGAGACAAAGATATTTCAAGACAAATCAAAATTCACACAATATCTGACCACAAACCCAGCACTACAACGAATTATAGGTGGAAAACCCAATACAAGGAGGGAAAATACAGCCTAGTAAAAGCATGAAAACTCCTAAACAAAAAAACTAAAAGAAGAAAAAAACACAGACACAACTCAACCCAAAAAAGCAAAAATGGCAGGAAACAGAAACAATTATTCCGTGATATCTATTAACATAAATGGTCTCAACTCCCCAATAAAGAGACTTAGACTATCAGACTGGATACATAAACAAAATCCAGCCTTTTGCTGCATACAGGAAACTCATCTCAGAGACAGAGACAGACACTATCTCAGAGTAAAAGGGTGGGAAAAAAACTTCCAAGCAAACAGCTCCAAGAAGCAAGCTGGAGTGGCTATTCTAATATCGAATAAAGTAAATTTCCAACCAAAAGTTATCAAAAAAGATAAAGAAGGACACTTTTTACTCTTTACCGGAGAAATCTGTCAGGAGGAACTCTTAATCCTTAACCTATATGCTCCAAATAAAAAATCACCCACATTCATAAAAGAAACTCTACTAAAGCTCAAAAAATACATTTCACCCCATACAATAATAGTGGGAAACTTTAATACCCCAATCTCACCAATGGACAGATCATGAAAACAGAAACTGAACAAGGACACTGCAAAACTAGCAGAGACTTTGAACTAACTAGAATTAATAGATATATACAGAACATACTATCCTAAAGTAAAAGAATACACCTTCTTCTCACCACCCCATGGCACCTTCTCAAAAATTGACCACATAATTGGACACAGAACGAGCCTTCATCGATATAAGAAGATTGAAATACTCCCATGCATCCTCTCAGATCACCATGGTCTATGGCTGGTCGTTAACAACAACAAAGACAACAAAATGCCCACATACACATGGAAATTAAACAACACTCTGTTAAAGAATAGCAGGGTCAAAGAAGAAATAAAGAAAGAAATTAAGGACTTTCTAGAATTCAAGGAAAATGATAACACAACATACCCAAACCTATGGGATGCAATGAAAGCAGTATTGAGAGGAAAACTCATAGCCCTAAGTGCTTCCAAAAAGAAACTGGAGAGAGCTCACATCAGCAACCTGACAGCACAGCTAAAAGCCCTAGAACAAAAGGAAGCAGATATACCCAAAAAGAGTAGACGGCAAGAAATAATCAAAATTAGGGCAGAAATAGACCAAATAGAAACTAAAAGAACCATTGAAAAAATCAACAAAACAAAGAGTTGGTTCTTTGAGAAAATCAACAAGATTGATAAACCCCTAGCCAGACTAACTAAAGGGCAAAGAGAGAGTATCCAAATTAACAAAATCAGAAAGGAAAGTGGTGACATAACAACTGAAACTAAGGAAATTCAAGAAATCATCAGATCCTACTACAAAAACTTATACTCCACAAAATTGGAAAATCTGGAGGATATGGACGTTTTCCTAGAAAGATACAAGGTCCCAAAGTTTAACCAGGACCAAGTAAACCATCTAAATAACCCTATAACACCTAAAGAAATAGAAGAAGTCATCAAAAGCCTCCCAACCAAAAAAAGCCCAGGTCCAGACGGGTTCAGTGCAGAATTTTATCAGACATTTATTGGGGATATAACACCAATATTCGCCAAACTATTCCAAAAGATAGAATCAGATGGAATATTACTCAACTCATTTTTTGAGGCTACAATAACCCTCGTACCTAAGCCACACAAAGACCCTACAAGGAAAGAGAACTTCAGACCAATCTCACTTATGAACATTGATGCAAAAATACTCAACAAAATCCTTGCAAACCGAATCCAAGAACACATCAAAACCATCATTCATCATGACCAAGTAGGCTTCATCCCTGGGATGCAAGGATGGTTTAACATAAGGAAATCCATCAATGTAATCCACCATATAAACAAACTTAAAGACCAAAATCACATGGTCATCTCACTAGACACTGAGAAAGCATTCGACAAAATCCAACACCCCTTCATGTTAAATGTCCTGGAAAGAACAGGAATCCAAGGCCCATATTTAAACATAATAAAAGCAATATACAGCAAACCAACAGCCAACATCAAACTTAATGGCGAGAAACTTGAAGCAATCCCACTAAAATCAGGGACTCGACAAGGCTGCCCACTCTCTCCCTACCTATTCAACATAGTACTGGAAGTCCTGGCTGGAGCAATTAGACAGCAAAAGGAGATCAAGGGGATACAAATCGGAAAGGAAGAGATAATAACATCACTCTTTGCTGATGACATGATAGTGTACTTGAGTGACCCCAAAAATTCCACCAGAGAACTCCTACAGCTGATAAACAAGTTCAACAAAGTGGCCGGATACAAAATTAACTCAAACAAATCAGTAGCCTTCCAATACTCAAAGGACAAACATGTGGAGAAAGAAATTAGGGAAAAGGTACCCTTCACAATCGTTACAAAAACTATGAAATACCTTGGTGTGACTCTAACTAAGGAAGTGAAGGACCTGTATGACAAGAACTTCAAACTTCTAAAGAAAGAAATTGAGGAGGATCTCAGAAAATGGAAAGATCTCCCATACTCATAGATTGGAAAGATCAACATCTTAAAAATGGCCATCCTACCAAAAGCAATCTACAGATTCAATGCAATCCCCATCAAAATTCCAACCCAGTACTTCATGGAATTGGAAAGATCAATGTGCAATTTCATATGGAATAACAAAAGACCTAGAATAGCGAAATCAATCCTTAACAACAAAAAACCATCTGCGGGAATCACTATCCCTGACCTCAAGCTATATTACAAGGCAATTGTGCTGAAAACTGCATGGTACTGGTACAGAAATAGGCAAGTGGATCAATGGAATAGAATAGAAGATCCAGAAATGAGCCCTCATGTATATGGTCACCTGATTTTTGACAAAGGAGCAGTAAACATTCAATGGAAAAAGGACAGCCTATTCAACAAATGGTGCTGGTCCAACTGGCACTCAACATGCAAAAGAATGAAAATAGACCCGTTCTTTTCTCCTTGTACAAAGCTCTAGTGTAAGTGGATCAAAGATCTCCACATGAAACCAGATACACTGAAACTATTAGATGAGAAAGTAGGGAAAACCTTAGAACACATAGGCACAGGAGAAAATTTCCTGAACAAAACAACAATGGCTCAAACTCTAAGGTCAAAGATTAACAAATGGGACTTAATGAGATTGCAAAGTTTCTGTAAGGCTAAGGACATTGTCAAGAAAACAAAACGGCAACCAACAGAATGGGAAAAGATCTTTACCAACACCACATCAGATAGAGGCCTAATATCCAAGGTGTACAAGGAACTCAAAAAGCTAGACACCAGAGAATCAAATAACCCTATTAAAAAATGGGGTAGAGAGCTAAACAAATCATTTTCAGTTGAGGAACACCGAATGGCCGAGAAACATCTGAGGAAGTGCTCGACATCCTTAGCCATCGGGGAAATGCAAATCAAAACAACCCTAAGATTTTACCTCACACCAGTAAGATTGGCCAAGATCCAAAACTCAGATGACAGCAGATGCTGGCGAGGCTGCGGAGAAAGAGGAACACTTCTCCACTGTTGGTGGGGTTGCAAGCTAATACAACCACTCTGGAAATCTGTCTGGCGATACCTCAGAAAATTGGATATAGTACTACCTGAAGACCCAGCTATACCACATCTGGGCATATACCCCAGAGACACTTTCATACACAACAAAGATATATGCACCACAATGTTCATAGCGGCTCTATTTATAATAGCCAGAAGCTGGAAGGAACCCAGATGTCCTTCAGAAGACGAATGGATACAAAAATTGTGGTACATATACACAATGGAATACTACTCAGCCACCAGAAACAATGACTTAACCAAATTCTTAAGAAAATGGCTGCATCTAGAGAAGATCATCCTGAGTGAGATAACCCAGTCACAAAGAACAGACATAATATGCAGTCACTGATAGTGGGATGCTAACCCCAGAGGCTTGCACTCCCCCAGAAACAACTCACAGACTGTATGAAGTCCAAGAAATAAAGAAAACAAAAAATATACATATATTCACAAAACAAGAAGACTTTGACTATTTCCATGTTGCGTTTTGTTTTGCATGTACTTTACGCTTATTGCAACTAGTACGTTTTCAATGCATACTGTCAAGCCCTTGATAAAAATCAAGTACTGACTAAAAAACATATTCACATGGTTTTATGTAAAATTTATTTTAATGTCTGAAAAAACTACTGACAAAAATGTATAATTTTAAGCAAAAAATGTTTAAAATCTGTACATTTATCTTTGTTTTGCAAAATAAAGTCATTTAAAAAAAAAGGTATTATTAGTTACAATGAGCAAAAAGTACATGTAAAACAGGATGTAATCCGGAATTAGTCAATTTTTTTTTTTTTTGGTGTGTAAGGATTGAGCATAATGTCTTTTTTTGTTTGTTTGTTTGTTTTCTTTTCTTTTCTTTTTTTCTTGAACTTCACACAGTCTGTGAGTTATTTCTCAGGCATTCCGAGCTTCTGGGGTTAGCATCCCACTATCAGTGTCTGCGTATTATGTCTGTTCTTTTGTGACTGGGTTATCTCACTCAGGATGATATTCTCTAGATGCAACCATTTTCTTAAGAATTTGGTTAAGTCATTGTTTCTGATAGCTGAGTAGTACTCCATTGTTTAAATGTATCACAATTTTTGTATCCATTAATCTTCTGAAGGACAACTGGGTTCTTTCCAGCTTCTGGCTATTATAAATAGAGCTGCTATGAACATTGTGGTACGTGTATCTTTGTTGTATATTGGAGTGTCTCTGGGGTATATGCCTAGAAGTGAAATAGCTGGATTTTCAGGTAGTAGTACTATGTCCAATTTTCTGAGGAATCGCCAGACTGATTTCCAGAGGGGTTGTATCAGTTTACAACCCCACCAACAGTGGAGAAGTGTTCCTCTTTCTACACAACCTCACCAGCATCTGCTGTCATCTAAATTTTGGATCATGGCCAAACTGACTGGTGTGAGGTGGAATCTCAGTGTTGTTTTGATTTGCATTTCCCTGATGACTAAGAATGTGAAGCACTTCCTCACATGTTTCACAGCCATTCCATATTCCTCAACAGAGAACATTTTGTTTACCTCTGTGCCCCATTTTTAATAGAGTTATTTGATTCTCTGGTGTCTAGCTTTTTGAGTTCTTTGTATACCTTGGATACTAGGCCTCTATCTGATGTAAAGTTGGTAAACAACTTTTCCCATTCTGTTGGCTGCCATATTGTTTTCATGACAATGTCCTTAGACTTACAGAAACTTTGCAAACGCATTAAGTCCCATTTGTTACTCTTTGACCTTAGAGCTTGAGCCATTGGTGTTTTGTTCAGAAAGTTTTCTCCTATGCCTATGTGTTCTAAGGTTTTCCATACTTTCTCATCTAATAGTTTCAGTGTATCTGGTTTAATGTGGAGATCTTTGATCCACTTACACTTGAGCTTTGTACAAGGAGATAAGAAAGGGTCTATTTACATTCTTGTGCATGCTGAGTGCCAGTTGGACCAACACCATTTGTTGAATAGGCTGTCCTTTTACCATTGAATGTTTACGGCTCCTTTGTCAAAAATCAGGTGACCATATACATGAGGGCTCATTTCTGGATCTTCTATTCTATTCTATTGATCCACCTGCCTATTTCTGTACCAGTACCATGCAGTTTTCAGCACTATTACCTTGTAATATAGCTTGAGGTCAGGGATAGTGATTCCTGAAGATGTTTCCTTGTTGTTGAGGATGGATTTTGCTATTTTACATCTTTTGTTATTCCATATGAAATTGCACATTGATCTTTCCAACTCAATGAAGAACTGGGTTGGAATTTTGATGGGGATTGCATTGAATCTGTAGATTGCTTTGGTAGGATGGCCATTTTAAAAATGTTGATGCTTCCAATCCATGAGCATGGAAAATCTTTCCATTATCTGAGGTCTTCCTCAATTTCCTTCTTTAGAGGTTTGAAGTTCTTGGAATACAGCTTTTTCACTTGTTTAGTTAGAGTCACACCAAGATATTTCATAGTTTTTATGACTATTGTGAAGGGTATCTTTTTTCTAATTATTTTCTCCACATGTTTATCCTTTGAATATAGAAAGGCTACTGATTTGTTTGAGTTAATTTTATATCCAGCCACTTTGCTGAACTTGTTTATCAGCTGTAGGAGTTCTCTGGTGGAATTTGTAGGGTCACTTAAGTATACTATAATGTCATCAGCAAAGAGTTATGTTTTTACTTCTTCCTTTACAATTTGTATCCCTTTGATTTCCTTTTGCTGTATAATTGCTCCAACCAGGAATTCCAGGACTATGTGGAATAGGTAGGGGGAGAGTTGGCAGCCTTGTTGAGTCCCTGATTTTAGTGGGATTGTTTCAAGTTTCCCACCGTTAAGTTTGATGTTGCCTGTTGCTTTGCTGTATATTGCTTTTATTATGTTTAAGTATGGACCTTGGATTCCTGTTCTTTCCAGGACTTTTAAAATGAAGGGGTGCTGAATATTTTCAAATGCTTTCTCAGCATCTAATGAGATGACCATGTGGTTTTGTTCTTTGAGTTTGTTTATATGGTAGATTACATTGATGAATTTCCTTATATTAAACCATCCCTGCATCCCAGGGATGAAGCCTACTTGGTCATGGTGAAAGAAAGTTTTGATGTGTTCTTGGATTCCGTTTTCAAAGATTTTGTTGAGTATTTTTGCATCAATGTTCATAAGTAAGATTGGTCTGAAGTTCTCTTTCCTTGTAGGGTCTTTGTGTGGTTTAGGAACAAGGGTTATTGTAGCCTCAAAAAATGAGTCAGGTAGTATTCCATCTGATTCTATCTTGTGGAATAGTTTGGAGAGTATTGGTGTTATGTCCGCAATAAATGTCTGATAAAATTCTGCACTGAACTCGTCTGGACCTGGGCTTTTTTTGGTTGGGAGGCTTTTGATGACTTTTTTATTTCTTTAGGAGTTATGGGATTATTTAGATGGTTTACTTGGTCCTGGTTTAACTTTAGGATCTTTTATCTTTCTAGGAAGTCATCCATTTCCTCCAGATTTTCTAACTTTGTGGAGTATATATAGGCTTTTGTAGTAGGATCTGATGATTTCTTGAATTTCCTCAGGTTCAGTTGTTATGACTCCACTTTCTTTTCTGATTTTGTTGATTTGTATACTCTCTCTTTGCCCTCTAGTTAGTCTGGCTAGGGGTTTATTAATCTTGTTGATTTTCTCAATGAACCAGCTTTGATTTTGTTGATTCTTTGAATGTTTCTTTTTGTTTCTATTTGTTCAATTTCTTCTCTGAGTTTGATTATTTATTGCTGTCTAATCATCCTGGGTGTATCTGCTTCCTTTTGTTCAAGAGCTTTTAACTGTGCTGTCAAGTTGCTGATGTATGCTCTCTCCAGTTTTTTTTTTGGAAGCGCTCAGAGCTATGAGTTTTCCTCTCAGTACTGCTTTCATTGCATCCCATAGATTTGGAAGTGTTGTGATTTCGTTTTCATTGAATTCTAAAAAATCCTTAATTTCTTTCTTTATTTTTTTTTGACCGTGCTATCGTTTAACAGCGCATTGTTTAGTTTCCATGTGTATGTGGGCTTTTTGTTGTCTTTGTTGTTAAAGACCAGCCATAGACCATGGTGATCTGAGAGGATGCATGGGAGTATTTCAATCTTCTTATATCGATTGAGGCTCGTTCTGTATCCAATTATGTGGTCAATTTTCGAGAAGGCACCATGGGGTGCTGAGAAGAAGGTGTATTCTTTTACTTTAGGATGATATGTTCTGTAGATATCTATTAATTCTAGTTGGTTCAAAGTCTCTGCTAGTGTTACAGTGTCCTTGTTCAGTTTCTGTTTTCATGATCTGTCCATTGGTAAGAGTGGGGTATTAAAGTCTCCCATTATTATTGTGTGGGGTGAAATGTAATTTTGAGCTTTAGTAGGGTTTCTTTTATGAATGTGGGTGATTTTTTATTTGGAGCATATATGTTAAGGGTTGAGAGTTCCTCCTGATAGATTTCCCTGGTAATGAGTAAAGAGTGTCCTTCCTTATCTTTTTTGTTAACTTTTGGTTGGAAATTTACTTTATTCGATATTAGAATAGCCACTCCAGCTTGCTTCTTGGGGCAATTTTCTTGAAGGTTTTTTCCCAACCTTTTACTCTGAGATAATGTCTGTCTTTGTCTCTGAGATGAGTTTCCTGTATGCAGCATAATGCTGGATTTTTTTATGTATCCAGTCTGATAGCCTATGTCTCTTTATTGGGGAGTTGAGTCCATTTATTTTAATAGATATCAAGGACTAGTTGTTTCTCTTTCCTGCTATTATTGCTTTTGTGGGCTGAGTTGTGTCTGTGTCTTTTTTTTCTTTTGGTTTTCTTGCTTTGGAGTTTTCTTGTTTTTACTAGAATGTAGTTCCCCTCATTGTATTGGGTTTTCCACCTATAATTCGTTGTAGTGCTGGGTTTGTGGTCAGATATTGTGTAAATTTTGATTTGTCTTGAAATATCTTCATCTCTCCATCTATGGTGATTGAGAGTTTTGCTGTGTATAGCAGCTTGGGCTGGCACTTGTGCTCTCTCAGGGTGTGCATGATGTCTGTCCAGGCTCTTCTAGCTTTCATAGTCTCTGTTGAGAAATCGGGTTTTATTCTGATTGGTTTGCCTTTACATGTTACCTGACCTTTTTCCGTTACTGTATTCCCTTGATCATCTTTTGTAATGCTAGTCTAATGATCGTGGATTTTTTTCATTTATCCTTAGCACAGAAGGTCTTCATTCCAACTGTGAAGACCCGCTTTGCTGGGAACAATAACTCTGGTTAGTAGTTATATTTTCTTTCAGGATATTAAATATATTACTCCATTTTCTCTGACATTTGTTTTTTCAGGAAAATCCCCTTTTGTCCAATTGTCTTGCGTGCACCTCGAAATATTTTTTGGTACTTCCCTTTGCAGATTATAATATTCCTTTATTGTCTTGTACTTTTCATAATATATATATATAATGTTTTGAGGTTCCTTTCTTGCCATGCCTATTTAGGATGCTAAGTGTTTCTCATACCTGAATGTTCATTCTTTTCTAAGATGTAGAGGATTCAACCTCAAGCTCTCTTTCCTCAGATATATCAACATATCAACTACATGATCTATTAGTAGCATCTCAAAGCTCTTGTATTTTCTCTTCACTTTTTTCATTATTTATTTGTCTGACAATAGCATTTCAAAAATCTTGTCTGTGAACTCTGTTATTTTACCTCCAACTGATACAGTTTGTTGCTAAGGCTGTCACCTGATTTTTTTTCATGTGTCTTTTTAAGCCTCTGATTTCTGTTTGGCTTCTTTTCAATATTTTACCTATTTGCTGAGTACATGTTCAACTTCACATTCAGATCCTTCCATGTCTGTCTTAATCCACTGAGCATTGGTATACCCTTTAGCACAGTGACCTCATTAGAAAGCCATATTTTAAATCACTTGCTCTTTCAATCACATTGCACTTCAGTTGACATCTTTGTATTTGGTTATTAGACTTAAATGTTTTATGGGGTTATTTTATTTTTTCTTTTTCTTATATGTCTCTCTCACAAATTGTTCATCTATTAGGATGGGTTATTTCTTACACTTTCATGAAACAGCCTTCTTAGTGGCTTTCTCTTGGCAAGGTGTTTGGGGGTATCAGCTCTGGGATTGGTTCATATCAAGAATTCCCTCGTTTATTTATTCATTATTTTATACAATAATCTCTAATTCTATCTTACATTACATATTTTTCCATGTCACTGGGGTACAATTGCCAGCCTAAAATTTAAAAAGAAAGCATGTGTCTGTACTTACTGGTGTTTCTTTTTTTTTTAAACAACTTTATTTTACAAAACAAAGATAAATGTACAGATTTTAAACTTTTTTGCTTAAAATTATACATTTTTGTCAGTACTGTTTTTTCAGATATTAAAATAATTTTTACATAAAACTATGTGAATATATTTTTTAGTCAGTACTTGATTTTTTCAAGGGCTTGACAGTATGCATTGAAAACCTAATAGTTACCATGAGCGTAAAGTACATGCAAAACAAAACGCAACATGGAAATAATCAAAGTCTTCTTGTTTTGTAAATATATTTCTTGGACTTCATACAGTCTGTGAGTTGTTTCTGGGGGAGTGCAAGCCTCTGGGGTTAGCATCCCAATATCAGTGACTGCCTATTATGTCTGTTCTTTTGTGACTAGGTTATCTCACTCAGGATGATATTCTCTAGATGCAGCCATTTTTTTAAGAATTTGGTTAAGTCATTGTTTCTGGTGGCTGAGTAGTATTCCATTGTGTATATGTACCACAATTTTTGTATCCATTCATCTTCTGAAGGACATCTGGGTTCCTTCCAGCTTCTGGCTATTATAAATAGAGCCACTATGAACATTGTGGTGCATATATCTTTGTTGTGTATTAAAGTGTCTCTGGGGTATATGCCCAGATGTGGAATAGCTGGGTCTTCAGGTAGTACTATATCCAATTTTCTGGGGTATTGCCAGACTGATTTCCAGAGTGGTTGTATTAGTTTGCAACCCCACCAACAATGGAGAAGTGTTCCTCTTTCTCCGCAGCCTCTCCAGCATCTGCTGTCATCTGATTTTTGGATCTTGGCCAATCTGACTGGTGTGAGGTGAAATCTCAGGGTTGTTTTGATTTGCATTTCCCTGATGGCTAAGGATGTCGAGCACTTCCTCAGATGTTTCTCGGCCATTCGGTGTTCCTCAACTGAGAATGTTTTGTTTAGCTCTGTACCCCATTTTTTAATAGGGTTATTTGATTCTCTGGTGTCTAGCTTTTTGAGTTTCTACTGGTGTTTCTTTAATTTTCCCTTCACTTCACCTTATAGCTGCCAGGGTAAGAAAGAAAAATAGTTGCATAGTTCCTAAATAATTGCCACATTACTTGAGCTGCCTTGACAACTGCAGACTTTGACAGATTTTTCCATTTTTTTTATTTTGCATTACAAATTTTATGCTATATTCTTCTAAAATCACAGTCCTTACAATTGGGATTGAAAATGGCCATATTCAATTTTTCCAATCAAGTAAACATAGTCATCAGATCCATCAGATGTTATCCAAACTGTCTATTTCTAAAATATCCAAGGAGAAAAATCAGTGGCAGCAAAGAGAAAAAAATCTTTTAGCTAAAAATATCCCTTTATTTTTATGTTAATATTAAAGCCTATCTCTCTCTCTTACAAAGAGGAGAAAAGTTATACTCGGTTTGCGAACACATCCCCACTGTGGAGCAAATTGACAGACAGTGCAATAAATAGAACAGCTTTTGGACCTTTGGTTCAGGTTTACCCTGAACACATTTCAGGATTATAATTCATAGGTATATCACTACTTGGTTAAAAAAAAAAGTAGTGTATCTAAATGTGTGTGTGCGTGTGTGTGTGTGTGTGTGTGTAACCTGTATCATTGTATAAAATTTTCGTAAGTATTATATTCTCTCTTTCTTTTCATGTGATACTGAGCATTGAACTCTGAATGTGGTGCATGAGAACAAGCCCTATACCCTATGAGCCTGAGATGGTTTTATGTTAACTTGACTATGTGAGTATTAACTAAAACCAAGCATCTGGAGACACATGTGAGAAATTTTTTCTTTATTAACTAAAACATTTGAACTGGGAAGAACAATTTTTATCCAAATTTTTAAAATGAAAACATACACCTCTTTATTATTGGATATTCTCTGTATTTACATTTCAAATGTGCCACACCTTCTACTGGCAGCCTATAAAAAGGATGCAAAAGAAAGCTTGCTCTCTTTGCCTGCTTGCCCTTAACCTCACTGTCAAGTCCATTTCTTTGCTGGCATTAGAGCCTACTTCTTCAGGATTAGGTTATATAGTGAGAACACCTGAGACATTCAGCCTTTTGAATTGAGCAATTATGGTATTATTGAATCTTCCATTAATAGACAGCCATTGTTGAACTAGCAAGACCACAGCCTGTGGCCATTCTAGCAAATCCACTAGATATACAGATGGACAAAAAGCCAGACAGAGAGATAGACAGACTGATGGGTGGTACGTAGATAGGTAGATAGATAGACAGACAGACAGACAGACAGACAGACAGGCAGGCAGGCAGGCAGGCAGGCATATAGACAGATATTCCATAAACTCTGGAGAATCCTGACAATATAGTGGCCATATTCCATTTTGCCTACTTGTGCCATTTGAACTAACATAATAGTGCTGATCAATTTTTATCTATTTTCTATTGTGTGTATGAAACATATTCATAGAAGACATATATAAGTGATATTTCTACATATACAAGTGCACCCCAATGCCATTTTCAAAAGTTCTGTGAATATTCAATTACACAAAATTTTCAGGGGCAATAAAATTATGTTGAAGTATAAAATGATTTTTGATCCAGGATCACAGGCCTGGTGAAACTTCACTGTGAGTAGTTGGAGCGCAGAGAGGTCTGGGCTGAACATGCAGAAAGCAAGCCACTGCACATTGGTACAGGGGAGCAGGAACTCTGCCACAGGTACTCAGTTTCCACCTGGAGGGCTCATGCATACAGATCAGGCTCTCAGGCCATCTGCCACCAGGAACAGCAGAGATCCAGGGACGCAGGCCTGGTGAGACTGCTCTGTGAGTAGCCAGGGCCCAGAGAAGTATTGACCAAGCACATGGAAACCATGCCCCCCAGTGGTTCAGGGGAACAGTAACTCTGCCTTAGGGACTCAGTTTCAACCCGGAGGGCCCTTGCGTGCAGAATAAACACTCACACCATCTGCCACCGGGAACAGCAGAGATCCAGGGACACAGGCCAGGTACACGGGAGAGACAAGAACCAATCACAGACAACAAGACTACAGAAAATCACAGACAGCAAGATGGCAAGAGGAAAGCAAAAGAACTTACACAATGGTAACCAAGACAACCTGGCAACACCAGAACCCATCTCTACCATCAAAGCAAACAGTGGAATGCCAAACATTCCAGAAAAAGAAGAATCAGACCTGAAATCATACCTCAAGATGATAATAGAGATCCATAAACAAGAAAGGGAGGAAAAGCATAAAGGAATAGAAACTTTTAAAGAGGAAACAAGAAAAACGCTCAAAGAAATCAAAGAACTAGAGAAAAACAGAATCAAAGAGATGAAGTAATTGAAAAAGAAATTGAAAATGGAAATGGAAACAATAAAGAAAACACTAAAAGAGACAACCCTAGAGGTAGAATACCTAAAGAAGAAATCAGGAGTCACAGATACAAGCATCTCCAACAGACTACAAGACATGGAAGAGAGTATCTCAGGGGCCGAAGAAAACAAAAAAAAAAAAAAAAAAAAAAAAAAATAGACAAAACAATCAGAGAAAATACAAAAGCCAAAAAGCTCCTAACCCAAAATATCCAGGAGATCCAGGACACAATGAGGAAACCAAACCTAAGGATAATAGAAATAGAAGAAGGAGAAGAATATCAATGAAGAGCCACAGTAAATATCTTCAACAAAATCATAGAAGAAAACTTCCCTACCCTTAAGAATGAGATGACCATGAGCATAAAAGAAGCCTACAGAACTCCAAATAGATTGGACCAGAAAAGAAATTCCTTCCGACACATAAAAGTCAAAACGCAAAGTGGCCAAAGCAAAGAAAGAATACTAAAAGCAGTAAGGGGAAAAGGTCAATATAAACATATAAAGGCAGACCAATCAGAATCACACTTAACTTCTCACCAGAGACTTTGAAAGCTACAAGATCCTGGACAGACATCATGCAGACCCTAAGATGTAGAGAGCGATTTGTGCCACACCTAAACATGTCGCCGGCTTCCCACCGATGACTCAGCAAACTGAGCTGTTGCCCAGCCCAAGAGACATAGTGAGCATGTCACAGCCCGCTCTCAGGGCATACTAATGAGCTATTGGAGAGTGCACCAATCAGGTAGCGACACGAGTCTCCTGGGCATATACAAGCAGTGCATTTTTCTTCCACATGGGTCCCCTGCTCAGAGTATTGTACAATAAAGGTTGTTCGCAGAAGAATCCTGTTGTTGAATGCCTTTTCCTGCCGGCTGGAAGTGGGGCGTGCGACACTCAGAGAACACACGTGTCAGCCCAAGCAGCTATCCTCAGCAAAACTTTCAATCACCATAGACGGAGAGACCAAGATATTCCAGGACAAATCTAAATTTACACAATATCTCACCACAAACCCAGCACTACAAAGAACTATAGGTGGAAAACCCAATACAAGGAGTAAAACTACACCCTAGTAAAAACAAGAAAATACCTAAGCAAGAAAACTAAAAGAAGAAAGACACAAGGGCACAATTCTACCTCTAAAAGGAAAAAATAGCAGGAAAGAGCAACCACTATTTCTGAATATCTGTTAAAATAAACAGACTCAATTCCCCAATAAAGAGACATAGACTATCAAACAGAATATATAAACACAATCCAGCATCTTGCTGCATACAAGAAACTCATGTCCAAGACAAAGACAGACAGTATCTCAGAGTAAACTGTTGGAGAAAAATCCTTGCAAACAAACCCAAGAAGCAATCAGGACTGGCCATTCTAATATTGAATAAAGTAGATTTTCAAACAAAAGTTATTAAAAAAAGACAAGAAAGAACACTTTTTACTCATTACAGGGAAAATTTGTCAGGAGGAACTCTCAATCCTTAACATATATGCTCAAAATACAAGAGAACCCATATTCATGAAAGAAACTCTACTAAAGCTCAAAAAATGCATTGCACCAACACAATAATAGTGGGAGACCTCAGCACCCCATCTCATCAATAGACAGAATATGGAAACTGAAACTGAACAAAGACACAGTGAAAATAGCAGAGATTATGAACCAATTAGAATTAATAGACATCTACAGATCACATAATCCTAAAACAAAAGAATACACCTTCTTCTCACCACCTCAGGGCAGCTTCTCCAACACTGACCATATAATAAGTCATAAAACAAGCCTCAACAGATATAAGAAGATTGAAATAATCTCATGCATCCTTTCAGATCACCATGGTCTAAGGCTGGTCTTTAATAATAACAAAGACAACAAAAAGCCCAAATACACATAAAAACTAAACAATACTCTATTAAACAATAGCATGGTAAAAAAAGAAATGAAGAAAGAAATTAAGGATTTTCTACAATTTAATGAAAATGAAAACACAATCTACCCAAACCTATGGGATGCAATGAAAGCAGTACTGAGAGGAAAACTCATAGCTCTCAGTGCTTCCAAAAAGAAACTGGAGAGAGCACACGTTGGCAACTTGACAGGACAGTTTAAAGCTCTTGAACAAAAGGAAGCAGATATACCCAAGAAGAGTAGAAGGTAAAAAATAATAAAATTCAGAACAAAAATTGACAAAATAGACACAAAAAAAACATTCAAAGAACCAACAAGACCAAGAGTTGGTTCTTTGAGAAAATTAACAAGATTGATATACCCCTAGCCAGACTAACTAGAGAGCAAAGAGAGAGTATACAAATTAACAAAATCAGAAAGGAAAGTGGAGACATAACATCTGAAACTGAGGAAATTCAAGAAATCATCAGATCCTACTACAAAAGCCTATACTCAACAAAGCAGGAAAATCTGGAAGAAATGGATGAGTTCCTAGAAAGATACCAGATACTAAAGTTAAACAAGGACCAGTTAAACCATCTAAATAACCCCATAACACCTAAAGAAGTAGAAGTAGTCATCAAAAGCCTCCCAACCAAAAATGCCCAGGTCCAGATGGGTTCAGTACAAAACTCTAACAGACATATATGGACGACCTAATGCCAATACTCTCCAAACTATTCTACAAAATAGAGTCAAATGGAACGCTACCTAACTCATTTATCGAGGCCACAATGACCCTCGTTCCCTAACTACACAAAGACCCTACAAGGAAAGAGATCTTCAGAACAATCACACTTATGAACATAGATGCAAAAATACTCAACAAAATCCTTGCAAACCAAATCGAAGAACACATCAAAACTATCATTCACCATGATCAAGTAGGCTTCATCCATGGGATGGAGGGATGGTTTAATACACAGAAATCCATGAATGTAATCCACCATGTAAAAACAAAATCAAAGAAAATAAACAACATGGTCATCTCACTAGATGCTGAGAAAGCATTTGACAAAATTCAACACCCCTTCATGATAAAAGACTTGGAAAGAACAGGAATCCAAGGCCGATACCTAAATATAATAAAAGCAATATACAGCAAACCAACAGACAATATCAAGCTTAACGGTGAGAAACTTGATGCAATCCCACTAAACTCAGGGACTCGACAAGGTTGCCCACTCACCCCCTACCTATTAAACATATTACTGGACATCCTGGCCAGAGCAATTAGACAGCAAAAGGAAATCAAAGAGATATAAATAGGAAAGAAAGAAGTAAAAAAAAAATCACTGTTTGAAGATGAAAAGATAGTGTATGTAAGTGACCCCTAAAATTCCACTAGAGAACTACTACAGCTGATTAACAAGTTCAGCAAACTGGCTGGATATAAAATTAAGTCAAACTAATCAGTAGCCTTCCTCTACTCAAAGGACAAACATGCAGAAAAAGAAATTATGGAAAAGATACCATTCACAATAGTCACAAACAATATGAAATAACTTGCTGTGAATCTAACTAAGCAAGTGAAGGACCTGTATGACAAGAACTTCAAACCTCTAGAGAAGGAAATCGAAGAAGATCTCAGAAAATGGAAAGATCTCCCATACTCAGGGATTGGAAGAATCAACATTGTAAAAATGGCCATCTTACCAAAAGCAATCTACAGATTCAATGCAATACCCATCAGAATTCCAACCCAATTCTTCATGGAGTTGGAAAGAGCAATGTGCAATTTCATCTGGAATAACAAAAGATCTAGAATAGTGAAATCCATCCTCAACAACAAGAAAGCATCTGGGGGAATCACCATTCCTGACCTTAAACTATATTACAAGGTAATTATGCTAAAAACTGCATGGTACTGGTACAGAGATAGGCAGGTGGATCAATGGAATAGAATAAAAGATCCAGAAATGAGCCCACACATATATGGAGACTTGATTTTTGACAAAGGAGCTAAAAATGTTCAGTGGAAAAAGGACAGCCTCTTAAAAAACTCGTGTTGGTTCAGCTGGCAATCAGCACGCAGAAGAATGAAAATAGACCCTTTCTTATCTCCCTGTACAAAGCTCAAGTGCAAGTGGATCAAATACCTCCATATTAAACCAGGTACACTGAAACTATTAGATGAGAAAGTAGGGAAAACCTTAGAACACATAGGCACAGGAGAAATTTTCCTGAACAGATCACCAATGGCTAGTGCTTTAAGGTCAAATATTGACAAATGGAACTTAATGAGACTGAAAAGTTTCTGTAAGGCCAAGGACACTGTCATGAAAACAAAAGGGCAGCCAATAGGTTGGGAAAGATCTTTACCAACCTCACATCTGATAGAAGCGTAATATCCAATGTATACAAAGAACTGAAGAAGTTAGACACCAGAGAATCAAAGAACCCTATTAAAAATGGGGTACAGAGCTAAACACAATATTCTCAATTGAGGAATATCAAATGGCTGAGAAGCATCTAAGGAAGAGCTCAACATCATTAGCCATCAGGGAAATGCAAATCAAAACAACCCTGAGATTCCACCTCACACCAACCAGAATGGCTAAGATCAAAAATTCAGATGACAGCAGATGCTGGCGAAAATGCAGAGAAAGAGAAACACTTCTCCACTGTTGGTGGGGTTGTAATCTGGTACAACCACTCTGGAAAATAGTCTGGCGATTCCTCAGAAAATTGGATATAGTACTACCTGAAGACCCAGTCATTCCACTTCTGGGCATATACCCCAGAGATGCTCTAACATACAACAAAGACATATGCACCACAATGTTAATAGCAGCCCTATTTATAATAGCCAGAAGCTGGAAAGAACCCAGATGTCCTTCAGTAGATGAATGGATACAAAAATTGTGGTATATTTACACAATGGAGTACTACTCAGTTATCAGAAACAGTGACTTTATGAAATTCTTAAGAAAATAGATGCATCTAGAAAATATCATCCTGAGTCAGGTAACCCAGTCACAAAAGAACAGAGATAATATGCAGTTACTGATAATTGGATACTAACCCCAGAAAGCTCTGAACACCCCAGAAACAACTCACAGACTATATGAAGTCCAAGAAAAACAAAGGCAAAAAAAACTGAAAATGAAAAACCATTATGCTTAATTTTTACACACCAAAAAAACTTTGACTATTTCCAGGTTACATATTGTTTTACATGTACTTTATGCTCATTGTAACTAGTAAGATTTTAATGCATACTTTCAAACCTTTAAAAAAAATCAAGTGCTGACAATATGTATTCATATACTTTTATGTAAAAAATGCTTAAATCTGTACATTTATCTTTGTTTTTTAAAAGAAAGTTGTTCAATTTTTAAAAAATAAAATAAAATAAAATCTTTTTAAAAGGCCAAATGAATAGTCTAGCAACTCTGAACAACCTTTGTCATCTTGGTAAATATCCTTAGCAAAATTATAAGTGAATTAGTGATGGCCTTCAAATCTTCAAAAGACAGGAACAAGAAGACTTGATTTAAAAATAAACTCAAAAATGAAAGCATCTACCTTAATCAATAGAAGGAGTCATTGCTTATAAATTACTCAAACTTCAAATAAAATTCTTATCATTTAAAAATAAAATATTCAGACATACCAATAACATTATAAGATTTCATTGGGTTTCCATGCTACATGATAAATGCCTCTGCACCAGATTCTCCAGCTAACAGCAGGATAAGCTAGGATTTAAAGGAAGACTTAAAATTTTAATTTCTAACTTTATGTGTGGTGCTAAAGCTCGTTATAGAGCACCTCTAAAACATTCTAACGATCAGATCCCCAAAGCCAGGCATATTTTTATCAGTATGGAAGTCTTTTCTATTGTTGTTCTGATATATTTCCCACTTCAGTTAACATATTGTTGAACCTTTATTTCATTTCCGCTATAAGAATGTAAGTGAGAGCTCAATATATTCAAATGATATGTCTTCAGGTCTGGGTAAAATAAAGAGGCTGTGTTTAAAGCTGGATAGATTATACTCAGCATCAAATGCTAGTGCACAAGAAGAAATAATGTCCGGTCCTAGTTTTTTTTATTTAAAATCAGCACAGTAATTAGTCATTAAGAGAGTGCATTTCTCCCTCCCATGTCTTTCATTAAGTAATTCTGCATTTGGTATCTTATTTGGATAAGTCATCTTCTATTCTTCCATCAGTATTTCGGGATAGAAGATTTAATTCACTATTTTATAAATTAAAGAAAACATCTACCCCTCCATTCTCAAATGCAAAGCTTCTGCGAGTAATGATTTTCATGCTCCCTGCCTATCACTTTGACATCATAATAGCCATATTTGTAGATTCAAAGCTGTTCACTTTTCTAAATGCAGGCTGCCTTAAATTCCATTCGCAAATCGCTGAGGAATTTAACTTTGTTTCATTAATATTCATTCATTAATGTAACAGAAATTCTAATTCACAGTGGAAGGCCAGGGGAAGGTCAGCAATTATGATGACAGCATAGCAGGGACTATTAATGATAGGTCCTACAGCAGCTGCCTTAATGCCCAGTGACAGGAGTTCATGCCAAGCTGTTAAAGAGATATAAAGTCTTGCACCCTGCAGCAAACAGCATTCTAAAGTCTTCTGCTTGCATACTGTATTATTTCATAGTATAAAGTGCTTATGAAAAGATATGTAAGAACCTGACAAATGGAAAGAAAAATGCCTTCTGGCCAATAAGTAAGGAAGGGGCTTAAACCTCCAAATTTTTATGCAGTTCACTCAAGAATCTTCATGACGTATACAGGATATTTGAAGATAGAATCAAGGCGAGGAGATTATGGAGCAAAGATAAATAACAGTTGCATAGAACCACCACACCTATATCCACAGAAAAAGACAAAGAAAAGCTTTTCCAGAAATAGTTCAATATTTTTTCAACAAAACACTCTTCATTCTGATTGGCACTTGAGAAATATGTTTAATACAGAAAAAAAAAAAAAAAGAAACTCCATATTTCTCAGTTTGGAAATGTTTAAAGCAGCTTTACCCCACCTATTTGCACCTCCTTCTTTGCCAAGGAGAACACATCCTACCTACACTGGCTAAATCCAAAAAATAAATTGCTCAATAGTATATAGTAACATCGAACTCTCAAGAGTATTCTAAGGCTACTTGAACAAAGCATAAAGTCAAACCCTAAACTCTAGTGGATAGCTTCATGCCGTTGCCTGTGAGGGTTAAACTCGATGGGTCCCAAAACAAAAGAAAAAGATATTACAGAGGGAGAGAGCTTATTGGAAGGAATAAGAGAAGTTAGGGTGCTACGAGTAGAACCAGAATGTGTGTGCATGTGTGTACATGATATATATCAAATTTACAAAAATTAATTTTTAAAAACTTCACAAAATTCTTAAGCATAAGAAAAACAAAATAAATATGAACATTTAACAAAAAAAAACTTTAACTGATGCTCTGATTTCAGCGGAGAAAAGACTAAGTGATCCCTGGCAAGTAATGACCATTCTATGGAGAAAATATGTCACTAACAACCACACAAAGATGGGTATTAGGGGTAAAGAGAAGGAGGAAAGAGGACATTGAACAATACAAATGAACTTAAGAAAAGGGGTGAGGAAAGTCAAAGTATAACAGATGAAGAAAATAGATAAAAATTGATTTTGACAAAAAAATAACATACTGAACAAGTTGGAAGATAAAACTAAGGAAGTATTCAAACAATAATATATATCCTCATTTTTATATTCTTAACTTATCTTTCTGAAAGTTGTTATTCTGTCCTAGACTATCTCACCAGAGACTTAATTATCCAAAAACTTATTTTTTTTCCTTCTGTACATTCAGTACTGTGAGATGGATCTATTAATGCGGTTGCTCAGAAAGAATTTTTATGTGCCGAAATTTAAGATCATCTTTATAAAAAAATATTTTAAAATCTACCTTCATCTACTTCTCACCAGCCCATTCCCTCATTTACTACAGACCCTCTTTTTATCATTTAGAACTTCATAGTTAATATTATGGTAGGCTACTATATCCTATATAATTCTATATATAAAATCAGTTAAAAGATTGTCTCTGAATACTCTAGACACCCCAAAAATAATAAAATTTTGGTTTCAATCTAACTAAAGGAGTTATTTTAAGCCTAGAATAGACTTGTCCCTTCTAGAGTAAAACTAACATTTTTAGCAGTTAACATAGGCCAAGACTATCTCAGTATATCTAACAACTTCCAGTATAATAAGCATAAAACAGTAGTTACTAAAAGAGCTCAAAGGACTCCTGTGAACCACACACAGCAGAGAACACAGCACATGGAAAAGATCAGAGTACTACATACCACCATATACAATAAAAATATTTTTGAGGAAGTAAACTGTTCCATTTGAAAATACTAGACTCCTTATGTTCTAGACTATATAACCAAAGCAGAAGCATTTTTATATCTACACTGTTTTGCTAATAAAGATAGTTAATAATAACTTGTTAACATAAGTGAATTAGCATGAAATATTCAAGAGATGGTTGTTTAACCTTGCTATTAAGGTTGTAGTCTACCATGCCCAGATAGCTCCTCTGAGCTCGGCATGAAATGGAGAATGCCCTTTTAGTAGAGGACCTTCCTCTTCTCTGCTTGATCTGGGAAACCTGACCCACAACCCTCTACCTGAGGAAGATGGAATAGCCCTTGGCAAACATACAAATTCTCCTTCTTCTTTGTAGAAAAGAACCTGCCCAGCAAATACCTGGGATTCCTGGAATGCTTCTCCAAACAAGTAAGAAATTCATATTTCTTTAAACTCCTACCAATGATTTGCATTCACCATAAAAATTACTTACCACTCTCCAAGGTTTATATATAGAATTTTTTCACCTCAAATAAGCTATCTATGCACAAGCTATTTCACCAAAAATCATCTCTGAGAGCTGTTTCATTGAGTACTGTGTAAAGGAACCATAACACTAAAATCCTCATAGAAGACTTGAGAGCACTCATATATTAAAAAGAGCAACAAAAAAACCCATAAATTTAAAAAGACAAGTTTAAAGAAATAAAATTTAGGTTTTGTGTTTTATAGTGGGCTGTTTCATGTTTTCTTCACTTATCATCGTATTACAATTTGGTTTTTGTTATATCTTATTTTATTTTATTATTATTACTTAAATGCCTTTTTTTCTAATGAGAGATAGGAACAATGTACATTTAGATAAAAAAGAGAAGAGAGGAAGAGATAGAAGGAGAGAGGGGAGAAGAAACCACAATTAGAATATTTTGTATAAAAAAAACCATTTTCAGTTAAACAAATGATCTCTTAGAGAAAAATAGAAATGAATAATAATATGTCATTTATGGTATTCAATGTTTTTTATCTTTTTTTTTTTTTACAGTGAGCAAAAAGTATATGGAATACATAGTGAAACCCGGAATTTGTCAATGTGTTCTTAGTGTGTTTGGATTAAGCATAACTTTTTGTTTTGTTTTGTTTTGTTTTGTTTTTTTCTTGGGCTTCACACTGTCTGTGAGTTGTTTCTGGAACAGTGCGAGCCTCTGGAGTTAGCATCCCACTATCAGTGACTGCATATTATATCTGTTCTTTTGTGACTGGGTTATCTCACTCAGGATGATGTTCTCTAGATGCAGCCATTTTCTTAAGAATTTGGTCAAATCATTGTTTCTGATAGCTGAGTAGTATTCCATTGTGTAAATGTACCACAAATTTTGTATCCATTCATCTACTGAAGGACATCTGGGTTCTTTCCAGCTTCTGGCTATTATACATAGAGCTGCTATGAACATTGTGGTGAATGTACCTTTGTTGTATATTAAAGTTTCTCTGGGGTATATGCCCAGAAGTGGAATAGCTGGGTCTTCAGGTAGTACTATGTCCAAATTTCTGAGGTATCACCAGACTGATTTCCAGAGGGGTTGTATCAGTTTACAACCCCACCAACAGTGGAGAAGTGTTCCTCTTTCTCCACAACATCACCAGCATCTGCTGTCATCTGAGTTTTGGATCTTGGCCAATCTGACTGGTGTGAGGTGGAATCTCAGGGTTGTTTTGATTTGCATTTCCCTGATGGCTAAGGATGTCGAGCACTTCCTCAGATGTTTCTAGGCCATTCGATATTCCTCAATTGAGAATGTTTTGTTTAGCTCTCTACCCCATTTTTTAATAGGGTTGTTTGATTCTCTGGTGTCTAGCTTTTTGAGTTCATTGTATACCTTGGATATAAGGCCTCTATCTGATGTGGAGTGGGTAAAGATCTTTATCCATTCTGTTGGCTGCCATTTTGTTTCTTGACAATGTCCTTAGCCTTACAGAAACTTTGCAATCTCATTAAGTCCTGTTTGTTAATCTTTGACCTTAGAGCTTGAGCCATTGGTGTTTTGTTCAGGAAATTTTCTCTTTTGCCTATTTGTTCTAAGGTTTTCTCTACTTTCTCATCTAATAGTTTCAGTGTATCTGGTTTAATGTGGAGATCTTTGATCCACTAACACTTGAGCTTTGTATAAGGAGATAAGAAAGGGTCTATTTTCATTCTTTTGCATGCTGAGTGCCTGTTGGACCAGCACCATTTGTTGAATAGGCTGTCCTTTTTCCATTGAATGTTTATGGCTCCTTTGTCAAAAATCAGGTGACTATATACGTGAGGGCTCATTACTGGATCTTCTATTCTATTCCACTGATCAACATGACTATTTCTGTATCAGTACCATGCAGTTTTCAGCACAATTGCCTTGTAATATAGCTTGAGTTCACGGATAGTGATTCCCGCAGATGTTTTCTTGTTGTTGAGGATGGATTTCGCTATTCTAGGTCTTTTGTTATTTCATATGAAATTGCACATTGATCTTTCCAACTCAATGAAGAACTGGGATGGAATTTTGATGGGGATTGCATTGAATCTGTAGATTGCTTTTGGTAGGATGGCCATTTTGAAAATGTTGATCTTTCCAATCCATGAGCATGGAATATCTTTCCATTTTCTGAGATCTTCCTCGATTTCCTTCTTTAGAGGTTTGAAGTTCTTGTCATACAGGTCCTTCACTTGCTTAGTTAGAGTCACACCAAGGTATTTCATAGGTTTTGTGACTATTGTGAAGGGTATCTTTTCCCTAATTTCTTTCTCCACATGTTTGTCCTTGAGTATAGAAAGGTTACTGATTTGTTTGAGTTAATTTTGTATCCAGCCATTTTGATGAACTTGTTTATCAGCTGTAGGAGTTCTCTGGTGGAATTTTTGGGGTCTCTTAAATACACTACCATATCATCGGCAAAGAGTAATGTTTTTATCTCTTCCTTTCCGATTTGTATTCCTTTGATCTGCTTTTGCTGTCTAATTGCTCCAGCCAGGACTTCCAGTACTATGTTGAATTGGTAGGAAGGAGTGGGCAACTTTGTCGAGTCCCTGATTTTAATGGGGTAGATTCAAGTTTCCCACTGTTAAGTTTGATGTTGGCTGTTGGTTTGCTGTATATTGCTTTTATTATGTTTAGGTATGTACCTTAGATTCCTGTTCTTTCCAGGACTTTTAACATGAAGGGGTGCTGAATCTTGTCAAATGCTTTCTCAGCATCTAGGGAGATGACCATGGGATTTAGTTCTTTGAGTTTGTTTATATGGTGGAGTACATTGATGGATTTCTTTATATTAAACTATCCCTGCATCCCCGGAATGAAGCCGACTAGGTGATGGTGAATGATTGTTTTGATGTGTTCTTGGATTCAGTGTGCAAGGATTTTGTTGAGTATTTTTGCATCAATGTTCATAAGTGAGATTGGTCTGAAGTTCTCTTTCTTTTAGGGTCTGTGTGGTATAGGAACGAGGGTTATTGTAGCCTCAAAAAATGAGTAGTATTCCATCTGATTCTATCTTGTGGAATAATTTGGAGATTATTGGTGTTATGTCCGCAATAAATGTCTGATAAAATTCTGCACTGAACCCGTCTGGACCTGGGCTTTTTTTTTTTGGTTGGGAGGCTTTTGATGACTTCCTCTATTTCTTTCGGTGTTATGGGATTATTTAGATGGTTTACTTGGTTCTGGTTTAACTTTAGGATCATGTATCTGTCAAGGAATTCATCCATTTCATCCAGATTTTCCAACTTTGTGGAGGATAGACTTTTGTCGTACGATCTGATGATATCTTGAATTTCCTCAGTTTCAGTTGTTATGTCTCCACTTTCCTTTCTGATTTTTTTGATTTGTATACTCTCTCTTTGCCCTCTAGTTAGTCTGGTTAGGGGTTGATCAATCTTGTTGATTTTCTCAAAGAACCAGCTCTTGGTTTTGTTAATTTTTTCATTGGTTCTTTTTGTTTCTACTTGGTCCATTTCTGCCCTAATTTTGATTATTTCTTGCCGTCTATTCTTGAGTGTATATGCTTCTTTTTGTTGTGGGGCTTTTAGCTGTGCTGTCAAGTTGCTGATGTATGCTCTCTCCAGTTTCTTTTTGGAAGCGCTCAGGGCTATGAGTTTTCCTCTCAGTACAGCTTTCATTGCATCCCATAAGGTTGGGTATGCTGTGTTTTCATTTTCATTGAATTCTAGAAAATCCTAAATTTCTTTCTTTATTTCTTCTTTGACCCTGCTATTGTTTAACAGAGCGTTGTCTAGTTTCCATGTGTATGTGGCCTTTTTTTTGTCTTAGTCATTGTTAAAGACCAGCCTTAGACCATGTTTATCTGAGAGGATGTATGGGAGTATTTCCATCTTCTTATATCAATTGAGACTCGTTCTGTGTCCATTTATGTGGTCAATTTTCGAGAAGGTGCCATAGGGTGCTGAGAATAAGGTGTATTCTTTTTCTTTAGGATGATATGTTCTATAGATATCTATTAATTCTTGTTGGTTCAAAGTCTCTGCAAGTGTTACAGTGTCCTTGTTCAGTTTCTGTTTCCATGATCTGTTTATTAATGAGAGTGGGGTATTAAAGTCTCCCACTATTATTGTGTGGGGTGAAATGTATTTTTTGAGCTTTAGTAGGGTTTCTTTTATGAATGTATGCTTTTGTATTTCGAGCATATATGTTAAGGTTTTAGAGTTCCTCCTGACAGATTTCCCCGGTTATGAGTAAAAAGTGTCCTTCTTTATCTTTTTTGTTAACTTTTGGTTGGAAATTTACTTTATTCGATATTAGAATAGCCACTCCAGCTTGCTTCTTGGGGCTGTTTGCTTGGAAGTTTTTTTACAACCCTTTTACTCTGAGATAGTGTCTGTCTTTGTCTCTGAGATGAGTTTCCTGTATGCAGCAAAATAGGGTTTTGTTTATGTATCCAGTCTGATAGCCTATGTCTCTTTATTGGGGATTTGAGTCCATTTATGTTAATAGATATCAAGGAATAGTTGTTGCTGTTTCCTGCTATTATTACTTTTGTGGGTTGAGTTGTGTCTGTGTCTTTTTCATTTTTTAGTTTTTTTCTTAGGAGTTTTTTTGTTTTTACTAGGATGTAGTTCCCCTCATTGTATTGGGTTTTCCACCTATAATTTGTTGTAGTGCTCGGTTTGTGGTCAGATATTGTGTAAATTTTGATTTGTCTTGAAATATCTTCATCTCTCCATCTATGGTGATTGATAATTTTGTTGGGTATAGCAGCTTGGGCTGTCACTTGTGCTCTCTTAGGGTGTGCATGATGTCTGTCCAGGCTCTTCTAGCTTTCATAGTCTCTGTTGAGAAATTGGGTGTGATTCTGATTGGTCTGCCTTTATATGTGACCTGACCTTTTCCCCTTACTCCTTTTGGTATTCTTTTTTTGCTTTGGGCACTTGGTGTTTTGACTTTTATGTGTCAGTAGGTATTCATTTTCTGGTCCAACCTATTTGGAGTTTTGAAGGTTTCTTTTTGCTCATTGTCATCTCATTCTTAAGACTATGGAAGTTTTCTTCTACCATTTTGTTGAAGATATTTACTGTGCCTCTTAGTTGATACTCTTCTCCCTCTTCTACTCCTATTATCCTTAGGTTCGGTCTTCTCATTGTGTCTTGGATCTCCTGGACATTTTGGGTTAGGAGCTTTTTGGTTTTTGCATCTTCTCCTGCTGTTTTTTTTCTATGTTTACAATGTTGTCTTCTGCCCCTGAGATTCTCTCTTCCATCTCTTGTAATCTATTGGAAATGCTTGCTTCTGTGACTCCTGATTTCTTTTTTAGGTGTTCTACCTCTAGGGTTATCTCTTTTAGTGTTTTCTTTGTTGTGTCAATTTCCATTTTAAATTTCCTCTTCCATTCCTTCATCTCTTTGGTTCTGTTTTCCTCTAGTTCTTTGAGTTCTTTGAGTGTTTTTCTTGTTTCCTTTTTAAAAGCTTCTGATTCTTTTTGCTTTTCCTCCCGTTCTTGTTTAAGTATCTCTATCAGCATTTTGAGGTATGATTTCAGGTCTGCATCTTCTTTTTCTGGAGTGTTTGGCATTCCAATGTTTGCTGTTATGGGAGAGCTGGGTTCTGGTGTTGCCATGTTGTCTTGGTTTCCTTGGGATATACTCTTTTGTTTTCCTCTTGCCATCTTGTTGTCAATAATATGTTGTTGCCTTTTTTTTGTATCTGGTTTGTGTCCCTGGATCTCCACTGGTCCAGGTCTCAGCTTGGTCGAGCCCTGTTCTGCGCCCCAAATTCGCTGGGTAGAAACAGAGATTCCAATGCTGTGTTCCTGGTCCCTGGATCAGGCAGGGCTGGGGTGCGCTTTCCATGCGCACTCCGCAGAGATCTCTCTGCTCCCTGGCTGCCCAGATCTCCTACTCACCAGTCTTTAAAACTTTAGGAACTGCTGGTCGGTGTGGCAGATGGGCCGAGCCCTGTTCTGAGCCCCAAAGTCACCAGGTGGAAACAGAGTTTCCAATTCTGTGTTCCTGGTGTCTAGATCAGGCAGGGCGGGGGTGCGCTTTCCATGCGCACTCAGCAGAGATCTCTCTGCTCCCTGGCTGCCCAGATCTCCTACTCACCAGTCTTTAAAACTTTAGGAACTGCTCGCATTCAATGTTTTCTTTTCAATAGTGTTTATATAAATTAACTATGGAATAAATTAGTATAAAATTCAAACAAAGAATACCTCATATTCAATTATAAATATACACACAATCACATGTGTATAACAGTTATAGTCAAATTATGGTATCACTTCAGTTCATTATGGATACATCATAAGAGACTGTACTTGGTATAATTTTTAATTCTAAAATGCTCATGAGTTTTAATATACTAGGTTCATTTCAGGGCACATGATTTAGTTACTTTTCTGTTGCTGTGAAAAAGATCATGACTGGGGTAACTTATGAAAGGAGAGCTTACTTGGTTATGGTTCCAGAGAGACGAGAGTCCCTTGTATATAGAAGCATGACATCAAGCTACAGATTGCACTTTAGAAACTGACAGTTTACATCCTGACCACAAGGAGAAAGCAGGAAGGTATACTGGGAATAGCGTGAGGCTACCAAACCTCAAATCTCACTCCCCTTGACATACTTCCTCCAATAAGGACACACCTCCTAAACCTACCTAAGCAGTGTAATCAATTGAGGACAAACTATTCAAACATCTGGGCCTATGGAGGACATTTCTCATCCAAAACATAGTATATAACCTAAGAAGTAATTGCAAACACACACACACACACACACCAAAAAAAAAAAAAAAGAAAATTCAAAGATATTTATATTTTTGAATGATCAGGAAATCATGGTCTCTTCAGTCACTGTAATGTTGAATAGTATTCATCACCATTATCAATATTATAAGAAAGAATGTTATCAAGTATTCTGATAATCAAAATGATTTATCAGTAAATTCAAGGTATGATGTATCAATAAGTATAACCCTGTGAAAAATCAGATGGCTGAGAACCAACCATGTTACAGAGGGTTTACGTTATTAAAGGATATACTGAAGAGTGTTCCCCAAGATTCAAGTTGTAAGAAGACCATTTAAGGTTAAGGTATCGCCCAAAATGGAATTGAATATTCTTTTGTCTGATGTCCTAAAATCTGACCTACCTCTTTTTTTGTGAAAATTAAAGCATTTGCCAACTATAACTCAAACAATTTTAATAATATTCCAGTTAATCGAGTTTGTGGAAAAGTACCAAAAGCAGCTTACTGAGTTAATGAAGTTAAAGGTTCTAAACATTAATGGAATAACTTTGGTTTCTATATACCAGGTATTTTTCTGTCACTGAGTAGTTGAAGATGCCTTCGATGTAGTGAACACACTGCTGCTGTGACTGGCTTTGGGCATAGTCAGTAGAAATAAACACAGAGACTTTTGTATATTCATGAAATGTACCCTATAATCTACAGGACTGCCAGAAGCAGAGATTTTAGCTGGAGTGGCTGGGTAATAGGTTTGGGACTGTGATCGCTGTCTCATTTTACTTTTGCCAGTTCTCAGAAGGCTCAACACTTCTCCAAGTGGGTCCTAGACACTAAGTAATAAACAGAATGTTATGTAAGAGTTATACATATTTATGAAGAATTTTCATTAAATCTAGGAAAGTACTCATAGCTAAAGTAAAAATAAATATATTCTATAGTCTAGTATTTACTAATTTCTATCTATATTCCATCACTATTATCAAAGATTGAACTAATTAAGATTGATAACAGAAAACAATGTGTAAATTAATAAACTGTGTTTCTGTTCCTGCTTCAATCCCCAACTGCTTAATAGACTCTACTAAAAGTTATTTTATTATAGAGAAGGGAGAAAACTTATTTGTAAATTTTCCTTGGCACAAATGTTTCCTGATCTGGAGGAAATTGACACTTAGGTTTTGCTTCCTTCTCTTTCTGTTATTTCCCAGTATGAACCTCCCACTGCAAGTGAATGCATTGCCTGCAAGCTCTCCAAACCCTAAAGTTCATTAGAAATATGCTGCATCTGCCCTTTTCTGTGGCCCACTGCCACAGAATTGGGTACAATTACTCAGAACAGGTTGTCTATTACTGATGCTGAAGACTAGAAGTTATGTTCTTGTTCCATTTTCAATGTTGTCTCTAACCACTAAGATGCATTGTTTTACATTTGCTATTTTGTTCATACTTACAAGAAATAGTTAATAAGAGTCAACACACCCAATTCACTTTATCTTCCAGCAACCCAATTGCAGATATAGCAGCTGCAGGACATGTTATGCAAAATCTATCTCTTCCGCATCCATAAATTTGAAAATTAAGCTGTGTATCCATTATCACTTTGCCCTGGGGGCAATTGCTGACTGATTTCTTTGCAGTGTTCTGTAAATTGCCTAATTAAAAGAGGTTTCTGAGACAATCAGCTTATCTCATTGGGTTTCTGAACATATTCCAAGAGCAGTTGTGGAGCATAGATCATGGGAAGTTTCGCTGTGGCTGTTCTGATAAAAAACGACTCCATTGGTCAAACACAGCTTCTGGTGCCCAAAATATTTGATCCATAAGGAACCATGGAATCAGTAAAGTTGATGGAACTTTTTTAGGAAAAATAGTAACTAAAAATCCTGTAACCCTCTACCATATTTTCAGAATAATTAATTGTTGTATACATATCGATGATATAATAAATACAATAATATGACATACATTATGTTTATATAATGATATAGAACATTGAGTGTATTTTTATATGGTGAAAAATGTGTTTATATAGAGAACTGTAAAAATTTGGAGGGTCATCAGTTGTGACCAAACCCAAAGATTTGTTTGGAACTTATACTATTTCTTTAAAACAACAAAGCAAGAGATCACTCTCAGTTCTATGCAATAATGTGTTTACAATATGCTTCCTGAGAAAGTATTTACCACTGGTAACATTTTCTATGGCTCTACAAACTTTTATCCATATTGAACTATCTAATGTAGTACTAAATCGTCCTTTGATATTTCCTGTAACTCCAAAGAGATAAAATGGAGATCTAAGAAACCTTTACTTCAATGGTCCCCTACACATTTCTGCTCTTAAGTCCCAAAAGGGGAGTTTAAATAGCCTTATGATAAAGAAAGTATGCCATAAATACACAATGAGATGAGTTTTATCAATAATGTGGAAAGAAGCCATGTCATTTGTAGGACAATGAAGATAATCATATCAAGAGACTGATGGCAGTCTCAGAAAGACAAACACCGTGTTTCCTTTCCTTTGTGCATCCTAGATTTTATATAGATACATAAAATAATGAACATATGCCTCACACAAAAGAAGTGATACTGTCTAAGTAAACAAAAAGACCATTGGGAGGGAGAAAATGGGGAATGGAAGGTCTCTGGGAAACATATTCAACATGTAATGTATACTTCTATAGTAAACTTAAAAAATGAATAAAAATTTCATGGTATCATGCCCAGCCCTCCAAGCACTGAAATATGCAATATCTTAACAGGACAACCAGTGCTCTCTATTCTAGAACCAGAACCCCCTAAGGCATTTTACCTTATAATGATAGTCTGTGTCTTCATAATATCGGTCTTGGAGTTTGCTTTTATTCATTAGTGAGAAACCTTCCTAAAGCTTTCCTTATTGGAACACAATCATTGATTTAAGGGAAATAAAAGCATCAACTAATTTACGGGAAAGATTGTAGACTTTATTTTCCCCAAGAAGCTTTATTAGCCTGTAAAACATGATCAAAAGCCTTAACAGAATCTAAATCCACCTAATAACAAAGGATTTTGTATTGGCACATTCACAGAGCCCCATTTATCCCACAAATAAAGCTATTCATTGTATGCCCAGCATCTCATTAGCACATCGAAAATAGTTTCTTCTGCTTTCTCTTTACAGTTCAGAATCATCCTTGGTGATGTTTACTAAGGTTCTACAACATTTTAAGATCAAAGGGAGAGAGTGGAAATATAAAGATCATCCTAAAGAGTACCAGAAAATTAGATACTTCTCCCTAAGTACCTATTTATCACATTCATTACTGGGCACACACTATATTGTTCAATGTAAGATAAAATATACAGCATGTCCTCTGCCCTAAAGGGGTTTATATTACCATTTGTCTGAGGAGAAGAGAAACATACAAAGCAAAATGGAGAAATGCTCACAGAGAACACTGATATAGTATTTGATACTGTAATGTGGAGAACAGGGAAGTCAATGGATATTAGAGTCAATGAAGCTCAACCCACCCTACCCGCCAAATAGCACAGTATGTACCAAGACAGCTAATGCACAGGCAAAGTCAATTAAGTCACAAGACCCTTTCTTAGAGAAAACCAGCTCATATCCAAAGGACCTGGAGAATATTCAGGATGACCATGAAATAGATACATATATAATAGGAAGCACAATATTTCTATGACTGTATAATGAATTTCTCTAAAACTTGCTGACGTAAGCTAGCCTTTCTTTATGTTCATTAATTTGTTAGGTTAGAAACTTAGAGTAAAGAATGGATGGCTCGTGTCTGTGTGGTAATGATATTGATCATTGCTGGAAAGACATAAAGGGTACTAGTTAGAGTCATTTAAAGGCTCATTCTCTCACATCTGCCTAGGCTTGGATTACGTAAAAACAAAGACTGATGACTGAAACACCTCATGTGTCTTCCCTCTATGTTTCGATATTTGCTTCTTTATAAGATGGCAGCACTCCAGAAGTTGGATTTGCCATAGAGCAAGAAGTTCAGTACCCTAAACATGAGGGTTCCTGGATACGGGTCTCATCAAGTGATTAGGTTACCCGGAACATCAATCTCAAAAAAAGACTCATGTTCCCTGGGACCCTGATGTGTTCCTGTAATGGAATGAGTTGTTGTAAAGAGAGCGAGAGTCTGGCCCCTGAACGTCTTATTTCAACCATAACATTGAAACTCCTTCTTTTACAAACTCCCATCATGGTGCCATCAGCCATGGTGTGACGCATCTGCAATGTTCTCAACCTTCCAGTGCTGGGACCCCTTAATACAGATCCTCATGTTGCAGTGACCCCAACCATAAAATATTTGTGTTGCTACTTCATAACTGTAATCTCTCTGCTGTCATAATATAAATAGTTTTGGAGATAGATGGTTGTCATGGGGTTGTAAACCACTGAGCTGGGGCATACCCTCACTCAGCCAAAATGATGTGTCTACTTAAACTTAGACCTTCAGCCTCTAGAACTGTAAGTTAACTCAATTTGTTTTCTTCATAGAGTATCCAATAATAGACATTGGTGTAAGAAAATTGACCTTGGAAGTTAGAGTGTCAGTTCCATCATATTCTACAAGTTAAGCCAGAAACCCACCTGCCTTCAAGTGGGGTTTTGTAGCTTTCACACCTCAGAGGGTAAGGTGACAAAATTCGGAGATCAGGTTTTAACATGAGTGGAAACAGATTTACTTTGTATTTTATGCCTATGTGAGTTCTTCACAACTTCACAAGTCCCCATAAAACCCATAAGAGTTAAAACGGTGTAAAAGTGTTCAACACTGAGATGACCATATGTCTCAGTTTTCCCCCAGAAAGTCCTAGTTCATACACATTTTCACAATGTGACTATCACAGTTCTCTCAGTCTCAAAAGACTTCTGTAGAGACATCACCCATCTCATTATCCCACTTGATGTTAAGTTCTCCTAATTTGAAGGCTGTTCACATGTGCAGAGGGAAGATTGCACTCTGACCTCTCCAAATTAATAAGTTACCTAAAAAGATGGCAAATATATGCGTTCCTACAGTTTTCTTTACGGTCTTTCTTTTATGTTTGTTCAATTTTTGGGGGAGGGGAGATTTTAAACAGTATATTTTTGTCATATTCTTTTCTGTCTCTTCACTCCCAGCTTCTACTTCCCATCCACCCATCCAACACTTTTTTTCTCTATCTTTTTCTTTAAGTCACTGGAAATAGACTTACTTTTGTTGGTAACTATCCCTGGCTGAAAGGGCTGGCCCTACAGTGAGTTTGACATAACCAGTGTCACCAGCTTCCCCCTCCCAGCAGCAATCATTTGAGAACAGCATCTTGGCTAAGAGTAGGACTCTGTGCCCACCTCCCTCTCTCTTTGCTGAAATTTTGTCACTTGAGTCTGTGGAGGTCTTAGACATGCTATCATAATCTTTTTTAATTCATATGTGCATCCACCCACTGTTTCTAGAAAGCATCTCTTCTTTAACATTGTCAGCTGCCTCTTTTCTTACAGTCTTTCTGGTGCTTTCCACAAAATTCCCTGAACCTGTTCTCAAACAATGAAACACAAAGGGATGAGAAACACTTTTTAAACTTCTCAATATCCTAAGCTATCAGGGATATGCAAATCAAAACTATTCGAGATTTCATCTCATCCCAGTCAAAATAGCCAAGATTAATAAAACAAATGGCAGCTCCCGCTGTTGAAGATGCATAGCAAGGAAAGCATTAATTCACTGTTGGTAAATTGCTAACTTGAACAGACACTATAAAAGTCATGTAGAGTTTCTGCAAAAAGCTAAAAATAGATCTACTACAAGATCCAGCTATACCACTGTCTAAGTTAGAGTTTCTATGGCTTCAATGAAACACCATGACCAAAAAGGAAGTTAGAGAGAAAAAGGTTTATTTAGGGTACAGTTCCATATTGCTATTCATCACCAAAGAAAGACAGGACAGGAGATCAAACAAGGCAGGAACCTGGAGACAGGAGTGGAAGGAGAGCTGCTTCCTGGCTAACTTTACTGGCTTGCTCAGGCTGCTTTATAACTGCATCCAGAATGGAACCACCCACAATAGAGTGGACTCTCTCTCATTAATCACTAATTAGGAAAATGCTTTATAACTAGATTTTATGGAAGCATCTTCTCAGATGAGTTTCTCTCCTTGCAGATAACCTCAGTTGTATGTCAAATTGACACAAAAGACTAGCCAGCACAAGCACTCTTGGGCATATATTCAGAAGACTCTGCAGTCTAATAAAGAGACTCTTGTTCTTCCACGTTCATTGTTACTCTCTATCCATTACAGCCAGAACTTAGACACGCCCTAAATACCGAGCAAATGAAAACAAAAATACGGTACATTTATACAATGGAATATTATTCAGCTCCTCAAGAAAAATGAGATTTTAACATTGAGTTTGTAAGTAAATGAATGGAACATGAAACAATCACTCTAAGTGAGGTAGCCCAAAGGCAGAATGAAAACCATTGCATTTTTTCTTTTACATGTGAATGTTAAACTTTTAGTTTTAATTCTAGATGAAGGGGCAGAAAGGATAGGTCAGCAGTTAAAAAATGTCTGCCCCACACCCAGAGGCCCTGAGTTCTGTTCCCAGAAACTACATTAGGTGGCTTACAACTACCTGTAACTTCAGCTCTGGGGGATCTGATACCCTCTCCTGGCCTCTGTGAATACCAGCACATATTTGACATGTGAGCATGCATTCAGGCACATACACACACACTTGCAGAAACACACATAAATAACATAAAATCTGAATCAAATGGAATTTGGTAGGGATAATAATACAGAATACTCAGAGATAGTTGGTCTATGCATACAATGAACAAATATTAAGCACTTCTATCTCCTGAAGCTTGAAGCATCTTTATATTTGGGAAGCCCTAGACCTCCCATTCTATAGTCTTTTATAAGATATATCCCATGTATTTACAACCTGAACTCACCTACTCTCTGGAAGAAACTACAGTACACTCCTAATTTTATCCTATTTGTTGCCTCAGCTCATTGCTCTTCCACTCCACTACCAAGTGCTGATTAGTATTCTATGCTCTGCTTTCACCAGATACTAGCATTTTTTAGGTGTCTTGCTCTATTGCTCACCAATTAGTTTTCTTTTTTAACAACTTTATTTTTTTAAAAAATACAGAGATAACTATACAGATGTTTAAAATCATTTTGCATAAAACTATATAAATATATTTTTGTCAGTACATTATTTTTTGAAGGTTTGCTAGTATGCATTGAAATGTTGCCAGTTACAATGACATAAAGAACATGTAAAACAAAATGTAACATGGAAATAGTCAAAGTTTTCTTGGTGTGTAAGATTAAACATAATGATTTTTAAATACCAAGAATTGCCACAGGCTATATTCTTAGATCTTAAATTATTAATATACTAAGGTCTAGGTGTAACACACTCTGAGATAGTGTAAGCACTTATTTTTTTCTAAGAAGGAGCTTCTTATGGTCTGTGAGTTGTTTCTGGGGTGTTCAGAGCTTTCTGGGGTTATTATCACATTATCAGTGACTGCATATTATGTCTGTTCTTTTGTGACTGGGTTATCTCACTCAGGATGATATTCTCTAGATACATCCATTTGCCTAGGAATTTCGAAAAGTCATTGTTTCTAATAGCTGAGTAGTACTCCATTGTGTAAATATACCACAATTTTTGTATCCATTCATCTATGAAGGACATCTGGATTCTTTTCAGCTTCTGGCTATTATAAATAGAGCTGCTATGAATATTGTGGTGCATGTGCCCTTATTGTATATTGGAGCATCTCTGGGGTATATGATCAAAAGTGGAATAACTGGGTCTTCAGTCCAATTTCCTGAAGAACCATCAGACTATTTTCCAGAGTGATTGTACCAGTTTGCAACCCCATCAATAGTAGAGGAGTGTTCCTCTTTCTCTGCATCCTCGCCAACATCTGCTGTCATCTGAGTTTTTGATCTTAGCCATTCTGATTGGTGTGAGGTGGAATCCCAGGGTTGTTTTGATTTGCATTTCCCTGATGACTAGGGATGTTCTGAATTTTCTTAGGTGCTTCTCAGCCATTCGGCATTCCTCAATTGAGAATTCTTTGTTCAGCTCTGTACCCCATTTTTAATAGGATTGTTTGATTCTCTGGTGTCTAACTTCTTGAGTTCTTGTATATATTGGATATTAGACCTCTATCAGATGTGGAATTGGTAGAAATCCTTTCTCAGTCTGTTGGCTGCCATTTGGTTTCCTTGACAGTGTCCTTAGCCTTACAGAAACTTTGCAATTCCATGAGGTCTCATTTATAGATTCTTGATCTTAGAGCATAGGCTATTGGTGTTCTATTCCAGAAAATTTCCCCTGTGCCTATGTATTCTAAACTTTTTCCCACTTTCTCTTCTAATAGTTTCAGTATACCTAGTTTTATGTGGAGATCTTTGAGCTTTGTACAAGGAGATAAGAAAGGCTCAATTTGCGTTTTTCTGCATGCTGACTGCCAGTTAAACCAACACCATTTGTTGAAGTGGCTGTCCTTTTTCCATTGAATGTTACAGCTCCTTTGTCAAAGATCAAGTGACTATATGTGTGAGAGTTCATTTCTGGATTTTCTATTCTGTTCCACTCATCTATCTGCCTATCTCTGTACCAATACCATGCATTTTTTAACATAATTGCTTTGTAATATAGCTTGAGGTCAGGGATGATGATTCCCTCTGAAGTTTTCTTGCTGTTGAGGATACATTTTGATATTCTAGATTTTTTTTGATATTCCAGATGAATTTTGCAAATTTCTCTTTTCACCTCTATGAAGAATTGAGTTGGAATTTTGATGGGCAATGCGTTGAATCTGTAGATTGCTTTTGGTAGGATGGCCATTTTTACAATGTTGATCCTTCCAATCCATGAGCATGGGAGATCTTTCCATTTTCTGAGATCTTCCTCAATTTCCTTCTTCAGAGATTTGAAGTTCTTGTCATACAGGTCCTTCACTTGCTTAGTTAGAGTCACACAAATGTATTTCATATTATTTGTGACTATTGTGAAGGGTATCTTTTCCCTAATTTCTTTCTCCACATGTTTGTCCTTTGAGTAGAGGAAGGCTACTGATTTGTTTGAGTTAATTTTATATCCAGTCACTTTGCTGAAGTGATACTAACATTTTGTTACTTGACTTATTTTACTTAACAAAATGACCTTCATTTCCATCTATGTTGTCACATATAGAAAGTTTCTATTCTTTTATAGCAAAATAATATTCCGTAGTTTATCTCATACTTTCTAATCTATTCACCCATTAATTTACTACCTGATTGAGCAAATGCACTATTTTTTTAGAAACATACAATTATTCTACTAATATAGAAAAATGCTAGCCAATAGTTTGTGATAATAATGAAGCAGAACCGAAACTACATCATTCTAAGTCTCTTACCCTTAAAATATGCCTAACAATAGCTAACAGAACAGATAAAAATTGTTTTGCTTGTTTGTATATGGATCCAGTATCTTCAATAACATTTTTTGCAGTTTTCAGAAATACTGAGAAGCAACCTCTTTGGGCTCTTATAAAGCCTTAATTCTCCTAAAAGCAAAAATAACCAAAAAAGTACATTGTATATCATATGGGCTTCCAGGAAATATTTTCTAATTTACCTTTGAAAATCAAATACTTTCTATGATACTCTTAAGGCAGGAAGACAGAACAGGGGCTTCTTAATGATATGATGGATTTTGTTTCTAATAGTAGTTTGGATAAGGAGTCACATTCAGACCAAACATGTAGATTGGTTTTAAGCATGTACATTTTCTATGTTTCAGCAAGCTGTGATAAGGAGAGTTCAAGAAAGCACAGGACTGGTGATCCAGCTCTCTGCAAAAATGCAGAAGACCAAGCCAAGTGGTTTTGCACACCAAATTTCAGAGCATCCAAAGGCTAGCCTATCACTCTTTAGTTCAGAAGTCAGTGATCAAGTTGCTCCTTTCATGATCTGTGTTTAGGGAATATACCAAAGCACATATTCAGGTACTCTGGGATAGCTATACTCTTCATGCTGGCCATGCGCTGCCATTTTGAGCATCAGAAAGACATTTGATCATCAGGAAGAGCTCATAATAGCTGTGTCATTGACTGTGTCCAGAGGGATAAGTACAAAAAGTTTCTGGAAGAAATGCATCCCTAGTGAGGTCAAGATTCCTGCAAGAAATGAAGTCTTAGTCTGCATGCTGCCATCTTGCTTGACTTAAGATATCACAACCCTCAGCTCTGACCTGCTGCCTGCGCTCCCATATCTGGGGCAATTCTGCATTAACAGACTCAAAAATCAACATCTCCATCCTCAGCACTTCATCTTACAGGAAAGTCTTAGGATTTTTTCTTTTCCTTTGTCTAAGCTCTACTGTTACGTATTCTCACTATTTTCTCTTATTATGTAGTACTTTCTTATATTGTATTCTTTAACTGAAGAGTGGGTTAGGTCTCTTGAGAAAAACATGGGTTCTACCAGAAGCCAAGTAGATGTCAGTATGATCCTCCTAGTCCTTCATAACAATGAGATAAGACAACTTTCCTTTATAAGCCACTGAGCCTTAGATATTGTGCTATTACTGCACAAGATTGTCTCTCACATAAAGGGTTGCCTGTGTCTGTACTCTATGATATACAGATATTCCACAAAAACATTTTAACAGGCTATTCATTTCTCTTGTAACTATACTAAATTCAACAGATTTTGTTTATGCTGGGAAAAAGGAGAAACTACATAGGATAAACTTCTTTATTCTGATTTTATTGCTCTCAAAGTAAAAAGACCTCAGAACCTGTAAGCTAGTTTTTGGACAAGGTTACCAAACATTTTATAATCATAAAGAATTATTTTAAACTTCTTTAGGTATATTCCAGAATATACCACACCTCATGGCATAGTTCTTATTTCACCTTTAAGTCTTACAGCTATGACTTTGTGCCAGGAGTCCCCAAGCTCACAGTGATATCTTAGATGGACTCAACTAAAGAAAAAAGACACAGAGGATAGAGTGTAAAAAATAAAATAGAGCTCTTCCTTTCTTGCCCTTGCCCCCCAACTTGTCTCTACTCTCCTATTCCCTTTCCCCCTCTCTCTCCATGTACCCACGGCTGGTCATTACTTTCATACTCCTCTCTTCTCCCTCTCTCTGCCCCAACTACCCCCTTAACTCCCCTCCCCATGCCCTGAATAAACTCTATTCTATACTAAAGAAAAAGAAATAAATAAAAAATAAAATAGAAACAATCATCCAAAAGTCTGACTCTAAAAGTTCATATATCATAAAGTCTCTTAATCCCTTTAGAACCTAGACATGACACATGAAATCTAGACATGACACAGGGAATCACAAGCCAGTTAGGGAAAACAAACTACAGCAAACAGTCAAGGAACTGTGGAGATATTCCTTAATCCTATGTAAACAGATGCCAACCAAGATTAGTTGTTGTAACCAGGACCTTCTTAAAGTAATTATAGACTAGGTATCTTAGCCCTCTTTACACAGCATCCCCACCATTCAAGATCTTGATCAGCTTGCCTTGAACCCCATCTCCTCCTCTATATGCTATGGAAAAAGCTTGTTCTTTTTTTGTACTTTTGGACTATTTTAGATCTTAAGTTTTTCATCAGTTTTTTTTTTAATTGCTTTCCTTCAGCTAACTGATGTTACCTAACTGGGGATCAGAGAACTGCTTTGTGGCCCTTCAGTCACAGGGACTCAAGATAAAAAGATGGCAGAGAACAAGTAGGAAAGATCCTACCCACATTTGCTTGCAAGCCTCACCTAATTCCCCTAGCCATCCCCCAAAGTGGTCTCTTCTATTCCTAATTCTGGCAGAGTTTTTCCATGAAAATGTGATGCCAAATAAGATGATGATTTTGAGATTCAAGCCATGCCCAAGCGATTCCCATCAGGAAAATGATAGATATCTCATATGTTGGTTTACTTATGCAAGTCTCCAAAAATATATTGCTAAAACAAAGAGTCTGCTCTGGCACCTACCTTAAATTACTTATCGGGTCCTTATGTAATCTACCTCCCTTATGAGAAGGTGAGAAAAGACTAGGATATTTTAATATGCACCGCATAAAATTATCCTTCAGGGAATTTCCTAGAGGCTCTAAATTTGAAAGCAAGAAATGATTCCTTTTATAAAGCTCTATGACTGCAGGGATTTAAGAAGAGGAAAAAAACTTTGGCAGAAAGTTTGCTTCCCTCCAGAGAACCAACAGACAATGTAATTTTGTATCAATGTAATATTGAAAAATATCTGCATCATTATGGCCTAAAACACCATCTTTGCAACGCTAGACTTTTGCAACATCAGATTTCTGATTCCTCCCTTTTTCATAAAACTTGTGTTGCACTTGAAATACTCCTTCTCCCATAGATCACTTTTAATTCAATTTAAATTAAGCAAATGCTCACTTGAGCAGTTAAAGCTCTCCCAAGGATACTTAAATTAACGATAATTATTTAAACATTCATATACTCATGTGTAGTTCTCCTGATTTATTCTCCAATCAACATAATTTGAAATTATATCCACAGAGAGAGAGAGAGAGAGAGAGAGAGAGAGAGAGAGAGAGAGAGAGAGAGAGAGAACTCATGTCTTTTGCAGAAGGAAAAATGTATTTAGTTTGAGAATTATTATTTTAAAAGGAAGTTAAGTTATTGAAACTGATTCTTGATGTCATCAGTCTATAGCATAGTGTGCTCCTTTGATGGACACTCATCTCTGCAGCCATTGCAATGACCAGCATGGTGCACTGCACAGTGGAAGTACCCAACAAGTACCAGCTGAGTTGACATAGGAGTTGAAGTGCTATTCAAGCTCATCTTCACAGAAGCTCAGGCTGATAAATTAAAAGAAATTGTGCATTCACTGTTCTCAAACACATCACAGAACTCCACGGATTCTCACTTCAGACTGTGATGGGCTGCAACAGAGGCATCAATGGGCCTTTGATGAGCTGGCTAAGTAAACAGGAGGAAAACTAAAACAAGTCTTGAGATACAGGTGCAAAGTAAATGTTAAATTGGAATTACTAACTTATTAACATGGTTTTTGTGCTAGATTTTCTGGTTCTTTGTGAGCAGAAACAAATCAAACTAACACTGTGAGCCTTCATAGCCTGGCCAAACAGGCCCCAGATTTAGAGAAAGTCCATCTAGTGCCTGATGTGTTACTGTTACAAAACGCATACATTCACCTGGGACTCAGAGGACTTGGCTTTCTCATCTCTAAAAACAAAATTATATAATATGCTTTGTGTCTTTGAGAGATGTAAATGAAATCTCCAGCCTCTGACACCTTGATTAGCTTGAACTCAACAAAATGGCTAAGGCCTGTCTTAAGAAGCAAATCAAAGGCGTTTCCAAGAAGACAGGGTGGCTGCCTGGGATGGAAGAGGCCCTGGGAGTGCACAGCAGCTTTTCAGCTAAAGGATGCCGAGTTTCTGTGGAACCCAAGTCATCTGCAGCATGTGTCTCATCATTCATTCTGGAATGCTCTCCCCACATATACAACTGGCCATCATTTTCAACTAGGTCTCTACAGGTTATTGAGGAATGTAAATGTGACATAGCTACATTTAAATAACTTTGCCATTTCTTACACCCTGAATTTTATTACCACCTTAGAGGATCTTTCCTTAGTTTATTCACTTCTTACAGTGCCATCCATGTATACAATGGATTATAACTGCATTAATTTTTCACTACCCTCTCTATCTCCTTCCACTCCTGGTGGCTACTTTCTTTCTAACTCACTCCCTCCAACTTCCAAGTCTTTCATGTGTGCAGTTACTGTGCAGGTAGACACAGCTGTGTCCACGTGATTGCAATCGCCATGATATATCCATAAGATGATATTTTATATCACTTCTCTCCACCCTCCAAGTCTTAAATTCTTCTGAATCCATTCCCACAATGTTCTCTGAGTCTTGAAGCAGGTGCTATAGACATCACACTTAAAGTTGAACACTTACAGTCACCTTTTCACAGCACTCTGACCATCTTATGAGTCATTGCATTAACCAAGAAACATGTCTGGCCAAGGCTGCAACCAGCACTAATATTGGGTTATGGCAAAAAATATTTAAAATTCAATTTGGCTGCAAACCCATTTAGTAAAACAGTAGTGGTAGGTCCCCCTCTAAGGCTGTAACCTCCCAGCCTCTTGTTTACACTACCAGACACATATTCTTTCTCAGGGGTGGCACTCTGCAAATCTAATCCATCCATTTGTCTTCCCCTCTCTCCTCTACCTGAACTAGGATGGAGACCACAAAATAGCATAAGCATGTTCTCAGCTTCTAGAATCCTGCTGCCATTAAGTGCTTAATAAATATCTCTGATTAATTTAAACATTCTCATTTATTTAAGTCTAAATAATATTCAGGTTATTGTTTCTTCAAATATCTACCAAAATAGAAGTATAAATGTCACAGAATAAAGAGATGGGGAAGAAGGCTCTGCTCTCAAAAACAAAATGAGTCTGTGATCACTTTCCTCTTCTCCCCAGTTCATTCATTAATTGACCATAATTCTTTATAAAAGGAGCTCAGACATGGCCTGCCCAACATAATGTACTCAGTGTTTAGAAGCCACCCCCAACACACACACACACCATATGAGCTCTCACATTGGCTTCAGTCTTCGGTAGAATTCAGGGTGTCACTGTTTATTCCCTGGTTAATGGTAAGGCAAATGAGCAAAATTACAAAGCATGGCCTATTTATCTTCAGCGTTACCCTACTCCCTGCTCTAGCTGACCTTTCTTTCCAGCAAGATCAATCACTGGCTGCCTTCAGCACAGCAGTGGTCTCATTCAGATCTGTTCATTCATGGAAGTCAGTTTTCTAGAGTTCATGACTGAATCTTAGCATCTTCACATTATACCAAAAAGGAAGTAAAATTTCTTCCCTTTTATATGACGCTCCACCTGGTACCTCATTTTTTCTGCATAAGCTCACCCGAGTACAACCCAAGTATTCTGACTGAAAGTCAGCCACCCAGAGTGCTGCAAGTCAAGGAAATATGAAGTTACAACACTGGCTTCTGACTAACTTTCATTCTGGTGATTTGCAAGAATGGTCACATTCATATAATAGGAGACACTAAATTCTAAACCGGTTACTGTTCCCTTATACTGCAATTTATCACCCAAAAGATCAAATAAACCTTTCAATTCCAATGAAACATTGTTGCCTCATCTTTGGATAGGCAAACAAGACTCCGTTTCAAATGGTGAAATAGTAGGAAAGTAATATCAAGCTGTAATTTATCTACAGCAAATCCATGCAAACAAGTCTCTGCAATTAATCCTGCCAATACAAATTTTAAATGCTAGCCAGAGTTCTTAATAGGACAAGGCATTTCCACTAAAGCAAGTTTCTCAGCTAGCAGGACATAAATGCAGAAGGTTCCAGAGGGAAAGTGCTTTACCTTAATAATTATTTTCTAGCATGTCTAAGAAATCAAAAGCTCTTATACAAATGTTCTAAGAGGATGGGCTTTGGGAGTTGGAATACTTGGCTGTACCCTACAGATTGAAACTTGGCATGTTAAGGAAGACAGGAAATGTCATGGTGAGATGTAATCAGGAGGGATGAGATTGCATTTGCTCTGGATTTAGAATTCATTTCTTGGAGAACTATACTTGCAAATATACTTACAATGATTAAGTCAGAGGTCCGGGAGGACAAAACAGTTGTTTTATTTCATGGAAGGGGTGGGGGAGTGAACAGTTTCACTATGTTGCTCAGGCTTTTCTGGCACCCTGTGGAGCCCAGGCTGACCCATGGCAATCCTGCCCCCTCAGCTTCCTGAGTGCTGGGATTACAAACTTGTGTCACCACACTGATGGGGGATAGGCACACTAGATTCTTGACACATACTATATCCCATCAGATTAAGTCGTAGATGCTCAGTGTTGGAGATACTTCTCAGTATTAAGAGCGTTTGCTGGTCTCAGTTCCCAGTACCCACATGGTGACTTAAAACCATCTGTAACTCTGGTCACAGAAATTCCGAGGATCTCATCCTGTCTCTCCTGGTGCTGTGTGCTTTAAAGGTATTTGCTGGATACTATGTCATAAGCTATCAAAAGAAGAAAGCAGAATTTGAGCCTGTCATCTAGCTCTGGTAAACAAGAGCATTCTGCTTTCCTTTGATGGTGTGGACACTTAACGTTCCGGAAGCTTAGAAAATGGGCAGAAGTTACACAGCTTAAAAGACATACAGGAGGCTGCTCTCCCAAGATGGCGGCTCCTCCGGGCGAGTACTTCAGCGTTGGGAGCCAGAAGTCATGCCGGACGTCCCAGGAGCAGCAGCTGCAGGGCGAGGTGGTAGTCTTCGATTACCAGTTCAAAATGCTGGCTCTAAAATGTCCCTCTTCCAGTGGAAAACCCAACCATGCAGACATCTTGCTTATAAACTTACAGTATGTTTCAGAAGTGGAAATAATTAATGATCGAACAGAAACCCCTCCTCCCCAGCTTCACTCGATGTCAATAAGCTCGCCAGCAAAGCAAGTACAGAGAAGGAGAAGCTGAGTCAGGCCTATGCAATCAGCGCTGGCGTCTCCCTGGAAGGCCGGCAGCTCTTCCAGACCATTCACAAGACCATTAAAGATTGTAAATGGCAAGAAAAAAACCACATTGTAGTCATGGAAGACTACATATTTTACACCCCCATATCAAGTGAAAAATTGTAAAGGCAAAGAGGGGAGTGCACTGAGCCACGTACGCAAAATGGTTGAAAAACATTTTAGAGACGTGGAAAGCCAAAAGATACTGCAGCGTTCACAAGCCCAACAACCACAGAAGGAAGCTGCCCTGTCATCCTGAGTCCATAAACATGGGGACTTTTCTAGTATCCAGCCACAGAGATGGTGGTGGTGGTGGCGGAGGCAGGCCGGGGGAGGGAAGAGATTCTATATTTCTTGCTGACTCTAATTAGGGTCAATGTTTCAAAAATAAAAATAAAAACGAAAAAAATAAAAAAAATAAAACTAGACTTGAGCAAACACCCAACAAAAAAGAACAAGAGAATAATTTAAACACTGAAACATTACTTGACTAGCAGACCGCCCCACCATGTCCTTCACAGTCGTCTGGAGCAGTCATCTTGTTAGTTTTATTTTTGCAAATTCCTTTTCGTTCTGCCCTTCACCTGTGACTTTCCTTCCCTAGTCTGTTTCTGCCATTCTGATTTTATAAGAGGATATACTTGCCTTCTGAATGATTGAAAGAAACTTTTACATCTTTTCTTCCAAAATAAAAGTAACAAGCTGTGATTCTGAAGTTGAGACCAGAGCAGAAGACAGAGGGTCTCACTTTAAATTTTTCATTTTTTTTCTTTGACTTTTTTTTTTTTTTTTTTTTTTTTGCACAGGTCATGACTTGAATTAGTTTTATTTTTCTAACTTTAAATATATATATATATATATATATATATATATATATATATATATATATATATATATATATATATATATATATATATGTTAAAATGTTCTCTAAGTGTTTTCTGCTTCTTGCAGGTCTCTTTTTACTAGATCATGGCCACTCTTCCCACCTCATCCCTCTAAAAACAAAAATGTTTTGTTCTTTCTACCACCCAGAGCCCGACGATTAACGTGACTTAGTTCACAGTGAGGATCTCCTGCAGCCCTGCAGAGCCAGTGTGCAGACAGGATCTGGCCTTGAGGGTCCCGATGGCTTTCTGGTCTTTAACTGTATGTAACTCTCACATTCGGTCCCAACCTCAGGACTCCCTCTGCCTTTGTCTTCATGGTACTAGATGAACTCTGAACACCCTACACTCGGGAGTCAGCCCCCCCCACCCTCCCCCCCACCCTCCCCCCACCCCTACCTCCCCACCCTCCCCCCATCCCCACCCCCCCCCCTTGCCTCTGCAGGAAGAACTCCCTTGCTTGGCACATCTCAGCTCCTCCTCCTTTGGGCTGATTTTCTCTTCTAAGAAACCTGGACCATCTACCCCAGTCTTTCTTAAATCTATGTCCAGAGCCTCTAGCCCAGGAACAAGCTGGAATGACCTCTAGTTTCTCTTCTGCCATCCTCCTGCTCTTCTGTCCTCCTACCCCTGAAATCTTACAAGCTAATGAGAGTTTGTATGTGCTCAGCCAATGCGCAGAAACCTGGAAATAATTTCTGGACTTTAGCCCACCGGTTTGCCAGGTTTGACTAACCTGTTGAGAGCTGAAACTGGTACTTGTTGCCCCTGCACCTCCAGGGTAGTCTCATGGGGCAGAGTGCCACCACCTGAATATCAGGCACTGAGTGGGACATGGTGATGCTCTAGTGACTGGCTAGAGCTTTGGGATAGGGTGGGGCTAATTTTTTTTAATTTTAATTTTTGGGGGGGCATGATCTCTTATCCCTTCGTTTTTTTTTTAATTAAATAAATGGGTCAAGCCCTGCCTTCAAAATGGAAAAACTTTTTTTTAGTACTGTTTAGCAAAAACAATAAAACCCAAATTTTTTTAACCATCAAAAAATAAAAAAGATATACGTGAATTTGCTAATTCTGCCCATGTAGTCTGTGCTTTAGTTTATATTAGCATGCCAGTGTCACACTTTGATATACTCTCCGTGAAAATTCTAGCTGGAAGAGTCTCAGAGCCCCTTACTAAATCACTGCCTTTATCTTAAAGGGCTCTAAGCAACCATGTGTTATTCCTTCTTTATTCTCTCTACTCAACAAATACTAGCAGATGCTAACCTGCTCTATTCTTAGCTCTAGTGCTGGCTAACCTATGTACCAGTGATGTGGTTTGGACTAATGTTTCTATTATGTTAATCGGGTCCCCAAAATTGCACAAAAATCTGCACATCCTCACATACGATGCCGAGGGTCCTTGCCCCCAGTTGGTTTTGACTGGCAAATAAAGTTGCCAGGAGCCTATGGCTGGGTAGGGAGATAGAGACATGATCTTTAGGATTCCTGGGCAAGGGATTGAGGGAGAAGGAAGAAGAGAGCCAAGTAGATACCAGGCCTGAGAGGTGCAGCAGAGAGAGCATAGCCTTCATGTAAGAGCTGGGGATCATGGCCCAGGAGGACTGCAGGTCTGGGTCTGGGGCAGCCAAGATGAAGAATAGGTTGTGTGTCTTTCATTTGAGAACCCAGAACACTGGAGTATGTAGTGTTCACCACTGCCAGGGTCAATCTGAGCAGCATTAATTGGCTATTACAACATATTAGCTGTAGACTATGAATGTCTTCCAAAAAGAAGACAATCACAGAAAGGTTTTTGATAGATAGCTGTCAAGTCACATCCTATCACAAAACAAGACACTGATCAATTCCCAGCAGATAAAAAGTTGTTTGAGGAAGTATTTATCACCATAAGACCTTATTGATTCAATTGTGAATATTTATAGAAAATATTGAGTATCTAGCCATAGCTTATGTAAGAGAGGCAAAAACTTTGCCTTGTGTAACAATAGTCAGATATCAACATGGACAATGAGCAAAATCTAAAAATATCCATATATAAATATAATTTTTAAATATGAAGATCCCAGAACTAGGTAAGAAAATTAAATGTGAGTGATTTATAAAGAACAGAATCGAATAAGGCTGAGGATGAACATAGACCTCTCTTTTCATCATCAGATTCTGGTCCTATCTTATTTACACACTAAGCTCATGCATAATTATGGCAGCCATGATGTCATGTCACTGAGATCTCCATGGTGGGAGTGGAATTCACTGACCATCCAGAGCTGCTGCTCCCACTAGAGTCTGGGAGGCTGTAGTACCAGTCAGCTCAGGCCGGAAACAGTCTTCCCATGAGAAGTTTGACACAGGACACTAGCCTGGCTGAATCGTCATCAGAATTGTTGTTGAGTTCTGAAGTTCTTCGTAATGAAGTCTTTCTTCTCTCCTTATAGGGAACTTGAGGGGCTCTCCCTGACAGTTACTGCCCCTTCCCCTTTAAGCCTCACAGGACCATCCCTGAATAAAACATTTTTTAGTTAACCTCAACTTTGTGACTTTTTTCTTGAAAGAAACTAACCAAGTAATATTGATGACACCTTGTTTAATTGAAAATTAGAATGGTCCCCATTAAAGGATTTGTAGCATTCAAATACAGCTTTTCCAATTAAGAAAAATAAAGACAAATTCAATAATACAGTATAGTTTCCTCTGACTTTTAAACCATTTTGACAGAGGAAAGAGTATGGGGTTTGGGACAGGGTCAGCTGTGTGAAAGCCTAGCTCATAACTTACCAACTCTGAGGTTTGAATATAATAGAGAATCCTTAGTCATAAAGAACACTTCCCATTTGGATCGTTGCTTAAAACTATGTGAACAATTCAGATCAAATGCGAGGAATAACAAGAATAATGAAGCCATGTGGGAAGGAAAATAGTACAATGGAAGAGAGTGTAGATGAACATCACTGCTTTGCAACCAAAGAAATGCTTGATGTCGAGACCTGTGTCCTGCAAAACCTATTTGTAAGTATCTAGAATGAGAAAGCAAGAGAAGCACAGCAAAGTTTAGCAATAAAAATGCTCATATGGCTTTGCTATATAAACCAATGTAAAAAAATAACTGAAATAGTAGTTAAAACAACATTTAAACACGGAAGTGAAATATGTTCCTCAACCATTCAAAACTATTCATAATTTTTAAATAGTATAATAAAATGCTCATAGTAGAATGGTAGGCTTAAAATGTCAGAATAATACCTACATATTACACAATAAACAAAAATACTATGTGTTTTTTAATTATAGTGTTATATGGCATGCCCAACAATGACAAATTCTATAGCATTGTATATATGTGAGGGTGTGAAAAATAAAGGAGGAAATAAATAGAAAGATGATTTTTCAAAAGACAACTGTTGGGCCAGAGAAACAGTTCAGCAGGTTAGAGTTCTTGCTGCTAAACTTGACAACCTGAGTTCAGCTCTCACATGGGAAGGTATCTGTATAAGCTAATGATTGCAATATCTGTGTCTTGGCCAGAAAATAGCGTTTCTCTGTGTCTTCTGGCTTTTGCACTCTTTCCACCTCTTCCTCTTCAGTGTTTCCAGAGCCTTATAGAGATGTTATAAATTAACAGAGGTAAAACTAAAGGACACAAAATAGTAAGAAAACTATGTTAGTACTCCATTGCTTCCCACATTTTGATTTTTTTCATTCCATTTTACATCGATCTATACTGTCAATAACATAATAATGGTGTCATTTTCAATTTTTTTTTGGTTTTCATTCTTTACACTAATGATATAATTGACTCACTATGTCTATAATACTAAAGCATTCCTTTTTAAAGACAATAGTAGAAATATAGTTCTAAGATTTTTGTTTAGCTGAAGATGTCTATCTCTCCATTTCTTTTTAACTACTTATAATGATTAAATTTTAACTTATACATTGAGTGTTTTTTATTTTTAATTAACATATAATATATTAAGTATCACTATACCATTTTCAATAAAATTGTTATAGTTAATTCTTCTCTCCCCAGTTTCTGCTCTTTCTTGTACCCCCATGTTCTCCCCACTTTAATGCCACATGTGACCTTTACCCGTGTCCCCTATCCTCAGCATCCCTTTCACCCTCTCTTCATCTCTTTTCATCTTCCTTTTAGGGTTTATCAATATTTATTTCCCACATTTACCTCCACTTATATACATACATGGTGAAAATCACAAGCTAAGGGCTACATACAGAGTGTATGGTTTTGTTTTTGTGTTTCGTAGTTTGTGTCTAGATTAATGTCATACTCTTCAGTTAACAGATGGGCTAACAAAATTAACAAATAGCATGCAAAAGAAGAAACATGAAGACCCAGTATTTTTAAAAGTTTTCAAAAGCCCTATCTCTTAGGAATATGCTTTGCGGTGCCATTTTATCCCAATAAGAATAGCTATGACCAACAAAACTGGCAACAAATGCTGGCAAAGAAGTGGGAGTTTCACTCCACTGCTGATGGAAGTGAAAATTACTACAGTTATGATGCTTTCAGTGTGGAGGCTTTGAGTGTTAAAAACAGAACTACCATGTGACCTAAACATACCATTTCTGGGCATACATATATATATATATATATCCAAATCACTCATACACAAAAGACTCCATATCCTACTACCAAGATAATTTCACATCCATGTTTCTTACTTCTCTACTTATAACAAGGAAATGGAAAGAGCCTATCCTGCTGACTGCTTATTGATGGCTAGAAAAGATGAGGTAAATATACACAAAGGAATTGTATTCATCAGTGGAGAAAATGGAATATTCTGGAAAACAAATGGTTGTCCTTCATTTCAAAAGGATAACTCAGGCACAGTATACTTGGTTGACAATGTTTTCTTCAGTACTATGCAAATGTCATGCCATTCTCCCCTGGCCAGTGTAGTTCTACTCAAGATCCACTCAGCCAAAATAGGATGCTCCATGTAGTTTTGTAGGTTTTTTCAACTTTGATAATTTTCTTTTTATCTTTCACTTCTGAGAGCTTGGCAATAATGTTTTGTGAGTGAACTTCGTTGAGTGTAAATTTGAAGGGTGACCTCTCATCTTCATGCGTTTGCATATGTGTATCCCACTATTAGGTAGATTCTCTGCTGTTGCTTCTTTGTATTAATCTCCTATCCCCCTTGGTTTTCTTCCTCAGCCCTGTTAACTCAAATAATTTGCTCATTTTAAAATGTCCCAGTGTTCCCATAAGTTTTCTTTATTCTTCCTCATTATTTTTTCCTTTACCAACTGTATATTTTCATAGAACCTGTCTTGAGCCCACTAATTATTTTTTATCTTTGATCTACGCTGCTATTTCATGAAGTGTATTTTTTCTGCTGAGGAATCTCTATTTTTAATTGCTTCCATATCTTTTTTAGATCTCTTGGCTAGAATTTTGAAATATTTTTATGCCTTTTCTTTGAAATGATTTGGTTTCCTTAAAGCAGCTCCTTCTCATTTTCAGAGCATTCTCCCATCCTAGTCAGTGTCCGGTCAGCTTCAGACACTCTGATTGCCAGGTGAGGACAGCATTTTCTGCAGCATCTTGATGATTATTGGTGTGCACAATGCCTGAGCATCGCAGGGTCAGCTGTTCCAGGCCTCCTCATCTGGCTTTGTTTGTGCCTGTCTTTCCAGAAAGTCTAAACAAGCAGTTTATTTTCTCCGAACCTACAGTCATTTTTCACTATTTTTAGCTGTGGATGGCAGGCAGCCGGGTCCAATTTTTCCAGAAGTTGGCTCTCGGTGCAATGTCACTATTTCTGTAACAGTAATGGTCTTGAGCAATTCAAGTACAAGTTTGCCCCAGATATACTGTTGGTGTGTGAAAGAACCTGAGCGCAAAAAGGAATAGTCGACAAATGTAGCCACATAGGGGCACATGTTTTCCACTGACACCAGAGCTGTTCCAGACCCCCATCTGTGCGTAGGCCTGGGAAGTAGGGGTGTCAAGATCTTCTCAGTGCTAATTTTCATAAGTACTAAGTTGCAGGACAAAGTCTAATATTCACTGCCATGGTTTAAACCAAAGAAATCAGGTTTTGTTCCTTGCTAGGGTGTCCAGGGTTGGAGCAAAGTTGGTTTCTACCTAGTTAAAAAGATGTGTCACACCAGCCTCACAGTCAGAAGGACCTGAAGTCACAGAGATACAAAGAGGCCTGTACAAAAACTGGTAATGATATATTCCAAGGTACAAGTACATCTCACCAGAGCCCGGGCCTCTGGTTCAAGGGAAACGTTTGCAACGCTGGAGGTATGGCTCAGATAATTGAGTGTTTGTCTGGCATGCACGAAATCCAGGATTCAATTGACACCAATGCATAAACTGGATGTGAAGAGCAATGCCTGCATCCTAGTACCTCAGAGGTGGAGACAAAAGGAAAGAAGTTCCAGGTCAAAGTATCTCTGGTTTATAGCAAGTCTGAGGCCAGCCTAGGATGTGTGAGATACTTGGTCAAAACAAAATCAGTGAATGGTAACCTGGTAGCGTCTGTACTACATGATGGTGGAAATGGGCAGTATAGACAGTCAGTCCTGGTAAGTAAGGATGATGTGGGTCATGTGTGAGTCTAACATTTCTGGGGGTTTCACAGCACAGGAAGAGAATGGATATGGCCCAGGCACATCTAAAAGTGAAGGCAGAAGCTCAAACCTTTCCCCAGAGTACACAGGCCTCAGCCCTGAAAGCTTAACGATTAGCCCGGTCTTGTACAGAACCTTCCAGGGTCTTTTGGGTGCTGGGACTTATAACTGTGATCCTGGAACTGGCTTCAAAAGCCCTACCCTGGTTCTGGCACCCTTGGTTCCACAGATTGGAGCCATGAACCTTCTTTGTTCAACTGAGATTGAAGGACATTAGTTAACGGGGGCATTCTTTCTGCCTCCTCGCTTACCAAAGTTCCATCAATTAGTCAGGTGGGAATTTTACATAGGAACTACGTGTCGATTCTAAAGCCTGAAATTTTCTCCATCCAAAGTGAAATGCATCTCCCAATGGCTGCTTGGAGTAGGCAGAGGGGTGAGGCAGGGACCCTTCCTGACTTCACTATATCTTTTTCTTTGTTATCTTCAGCTCTGCGTTCTCTCTCCCGAGTCCTTTCCTCTGATGAAGGTAGTCTGTTTAACGAGATGCGCCTGTGAGAAGATCCCGCAGGGATCTAATGCTGACACCATCCTGCTGTTCCTCTTAGTTAACTGCGGGGATGTCCGAAACCATCAGAAATAATAATAATATGGCAATTCTGTTAGTCAAAAGCTTAGCAGGCAATAAAAATGGAGCACGACGGGGTGGATCTAAGAAAGAAACAACGACGAATTCCTAATCATGAATAAATAGTTCTAAATAAAAAGTAAACTTCACCACAGTTTATCTAACATCTAGCAAATGCAGCAAATCAAGAGGCTTACGGTCAGTTGCCCAAAAGCATTGAAATGCTGTGTTTAAAACCAGACAATTACTATCATCAAGAACATAGAAAGGGAGAGACAGAAATCAAAACAATAAGTTCTGAGACAATGTATATATGAACTTCTAATTCTGCATTTAGGCAGGTAATTTCCATTGAGTTTTGTAAAGCATGAGAGTGACTTCATTTTTTTTAGACAGCACAATGAGCAAACTCCGTGTTTATCACTAAGACCACGGTAGAGACCGGGGTATTATGTTACAGAAACAATCAACATGCAGGATGCTCCCCTACAGCCCAACTTCATGTTTCTACCAAAGCAGACATAGGATAAAGGTGCCAAGACTGATAAGAGAATTCAAGACAGCCCGAACGCTGTCCTTTAAAATACAGCTGAGAACGGATTCCACAGCTATATGGGCTGAAGTTTGCCATACTCTTTCTGTGACCTATCACCCACTTTCTAATTCTCCAACTCTGCTTGCCTAAGAGATTAAAGCAGCCAGCCATGACTCTAGAATACAGATAGCTAAATTACCACATATTAATTGATCTGTTTTCTCACATAATTATAATAACCAGGTGGAGCTGCTACATAGTGTGGTATAGGTACTCAACCACGGGCTTCCTAAATCTCATCTCACCTGATGATGCCCTTAGCTAAAGCAACTATTATCCTGAGTTTACAGAGGTTAAGAACATTGAAATCAGAAAGAAATTCCCACAACCACCCAGATACAAACCAAGCAAATGATAGTGAGAACCCAAGTGCCTGTATCTAAGACATCCCTTTTTACTAAAATCTTTTCATATCCCATTCTCTTCTGAGTGGGGAAACAACAGGTATAAATGCTGAGGCTGGACCTCTGAACTTGACCTTTAAGTGCTCCTCTCCTTTTGAGTATGGATCAGGCCTACAGATTGGCTTCTACTGAGATAATGCTACCAAAATACTGGCTTGGGTCACTCCAGGCTTAGGAGGAGTTGGGATTGGGAAGTTCACTGGTGGACACTGAAGCAAAGTTTTAAGCAGTAGTTAAAAAAAAAAAAAAAAAAAAAAAAAAAAAAGGATGGAGTTTCTTAAAAATGAGTTTGATGGTGAGTTAGTAAGTGAGGAGAAGAGAAAATGCCCTGTGATTCCAGGCAAAGTGACTTGAAGGGGGCCAGTTTTTGTACACAAATGAGCATTCTATGTGAATTGACCCCCCCCCCACCCTCAGTCACACCAAATTTAAAAACAGCCAAGAAAACATGGCAAGTCCTTGGCACCTTATTTCAAGAAAAATAATAAACAACAACAAAAAGAACTAAAAATTTTTAAAGAGTAATAAATATTTTTTAATGAACAGCAGTTGTTTTATGTCAGTATGCTTTCGAATGGTTTGTTACATAAAAACACATAATCACAACATTTCCTGTGCACTAGAACTAGTCTATGTCTTAGACCAAAGCCAGAGGAAAATTTAGACAAATTTATTTTTTCCTCTTTTTTTAAAAATTGGATATTCTCAGTATTTACATTTCAGATGTTATCCCCTTTCCACCAATCCTATCCCCCTCCTCTTCCATTGCCTCCATGAAGGTACTAGCTCTGCTGCCTAAACATTCCCTTACACTGGGAAAATGACCCTTGGCTAGACCAAAGTCCTCTCCTCTCATTGATGCCAAAAAGTGCTATCCTCTGCTGTATATGCACCTGGAGCCATGGGTCTCTCCATGGTAACTCATTGGTTGGTGTTTTAGTCCCTGTGAGCTATGGTAGGTTTGGTGAGTAATAATTTTGTTCTTCCTGTGGGGTTACAAACCAGTTTAGCTCCTTCAGTCCATTTTCTAGCTCCTTCATTTGGGTCCCCATGTTCATTCTGATGGTTAGCTGCAAGCATCCTCCTCTGTATCAGTATGGCTCTGGCAGAGCCTTTGAGGAGGCATCCATATCAGTTGTGTAAATGTGCCACAATTTCTGTATCCGTTCCTCTGTTGAAGGACATCTGGATTCTTTCCAGGTTCTGGCTATTATAAATAAGGCTGCTATGAACATGGTGGAACATGTGCCCTTGTTAGAAGTTGGAGCTTCTTTGGGGTATATGCACAGGAAAGGTATAGCTGCGTCCTCGGGTAATACTATGTCCAAATTTCTGAGGAATCACTAGACTGATTTACAGAGTGGTTGTACCAGGTTACAACCCCACCAAAAATAGAGAAGTGTTCCTCTTTCTCTACATCCTCACCAGCATCTGCTGTCACCTGAGTTTTTTATCTTAGCCATTCTAACTGGTGCGAGGTGGAATGTTAGGATTGTTTTGATTGACATTTCCATGATTACTAGGGATATTGAGCATTTCTTTAGGTGCTGCTCAGCCATTTGTAATTTTACGGTTGAGAATTCTTTGTTGAGCTCTGTACCCCATTTTTAATAAAATAATTTGTTTCTCTAGAGTATAACTTGATTTCTTTGGATATATTGGATATTAGCCCTCTATCAGAGGCAGTTTTGGTAAAGGTCTTTTCTCTATCAATTGGTTGCCATTTTGTCCTTTTGACAGTGTCCTTTGCCTTAGAGAAGCTTTGCAATTTTATGAGATCCTATTTATCGATTCTGATCTTAAAGCATAAGCCATTAGTGTTCTGTTCAGGAAATTTTCCCCTGTGCCTATGTGTTTTAAGGTCTTCCCCACTTTCTGTTCTATTAGTTTCAGAGTACCTGGTTTTATGTGAAGGCTTTGATCCACCTGAACTTGAGCTTTGTACAAGGAGATGAGAAAGAATTGATTTGCATTCTCCTGCATGCTCTCTGCCAGCTAAACCAGCAACGTTTGTTGAATACGCTGTCCTTTTTCCATTGAATGTTTATAGCTCCTTTGTCAAAGACCAAGTGACCATAAATATGTGGGTTCACTCCTGGTCATTAAATTTTATTTCATTGATCTACCTGCCTTTCTATGTACCAATAGCATGCAGATGTTATCACAATTGATCTGTAATACACTTTGAGGTTGGGGATGGTGATTCCCGCAGAAGTTATTTTATTGTTGAGAATAGTTTTGGCTATCCTAAATCTTTTTTATTATTCTAAACAAATTTTCAAATTGCTCTTTCTAACTGTAAGAAAAATTGAGTTGGAATTTGGATTGGAATTGCATTAAACCTGTAGATTGCTTTAGGAAAGATATCCATTCTTACTATGTTGATCCTTCCAATCCATGGAGATCTTTCTATCTTTTGAGTTCTTCTTCAATTTTCTTCTTCATAAACTTGAAGTTCTTGCCAAACAGATCGTAAACTTGCTTGGTTAGGGTCACACCAAGGTATTTTATATTCTTTGTGACTATTGTGAAGGGTGTCGATCCTCTAATATCTTTATCCTTCGAGTAAAGAAAGGCTACTGATTTTTTTCAAGTTAATTTTATATCCAGCCACTTTGCTTATGTTGTTTATCAACTGTAGAAATTCTCTTGTGGAATTTTTAGGATCACTTAAGTATACTGTCATATCATTCACTTTTTCTTTTTGAATTTGTATTCCCTTGACTTCTTTTTGCTGTCTGATTGCTTTGGCTAGTACATCTTCCAGTACTATACTTAATATGTAGTAAAAGAGTGGGCAGCATTGTCTAGTCCCTGATTTTAGTGATATTGCTTCAAGTTTCTCACCATTTAGTTATTGGCTACTGGTTTGCTGTATATTGCTTTTACTGTGTTTAAGTATAGACCTCACGTTCCTGAACCTTCCAAGAGTTTTAACAGGAAGGGGTAGTGAATTTTGCCAAATGTTTTTAAAGCATATAACAAGTTGATCATGTGGTTTTCTTTCTTTGAGTTTGTTTATATAGTGAATTACTTTAATAGATTTCTATATGTCCACACATCCCTGGAATGCAGCCTACATGTTCATGGTGACTGATCCTTTTGATGTTTTCTTGGATTTGATTTGCAGGAATTTTATTGAGTATTTTTGTATCAATGTTCAGAAATTGTTCTGAAGTTCTCCTTTTTTGTAGGGTCTTTGTGGGATTTAGGTATGAGCATAATTGTGGCTTCAAAGAATAAGTTGGGTACTTTTTCCTCTGTTTCTATTTTGTGGAATAGTTTGGAGAAAATTCATATTAGATCTTCTATGAAGGTCTGATTGAATTCTGCAGTAAACCCATCTGGCCATGGACTTTTTTGTTTGGGAGGCTTTTGATGAGTGATTCTATTTTGGGGGGATTTATGGGATGGTTTAGATGGTTTATCTGAGTCTGATTTAACTTTGTTATGTGGTATCTATCTAAGAAATTGTTCTTTTATTCTAGATTTTCTAGTTTTGTTGACTATAGGATTTTGTAGTAGGATCTAATGACTTCTTCAGTTTCTTCATTTTCTGTTGCTATGTCTTCTCTTTCATTTCTGATTTTGCTAATTTGCGTACTTTCTCTGTGCCTTCTCCTTATTCTGGTTAAGGGTTTAACAATCAAAAAACCAGCTCCTGGTTTTGTTGATCCTTTGTATAGTTCTTTGGATTTCTATTTGGTTAATTTCAACTCTGACTTTCATTATTTCCTGCCCTCTACTCATCTTTGGTGTATCTGGTTCTTGTTTTTTTTTTTTTTTTTTTTTTTTTTTTCCCTAGAGCTTTCAGGTGTGCTATCAAGCTGTTAATGTATGCTCTCTTTTTGAAGACAGTGAGAGCTATGAGTTTTCCTATTAACACTTATTTGATTGTATTCCATAAGTTTGAGTATGTTGTGCCTTAATTTTCATTTCATTCTGAAAAGTCATTTATTTCTTTCTTTACTTCCTTCTTGACCAATCTATCATTCAGTAGAGCATTGTTCAGCTCCCATGTGTGTGTGTGCTTTCTGTTGTTTTTCTCTGATCAGATAAGGTGCATGGGACTATTTCAATCTTTTTGTATCTGTTGAGGCATGGGTTTTGACTGATAATACTGTCAATTATGAAGAATATGCCATGAGGTGCTAAGAAGGTATATTCTTTTCTTTTATGATGAAATGTGCTATAGATGTCTGTTAAATCCATTTGGGTTGTACCTTCTGTTAGTTTCACTGTGTCTGTGTTCAGTTTCTGTTTCCATCATATGTTCATTGATGAGGGTGAGGTGTTGGAGTCTACCACTTATATTATGTGTGGTGCAATATATGCTTTGAGCTTTAGAAGAGTCATTTTATGAATGTGAGTGCCCTTGTATTTAAAGCATAGATGTTCGAAATTGGGAGTTCATCTTGATAGAATTTTCATTGATGAGTTAAAAGTGTCCCTTCTTATCTTATTTAGTGATTTGGTTAGAAATCTATTTATTTGATATCAGGGTGGCTATTCCAGCTTTTTTCTTGAGACCATTTGCCTAGAATGTTTTTTCCCAACAGATGGGTTCAAAGCAGAATCCTATCAGACATTTATTGATGACCTAATACCAATACTCTCCAAACTATTCCACAAAATAGAGTCAGATGGAACACTACCCAACTCATTTTTTGAGGCCACAATAAACCTCATTCCTAAACCACACAAAGACCCTAAAAGGAAAGAGAATTTCAGGGCAATCTCACTTATGAACATTGATGCAAAAATACTCAAAAAATCATTGCAAACCAAATCCTAGAACACATCAAAATAATCATTCACCATAATCAAGTAGGCTTCATTCTTGGGATGCAGGGATGGTTTAATATACAGAAATTCATCAACATAATCCACCATATAAACAAACTCAAAGAAAAAAAACCACATGGTCATCTCACTAGATGCTGAGAAAGCATTTGACAAAATTCAACACCGCTTCATGTTAAAAGTCTTGGAAAGAAATGGAATCCAAGACTCATACCTAAACATAATAAAAGCAATATACAGCAAACCAACAGCCAACATCAAACTTAATGATGAGAAACTTGAAGCAATCCCACTAAAATCAGGGAGTAGACAAGGCTGCCCACTCTCCCCCTACCTATTCAACATAGTACTGGAAGCCCTGGCCAGAGCACTTAGACAGCAAAAGTAAATCAAAGGTATACAAATTGGAAAGGAAGAAGTAAAAATATAAATATTTTCAAATGATATGATAGTATATGCAACTGACTCCCAAAATTCCACCAGAAAACTTTTACAGCTGATTAACAAGTTCAGCAAAGGGGCTGAATATAAAATTAACTCAAACAAATCAATAGCCTTCCTCTACTCAAAGGACAAATATGCAGAAATAGAAATTAGGGAAAAGATACCCTTCACATTAGTCACAAACAATATGAAATACCTTGGTGTGACTCTAACTAAGCAAGTGAAGAACCTGTATGATAAGAACTTCAAATCTCTGAAGAAGGAAATTGAGGAAGATCTCAGAAGATGTAAAGATCTCCCATGCTCATGGATTGGAAGGATCAACATTGTAAAAATAGCCATCTGACCAAAAGCAATCTTCAGATTCAATGCAATCCCCATCAAAATTCCACCCAATTCGTCACAGAGTTAGAAAGAGCAATGTGCAAATTCATCTGGAATTAAAAAAAAAACCTAGAATATCAAAATCCATTCTCAACAACAAGAAAACATCTGTGGGAATCACCATTCCTGACCTCAAGCTATATTACAAGGCCATTGTATTAAAAACAGCATGGTACTGGTACAGAGCAAGGCTCGCTGATCAATGGAACAGAATAGAAGATCCAGAAATGAACCCTCACACATATGGTCACTTGATTTTTGACAAGGGAACTGTAAACATTCAATTGGAAAAGGATGGCCTCTTCAATAAACAGTGTTGGTTCAACAGGCACTCAGCATGCAGAAGAATGAAAATAGACCCTTTCTTATCTCCTTCTACAAAGCTCAAGGGCAAGTGGATCAAAGATCTCCACATTAAACCAGGCACACTGAAACTATTAGAAGAGAAAGTAGGGAAATCCTTAGAACACATATAGGCACAGGGGAAATTTTCCTGAACATAATACCAATGGCTAGTGCTCTAAGGTCTAATATTGACAAATGGAACTTAATGAGATTGCAAAGTTTCTGTAAGGCTAAGGACACTGTCAAGAAAACAAAATGGCAGCCAACAGATTGGGAAAAGATCTTTACCAACCCCACATCTGAAAGAGGCCTAATATCCAATGTATACAAAGAACTCAAAAAGTTAGACGCCAGAGAATCAAACAATCCTTTTTAAAAATGGGGTACAGAGCTAAACAAAAAATTCTCGATTGAGGAATTTTGAATGGCTGAGAAGCATCTAAGGAAGTTCTTGACATCCCTAGTCATCAGGGAAGTGGTAGACATCCTTGTCCATCAGGGAAATGCAAATCAAAACAACCCTGAGATTCCACCTCACACCAGTCAGAATGGCTAAGATCTAAAACTCAGATGACAGCAGATGCTGGCAAGGGTACAGAGAAAGAGGAAAATTCCTCTACTATTGGTGGGGTTGTAAACTGGTACAACCACTCTGGAATTCAGTCTTATGGTTCCTCAGAAAATTGGACTGAAGGCCTAGTTATTCCACTTCTGGGCATATAACCCAGAGAAGCTCCAATATACAATAAGGGCACATGCACCACAATATTCATAGCAGCCCTATTTATAATAGCCAGAAGCTGGAAAGGATCCAGATGTCCTTCAGTAGATGAATGGATACAAAAATTGTGGTATATTTACACCATGGAGTTCTACTCAGCTATTAGAAACAATGACTTTATGAAATTCTTAAGAAAATAAATGCATCTAGAGAATATCATCCTGAGTGAGGTAACCCAGTCACAAAAGAACAGACATAATATGCAGTCACTGATAATTGGATACTAACACCAGAAAACTCTGAACACCCCAGATACAACTCACAGGCCAAATGAAGCTAAAGAAAAACAAAGGTCAAAAAATGAAAGCCTCAATCCTTCTTAGGAAAACAATAAATGTATAGAACCCTCTCAGAGTGTGGTACACCTGGACTTTAAACCATTAATAACCCAAGAACTAAGAATATAACCTTGTGGCAATTTTTGGTATTCAAAGATCATTATGCTTAATCTATACTCACCAAGAAAACTGTTACCATGTTATGTTCTGTCCTACATGTACTTTGTGATTATGGTAACTAGTGGGATTGAATGCTTGCTATCAAACCTTTAAAAGAATTAAGTAGTGACAAAAAATATTCATATAGTGTTATGCCAAAATGTCTTTAAAAATCTGTATATGTATCCCTCTTTTTTTTTAATAAAGTTGTAAGAGACAAAAAAAATCACAGTTTGAGGCAACATCTTTCTCAACACACAGCATAACTGGGACCCCCTACAGGAACCCGGAAAACACAAACCCCTGCCCAGCCAGAGGCACAGGGTTCTTCCAGCTTGCATCTGTGCACTGAGCAAACCCAGGACTCTGGCTCCCCACCCACTCCTGCAATACCGAGAGAAAGCTTGAATTCCAGGAACTCTGACAAAACTGGGTCTCAGAAGCTTGGTCATACAAAGATTTCAGGATTCTAGAGGCAGCTTGATTCCCAGCAGCTCTGACACACCCACGATCTCAGAATCACAGGATCAGAATTAGAGGATTACAGAGAGGGCTGGACTCTGAGGGTTTCTTGACAGAACCAGGATCACAGGAGGGATCAGAGACACCAAGGGCAGGTACCACTAGAAATAGTCTGATGGTGAGAGGCAATCTCAAAAAACCTACACAACAAAAACCAAGGCTACTTGCATCATCAGAACCCAATTCTCTCAACACAGCAGGTCCTGGATACCCCAACACACTGGAAAGGCAAAATTTGGATTTAAAATGTCATCCCATGATGATGATAGAGGACTCATACTTCCTTAAAGAAAGACAGGAGAACACAGGTAAACAGGTTTAGAAAAAAATAATAAAGCCCTTAAAGAGGAAACACAAAAATCCTTTAAAGAATTTCAGGAAAACACAGCCAACAGATGCTATCCTAGATGTGCACTAAGGAGAACACACCTTCATTGTGATGGGAGTGCAAAGTTAACTTTTTTAATTTATTGTTTTAACTATCTGGCAAGATACTGTCATTGGCAGTGAATTTAAATTATCAAATGACTATTTCTGAGTAAAATTCATTGATAAGAAGTTAACTCTAAAGGTTAGAATCATAATCTGTTAAAAACTTGAGAGTATATAACATACTGAGATATTCATGATAAGAATCTTCAGTACTTCTCCCCTAGATCTGAAATTAAAACTGCCAATGCAAATTACCCATATCAGTGTATTTTCACCCAAACTATATAAGAATTATTCCAAAAGCATTGTCAACAATAGAGTTATGCTCTATCCATGATTGAAAACAACACATGTGTAATTGGCGCACATACTAGCATATGGGCGTAAAGAGACACCTGGCATAAGCTGATGTTCCACCCCTTCATCTCCGAGACGCCCACGTCCATTAGGCTTGTCTTGTCCTTGATGATGCTCTGGCTGCTCATTTTATTTGTGGACAGGACCTGGCTTTAGTTTTTAATGTGCCAATTATTTATATTCAAATGTACTAAATTTTTTGTGCCTTCAACCAAATTAATGCAATTCAATCTTTTGACGAGAATTGCATAAGCCAAGAAGCATAAAGCCTCCAAAGACCTTCTCTAATCTGAAGGCTGATAACTTATTATAGCTAGAGTATATTAAATCAAAATACCAAACACCACAATTATTATTTAATCAAAATAAATAAATAGGCAAATGGAAAGTTCTTAAAAATATAAATGTATATATGTGTACACACAAATGTATACAATCATTTGTACCTACATATTACACAAGATGCATATATGTATTCTATATTCCATACATGATAAAATATATATTCTATAGTACTCTATTCCAAAAGTATAAAAGTACCTGTGGACTTTTTACATTGTAATTTTGTGTACATTGCTGTTTTGCCTGCGTGTATAGTCTATGCACTGTGTGCATGCAATGCCCGTAGAAGCCAGAAGACGGAATTGGATCTTGAAGGACTGAAATTACAGATAGTTTAACTACTTTATGGTTTTTTGGGAGAAAAGCCAGTACTCTTAACCACTGAGCCATCTCTCCAGCACCAGCTCGTGTATTTTTTAAATGTTCCATATCCTTAGCCATTAGGGAAGTGAGAATAAAAATTACACTGAGACTCCATCTCACCCAAGCCAGACAATCAAGAAAACGAATGACAAATAAAATGCTGATGAAGTTTAAAGGGAAAGGACAATATGCATGCTTATACTAGTGCAGCGACTATGGAGATCAGCATGTTGTGTTTATGTGTTTAGGAATAATTGTTCTATGTGACAACAGTTAATGAAAAGAGAGTTCATGAATTTGAAAGAGCAAGTAGGATGCATGAGAGAGCATTTGGAGGATGAAAAGAAAAGGGGAGATTAGGGGATTATACTTCAGTCTCAAAAAAACAAAATTATTCTTTAATGAAAAAATAAGTCAAAGTCAGAGCAAGAGTATTATAGCTTAGGAGGGCTGGATTAGCACATGCCTTTACCTCCAGTATTCCAGAGGCAGTCAGATCTCTGTGATCTCTGTTCAAGGTTGGCCTGGTCTACAAAGGACATTTCAGGACAGCCAGGGTTATACAGAGAAACCCTGTCTTCAAAAAGGAAAAAAAGAAGAAGAAAGAGAAAGAAAGAAGGAAAGAAATGAAGGAAGGAAGGAAGGAAAGAAAGAAGGAAGGATGGAAGGAAGGAAAGAAGAAGAAGTGGGGAATAGAGAGAGGAGGGGAAGTATGTTGAGAGAGAGAAGGAGAGAGACAGAAAGAAAGGAGAATTCCACAAGTTATTCTCATGTGCAGAATCTAGACTATTATAGAATATATTTTTATCATGTATGTAATATAGAGTACAAATATATATATATATATATATAACGTATGTATATGTGATTATATATCTGTGTGTATATAAACATAAATACATAGATATAAACATATATTGAGGGAGGATTATTTCAGAAAGATTAGGAGAGAAAGGGGGAACAAGAAGGAATATTGTAGGATAAATATTAAAGAAGTGCAATGCCCTCTGATGGCTTTCAGAACATTTATTCCAGGCATGTGAGAGAACATAATATCAGAACTCAAAGAAATCTGCTTATGTGTTTGTAAACTCAAATTTACCAAGTACAAATTGCTTTAGGTGATTAATTTGTATATTTAGACACAAAGGCATTGAGTTTCTGATGTAATTTTTAGATTATTTCAATGTTATCATGTTAAATGTGATCTCACAAAAGAGTTACTAAAATTTTACCAAGTAATTAAATTGATCCTTATACAAAGTAGCCAAAAATTTTAATGCAGTGCAAATATTGGGACTACCAAGCAGGCAGGGGTAGTATATGTCTGGAATCCCAGCCATGATTCAGTGGGCTGAGGCAGGACTGCAAATTCAAGGCCAGCCTAAGCTACATTGCAAGTTCTAGGCAAATTGAGCCTACACCGCAAGACATTTTCTCAGCGTCTATACAAACAGGATATAGGAGGACCTAGATTCAGTCCCTAGTACATCAACACCCCCCAAAAATCTTCTAGAATTTGCATTATTTCTTATCCATTCATCCCATTTCTAAAAGTCTTACATTTTTAAAAAGGAGCAGATGGTTTATCAGTGCTTATTGTTTCTCACAAAGGACATAGATTTGGTTCCTAGCATCCAAATGGCGGTTCAGAGCTATATGTAACTCCACTTTCAGTGGCTCCAATACCCTACCAGGGATACAAGAGGCAGGTCTACAAATAGACATGCAGACAAAACACCTATATGTCTAAAATTTTAAAATTAGCCATTAATAAATAAAATTCTAAAACATCTGAGGTGTATACTTTTCAAAATGTTTTGATTGAAAGAAATGTCAAAATTAACTAAGTGGGTACTTATGAAGATCAATAGTTCTTAATAGTATTTTTATACTTCTCAGAATTGGGCAATTTTATAATTAGATGGCATAAGTCGGCAGCAATTTTAAGAAAGACAAAAAAATACTTTCAGGACATATAGTTAACTTCCCGTACCCTGGATTCTCTCCGTGGTTCATTAGACTGCATTGGCACTTTGATATTGTCAAATATGAAAGCATAATCAGTGTCTCTAACTTGTGGTTCGGAGAATTAGAAGCCACCAAAGAATGGCAAACACTGTCTCACAGGAAAGAGCAAGTAAATTACACACAGGATGAGATTGTTCCAAAATGCCAACTGCTCCCTCGTTACTCATGTTAAGCCCTGCTGAATTTGTTCAGTTTTATGTATTTCAGGCTTATGTGTACTTTAGTCATATAAGTTAGATTTTACTTTTAAGGAAAGTACAAAACTGCAATCAAGGCAAAGTACAAAAGCTGAACAAGTCAGTGCTGTGAACCTAAATCTTTATCCTACCCACTGAGGCATTATTCTAAAGATAAAAAAAGTTTATTATCTCTAAGACGATGCCTTGTCTGTGCCTCGAGGTCTTCTTGTTTGGTAACTTCCATTTAAGAATTTCTCTGCTTCCAAATCAAATATTGAATACATGATATATCTCTGAAGATCCAAAACTCCAAATGCTTTGGGCCTTTAGAAGTGCAACTACAGAGAAACCACAAAGGACTAAAAAGCAGGATTAAATATTAGCTGTGGCCCTTCTACAGATTTGAACCAAAAGAGTGTGTTGGCTTGTGAAACTGTGATTTATTACTGTTCAACTAACTCCCAATATCTTTGGTTTGGACTTTGGAAATGTCTCTAGATTTCAAGTATAAAAGAGGGAGAGACTGACTTAGCATATAGACTGGTCTATCACTGTCAATAACACTATAAAAACATAATATAAAATATTTCCCAAGTCCCTTCTGGCTAGTAAGAAAGACCAAGACCTAAGCTCAGAAGCTTACAAGGTCTTGATTTACGACTACCATTTTCAACACACTAGCTTACTTGCTCATAATAAAGTTGAAATCATAATACTCCTTTTATATTTAGGAGCAGTCTATTTTCAGGCCCTGGTTCAGGAATCAGAAATACCTAGAGATATATGTTGTTGGATGTATTACTGTGTGGTAAGAATACAAAGACCAAGCACGTGACAAGGACAAATAGTTGATTCATCCAACCCCACTACCAATAGAACAGAATAGAATTGCTTTCATATTGGCTATGGCTGAACAGATGACAATTCTAACTTCTGAGGAAGACTACATCAGAACTTGTTTAGGAATCTATCGTTTAATGTTACTGATAGGTCCTACTATTTGCTCTGTATTTCTTCGTAGGCACTTTAAGTTGCTTAATTTAGAGGTATTGTACTAATAATTAGCATTTTAGACTCAGTGGAAGAAAGTGCTCACCAAAAGAACATAAGAAAGTATGTTGGCTAGTTTTATGTCAACTTAACACAGCTAAAGACATTGGAAAAAAAGAAGCTTCAACTGTGAAAATGTTCCCATAAGATCAAGATCAGGCTATAGACAAGGTTGTAGGGCATTTTCTTAATTAGTGATTGATTTGGGAGAGCCCAATTTATTGTGGATGGTGCTACCCCTAGACTGTTGGTTCAGGGTTTTATAAGAAAGCAGGCTGAGCAAACTATGGGGAACAAGCAAATAAGCAGGATTCTCCCATGGTCTCTGCATCAGCTTCTGCCTTCAGGTTCCTTTCCTGTTTGAGTTCCTGTCCTGACTTTCTTCAATGAGGGAAAGTAATATAGAAGTGTAAGTTGAATAAACCCATTCTGAAAGTTACTTTTGATAAAAGTATTTCATCACATCAATAGTAACCCTAACTAGGATAGGAAGTGACTTTGATTCTAAAGTTTCATGGAACAAAACGTTGGCTCATTCATCTACATGCATGTTTCACATATGTAAGGAGCATCTCAGTACACATGGCCTATGGTATATCTCAGAAATACAGGAAAAGGTAGAATATGGAAACTTGGGGTTTGGGTCACTTAGTTGTAAGATGATGTCTTAGACTGGATTTTTGAATTTCAAATTTTTTAATTATCTTTTTTTTTACAGTCCAGTTATCCCCTGCCTGTTTGGCCCTCCAACAGTTCCTCAACATATTCTTTTTTCCCAATGTCCAAGAGGATGTCCCCATGCACCCACATCCTTCCTGGCCTTCCCATTCCCTGGGACCTCAAGGTTCTCAAGGGTTCAGTGTGTCTTCTCTCATTAAGGCCAGACTAGGAAGAACTCTGCTGTATATGTATGTGTCTGAGGCATCATATTATCTGGTGTGTGCTGCCTGGTTTGTGGCTCAGTGTCTGAGAGATTTCAGGGGTCCAGGTTTGTTGAGACTGTTGGTCTTTCTATGGGGTCATCCTTCTTCTCAACTTCTTCCAGACTTTCCCTAATTTAACCACAGGGGTTTCAACTTCAAACCATTGGTTCGGTGTAAGTATCTGCTTCTGTGTCAGTCGGCTGCTTGTTAGGCCTCTGAAAGGGCAGCCATGCTAGGCTCCTGCCTGTAAGTATAGTACTGCATCAGTAATAGTGTCAGGCCTTGGAGCCTCCTTTTGAGACAGGTCACAATGTGTGCTGGTCACTGGACCTCCTTTCCCTCGGTCTCTACTCCATTTTTGTCCCTTCACGATGATTCTGTTAAATGGATGACAATTTCAAACCATTCTAAAAATTGACGAATGTTCACAGAGAGTCATCATTGAACAAAATATGTTACATCGTTGCATGTCAAACCCAAAGTGAAGAGGGCCAGAATGAAATAAAATTTAAAGATGCTGCTCTGAAATTAAGAACCAAAGTTTTCTCCTGCTTAGTAACCATATAAACAGCACTTCTAATAGTGTGAGGCACTCCTCCAAAGTTGTAATTTTGTCACTTTCTAGGACATATTGGCTACATATCAATGTCTTAAACTGTTGATAACGAAGGCAATTTATTTCCAAATCAGCACCTTCACTTCTCTCCCTTGAAATAAAAAACAATCGCCAAAATGATAAGAAGGAAAACAAACATTAATTTGCAAAAGACTGTTTATTACATTCACAGCTGGAAGGCTAATAAACCCTGGAAAGATATTTTCCATTCTAGTCAAACTCAAATAATAGTGTCTACATCTTCATTTAACAGAAAATAACTCTGAAAGAAAGATATTAATCTCTAAATCCCTGCCATTCAACATTAAGGGCAAATTAGGTAAGTGCCTGCTGCTTCTGACATTTCAATAATGCATAGGTACACCAGCAAAGCTGATTCAGTTACATCTCTAGGAATGAAGTGTCTTTACTGATAAATTCACTGGGAGGGGCCTTTAAACAACTCACTTTAACATTTCATGAACTAAGTTCTAGCCAATCTACATGAGTAGAACATCATTTAACTACCAGGTTCACTCTTGACCAAAGCAGAGAAAAGTGGGTTGGAGTGAAATTTGTCTATGCCCTTCACTCACCTTTGGGTTTTCTATCACCCCAGCTACTTGATTCTCTGACATTGTCTTTGTCTGGTAACCACCCAGAGCTAACTCCTTTTTCTTTCACCTTATTATGGCAGAAAATGATTCCTACTACAGTGTGTACAGCATTCATTCACCATGTCTACCCTCCCAGGAATATTGAACTTTGAATATTAATAGGAAAAGCACAAACAACTGTTAATACTTAAGTAATCTGTCTTATAAACCAGGGTGATAAACCAAAATAAAGGATTTTAAGCAGTTCACAAAGAGCTGAAAACTGGACTGGAAGGCACTTTAGACAAACTCTAATTCCAGATTGGTCCTGTCTATGGTTCAAAAATAAGTAGAGTTAATCACTCCATCTGTTTATCACTCTACAAGTATCCATCTCTTTACTCGCCCATTGTATTTTCTTCACTCACTCAACACTCACATTTATCCCATGGATACTCTGTTCCAAATACTACTCACATCCTAAACGTCCAAGTAATGATGGAGATCACTGAATCTGCCCTCTTGCAGCTCACAGTCTGTGGAAAAGATAGAGGTTATGAATGTGTTGGGGTTTAGATGGCCTCCAGTTCCTTTCTCAAGCAAAAACATTGATCCAGATGTAGTTCATGACTGTAGAAAGCTGGAGGCATTAAATAAATCCCCATTTTTGGGGGGTCAAAACAAGGCCAAAAAGAAGAACTCAGAGAAAGGGGTCAAATATACAGTTTGCTCAAGCTTTGCAGTATGGTTTCTAGTAACTAGATAAATTGTATATAAAAAGAAAAGAAAAATCAAAAGCTCATTTTTGAAGTGAACATGGAGTCTCATGTTTTTCTCTACCATTGCTCACATTTCCAGATTCCTATGATGCACACAGATATGCTAGCCATAGAATGAATTTTTTTAAGCTTAACATAGTAATTTTATATTTTTTAAAAGTCTGTGGGATAATAAAGTGCTAAGACAGGTTACTCAAAGAGAAAAATAATGAATTAAATTCTCTCTGACAGAGTTTCTTCTCAGGTTGCAGTATGAAAAAAAGCCAGCCAACCAAAGTACTGAAGAAAAAAAGCATTGTTTCCCAGACTATGAATTTCCTAGAAGTCCAAAGTCCCTACTCTAGAAATGGGCTTGTCACATTTCAAGAACAAAGAGACCATCTTACAGGAAAAAAATGAAGTGGGATGTACAGATTTTAAGCATTTTTGCAGAAAAGTATATGAATATATGTTTGTCAGTACTTGATTTTTTTAAAGGTTTGATAGTATGCATTAAAACGTTACTAGTTACAGTGAGCATAAAGTACATGTAAAACAAAATATAACCTGGAAATAGTCAAAGTTTTCATGGTGTGAAACGATTAAGCATAATGGTTTTTCATTTTCTTTCTTTTTTTTTTTTGGCCTTTGTTTTTTCTTGAACTTCATGTAGTCTGTGAGTTGTTTCTGGGGTGTTCAGAGCTTTCTGGGGTTAGTACCCAATTATCGGTGACTGCTTATTATGTCTGTTCTTTTGTGACTGGGTTATCTCACTCTAGATGATATTCTCTAAATGCATTCATTTTCTTAAGAATTTTATAAAGTCATTGTTTCTGATAGCTGAGTAGTACTCCATTGTATATATATACCACATTATTTGAATTTATTCATCTACTGAAGGACATCTGGGTTCTTTCCAGCTTCTGACTATTATAAATCGGGCTGCTATGAACATTGTGGTGCATGTGTCTGTGTTGTATGTTGGAGTTTCTCTGGGATATATGCCCAGAAGTGGAATAACTGGGTCTTCAGGTAGTACTATGTCCAATTTTCTGAGGAATCGCCAGACTGATTTCCAGAGTGGTTGCATCAGTTTACAACCCCACCAACAGTGGAGAAGTGTCTCTCTTTCTCCACATCATCTTAGTCATTCTGGTTAGTGTGAGGTGGAATCTCAGGGTTGTTTTGATTTGCATTTCCCTGATGACTAAGGATGTCGAGCACTTCCTTAGATGCTTCTCAGCCATTCAATATTCCTCATTTGAGAACTTTTGGTTTAGCTCTGTGCCCCATTTTTAATAGGGTTGTTTGATTCTCTGGTGTCTAACTTCTTGAGTTCTTTTTATACTTTGGATATTAGGCCACTATCAGATGTGGGTTTGGTAAAGATCTTTTCCCAATCTGTTGGCTGCTATTTTATTTTCTAGAAAATGTCCTTAGCCTTACAGAAACTTTGCAATCTCATTAAGTCCCATTTGTCAATGTTTGACCTTAGAACATGAGCGATTGGTGTTCTGTTCAGGAAATTTTCTCCTGTGCCTATGTGTTCTCAGGTTTTCCCTACTTGCTCTTCCAAAGTTTTAGTTTACCTGGTTTAATGTGGAGATCTTTGATCCACTTGAACTTGAGCTTTGTAGAAGGAGATAAGAAAGGGTCTATTTTCATTCTTCTGCATGCTGAGTGCCAGTTTGACAAACACCACTTGTTGAAGAGGCTGTTTTTTTTTTTTTTTTTCATTTAATATTTACAGCTCCTTTGTCAAAAACCAAGTGAGGCCTCATTTCTGGATTTTTTATTCTATTCTATTGATCCACGTGCCTATCTCTGTACCAGTACCTTGCAGGTTTTAGCACAATCGCCTTGTTTTTCTTGTTGTTGAGGATGAATTTTGCTATTCTAGGTCTTTTGTTATTCCAGATGAAATTGCACATTGCTCTTTCCAACTCAATGAAGTATTGGGTTGGAATTTTGAAGGGGATTGTATTGAATCTGTAGATTGCTTTTGGTAAGATGGCCATGTTTACATTGTTGATCCTTCTAATCCATGTGCATGGGAGATCTTTTCATTTTCTGAGATCTTCCTTGATTTCCTTCTTTGGAGATTTGAAGTTCTTGTCATACAGGTCCTTTACTTGCTTAGTTAGAGTCACGACAAGGTATTTCATATTGTTTGTGACTCATGTGAAGGGTATCTTTTTCCCTAATTTCTTTTTCTGCAAGTTTGTCTTTTGAGTAGAGGAAGGCTACTGATTCCTTTGAGTTAAATTTGTCCTGGATCTCCTGGATATTTTGGGTTAGGAGCCAAAATTCTACCAGAGAACTTTTACAGATCATAAACTCCTTCAGCAATGTGACTGGATATAAGATTAACTCAAACAAATCAGTAGACTTCTTTTACTTGAAGGACAAACATGCTGAGAAAGAAATTAAAGAATACCCTTCAAAATACGCAGAAAAAATATAAAATTTTTGGGGTGACCCTGACAAAGCAATGAAGAATCTGTATGATAAGAACTTTAAGTCTCTGTGGACAGAAATTGTACAAGAACCCAGAAGATAGAAACATCTCCCATGTTCATGAATTAGAAGGATCAATATAGTAAAAACAGCCATCTTGCCTAAAGCAATATCCAATTTTGATGCAATCCCCATTAAAATTTCAACTCAATTCTTCATAGAGTTTGAAACAGCAATTTAATGGAATAATAAAAAAACCCAAGATAGCAAAAACAATTCTCACCAATAAAAAACTTCCAGGGGAATCACCATCTTAGACCTCAATTTGTATTATAGATCAATTGAGATAAAAACTCTTTGAAACTGGTACAGAGACAGGAATGTAGATCAACGAAATAGAATCAAAGGCCCAGAAATGAATGCACATAGCTATGGTCACTTGATCTTTAACAAAGAAGCTAAAAACATTCAATGGAAAAAGGACAGCCTCTTCAACAAATGGTGCTGGTTTGGTTGGCAGTCAGCATGCAGAAAAATGCAAATCAATCCTTTTTTATCTTTTTGTACAAAGCTCAAGTTGAAGTAGATCAAAGACCTCCACATAAAACCAGGTACACTGAAACTATTAGAAAAGAAAGTAGGGAAGAGATTAGAACACATCGTCACAGGGAAAATTTTCCTGAACAGAACACCAATGGCTTATGCTCTAAGAACAAGAATCGACAAATGGGACCTCACAAAATTGCAAAGCTTCTGTAAAGCAAAGGACACTGTCAAAAGAACAAAATGGCAACCAACAGATTGGGGAAAGATCTTTACCAATCATACATCTGATAGAGTGCTAGTATCCAATATACACCAAGAACTCAAGAAGTTAGGCTCTAGAGAATAAAATAATCCTATGGAAAAAATGGGTTACAGAGCAAAGAATTTCAACTGAGAAATATCAAATGGCTGAGAAGCACCTAAAGAAATGCTAAACATCTATAGTCATCAGGGAAATGCAAATCAAAGCAAGCCTGAGATTCCACCTCACACCAGTCAGAATGGCTAAGATCAAAAACTCAGATGACAGCAAATGCTGGCATGGATCTGGAGAAAGAGAAACATTCCTCCACTCTTGATGGAATTTTGAGCTGGTACAACCACTCTGGAAATCAGTCTGGATGTTCCTTACTAAATTGTTCATAGTACCACCTGAGGACGCAGTTACACCATTCCTGTGTATATACCCAAAAGATGCTCAAACTTCTAACAAGAACAAATGCTCCACCACGTCCATAGCAACCTTATTTATAATAGCCAAAAGCTGGAAAGAACCCAGATGTCCTTAAACAGAGGAACGGATACAGAAATTGTGGTTCATTTACACAATGGACTACTACTCAGCTATCAATAGCAATGACTTCATGAAATTTCTAGGCAAATAGATGGAACTTGAAACTATCATCCTGAGTAGGTAATCCAGTCACAAAAGAACACTCATGGTATGTACTCACTTATAAGTAGATACTAGCCCAAAAATCTCTGAATACTTAAATTTCAATTCACAGAACTTATGAAGCTCAAAGAGAAGTAAAGCCAGAAAGTAGACGCCTCAGTCTTTCTTAGAAGGAAGAACAAAGCTTTCATTAGAGGAAAGAAAAGGACAAATAGAGGAACTGGGATTAGAGAAAAGATTGTCCAGAGACTGCCTCATTTAGAGATACACCCCATATGCACCCAATAAACCCAAGCACTGTTGCTGATGCCAAGTAGTGCTTACTGGAAAGAACCTGATATATATGCCCCCTTAGAGATTCTGACAGAGTCATGTTGATACAAAGGAGGATGCTTGCAGCTAACCATCAAACTGAACACAAAGACCCCAATGAAGAACTTAGAGAAAGGAGTGAAGGAGATGAAAGGGCCTGCAACCCCATGGGAAAAACAGTATTATCAACTAACCAAACTTACCACAGCTCTCAGGGACTAAAATATCAACCAGTGAGTTTACATGGAAAGATCTATGGCCCCAAGTGCATATGCAACAGAGGATAACATTTTCTGACATCAATGGGAGGAAAAGGCTTTTGTCCAGTGAAGCATTGTTTTCCCAGTGTAAGGGAATGCCAAGGTGCTGAGGTGGAAGAAGGTGGTTGGGAGAGGGAGCACCTTCATGGGGGAAACGGGGGAAGGTAATGGGATTATGGGAAAGGAATAACATCTGAAATGTAAATGAATAGAATATCCAATAAAAATATGGGGGGGGGGAATTGACTTCCCAATTAACAATTACTAAAGCCACTGTTTTTCAATTAATAAGATATAAGTATTAGAGATAACAAAACAATGACTATCACCAGTGTCTTAAAAAAAACAATGCCATTGCAAATATTCCTGACTTGATTCTTGTAGCCTTTATGCTTAACTTTATAATAAGATAAGAAAAAATATAGCAAAGTCCTACAATACACTGGAGATATTTTTCAATTAATTATTTTTGAAAGTATAGTATACAGTAATGAATTTCACTATGGTACTTTCATGTAGATGTGGCACAGTAGTTTGTTCCCCTCTGGTTCCTTCTCCCATTGCCTTTTCTTAGGTCCCCACCACCCCCAGTGTTTTCTTCCTTCTCCCACTTAGTTCTGTTATCTCCTTCCTAACACATGCATTATATTAGCCTCTCAGATTTCCATCACCTTTAAGAGAAATTCCTGTCTTCATAATCCTATTTCTAGTCCTGTGACCTTCATTTATATAAGTATATATACACAGACACATGTATATGATTTTGAATTTAGGTTTGTATATGCAGTCTTTGAAGAATGCCTAAATGGCAGAGATTTTGGCAGAAAACTCCATGTGAAACTATTCCCATGCTTCAAGTTAGTAGTAATAATGCTATACTTTGGGCATTACATAGTTCCATATTTATTTGATAAATATTAATTTAATACTATATTGGATTTTTGTAGCAATTTGAATACAAATTCTCATGATCTGTGGCATAACGCTATATTCTTGAATAACACTACTTAAGGCAGATTGAGGACATGTTCTAAGATCATTTACAGCACTATTCACCAAAGGTATTTAAAGGAAGTTGGTGCTGGCTGAACCATGCTTTGAAGAATGGATTGGATGAATCCCAAGAAACTAAATTAGAAAAAAAGAGATAAAACCTAGTCAACATATTCAAGTATGGAAGAAGGAAACATTGATTTTCTATTTCCACTTTCTTCCACAAGCCCCTTATTCTAAGGACTCTGTAAACAGTCTCATTTTTTCCAAGCTTCTGAGCAGTGCTGAAGCACCATGGTTTGTGGATGATAGTTAGTGAGGCTTAGTTCAGCCAACACACGTGTATTGTTATAACATCCAGCCATTTTAATGATAATTTCCTTTTAACTTCAATGTTTCTTTGCCATTTACACATACAATTGTGAAAGAAAAATTTTTGTGATCAACAGGGTTTCCATTTACTTCTCTAGAGTTGTACAGCATCCTCATGAAGTTACTGTGAACGGATCACCAGCTGCTTCTTTTACTGGGCCCAGTCTGCTGCTGTTCCAGTCTTTTTCTTATCCTGCAGAATGCTTTGTAGACTAGTTAGATGTTATATACTTTTGCTCTCTTCCTTGTGATAAATGTTCAATTCCCATATACTCTCATTACACACAAAAAAAGAAAACTCAAAACACAAAATTCAAAGCTGTTCTCAATATTTTTCTATTTCTTATTCTCACACATTCCTCTTTGAAGCTGAGCTCAAAATTGACTGAGTAGAGATAAGAAAAACTTTGGAAAAACTAAAAATACAAAAGTTTTGCTCTTTTGCTTTTAAATATATCCACTGTCACCAATAAGTAGTTGATGTCATAGACTGGTCAGGTTTCTGGATTCTTCTCAGAAGCAGAGATGAGCATCCAGGAACAAAGAAGTAAATACCAAGAAAAGGCAACAAATTTTGTTCTTCCCATGGGGTTGCAAACCCTTTCAGCTCCTTTAGTCCTTTCTCTAACTCCTTCATTGGGGTCCTCATGCTCAGTCTGAAAGCATCCCCTTTTGTATCAGTATGGCTCTGACAGAGAATTCCAATTAAAAAATGGAGAGAGGGGAGAAAAGGCAACAAAAGGCATTTATTGAGGCAGAAAGCAAAGAACAGAAAGCACCATACCCAGGAAGTAGGAAATCTCCAAAGCTGATAGATTACCAAATGGACTCTGAGTTACTCCAACTTAGAGACCCAAGGAATTTTCCCCTTTTGGTCCCCTTCTTTGGCAAAGAGCATGTCATACTCATCAAAGAAAAAAATCCACCAAGATGACACTTTAATTCGTAACATCTAAGCCCCAAACACAAGGGCATCCACTATTGTAAAAGAAGCTATTACAACTTACATCACATAGTGACTCACACAACGATAGTGAATGATTTCAATACCTAATTCTCACCAGTGCACAGGTCATCCAGACCAAACCTGAAAAGAGAATTACTGGAGTTAATGGATATTATAAACCAAATAGACCTAAGAGATATGCAGAAAACATTTCAGACAAACACAAAACAATGTACCTTTTACTCTGTACCTTATGGAACTTTCTCCAAAACTGACCATATACTTAAACATAAAATAAGTCACTAAAGATACAAGAAATTCAAAATAATTCTCTGAATTCTATCAGACAAACATGGACTAAAGTTGAATTTCAACAACAACAGAAAGCTTGCAAACTCATAAAAATTAAAAAACTCTCTACTGAATGAAAAATGAGTGGACAGAAATAAAAAACAAAATTAAAGACTTTTTGAAATTCAATGAAAATGAAAAAAACAGCATACCCAAACTTATGAGAGACAAGAAAAGAGGGGCTAAGAGAAAAATGTATAACACTAAGTGCCCACATGAAAGAAAGGGGGGGGGGATCTCATTCTATCAACTCAACAGAAAACCTCAAAGCTTTAGAGCAAAAAAAATGTATACCCCAAGAGGGGTAGAGGGCATGAGATAATCAAACTGAGAGCCAAAAATCAACAGAAAAGAGAACAATGCAAAGAATCACTGAAACAAAGAACTGATTCTTTGAGAAAATAAACAAGTAAAATAAAACCTTATCCAAACAAACAAAAAGGCAGAAGGACTATTTGAATTAACAAAAACAGAAACCAAAAGAAGACAAAACAACTGATACTGAGAAAATTGAGAGAATCATACTTTAAAAAAAACTATACTTCAATTTGGAAAATATAAAGAAATTAACAATTTTTCAATAGGTACTACTTATTAAAGTTAAATCAAGATCAGATAAACAAAGAATTATAATTCCTAGTGAAGTAAAAGCAGTCATTAAATTTCTCCCAACCAAGCAAAACTCAGAGCCAGATGGTTTTAGCACAAAATTCTACAAGACTTTCAAAGAAGAGTTAATGTCAAAACTCTTCAAAATATTTTACAAAATAGAAAGAGAAGGAATAATTAACATTTCACTTTATGGGACCTCAGTTACCCTGAAATCCAAACCACATAAAGACTAAACAAAGAAAGAAAATTACAGATCAATTTCTCTTATGAACATAGATGCAAAACTATTCAATATAATACTTGCAAACAAAATCTAATTGCATATCAAAAAGATCATTTTCCATGATCAAGTTGGCTTTATCCCATGAATGCAGGGTTGATTCAACAATTGAAAATCCATCAATGTAATCCACCATATAAACAAACAAAAGGAAGAACACACATTCATTGATTAGATGATAAAAGCCAAGAAGTGTGGTTTTAAAAGTCCTGAATGGATTAGGGATACAGGGAACATACCTAAACATAGTAGATATTTTACAACAAGCCTGCAGCCAAAAGCAAACTAAGTGGAAACTCAAAGCATTTCCAACAAAATTAGAAAAAATATACAGTTCACCACTCTCTCTGTGTACTTTTTCAATATAGTACTTGAAAGTTTAGCTAGATCTAGAGACTATAATCCTGAGTGAGATAACCCAGTCACAAAAGAACAGACATAATATGCAGTCACTGATAGTGGGATGCTAACCCCAGAGGCTCAGACTGCCCCAGAAACAACTCACAGACTGTGTGAAGTTCAAGAAAAAAAAGAAAACAAAACAAACAAACAAAAAAAAAAAAACATTATGCTCAATCCTTACACACCAAGAAAACGTTGACTAATTCCGGGTTACATCCTGTTTTACATGTACTTTTTGCTCATTGTAACTAATAAGACCTTAATGCAGAGTATCAAACCTTAAAAAAAAGAAAAAAAAAGCCAAGCACTGACAAAAATGTATTTGTATACATTTATGCAAAAATGTTTAAATTTTTTTCTTTTATCTTTGTTTTTTAAAATAAAGTTTTAAAAAAAAAAGAAAGTTTAGCTAGAATAATAAGACAACTGAAAGAGATCAAAGGGATACAAATGGGAAAGGAAGAACTCAAAGAATCTTTATTTGCAGATAATATGATAGTATATATAAATGACCCTAAAAATTCTATCAGGAAATTCCTATAGCTAATAAGCTCTTTCAATAAAGTAGCTGGATACAAGAGTAACTCACAGAAATCAGTAGCTTTCCTATATAGAAATGACAAAAAGGATGAGAAAGAAAGCAAGAAAACAACACCTTTTACAATAGTCTCAAATAGTATAAAATATCTTGGGGTAATTCTAACCAACCAAAGGAGAGACTTGTATGATTAAAGATATACCTTCAAGACTATGAAGAAAGAAACTGAAGAAGATATCAGACGATGAAAATAACTCCCATGCTCATAGATCAGTAGTAAAATGGCCATCCTACCAAAAGCTACCAATTCCTATCAAAATTCCAAGACAATTCTTTACATACCTTGAAAGGACAATTCCCAACTTTATGTGGAAGCACTGCAACAATCTCGAACAATAAAAGAACTTCAGGATTTCAAGTTGTAATGCAGAAGTGTAGTGATTAAAAAAAAAAAAAAAAAAAACTCATGGTATTGACATAAAAACAGACACATTCAATAACTGAATCAAATTGAAGACCCAGCATAAATACACTTACATATAAATACCTGATTTTTTATAAAGAAGCCAGAAATACACACTGGCAAAAGGATAGTATCTTCAACAAATGGTGCTGGTCAAACTGGATGGCTGCATGTAGAAGAATGGAAATAGATCCATATATGGCATGCTACATAGAACATTTCAGATTTGATACAAGTCCAAGTGTATCAAAGACTTCAACATAAACCCATATACTGTACATCTGATAGAAGAAAAATGGGAAATAGACCTAAGTTCATTGGCACAGGAAACTACTTTCTGAACAGAACACTGATAGTGCAGGCAGTAAGGTCAACAATTAATAAACGGGACCTCATGAAACTGAAATGCTTCTGAGAGGCAAAGCAGCACATTATCAATAGGACAAAGAGCAGCCTACAAAAGAGGAAAAGATTTATACCAACTCTACTTCTGATCAAGGACTAATTTCCAAAATATAATTTAAAAACTCAAAAAAAAAAAAACTAGATATCAAAAAGTCAAGCTGGACCAAGGTTGAGCTTGTGACACATGTCTGGTGAGGATACACCGGGTATTCTCGAAACACAGGGAGCACGGTGCTCTCTGCAAAAGGGTCCTTCCGGCCCACAGTGTGGACCAGATCTCCACCACTAGGACTCGGGATCTGCCCGAGGGAGGCTAAACTCCCAGGTCAGCTGCACAGGCCATTTTCCACCTGGACCAAGGATGAGCCTGACACATAGACCCTCTGAGTGTCCAATGAGGGAACACGAGGAGTTCTCAGAATGCAGGGAGATTTCAGAGCACAGGGGGCACGGTGCTTTCTGGAAAAGTGTCCATTTTGGTCTAGAGAAAGAGCCATGTCTCTGCCATTAGGACTCGACCTGTGGGCAGACAGATGAGCTCCCAGATCAACCTCAAAGAGCTCTCACACCTGAGCCCACAAAGACAGAACTGAGTCACTGCCATCTGAACTCACTGCTTGCCCACAAAGAGCAGAACCCAAGATCAATCTCCCTCCTGAGCCAACGGGCCTTCAGACCCACAGGAGAGACAATCACCAATCAGAAACAAAAAGATCACCTACAATCACTGGCAACAAGATGGCAAGAGGAAAGAACAGAACCCAAGCAATGGAAACCAAGACAACCTGGCAACATCAGAACCCAGTTCTCCTACCAAGTAGTGGATTTCCCAACACTCCAGAAAAACAAGATTTAAAATTACAATCATACTTCATGATGATGAGGGAGATCTTTGAGAAGCACATGAGTAACTCCATTAAACAATTACAGGAAAACCAGGAGAAATCACTCAAAGAACTACAGAAAAACACAAACAAACAGGTGAAGTAATTGAAAATGGAAATAGATACAATGAAGAAATCACAAAAAGAGACAACCCTGGAGAATGAAAATTTAAGAAAGAAATCAGGAGACATAGATACAGACATCATCAACAGACTACAAAAGATGAAAGAGGATCTCAGGGGCAGAAGACAACCTAGAAAACATAGACAAAACAGTCAGAGAAGATACAAAAACCAAAAGCTCCGAACCTAAAATGTCCAGGAGATTCAGGATACAATGAAAAGACCAAATTTTCTTTCGATAATATGTGTAGAAAAAAAGCAAAGAATGTCAACTAAAAGGCACAGTAAATATCTTCAACAAAATCATAGAAGAAAACTTCCTTATACTGAAGAACAAGATGACCATGAACATACAAAAAGCCTACAGAACTCCAAATAAATTGGACCAGAAAAGAAATTCTTCCCGACACATAATAGCCAGAACCCCAAATGTTCAAAACAAAGAAAGAATACTAAAAGCAGTAAGGAAAACAGGACAAGTAACATATAAAGGCAGACCAATCAGAATTACACGTGACTTCTCAAAAGAGAATATAAAAGCTACAAGATCTTGGAAAGATATCATACAAACTCTAAGTGAACACAAATGCTGGCCCAAGTTAACTATATCCAGCAAAACTCTCAAATACCATAAATGGAGAGACCAAAATATTCCAGGACAAAACCAAATTTACACCATATCTAACCATAAATCCAGCCCTACAAAGAATAATAGATGAAAAAACCCAACACAAGGAGGGAAACTATACCCTAGGAAAGCAAATAATAATAATAACTATGCAAGAAAAGCAAATAAAAAACACACAAATATAATTCTACCTCTAACAACAAAAATAGCAATAAACAATAATCACTATTCCTTAATATCTGATCATATAAATGGACCCAATTCCCCAAAATAGACATAGACTATCAGACTAGATAAGTAAATAGGATCTAGCATTTTGCTGCATACAGGAAACTCATCTCAGTGACAAAGACAAACACAACCTTAGACTAAAAGGATAGAAAGAGACTTTTCAAGAAAATTCCCCCCAAAAAGCTGGAATAGCCATTAAAATACAAGATTAAATAGATTTTAAATCAAAAGTTATCAAAAATAACAAAGGACACTTTTTACTCATCACAGGAAAAAAAATCTATCAAGATAAATTCTCAATTCTGAATATCTATGCTCCAAATAGAGGAGCACCCACATTCATTAAAAAAAAAAACCTACTAAAGCTAAAAAGCATATATTACATCACACACAATATTAGTTGGAGACTTCCACAACTGACTCTTATAATTGGACAGATTATGGAAGCAGAAACTGAATAGAGACACAGCGAAATTAGCAGGGTTTATAAACCAATTGGAATCAACAGACATCTAAAGAACATTTTATCCTAAAACAAAAGAATATATCTTCTACCCTCACATATATGGTCACTTGATTTTTGACAAAGGAGCTATAAACATTCAATGGAAAAAGGACAGCCTCTTCAACAAATGGTGTTGGTCCAACTGGCATTCAGCATGCAGAAGAATAAAAATAGACCCTTTCTTATCTCCTTGTACAAATCTCAGGTGCAAGTGGATCACAGATCTCCACATTAAACCAGGTAAACTGAAACTATTAGATGAGAAAATAGGGAAAACCTTAGAACACATAGGCACAGAAGAAAATTTCCTGAATAGAACACCAATGGCTCAAGCTCTAAGGTCAAATATCGACAAATGGAACTTAATGAGATTGCAAAGTTTCTGTAAGGCTAACGACACTGTCAAGAAGACAAAATGGCAGTCAACAGAGTGGGAAAAGATCTGTACCAAACCCACATAAGATAGAGGCCTAATATCCAAGGTATAAAAAGAACTCAAAAAGTTAGACACCAGAGAATCAAACAACCCTATTAAAAAATGGGGAACAGAGCTAAACCAAAATTTCTCAATTGAGGAATATCGAATGGCAGAGAAGCACCTAAGGAAGTGCTCCACATCCTTAGTCATCAGGGAAATGCAAATCAAAACAACCCTGAGATTCCACCTCACACTAGTCAGAATGGCTAAGATCAAAATTCAGATGACAACAGATGCTGGCGAGGATGTGGAGAAAGAGGAACACTTCTCCACTCTTGGTGGGGTTGTAAACTTGTACAATCACTCTGGAAAGCATTCTGGCGATTTCTCAGAAAATTGGACGTAGTACTACCTGAAGACCCAGTTATTCCACTTCTGGGCATATATCCCAGAGAAGCTCCAACATACAACAAAGACACATGCACCACAATGTTCATAGCAGCCCTATTTATAATAGCCAGCAGCCAGAAAGAACCCAGATGTCCTTCAGTAGATGAATGGATACAAAAATTGTGGTACATTTACACAATGGAGTACTACTCAGCTATCAGAAACAATGACTTTATGAAATTCATAAGAAAATGGATGCATCTAGAGAATATCATCCTGAGTCAGATAACCCAGTAACAAAAGAAGAGACATAATATGCAGTCACTGATAATTGGATACTAACCACAGAAAGCTCTGAACACCCCAGAAACAACTCACAGAATATATGAAGTTCAAGAAAAAAGAAGACCAAAAAAACTGAAAATGAAAAACCATTATGCTTAATCTTTACACACCAAGAAAACTTTATTTCCAGGTTACATCTTGTTTTACATGTACTTTATGCTCATTGTAACTAGTAAGATTTTAATGCACACTATCAAACCTTTAAAAAAGTCAAGTACTGACAAAAATGTATTCATATACTTTTATGCAAAAATGCTTTTAAAATCTGTACATGTTTCTCTGTTTTTTACAATAAAGTTGTTCAATTAAAAAAAAAAAAAAAAAAAAAACTTATCACCTATGTTAATATATGGGCATGACCACTCAAGTTATTACCGCCCCAATACTGTGGAAATCAAAAAAAGAAAAAAGAAAGAAAGAACAATAAGCAAATAACATGTGATACATTTACATAATAGAGTTACTACTCAGCTATTTCTTAAAATGACATGATACTGAAAAAGTCTTCCACAAAGTATATCCCCTCTTCATGTTAAAAGTCTTGGAGGGATCAGGAGTTGATGACACATATCTAAACAGAATGAAAGCAGTATAAAGTAAACAAATAGCCAATATTAAATTAGATGGATAGATAGACACTTGAAGCACTGTGACTGTAATAAGGGATAAGACAAGGCTGTCCACTCTCCCCCTATCTACTCAATATAGTACTTGAAACTCTTGCTAGAGCAATTAAACAACGAAAGGAGATCAAGAGGATACAAATTGGAAAGGAAGAAGTCAAATTATCATTATTTGTGGATGATATGATAGTATACATCAGCAATCCCCAAAATTCCACCAGAGAGCTTCTACCACAAAAGTGGCAAGATATAAAACTAACTAAACTAAATCAGTAACCTTCTTTTACAAAAATGATAAATGGCCTGAGAAAGAAATTAGGGAAACAGCATTCTTCACTATAATCACAAATCATATAAAATTCCTTGGTGTAACTCTTACCAAGCAAGTGAAAGATTTGTATGACAAGAACTTCAAATTCCTGAAGAAAGAAATCAAAGAAAATGGAAAGATCTCCCATGCTCATGGATTAGTAGAATTAACATAGTGAAAATGACCATCTAACCAAAAACAATCTACGGGTTCAATGCAATCCCCATTAAAATTCCAGCTCTATTCTTCATAGAGTTAGAAAGAGCAATTCTCAACTTCATATGGAAAAACAAAAAAATTAGGATAGCCAAAATAAGTTTTAACACTGAAGGAACTTTTGGGGAATTGCCCTCTCTGACATCAAGCTGTACTACAGAGTAATAGAGATAAAGAACTCATGGTATAGTACGGACACTGACAGGTCTATCAATGAAATAGAATCCAAGACCTAGAAAGAAACTCACAACTATGGATACTTGATCTTTCACAAAGAAGCCAAAATCATACAGTGGGAAAAAGAGGCATCTTCAATAAATGGTGCTGGTCTAACTGGCAATCAGTATGTAGAAAAATAAAAATAGATCCATATTTATCATTTTGCAAAAAAGTTCAAGTCCAAGTGGATCAAGGATCTCAACATAAAACTAGATATACTGAATTGAATAGAAGAGAAAGTGGGAAAGAACCTCAAACTCATTAGCACAGGGGGAAATTTCCTGAACAGAATACCGATGGCTCAGGCTCTAAGATCAACAACTTATAAATGGGACTTCATAAAAATAAAAAGCTGTATGGCAAAGGATACTGTCAATAGGACAAATCAGCAACCTACAGATTGGGAAAACCTTCACTAACCATGTATCTGATAGAGGGAAAATATCTAAAATATATAAAGAGTACAAGAAATTAACCTCCAATAAAAAACAAATAATCAAATTTTAAAATGAGGTACAATGCTAAACTGAGAATTCTCAACAGAGGAATCTCAAATAGCTGAGAACTTTTTAAAAAATGTTCAACATCCTTAGTCATCAAAGGAATGCAAATTAAAATGACACTGAGGTTCCACCTAACAAAATAGATAAGCTCAAAAACTCAAGTGACAATACTTACTGGCAAGGATGTGGACAAAGAAGAACACTCCTTTGTTTCTCGTGGGATTTCAAGCTGGTATAATGACTCTGCAAATCAACCTGGCAGTTTTTCAGAAAACGGAAAATAGTTCTACCTGAAGACCGAGCTATACTACTCTGGGCATATACCCAAAAGATGTCTACCATACCACAAGGGCACATACTCCACTATGTTCATAGCAGCCATGTTTTCAATAGTCAGAACTGGGAAACAACCCAGATTACCATAACGGAAGAATGGATACAGAAAAAAATGTTAATTTACACAACAGAATATTATTCCACTATGAAAAATAAGGACATCATAAATTTTTCAGACAAATGGATGGACCAAGAAAAAATCTTCCTGAGTGAGGTAATCCAAACGCAAAATGACATGCATGATATGTATGCACTTATAAGTGGATATTAGTCAAATAGTACAAGAATTCTCAACTGAGGAATGTTGAATGGCTGAGAAACACCTACAGAAATGATCAACATTCCTACTCATAATGGAAATGCAAATCAAAACAACCCTGAGATTCCACCACACACCCATCAGAATGGCTAAGATCAAAAACTCAGATGACAGCAGATGCTGGCGAGGATGTGGAGAAAGAGGGACACTACTCCACTACTGGTGGGATTGCAAGCTGGTACAACCACTCTGGAAATCAGTCTGGAGGTTCCTCAGAAAATTGGACATAGTCCTACCTGAAGACCCGGTTATTCCACTTCTGGGCATATACCCCAGAGAAGCTCCAACATACAACAAAGACACATGCACCACAATGTTCATAGCAGCCCTATTTATAATAGCCAGAAGCTGGAAAGAACCCAGATGTTCTTCAACAGAGGAATAGATACAGAATATGTGGTACATTTACACAATGGAGTACTACCCAGCTATTAAAAACAATGACTTCATAAAATTTCTAGGCAAATGAATGGAACTAGAAAATATCATCCTGGGTGAGGTAAGCCAGTCACAAAAGAACACACAAGGTATGCACTCACTGATAAGGGAATACTAGCCCAAAAGCTCAGATTAGCCAAAATACAATTCACAGACTATATGAAGCTCAAGAAGAAATACCAAAGTGCAGATGCTTCAGTCCTTCTTAGAAGGGGAAGCACAAATATTCACACGAGAAAATATGGAGACAAAGTTTGAAACAGAGACTGAAGTAAAGGCCATCCAGAGACTGCCCTACCTGGAGATCCAACCCATATACAGCCACCAAACTCAGACAATATTGCTGATGCCAAAAAGTGCATGCTGACAGGAGCCTGATATAGCTGTCTCCTGAAAGGTTCTGCCTGATCATGACAAATACAGAGACAGATGCTCACAGCCAACCATTGAACTGATAACAGGGTCCCCAATGAAGGAGTTAAAGAAAGGATTAAAGAAGATAAAGGGGTTTTCAACCCAATAAGAACAACAATACCAAGCAACCAGAGCTCCCTGAAACTAAACCACTATCCAAAGAGTACACAAGGAAGGAACCATGGCTCCAGTTGCATATGTAGCAGAAGATGGCCTTGTTGGGCAAGAGTGGGAGTTCCTGCCAAGGCTCAATGCCCCAGTGTAGGGGACTGTCAGGGCAGGAAAGTGGGTGGGTGGAAGATCACCCTCATGGAAGTAAGGGTGGGGAAATGAAATAGGAAGGGAAGTGCATAGAGGGGAAATCAGAAAAGAAGATAACATTTGAAATGTAAATAAAATATATCCAATAAAAGGGGGGGGAATCCCAGGGAGCTGGGATGTGAGACACTCCTAGTATTCAGTGGGGCTAACCTTAGCCAAAATGTCAAAGAGTAGGGAGAGGGAACTCGGAGGGTTGACCTCTAGTAGATAGACAGGACCCCAATTGGAGGGATAGGGATACCAACCCACAATCAAACTGTCTGACCCAGAATTGTTTCCATCTAAAAGAACTTCAAGGACAAAAATGGAGAAGAGAATGAAGGAAAGGTTGCCCCATGACTGGCTAACTTGGGATCTGTCTCATGAGGGCACCAAGGCCAGAAACTATTCCTAATGTTATAAAGTCCTAACAGATAGGAGCTTAACACAGCTGTCATCCGAGAGGCCCTTCCAGAAGAATGTGGATACGTATACCCAACCATTGAACTGAAGTCCATGACCCCTATGCAGAAATTATTAAAAGGACTGAAAGAGTTGAAGGGGAAGATGACCCCATAAAAAGTTTTGTAGCATCAACTAACCTGGATCCCTGGGAGCTCTCAGAGACTAAGCCACCAAAGAGGAAGCATACATGGGCTGGTCTGAAGCCCCTGGACATATATAACAGAGGACTGCCTGTCTGGCCTCAGTGGGAGAAGATGAGCCAACTCTCCAGAGAAATGAGGCCCCAGGAAAGGGGGATCCCCTGGAGTAGCATCCTCTCAGAGGTGGGAGAGATGAAGAGAATGATTGTAGGGAAAGATGGCTGGAATTGGGTGGGGTGGAGGCATTTGGGGTTGGTATGGAATCCTAATGCATCAGAAACTTTTTAGAATGTGTGAAGGTGAACCTAATGAGGGCTTCTAGAAATAGGAGCACAGAGTCTCAACTGGCCATCTCTTCTAGCCAGGCTAGTCTTCCAGTTGTGGAAATAGGGTACATTAAATTGAGTTGTTGGCCAAGAGGATCCCATGAAAATTCCCAAACAACCCAATCTAATGCTAAGACCAAAGGCTGCTCTCCACAAAGTGACAGCAGAGCCCATTGCCAAGGAAGACACCCATACAACTCACTGAACACAAGCTGTACCTGTGCCCACATGGAGCTCCCGACCCTATGTTCTGGTCTCTTGGGTACAGGAGGGTATTCCATGGGATACCAAAAAACTCATATGGACACCAACACAACCAAAACTTGACCTGCAATCTGTACTGTCTGCAAAATATTCTAGGCCAGTGGTAGTACTGAATTTGTGGGAGTAGCCAACCAATGTCTGGTTTGACCTAAGGCCAACCCCACAGGAAGGAACCCACACCCAACACTGAGTGAGTAATCAAGAACCAGAGAGTAGATAACCCAAACATGTAGGATAAAACCAAAACACTACTGGTCTATAACAAACAAACAAACAAAACAAATCAATAATATGATTCCTAATGATCTTCTGCTATACTCATAGATCAGTGTCTTGTTCAGTCATTACCAGAGAAGCTTCCTCCAGCAGCAGATGAGAAGAGATGCAGAGAGCCACAACCAGGTATTAGTGAGAGAGAATCTCAGTTGGAGGCTCCATCAAAGCCCTCCCCTCAGAGCTCAGAAAGTCCCACAGAAGAGGAGGCAGATGGTTATAAGAGCCAGAGGAGAAAGAGGGCATCAGGAGAACAAGGTCTTCTGGATCAACTAAGCAAGACACGTATGAACTCACAGAGACTAAAGCAGCAAGCACTGGGTACACATGGGTCTATACCCAGACCTCTGGGTATATATCATAGCTATTAATTTAGCATTTTTCTTATTGGACCCCTTGACTTTGAGAACAAGGGGATCTCTGACTTCCATGTCTGCTTTTAGGACCTTTCCTTCTGTTGGATTGCTGTGTCACAGTTTGATAGATAACATTTGCTTCATCTTATTATAGTTTATTTTCTCAGTTTTGCTTGTTGTCTCTTAGCAGCCTGTTTTTTTGTAACGTGAGACAGAAAAGGAGTGGTTCCAGAGGAAGTTGGAAGGGGAGAGGTACTGGGAAGAATAGAAGGAAAAAGAATATAACTAGGATGTATTGTATGAGAAAAGAATCTACTTTCAATAGAATTTTAAAGATGAAAAAAAGAGATGAAAGAGACGTGACAACTGAATAAAATGTGTGAGCCTGAGACTTGGCAAAAGAGTAATAAATACATTATTGGAATGGTCAGTAAACTGTGAAAATCACCTTTCAATTAAGTGATAGGGTTATGTCATTTCAGAACTTCCTAAATTTGATGAAGTTACTTTTAATAGGTAAGAAACTATCTTTACTCTCATAAAAATGAAAAAAAAAAAACTTATACTCCTATGCATACATGATATATAGGTGCATGTATAAATGTATATATGGACACATACACACACTAATTAATAAAAACATAAAAATATTAGCACAAAAATATCTTAAATGGACAGTGGTGGCTGCAGAGGATGCACAGTTACCCAAAATGATGAGTGTGTATGAGTATGAGTGACTCTGCAATAACCAGGCAGAATAAGACATCTATAGCCCCCTCCAAACCTGGGAGGCATCACAAAAGGACAGGAAACCGAGTAAAAGCCAGAGGAAGAAGAAATGTGTGGAATGCCCACTTGACATGATATGGGTTTTATACTCTTGAACTCACAGCAGCTGACATTAACTGCTTGGGATCTTTACTAGACTGGGCCAGTCAGAGTCAGGGGGGCAGTAAAATGATAGGAGAAAGGAATCATGGATCCCTACCTGAGACTCTATAAGCACTTAACACTTTATGGAGGAAAGGAAGACATTCACAGCAGAGGGGGAGCTAGCTGGAAAGAGAAAGGAGATGGGCAGGAATGGGAGGGGCATGAGAGGCTAACAGGTGTGCATGTGTGTGCACACGAGCGTGCATGTGGGTGAATGTAATCAAAATGCATTGTGAAAATACATTAACTGTCATAAGGAAACCTGTTATGACATAGAATTAATATATGTTAATAAACCTTTTTAAAAAGTAAAACTTGGGCTGGCGGCAGTGACACACGCCTTTCATCCCAGTATTCAGGAGGTTGAGACAGGCAGATCTCTGTGAGTTTGAGCCCAGCCTGGTGTACAAAGTGAGTTCTGGGACAGCAAGTGCTACACAGAGAAGCCCTGTCAAAAAAAAAAAAAAAAACTAAAAAGTGCTGGAGATATGATTCAGTGGCAGGATGCTTGCTGAGAGACTTAGAGAGAAAGGGGGAGAGGGAGAAGATGGGGAGGGGAACAGGAAGAACTTCTTCCATACTAAATAATATTACAGAAATGGTTATTTCACTTAGAAACAGATATTAGAATTTAGACTATAAGATGGACTTCCAATAATAAAGAATACCAGTACATATTTATTGTGTCCCATATATTTTATATGTCAACTTAATTGGTTAATAGATAGCTTAAATATCTGATAAAACATTATTTCTGGTTTTATCTGTGCAGTATTCCTGGAACACATTAAAATTTGGATCAGTGGACAGAGTATAGCAGATGGCCTCATACAGCATAAGTGGCCATTATCCAATCCACTGGGAGCTTGAATAGAAAAGTGGACAGAAGTTGGATTTCGCTTTTTTCCTCCTTAATGGCCTTTGTTTGGACAGCACTTTTCTCCTGCTTCATGGATCCTGATTCTCGAGCCTTTGTACTATGCAGACTAGAATTCAATTGGGATGTGTCTTGTCTTTTAAACCACACCTCTGTTTTGCCTGGATTTGAAGCCTGCAAGAAACTGTTAATGTTAACACAAGATTATGGAAGGATAACAGTTACACAGATACATAGATAACATGGGTGACAGATCAATGTTAACTGATAAGTAAACATATGATAGGTAGAAATATATAAACAGATGACAGAATGTCTAGGTAATATAATGAAGGTGATAGATAGATAGATAGATAGATAGATAGATAGATAGATAGATAGATAGACTTATAGACATATAGATGATAGGCAGACAGGTAGGTATGCAGACAAACAGACAGACAGACCAATAGGTTAGAATAGAATATTCTGTTTCTCTGGAAAACTCTAAGGTACCTTCTATGTGTCAACCATAGAAAGAAAAACAATTTTAAAATTAGGTTACAACCATTCCATTTATATGGGAGGAAAGTTTCTACAAGAAGTAACACCTATATGTAAAAATTGTAGATAAATCAATGTTTTATGACTAATCAAGTTGCCAATTAAATCAAGTATACCTACTGTTAAAATTTAAAAAAAAAAAGATTTCAACTCAGCTGTAGCTCATAATAGCAGCTGCCAACAGCAGGAGGAGGGGGAGAAAGAAAGGCTCATCAGTGAGTGCTAAGAGAGAGGAAATAGAACTTAGAAGTTCTAGTGTGGCATTGCACAGTGGGGCACCTATGGATAACAGTAAAGTTCTGTGTATCCCAAAAAGCTAGAAGAAAAGACTTTGATAGTGTTTATCATAAAGTAATGATAGTATTTTGGAAGTAGATACTTTTCCCTGACTTAAACATTGTACAATATACGTGTATAGAGGCCGTATCTATTACTCCATTAATACGTCCAATTTTGTTATTTATCAACACTTTTTTATTTATATTTTTGGGATTATAATATATAAATCTAGCAATTTTTCTTTTACAGACAAAAACTTCAACTACATATCAAGACATATTTCCCCAGATGATTAGTGTGAGTGTAGGATCTCCTTTTGTAGCAAATTCATCAAACAAGAAATTCAAGACCAAAGTCAAAAGCAGCTTAAGGTAAAAGTGTGTTGTTGGTGCCACCTACTGGTTACATTTTAAAACATGATGTTTGGGTGCGTTAGAGCATTCAGAGAGACCTCACTAGGTCTCTTCACAGTTCAGACTCAGAAAGAGACCAGCTTCCTGGAGAATGCTGAATCTGGGTAACAAAAGTAACAAGCTTGATTTCCATCTGTTCAGTCTCAAGAATCGACCCCTCCGTTAAGTTCCCGTGACTTCTTTTAGCACTGTGTGACATGCTTTCATTTCATCCCCCAAACTACTGCTTGTCTTTATCTGAACTCATCAGTTAGAGTACTCTGCTACTTTTCACCAATGATAGCAAAGATATGGTTTTATGTTAGGTTTAGGGGAGTTTGTTGGTTTTTACTTTTTGTTTCTCTGTGCAACCGTGGCTGTCCTGGAACTCGCCCGTACACCGGGCTGGCCTGGAACTCAGATCTGCCTGCCTCAGCCTCCGTAGTGCAGGGATTAAAGGTGTGCACCACCACCCCCAGTTAACTTGATAGGTTTTTTAAAACAAAGCAGCGTGTTGGGCATTAAACCGAGGCAAAGTTCCGTGCTTGGCCGTGAATATGCTTTGACAGAACCCACGAGTGACGCACATCACACACGGCTCACAGTCTCCCAGAGTTTCAGTTGCTGGTCAAACACTAATCACTCCACCATCCGGGACACCGAAACCCAAGGAGCTTCTATATGTCTACGTGCATTGGAACCTAGACGCCAAGCTTTGAATGTACAGCCCTACCTCCTGTCCACAACGCTTCACTTCCCTCGAGAACACTGTCAGCATCAGGAACTGATTCAGTGCGGTCAGTGCAAGGTTCAAAGGAAACAGCTGTGACTTTTGCCCGGGCCATGATCTCCAGTTTGTAGAATGTGATGGTATTTAATCTCTGTGGTGCCATTTAATATGTAATCAACAAAGCATGGCCCTTAAAGAGAAGTGTTCATCACGGGGCAGTGTTGCACTATCTTTCAGCCCCGAGGTCACTGAACCATGCGTTGCTGAACAGTGTTTGCTACCACGTCGTTCATTTTATGAAGTGTTCTGCTCTGCAGGGTGGTCCCGTGTGGATTCCTTCTCCTGTCCTGTTTACAACACATAAATCGCCCTATTTCTTTGTTGTTGGTCCCCTATTGTATGGGAGTGGTTTCCATAGTCAGTTACTCTTCCTACTTTTGGGACAAAACTTTTCAAACACGTTTCAAAATTATTAACCGGCATCTTACAGATGGCATAACAGTCAATTCTCTCCAAGTAAAGAAGAGGACCAGAAAAATAGAATTAAAAAAGAATAAAACTGCCTAGCATTTCTACACATGGATCTTAGGCAACACTTCAGAAATATTGTAATACTTAAAAGTGATGGTCCTCACACTAAAGGAAAAATAACATTCTTACATAGTTTAAACCAACTTCTCATGAATATGATTACACTTCTAGTCAAAACAAAATTGTTTCCATGATTACATTTTAATTAAGAATCATAAGTTTTTAGAATGCAGTTACTCTTTGGCGTATCCATTTCTAATCACTCGTTCCAAAGCTAATACTCAAATCTGTCAGCCCTATATCAGCCACAGCTACTTGAAAGTTCTCTCTCTCTCTTTTTGTTTTCTTCATTTATCTTCAAGGGAAAAACTGAGTCCAGTATTCCAATCACCTAAGCCTTCTGGAAAATTAATGCTGTTCTATGGTCTATGTAACCATGAGTATGTGAAAGTATGTGGACTTTCATGGGGAGGTGAAGGGGAAAAATTAAAAGTCACAGTCCTGACAGCGGTGATGCTAATGAGGGCAAGCGTCCTTGCTGATGTCAGCTCGTCGGCATGGTACTTCCCTATAATAAAGCGCCAAAAGTCATTATTAAATCTTAAATGATATTGCCAGAGTCTTAATAGCCTCACCTCCAGCCATTTTTATTTCCTGCCTAAATACTGTTTGCTGTAATTATCTCTGCTGCAGAGGAGAATTGCTGACTTACCCAATGAGAAGAAGGCTGTCTTTTACTGGTCTGGTAAACAGGGCTTCCGGGCTATGAGCCACTTATCTCTCACATGTTTCTAGACATGAATTCTCTCTAGCAAGGTGTCACCTCAATCATCCCACACCAAGAAAAGAGGGTGATGACAGGCAGAGAGGCATCAACTATTAACTCTTCTATAACTGAGGTCTCAGGGACAGTGAGACAAGATTTCTTTAAGAAAAGAAACCAGGTTTCTGTAGACCCATTTCTTTCAAATATGCAACGATTCTTCCCAGATCATGTGAATAAAGTTAGTCTGGATGTATCAGTTCCATATACAATTTTTAAAATTTGAAATTTGTGGGTCAAACATATTTTAGTTACATTTGTACCGAAGAGCCTTTTTCCTTCTCATTAATCCCTGAATGATTCAGCATAACAACCATTTGTTTAACATCTGCATTGTGCTGGGAATATAACCACTCTAGTGATGCATTACCACATACAAAAGGATCTGACCCTGCAGATAACAAAATCTGTGATTGCCCAAGGTTCTTAGTTAAGAGCAAGGGTTGCCTGAGAGGAAGAGGACAGGGTTTACTCCTAATCATGAAGCTACTTACAATTGATACCCACTGAAAATAGGAAAATTAAGGGTTTTCCCCCAGTGGAGTCTCACTATGAATATTAACTATACTCGAAGGCAGACCCTAAATGCTGGAGTATATAAACAAACAGATTTTATATTTGTTTAGGGGCAGGGTACCTTTATTTTCCTTTTTGCTTGTTTGAATTATTTTGTCTTCTTGCTTTCACTTTTCTTCTTTGGTGGCTTTGTTTTGTTTTGTTTTGTTTGCTTTGCTGAAAGAAAGAGAGATGAGGCAGAGGTAACATAAGATTGAGTGGTAAGAAATTTGAAAGAGAGGGCGAAGAACAGCACTCTGCCCATCTACCACCTGGACCAGCAGTTCCCAGAGATAAAGGCCTGGTGATAAAGAGATCCGAGTAGCCATGGGGCAGAGAGATCTCTGCCGAGTACACACGGAAAGTGTACCCCTGCCCTGCCTGATCCAGGGACCAGGAACCAGCTCTGTTCCTACCCAGCACCTTTGGGGCACAAAACAGGTCTCAGACCATCCAGCACCAAGACCAGCGGATATCCAGGGATACAGACCAGGTACAAGGGAAAGGCAAGAACATATCACTGACAAAAAGATGGCAAGAGGAAAGCGAAAGAGCATATCCCAAGGAAACCAAGACAACCTAGCAACACCAGTACCCAGATCTGCCATCATGGCAAACAGCGGAAGGCCAAACACTCCAGAAAAAGAAGACACAGACATAAAATCATACCTCAAGATGATGATAGAGATCCTTAAACAAGAATGGGAAGAAAAGCAAAAAGAATCAGAAGCTTTTAAAGAGGAAACAAGGAAAACACTGAAAGAACTCAAAGAATTAGAGGAAAACAGAACCAAAGAGGTGAAGGAATGGAAGAAGAAATTTAAAACAGAAACTGACACAATAGAGAAAACACTAAAGGAGATAACCCTAGAGGTAGAACACCTAAAAAAGAAATCAGGAGTCACAGAAGCAAGCATTTCCAATAGACTACAAGAGATGGAAGAGAAAAACTCGGGGCCGAAGACAACATTGTAAACATAGACAAAACAGTCAGAAAAGATTCAAAAACCAAAAAGCTCCTAACCCAAAATGTCCAGGAGATCCAGGACACAATGAGAAGACCGAACCTAAGAATAATAGGAATAGAAGAGGGAGAAGAATATCAACTAAGAGGCACAGTAAATATCTTCAACAAAATTGTACAAGAAAACTTCCCTACCATAAAGAATGAGATAACCACGAGGATAAAAGAAGACTTCAGAACTCCAAATAGGTTGGACCAGAAAAGAAATTCCTCCCGAAACATAATAGTAAAACCATCAAGTGCCCAAAGTAAAGAAAGAATACTAAAAGCAGTAAGGAAAAAAGGTCAGGTAACATATAAAGGCAGACCAATCAGAATCACACCTGACATCTCAACAGAGACTATGAAAGCTAGAAGAGCCTGGACAGACATCATGCACTCCTTAAGAGAGCACAAGTGCCAGCCCAAGCTGCTATACCCAGCAAAACTATCAATCACCATAGATGGAGAGATGAAGATATTTCAAGACAAATCAAAATTTACACAATATCTGACCACAAACCAAGCACTACAATGAATTATAGGTGGAAAACCCAATACAATGAGGGAAAATACAGCCTAGTAAAAACAAGAAAACTCCTAAGCAAGAAAACCAAAATAAGAAAGAGACACAGAAACAACTCACCCTACAAAAGCAATAATTTCCGGAAACAGAAACCACTATTCCTTGATATCTATTAACATAAATGGACTAAACTCCCCAATAAAGAGACATAGGCTGTCAGACTGGATACATAGACAAAATCCAGCATTTTGCTGCATACAGGAAACTCATCTCAGAGACAGAGACAGACACTATCTCAGAGTAAAAGGTTGGGAAAAAAACTTCCAAGCAAACAGCTCCAAGAAGCAAGCTGGAGTGGCTATTCTAATATCGAATAAAGTAAATTTCCAACCAAAAGTTATCAAAAAAAGATAAGGAAGGACACTTTTTACTCATTACAGGAGAAATCTGTGAGGAGTAACTCTCATTCTGTAACATATATGCTCCAAATACAAAAGCACCCACATTCATAAAAAAACCCCTACTAAGGCACGAAAAATACATTTCACCACACACAATAATAGTGGGAAACTTTAATACCCCAATCTCACCAATGGACAGATCATGGTAACAGAAACTGAACAAGGACACTGTAAAACTAGCAGAAACTATGAACCAACTGGAATTAATAGATATCTATAGAACATATCATTCTAAAGTAAAAGAATACACCTTCTTCTCAGCACCCCATGGCACCTTCTCGAAAACTGACGACATAATTGGACACAGAACGAGCCTCAATCGATATAAGATTGAAATACTCCCATGCATCCTCTCAGATCACAATGGTCTAAGGCTGGTATTTAACAACAAAGAAAACAAAAAGCCCACATACACATGGAAACTAAACAACACTCTGTTAATCGATAGCAAGGTCAAAGAAGAAATAAAGAAAGAAATTAAGGATTTTCTAGAATTCAATGAAAACGAAAACACAACATACCCAAACCTATGGGATGCAATGAAAGCAGTACTCAAAAGAAAACTCATAGCCCTGAGCGCTTCCAAAAAGAAACAGGAGAGAGCATACATCAGCAACTTGACAGCACAGCTAAAAGCTCTAGAACAAAAGGAACCAGATACACCCAAGATGAGTAGAAAGCAAGAAATAATCAAAATTAGGGCAGAAATAGACCAAATATAAACAAAAAGTACCATTGAAAGAATCAACAAAACCAAGAATTGGTTCTTTGAGAAAATCAACAAGATTGATAAACCCCTAACCAGACTAACTAGAGGGCAAAGAGAGAGTATACAAATTAACAAAATCAGAAAGGAAAGTAGAGACATAACAACTGAAACTGAGGAAATTCAGGAAATCATCAGATCCCACTACAAAAGCCTATACTCCGCAAAGTTGGAAAATCTGGAGGAAATGGGTGAATTCCTAGACAGATACAAGATCCTAAAGTTAAACTAGGACCAGTTAAGTCTTCTAAATAATCCCATGACACCTAAAGAAGTAGAAGAAGTCATCAAAAGCCACCCAACCAAAAAAAGACCAGGTCCAGACAGGTTCAGTGCAGAATTTTATAAGAAATTTATTGCAGACATAACACCAATATTCTCCAAACTATTCCACAAGATAGAATCAGATGGAATACTACCTAACACATTTTTTGAGGCTACAATAACCCTCGTATCTAAACCACACAAAAACCCTACAAGGAAATAGAACTTCAGACCAATCTCACTTATGAACATTGATGCAAAAACACTCAACAAAATCCTTGCAAACCGAATTCAAGAACACATCAAAACAATCATTCACCATGATCAAGTAGGCTTCATCCCTGGGATGCAGGGATGGTTTAATATAAGAAAATCTATCAATGTAGTCTACCATATAAACAAACTAAAAGAACAAAATCACATGGTCATCTCACTAGATGCTGAGAAAGCATTTGACAAAATCCAACACCCCTTCATGTTAAAAGTCCTGGAAAGAACAGGAATCCAATGGCCATACCTAAACATCATAAAAGCAATATACAGCAAACCAACAGCCAACATCAAACTTAACGATGGGAAACTTGAAGCAATCCCACTAAAATCAGGGACTCGACAAGGCTGCCCACTCTCCCCCTGCCTATCCAACATAGTACTGGAAGTCCTGGCTGGAGCAATTAGACAGCAAAAGGAGATTAAGGGGATAAAAATCAGAAAGGAAGAGGTAAAAACATCCCTCTTTGCAGATGACATGATAGTGTATTTAAGTGACCCCAAAAATTCCACCAGAGAACTCCTACAGCTGATAAACAAGTTCAGCAAAGTGGCTGGATATAAAATTAACTCAAACAAATGAGTATCCTTCCTATACTCAAAGGAAAAACATGTGGAGAAAGAAATTAGGGAAAAGATACCCTTCACAATAGTCACAAAAACTATGAAATACCTTGGTGTGACTCTAACTAAGCAAATGATGAACCTGTATGACAAGAACTTCAAACCTCTAAAGAAGGAAATCGAGGAAGATCTCAGAAAATGGAAAGATCTCCCATGCTCATGGATTTGAAGGATTAACATTTTAAAAATGGCCATCCTACCAAAAGAAATCTACAGATTCAATGCAATCCCCATCAAAATTCCAACCCAGTTCTTCATTGAGTTTGAAAGATCAATGTGCAATTTCATCTGGAATAACAAAAGACCTAGAATATTGAAATCCATCCTCAACAACAAGAAAACATCTGCGGGAATCACTATCCCTGACCTCATGCTATATTACAAGGCAATTGTGCTGAAAACTGCATGGTACTGGTACAGAAATAGGCACGTGGATCAATGGAATAGAATAGAAGATGCAGAAATGAGCACTCACATATATGGTCACCTGATTTTTGACAAAGGAGCTGTAACATTCAATGGAAAAAAGACAGCCTATCCAACAAATGGTGTTGGTCCAACTGGCACTCAGCATGCAGAAGAATGAAAATAGACCCTTTCTTATCTCCCTGTACAAAACTCAAGTGTAAGTGGATCAAAGATCTCCACATTAAACCAGATATACTGAAACTATTAGATGAGAAAGTAGGGAAAACTTTAGAACATATAGGCACAGGAGAAAATTTTCTCAACAAAACACCAATGGCTCAAGCTCTAAGGTCAAAGATTAACAAATGGGACTTAATGAGTTTGCAAAGTTTCTGTAAGGCTAAGGACATTGTCAAGAAAACAAAACGGCAGCCAACAGAATGGGCAAAGATCTTTACCACCTCCACATCAGATAGAGGCCTCATATCCAAGGTATACAAAGAACTCAAGAAGCTAGACACCAGAGAATCAAACAACCCTATTAAAATATGGAGTACAGAGCTAAACAAAACGTTCTCAATTGAGGAATATCGAATGGCTGAGAAACAACTGAGGAAGTGCTCGACATCCTTAGCCATCAGGAAAATGCAAATCAAAACAACCCTGAGATTCCACCTCACACCAGTCAGATTGGCCAAGATCCAAAATTCAGATGACAGCAGATGCTGGCAAGGTTGCAGAGAAAGAGGAACACTTCTCCACTGTTGGTGGGGTTGTAAACTGATACAACCACTCTGGAAATCAGTCTGGCGATTCCTCAGAAAATTGGACATAATACTACCTGAAGACCCAGCTATTCCACTTCTGGGCATATACCCCAGAAACACTTTAATACACAACAAAGACACATACACCATAATGTTCATAGCAGCTCTATTTATAATAGCCAGAAGCTGGAAAGAACCCAGATGTCCTTCAGTAGATGAATGGATACAAAAATTGTCGTACATTTACACAATGGAGTACTACTCAGCTATCAGAAACAATGACTTAACCAAATTCTTAAGAAAATGGCTGCATCTAGAGAATATCATCCTGAGTGAGGTAACCCAGTCACAAAAGAACAGACATAATATGCAGTCACTGATATGGGATACTAATTCTACAGGCTCGGACTACCCCAGAAACAACTCACAGACTGTGTAAAGTTCAAGAAAAACAAAACAAAACAAAACAAAACAAACAAACAAAAAAAACCATTATGCTCAATCCTTACACACCAAGGAAACGTTGACTAATTCTGGGTTACATCCTGTTTTACATGTACTTTTTGCTCATTGTAACTAGTAAGTCCTTAATGCAGAGTATCAAACCTTAAAAAAAAAAATGCCAAGCACTGACAAAAATGTATTTGTATACATTTATGCAAAAATATTTAAAATTTTTTTCTTTTATCTTTGTTTTTTAAAATAAAGTTAAAAATGATCATAGAAAAAATTATACAAGAATGATTAGAAATAAACTGTTAGTCATATGGGTAAAAAAAATAGAAGTTTGAAAGATCTGGGGTAGAATAGGGGAGAGGGAAATATGATAATATACTGTTTGAAAAAGTAATTTAAAAGAAAGAGCAATGGCTTTTCTTCCAAAGAACCCATGTTCAAGCACCAACACCCGCATGGTGGCCCACAACTGACGGTAACTCCAGTTCCAGGGAACCCAATGCTTTCTTCTGGCTTCCACAGGTACCAGGTGTAAACATAGTGTAGATATACATAAAACAAAATAAATGTAATGTCATTTGTGTATAATCCTTACACATTTTCTCTGTAATAGCTACTTTACTGTGACAAAGTACATAACCAAAGCAACTTAAGGGGAAGAAAATGTATTGGTTCATAGAGGAAGAAGGGATGCTCTCCATTGTGGTAAAAAACCAAACTGGGGGGAACGTGCAGGGCCTGAGCTCATGGCATCCAGTCAGGAAGCAGAGATGAATGTTGGCCTGGCTTTCTGTCCTCATCCTTCCACTTAGTTCTGGACATCAGACCATGGTGTCACACTGCACGCATGGTCAGGCTGCTCCGTCCCCTCTTGAACCTCTCCAGAAACACCCCTACAGACCCACCCAGAGCTGTGTCTCTGAAGTGATTCTAAATCAAGTCAGTCTGTCAATGATGATTAACCATCACAAGTCCCTTCTTAGATCACTTTATACCCAAATCACTTTGCGTGTAGCACTCCACCCTTGACACTCATAAATGCATGGCTGTCTCATGATATAAAATGCATTTATTCCAGATTTGAAGGTCCCAATAATGTTAACAGTTTTCATAATTGCAATAGTTTTAAATATTCAAAGTGCTATCTGAGAGTCAAAAAACTTTTTTAGATCTGGGCCTCTGTGGTGGTTGAAAAAAAAAAAAAAAAAGGCTCCCATAGGTCCACAGGAGTGGCAAGATTTAGAAGTGCAGGCTTGTGAGAGTAAATGTGGTCATGGAGGAACTAAATCACTGGAGCTGGGCTCTGAGGTTTCAGAAGCTAAAGCCAGGCCCAGTTGTCTTGCTCTGACTTCCTGCTCTCTCCCAATTCAAATGTAAAACTCTCAGCTACCTCTCTAGCACCATGTCTGCCTGAGTGCCACTATGCTGCCCACCATAATAATGTTCAAAACCTCTGGACTGTGAGCAATCCCCAGTTAAATGTTTCTTTATAACAATTATCATGGTCAGATCTATTCCCAGCAATAGAAAACTAAGACAGCCTCTATAAATGTTGCATACTTCCAACATACACTGGCAGTGTTAACCTTTTCTTCCGCAAAAAGAGAAAGAGTGAGAAAATACCAGAACCAAACAAAATGGACCCCAGCAGAGCAAACACCAAGCCCCACAACTCAGTGTCAGACATCTAGTCTGAGTTCACAATAACCTTGTAATTCAAATCAATGTAAGGTAAATCACATAACTTGTTCTGTCTCCTACAACATGAATACCATGTCTCTTGGGCCAGCTGTACTCCATGCTGACAGCTTTCCTCATCAGTCTCCACTGCAGTGTGTGCTTTGTCTTCTGGAATGGCCTCTCGGGGCCTTCTTAGAGAGAACCTCACATTGCCATCCAGGGCACAGCCTCAGTGGCTTTGAAAACGTGGTGCAAGTCTCCATGAGTCTAATTCTTTCATTTTTCATGACTGCAAAATGAGCAGCATAGGGATGGTGCTGCCAAATTCTGCCACCTCTGTGTCTCTGTGTATGCCAGAGACCGCCAATCTGAGAAAACATTGTCCTGGGTGATTGTTTTTTGAGTAGGGGACCCCCTTCAACAGCATTATTTCATTCTCCTATCAAATTAATTTGCATTTTTCTAAACTAGACTCTTCAAGAGTAGTGTTGCCCTTAAGGAACCTTTTCTCCAATGGGGCAATTATTAACTTCAGTGGTATTATTAATAATTACAAATGCCTTCCCTGGACTCTTCTTATCCCAATTTTTAAGTCAAGTTGTTCTTTTCATCAACAAACTGCACATTTTCCTCGTTTCTGCTTTCTTTTACTGTAAACCAGAAAAAAAAGAGCAGAGGACAGGACCATGCCTCAGGCTAAATGTTAGCTGCTCTGTCCTTAGTTTCCTTCACCAAACAAACTATTCTATAATTTTTTAATTCAGGCTCACTTGAAATTTCAAGGCATGGACATAATGCAGCCAGATTTCTTGCTGGAACATAACATGAACACCTCTGGTCCAGTTCCAGTGAGGTGCACATTGCAGCCTAGATCTCATCAGCACAGTGTTATTCTCTGTTCATCTACTAGGATCCTTCTTTCCTACATTCCCACCACCAAGATCTTCTTGTCACCCTAGCGCTTCTCCAACCTAAGAAACATGTTTTTCTCCAGATAAGCAATTCTCAAGGCCTCATTCAAGAAGTCACAGCAACGACCCCTGTCCCAGAACCAAGGTTCTATATTCATTAACTTTCCTCTTGATGCAATCAAATATTTGAGTAGAAAGTGAGTTACAGGAGGAAGGGTTTGCTTTGTCTCACCCTTCCAAGGAAGGTTGTCAATGTGACAAGGAAGGCACAGCAACAAGACCAGCTTAGTTCATGGTGCCAGCCAGGAGCAGAGAAAGGAAAAGCCAAGGTTCTACTGCCTTTTCACTTTTCCTCCTTTTCCTTTTTATTTAGTCTCCGACCAAAGCCCCCTGGATGCGGCCCATATACCTTCAGGGTGGATTTTACTGCTTGGTTAAACCTCTTTGGAAACACAGATACCCTAAAGATTTGTCTTATAGGTGATTCTAAACCTATTCCAACTGAACGGCCGATCAGCCATCATACTCCCTTACGCTTTGAAACATCTATAGATTACTGACAGTATCGAATAAAGTATTATCACTGTGTGGTTACTACTCTAGATTGTTTGGGGGATGTTGAAAAAAATCTTCATCTGTTTGATATAGATGCAATTTTATATAGTTTTATTGAGTGTAAAGGTAGCTCAGAGGGAAAAGTGCCTCATAAACATGAAGACCAAAGTTGGAATCTCTAGAATCCACATAAAAAACTAGGCATGACAGCATGCACCTGTAATCTCAGCCACGGTGAGATGGAGGTCAGAGATGAATAGATCCCTTGATGTTCTCAGCCAGCTAGTCTAATCTACAGGAGAAATTTCAAGGTCAGGAAAGACACTATCTCAAACAAAATGTGGAAGGTATTCAAGGGCCAACAGAAACGTTGGTCTCTGACCTCAATGTGAATGCCATACACATGTGCATCCACACATGCATCCATCTACACATTAGTAACACACACACACAGACACACACACACACACACACACAGACACACACATACTTTTTGTCTACAAAGGGCCTTATACTGTACTATTTTCATAAAAATTATACAGTGTCTGCCTCTTTTTCTCTCAGCAACACCACCTCGGCAACATAAAATTCTAAAAAATTCTAATTAGGGTCTGGCTTAGTTAGAGTTTCTATTGTTGCAATGAAACATCATGACCAAAAAGCATGTTAGGGATGACAGAGTTTTGGATTACACTTCCAGATCATAGTCGATCGTTGGAAAAGTGGACAGGAACTCAAACAGGGCTAGAACCTGGAGCCAAGAGGTGTTGCAGAGGTCATGGAGGAGTGCGGTTTACCGTCTTGCTTCACATGACTAGCTCAGCCTGCTTTTTTTATATAAGATAGGACTATCAACCCAGAGATGGCACCTTCCACAATGGACTGGACACTTCCCCATTGATGCCCTACAGCTGGATCTCATGGACTCACTTCCTCAACTGAGGCCCCTTCCTCTCTGATAATTTTAGCTTGTCTCAGGTTGACACACAAAATCATCTAGCAAGAGGGTCCTTATAAAGATACTCTACAATATGTAATTTGCTAACTTTGTGGTTTCTTTTCATTTCCACATAGACAAAAATAGCCACCAGGAAGGAACAAACTTCTGAAGTTATGCTTTATAATTTTTCTTGAAACAGAGGTAAATCATGGAAGAAATGAAAAACGTTGCCAGCATTTTATCTCTGTCTCTGTGGCAAAAATGAATGCTTCCCAAATCAGTGGTGGTGGAGGTGGAAGCCGAGCATGATTTCCTGTACATCTGATTCACCCGTGGAGTAAAAACATTGATAACCAGAAGCAAGAGAAAGGACACCCATGGTTCCAGATTAAGATAGCTTCCTCGGGGCTCTGGTAATAAGGGAATTGCAAGATATTTTTTAACACAGATCAGAGAGCAGTTTGAATGCAAAGTAAAAATGTTCAAAAAAAAAAAAAAGATGCTTTAGGCTGTATCTAAGAAAGTCTTCACAGGTAGCATATGTTTGTAGTTAATATCATCTGTCCAAACAGCAGAGTCCCGTTTCATCACACAAGTCTCTGTTCTGATGACCCTGGTACTGAGCTAGCAGGAAACATATTTGCTGAAAATAGGGCAAGAAAGCTTTGTGCCTGCTTTGAAAAGATGTTCCCCTGTGGACAGAAAGAAGAATGTGAACCGAGGAAAAGCATCCTCACCTACTGGTTACCTCTCACTCTATTCCTGCAGAAGATTCTGTTCCCTGTTGCCTGTTTCTCACTAGCCCTCTGTGCCTCTACATTTTGTCATCTCTTTGAACTTTCAATGAATATTCATATGTCTCCATAGTGATTTGGCTGTCCTATGATTAAGAATAGACTAAAGTACTTAATATAGCTTCTTCTGATAAAGGAAGCAGTTGGATAGCAAGCCACCCATGTTAATGAGGGACATTTTACTAGAACTAGACGATGAATAAAATTGTCACTCCAGATTTACAAGCCTTCTGATTACTTTATCACAGCTGAAGCCTCTCCACCCCATCAGAGTTCAGAGGAGATTTGATCTGGTAACTATTCTTATAACTTCTTATTCACCTAATCAATCTAAACGGTAGGTCAAATATTTATTAAACTGAGTATTTTATTAGACACAGAATAAAATGGAAGAAAAATATCAGGCATGAGACTTGTTCTTAAAATGTTGGAGTCTAGAGGAAGTGCTTTTGGTGGATGAAAGGCTGCTAACATGGGGCACTGTTCAAACCCCAGCCAGGAAACAGCAATAGCAGCCAGTGGAGCGAACAGATAAGGACCAAATCCCAGCTTACCGCCTGTTCTCCAAAATCTGCCCTTCAAAAAGGAGACACCTTGTAAAAAGTAAAAAGGGTGTAAGAGCCACATCTTTGAATTAGAGAGCAGTTTCCCTTTCCCGGAAGACTTCCAGAGCCTTTTCTTTCCTAAGGCTTCCTGGTACTGCAGTGGCCACGCCCCCTGTCTGAGCTCAGTGGGAAGCAGAGGAGAGCAGAGGTGAATTAACATAACACCACAGATACAACACTCTGTGGTCTAGCGGGACAGCGGTAAGTGATGTGCCCTCCGTTTCTTGCACTCAGCGGAGATCTAAGGCAGTGTTTCTTGGCTGTGGTTTTAAAGTCTGTCCTTACTTTCGGAGTTAATGTGCACTCTAAAGTTTAAGTCCATCGCCTCTGCAATGCACTTTTTCTTTATGAGGGGAAAAAGCCTTTCTCTAACTCACTGCAGCCTGAGACTTGTAATTGGCAAATATGACATAAGGCCGGCCTGGGAACAGGGAAAGAGCTGTGAAAGAAGCCAGGGCTGAGGAAATGGTTTGCAGATAACGATTGGAATGTCATTAATCCAGCCGATCTACCCCTGGCCTTTCCATAGGAAAGGACATGTTGTCCCATGTCTGATGGCTCTGTTGTGAAGACAAACTCCTAATTGACAACTTTTAGCATCTAATGAAATTGTATGTCATGGTCTGATAGAAATACTCTGTCTTTGCTTTGTGACAAGGTTGTTTCATAAATTCTGTCTTATAGAGGGAAAACTCTAACAATGAATGTGTTCTTATTTTTGTGCTAAAAACATTTTTCGGCTAGAAATTGAACCCAGAACTACAGTTTGCCAGGCTGGTGTCCCATCACTGAGCTCCAGGCCCAGACCTATATTAAGATTGTAAGCTACCTTTAGTCAAAACAAATTCTTGCCTATCACTTAAAATGTGATTCTTATCATTCTTTTAATTTTGAAGGGTTAGGAATAAAGGCTTCAGAAATCTGCTTTTACACATAGCTCTCAGGGAGGCAACTCAGAACGTGGATCTTCCAAATCTGATTTGAAATCTATTTAGGCCATAATAGTATTTCAATCCAAATAAATCCAAAGTGCTTTGTATCTTGACACAAACCTGGACTGGTTCTCGCTACCCCATAGTTGATTGAAAAGCAACTAGAAACTCTAAAAATTGTGCCTGAACTTAGTTTCCAGCTATGTTAAATAACATTTTCAAATAAATAAACAAGCAACAGTTAGCCGCCAGATTAAACTGTACCCAATAGTTCTCCATCTTTATGGTAGTTTCATCAAATAAACTACCATGTAAGTGTGCCTTGCTGACATACTAAGCTTCAGATAACATCATTTGATATTTTACTGCATTTTATAAGACAAATCAAAAATAAACAAAATAAAATCTGGTTTTAATACAAAAGAACAATACAAGAATGATATAAACTGATACCATAGATCTCAGGTACATGTATGTATATTACACAGGCAACACAACACCACACTCAAGTGGCCTACCTTCACAACCAGTAAAAACCCAACCGACTCTTCCATAGTCCCTGCTGAGTTCCAAGCAGCCACATAGTAGATAATTCCTAAACTCTTAGAATAGCTATTTCATCTTCCCAGAGACTATTACTTCTCTGGTCTTTGTGATTTGTGTGAGACATCTTATACTGCCTCCTTCAGCCTTAGATCTGTATGGCTCCACCTTAACACTCGCTGTGGTGTCATAAACATGTGTTTATTATGCTGAAGCCAACAAGTGCATATTTGAGTCTGGATTCCTAGTGCCAGCCATGTAGCCAAGAACAGTCCTGAAACTTTGCAGGCTTTCTAGTGTAAGACTTTATAGGAATGCCAGCTCTAACAATCCGTTTCCTAAAGAACTGGTCACCTCACTACCAAAGGTGAGCTTCCTTCCAAGAAGTCTTGTCTTTGGAAGAGCTTCTCTGGGGCTATCTAACCACTATGAATACATTTAAGATAATTCTGGTAGCTGAGTTATCTTCGCTTCAAGAATGATTGTGTAGAAATGTGGTGTGTAGGTGTGCAAATTTTTACAAAAAGAAAAAAAAAACCTACTTTAGTAAAGGCTCTCAAACAATTTGACCCTCGTTATCTAGCCCACAATCCAAAAGTAGGAGAACAAAGGTAAGAGGACAGGGGGAATGTGGACTTGGTTAGAATTAGTTCTTTGGGGGTGGTTCCAACCTCTGTCTGTCAGAAGACCAACAGTCCAGTTCAAAAATCTCACCAAACACAAATCAGCTCCAGTGGCACAGAGCTCCAGTGGCTCCAGCAGAAAGTGCCCGGCCAACACTGAATTGGCACGAGTCAGCAGGAGACACCAGGACAAGCCAGAATGCCAGGAGCTCTACTGTGCCTCTCTCAGCGAAGGGAAGAGCAGAGAAGACTTGAGACCTGAAGAGTTGCAGCACTAGCTATGTAAGAAGCCCATCATTGTCCATGGAGTCCTACTGATACTCTCTCCAAACGGAACACATCCTCTTACGGTTATTGTCTCAGCAAAACACCAAGTGAACCGGCATCACATGACACAACCAGACACTGTGACTTCAGTGGGGAGTTCATTCATTCACTCGGTTGTAGTGTCACTTGCCTGGTCAGTCCAGGGGAGCCGAAATGGTATAGAATGATACCTATAGTTTTGCTTATGGAAAGGTAGCATTCAGACTCATTACCAACTATTTATAAATTTCTCAGATGCCTGAAAACTACTTTCTTTTTATTTTCACTTATAAATTTTATTATCCTAAAAGTCTTGCTTATTTGTACATATGTAAAATTGCCATTTCTGCTCCTTAATCATCCATGTTATTTGATATATCTTTCAAGAACATTGCTCCCTATTTGTTTCCATTTAATCACATATACCCTTACTTTATTAAGCTCTTGAATGAGTTTGCAATTCAATCTCTAAGCATAAATCTACAATCATGAACAATCTTTCAGCCAGCCTCCAAATTGCATTCTTCTATTTCTTTAATAGAAGGGGAGGAATATATTGACTTTATAAACTTTTATAAATAGCTGACAGCTTTGGAGGGTTGGATCTCAATGCGTTTGTCTTACAGACACAATGCAACCCCTTAGTCTTCAGTTCAAATGACTAAAGAAAGCAGTTCCTGAGCTGAAGCAGCAGCTAACCTTCGTCCCTCTGCTACATAGCACTGAAATGTTATTGGCCCAAGGAAAAAAAAAATGAGAGGGAGGAAGAGAAAGAAAGTGTCTCTGTGTAAATGCCTAGAGCAAATCAGTCCTAAGAGTCTGACTGCCACTGGGAAAGGAAAATTACCCATAAGTATTTCCATAGGAAAGGGAGGCTCAGTTGCTCAAACACAGGATTTGGGGGAACAAGCTTTTAATAAAGAGTAAAGCAATTGCAAATCAGTGTAAAGTTAGAACTCTAAACCAAGTTAACCATTTAAAAACGATCTTTATAAAGACCTTCCCTCAGTGGACTTTTAAATCAAATTTCTTGAGTCTCAGTAAGCAGACCAATGGTATCTGGCACCAAACAGTGAACAAAACATTATATTCAAATTTTCTATGAGTCTCCTACTTGGCATGTAGTTCTTCAGCCAGGTCATTATGCCAAGCAAAGTAGAAGTGAGATCCTAGGTGGCACATCCCCAAATTAAAAAGAAATCAGGCTTGCTGACTCCCTAACTAAGGTTGACAAGCTCTCCGTGCTGAAGGCTGTGGCCATTAAAATTGCATGTGTCTATTATTATCCCTTCTGTGTGTTATTATTCTATTCTTAGCCAGCAAAGTTGCTCTACCAGCATGAAAGTATCAGTCAAACCTCTGATTGACCACAAGAGCATTGATTAATACAGACACAAGAGGGGTCTGTTAAAACTGCAGGTTCTTTCTCCAAAAAGCTCAGACACAGTGTCAAATTTGCTACTGTGGTTACCAGAATATGTAACTTGCTATTTTTAATTATATCCCCTCTGTAGTTTGGCCTCTCTTTGGAAGAGTGGCTTATTATTCAGCAACTTCTGAACAAGAGGGGTGTGCCTGTCATCCAGCAGAGAGTCAAGAGAGCTCTCAGTGCCTCCCAAGTTAGGCTTGCTGATCAATTCACTGTATCCAAAGTGAAAGTAAGGGCACACAGTGGGCAAGCAGCATTACCCACAGAACACAATAAATCACACATTTAAATGCACAAAGGCTAAGACTAAGAACTTGCATTTCACAGCCTGGGGTCTTTTAAGAACCTATGCCACAGAAAGTGAATGCTAAAATTTTTTTGACATGTCTAATGATGGACATTTGGAATGATGTTATAACTTTGGCTTTTGTTTAATATTGAAGAGTACTGTTGAAGAGAAAAATCAACTTCATAGGGAAAGAGAAAGAAGATGGTTTTAAGTTAACATTTATGCTGTTAAGCTATTTAGATCCAAAGAACAAATAAAATTACAAATTCAAACTTGAGTATTTGTATTGCATTGAGGAAGTAAATATTCTATAATCCAAAACAGAAGTAAATATAGTAAATCCAATATACTTTTGCTGTTTGCTAAATATCTGCAAATGTAGTCTACCCTTAAGTATATTATAAATATCCCAAAACTCGAGAACAGATATTTTCCATTCTCAATCCATTTGAATAAAAAAATTCACACTTCTCATCCTTCAATGGTTGTACAAATTTCTTTCTTAATCTGAGAAATAAGAAATTTTATGTTTAAAAAAATAAAAGGCTGAGGCAGAAGGGTAGTGAAAGAGTTCAAATGCAACATGCGCTACAGAGGCAAACCGGTTTCAAAAAAGAAAGTGGGGGCAGTGCTGGCCTGTCATACACAGAATTACTGAGCTCTAGGCTCAACATTCAGCACCGAAGAAATTATGAAGAAATAATCACTATAACCTACATATTTGTTTTGTTGTCTCTAACATGAGGGTGTAATATTCCTGCATCAGCTATAGGGTACCATGTGAGTTCTTCTTTCACTCGTATTTGTTAATAATCTTGGATTTTTAATGCTTTTCAGAGCATGTTCAATTTACATAAAAATGTGAGCATTATTAAATTACACTACTTTACAAACAAATTTAAACAGAACCATCATGACTCAAAGAGTAGAAGAATATAAAAGACTATAAAATTAGAAACAGCAGAAACATCTACTAAATATTTTATAACTTAGATATGACACTGCACATGCACTTGTGGTTCAAGCACTTGTGAGACTGGAACATAAGGATTGGGCTACGCATTTAGAACCTACCCTAAAGCATCTGATGAATAGTAGCTGGAGCAATGGCTCAGAGCTTTTGAATACATTCTGCTCTTACAGAAGACACAGGTCTGGTTCTTAGCACATGGAGGTTCACGTCCATCAATCATTCCGGTCCAGGAGATCCTGCCAACCCCTTCTGGCCTTCATAGACAGTACACACATATGATAAACATAATAATGCAAAGAAAAGACTCACATTGGTTTAAAAAAAGGGGGGGTGTGATTTGGTGACTACACAGGACACACCATGCTTTAAGATCTGGTGGTCATGGGCCACTCCTTGGCTATGAGCATGTTCCATGCTTTAAGATATGTGCTTTCCGTCACGTAACACAGCGCATCTGTGCTTCCACTGGTGCTCAGACAGCTTTGAAGAATGGCTGTACTTCACATGGAGGCTCAGCTGTTCAGATGCTTTCCAGGTACACTTCCTTGACACTAACACACAGCTTCCATGCTCGCCACTGAAAGTAAAGAGGCCTGCATCACCTCTGTACTGGCTCATCTATGTCAACTTGACACAAGCTGGAGTTAGCACAGAGAAGGAGCCTCCTTTGAGGAAATGCCTCCATGAGATCCAGCTGTATGGCATTTTCTCAACCAGTGATCAAGGGGGGAGAGCCCAGCCCATTGTGGGTGGTGTCATCCCTGGGCTGGTAGACCTGGGTTCTATAAGAAAACAGGCTGAGCAAGCCAGAAGAAGCAAGCCAGTAAGTAACATCCCTCCATGGCCTCTGCATCAGCTCCTGCTTCCTGACCTGCTTGAGTCCCTGTCCTGACTTCCTTTTTTTAAAAAATGCACAAATGTGGTTTTGGACATGAGAAGAGTTTGAAACACCAGGAGAGCAAAGGGGGAAAAAAGCAGAAATAAATTGTTTTTCTGTTCGTCTTTAATTATCATTAGAAATGAAAATAAACACAGATATAATATCAGTGTGACTGTGACTACATTTTCAAAACATTTAGACTGCAATCACTACCTTTACAAAGTTCTCTACCTTTTAGATGGAAGAGCAAGCATTTTATGCCATTAATCTATTTTCCATAACAAATCATTCAACTCAAACTCAGAAGCCAAACAATAATCTTTATAGTATGCTTAGAGATCTGTAGGTCCCCAGTTCTCAAAGGAGTTGCCCAGAATCTGTACCATGAGGTCTGGGGTCTCCTTTGAAAGGACTTTGAATCTGAAGAGGTGACAGAACAGCTGGAACCGAGATAATTGAAGGCTCATCCATTCATGTCTGGAAGTTGATTGTGGCTGCTGCCTAGGACTTGATTTCTCACATTTTGTACCCCTCCCCCCCACCTCACCTTAGTTCAAAGATATAGAAAAACAAGCTGGAACAGAATGGAAATTTCCTCCCTGCAGCTAGACAGTTGGAGGCTGGGGAAGTCAGCAATGGCCTGACCCAGCTGTATTGCTTATGAGCTACAAAAAAAAAAAAAAAAAAAAAAAAAAAAAAAAAAAAAAAAAACAACAACAACAACAAAAAAAAAAAAAAAAAAAAAAAAAACCTGCTGGGGAAAATGTATCTACCCAGAAATAGAGGTGTAACTGTTTACAGGCATAACCAACTGCCCTCTGATTGGGTGAAGCCAGCTCCATAGGGGGAAAAAAATCATGCCTGAAGAGGTCATAGGCCTCTTCATAAGGGGAAACAGCGTGGTTGTTTATATTGACACAACATCAGACTGCCTTCTATTGATGTTCACACTCATAAACAAAAGCTGCTCTCAACCATAGCCAGAGAATCTCGTCTTCGCAGTGAACAGTAGTGAATACACAGATTTATGGCTACCCAGGATGCTGAGAAAAAGTGACAGTGCAGTTGATGGTCCAGCCATAAACTAGGCATTTATATGTACCCTCTAAGACTCAGGGAACATTGCAGAAGAGGAGAAAGAATTGTGTAAGTGCTGTATAATATAATATTCTGAGCATAACCATTGCAATCATGACCTCATAGCAGCTGTGGGCACTTTTGTTGGTCCTGCAGAAGACTAGCTCTGTCATTAATGTATCTTGGATGTGGAAGCGGGGCTCATCCCCCCCCTCCTCTGCTGTACACCAAGCCTTGCTTGTTAAAATTATTGTAGATAGGTGTGAGCAAAGAACACAATTTCTTCAGGAACACCTCATAGACGGCAGGCACAAAGCCATCTTTTCCAAACGAACTGCTTCAAGCTCGTTGGGAAGAACAGAGGCTAAATCTTAAACATTACATTCTGAGAGAAAGTGCTGGCATGACCAGCCCCCAGCCTACCTGGCACACTTCACTTCTAACCAAGCAGCATGGCACACCATGCTCCTGACGTCACAACACTGAATTCTGAAATAGCCTAAGTACCCAGTGGCTGGCCTGCACTCACTTTGCTTCCTTTTATGCTTCTCCCAGACAGACCCTGGAGCTCTCTCTGAGCACTCACGTCCCCAAGGTAATGAGGTAACTAATCCCAGTCCATAGGCTTCTGCCACCTGCAACTAAGCCGACATTATTCCCTGAAACCATTCAACCTACGGGTATGGCAGTCATGTAAGAGGATTCCTGCTCATGGTGACAGTACATCATCTCCTATAGAATATTTGTAAGCCTCCTACAACAGAGACAGCTATTCAGTCTATTAATACCTCATAAGAGCATATAGGCTAAAATATCCCAGGGAAGAAATTGAGATGTGTATAGTCCCATTTTGTTCAACAATTAGACTCACTAAAATAATTAAAAATCCATATAAAGGGGCTTGTAAATTTTTATGATTAATTTTTTTAAGGAAGGATTAAATGTTTAGGGACCAACAACAACAATCCACCCCCCAAATTCTTGAGGTTCTCATGTGGTTGTTGCTTGCCCAGGAATTATATATAATCTCTTGATGCTACAGCCATCCAAGGATCACCCATTTTTCCTGGGTAGTATCTGATCTAATTCTGCAAGATTTCTTAAAATTATTTAATGAGGACTTACTGTTTGAACTATGCATACTCTTCAGCCGGAGTCTGAGCCTTGCCCTCTGCCAAACTGTATCAACTTTGAAGTTTTAAGTTCCAAACTCAGAAAATAAACGCACTGCCTCCTCACGTCCACCCAAGCTCTTGAAGTTGTTTATTCTTTCAAAAGTCCTCATGTTCTCATAGGAGCCATGAGAAAAGCCACTAAGAGAGAAAAACCCTTCTACTTTAAAAGCTCTCAGCAGAATAGACTCTATGCGTCTATCTTGGCTCTGGTCTCAGAGGTTTCAGGCCTCAGGCACTAGGCCCTTTTGGTTTGGGCCTGAGACTAAGCAAAACACTTGGTGTGAAGTACATGGTACAGCAAAGCTGACCACCACATAGCACCCAGGAAGCAGCAGGAAAGCACAAGAGAGGAAAGGGCCTAGTACAAATATATACCTTTTATTATGATTTGAACAAGCCACAAAAGCTCATGAGTTAGTATTTTGATAGCTGACATACTTTGGTGAAGCTACTGGATCCTCTCAGCTTTGATTTAATTCATGTGCTAATCCCTTGGTGGATTCATAATATGAGCAGAATAATTGGAAAGTGGGAAAGAGTAGGACATAGACCCTTAGAGGAACATATTCACACCCAAACGCAAACACATAGCACAAACAATGTATACAAATTAACACATATACACTCCAACACAAACACACACACACACACAAGTTCCTTTCAAGCTACTATCGGGTTTTCTGTAGTTTCTTTAGAAGTCACCTCCTTGCCATCTTGCAGTTGAATTGTTAAATCTTCCTGTTCACTTTCCCCCCAAGTACCTGACTATTTCTCCGATCCACGTGCTACTACTGTACAGAGCAAGCCTGTCTTCATTTGCCATGCTCTGATACTAAACTGGGAATGAAGATGTGCATTTTTACCTCCATAGCCTACCAGTCTGCATGGCCTGCACTTGTGTTCATAAAACTGTTACTGCAAAGAAAAATATAGCCCACGACAATGCTATGAATATGGTGGGCAGGCCAACATGTCTTGATGATTCAGTGGGACCAGAGGGGTGACTTATTAGGCCTTGTAATTCTAGATGAAGGAAAATAAATATACCCCAGATCGGGTTAAAGGGTGTCAACTTGAACACAAAGAAATTAAGTAGCAAGTGATGATATTTCAAATTGGTCTACATAGAATGATCATGTAAAGTACATGGCAACAACATCCCTGAGAAGCAATCTCTTGTTTGAGTATATCTGCAGCTCTCACAGATAAGACAGTAGGTCAGTAACTTCTTTTGGTCCCCAGAGCTATTTCTTTGCAGGCTCTCTTTTGTTGTCATCTTAAATGCTTATTGCTTTAGTCTCTATTCAGTTTAACACAAGGGAATTAAGACTGTGATCTCATCCTAATTTCCATCTGACACATCCACAAGGCACACAGAAAATGACACATTTTGGTTTGTGTAGTTTAATGTTTGATTTGTATGTTGTCTTCAGTAAAGAAAAATTCTTCCTTGAAAACAGCATGGTATTCTGAGATAATGCTTTAAAATATTTATTTATAGTTGGGAAATGCAAGCAAACTCTTAATCACAGTACAGTTTAATTATAGAAATATATGTATAATTAGCACTGATGTAATAAATTACAAATTTACATGATGAATGGTCTTCAGGTCACAAAATAAAAGAAGTTCTATACACTATTGAATGAATGCTTGATTTAAATTATTATTCTTCTGGATCCTGTCCATCAATAACTAAAAATTAACCTTATAATTCTTTCTCTATGTATCAATTTCAAGATTGCAAAAGTGAAAGTAGAAAACCATGAAAGCCAACATATTACTCTTCTTATTTTCTAGTGTTTATCGAGCATGAACTTTCATTATCGAGCCACCCACCTATTCTACAATTTATTGCATTCAGGGCCAAATAGATGGCTCAAAATTTAAGTGTTAAGTGGTTAAGAATACTTGCTGCCCAGTTAGGGGAACCAATTCCACGAAGAGGCACCAGCTTTAGTGATAACCTTCACTCCAGTTGTTGGGGGACCCCACCCTTGCACAGGAGAAGGGGAGAAAGATGGGAGGGAAACTGTTTGAGAGGGCTTAGGGAGCAATGATCAGGATGTAAAATGAACAAATAAATTAATTAATGAAAAAAAAAAAGAATACTTGCTGCTCTTACAGAGGACCTGGGTTTATTAGCCATCACCCACATAGTGGCTCACAACTATCTGTGACTCCATTTTCAGGGTTCTAAACTACCTTTCTATCTTCCAAAAACACCAGGCACTCATGTAAAAGATAACTACTTAAAATAATTTTATTTCACTCATTTTGTGTATGTGTCTGTGTGTGAGGTACATTTGTCTACTTGTCTGTGAATGTCCATACACATGTGTGCACCTGTGTGTAAAGACCAAAGATCCATATCCGGTCTCTTCCTCTAATATGTTCTACTTTAGTTTTTATTTGAGGCAGAGTCTCTCCCTGAACATGGAGCTCACAAATTTGGCAAGAGTGGCAAAGCCCCAAAGAGCTTCTTGTATCCCAGCACTGAGATTAGAGCTGCAGACTGTTAGGCTTGACTTTTTATGTCTCTCCTAGGGATCCAAACTCAGATCCTCATGCTTACAGAGCAAGTACTTGTTTTTTTAATTAATTAATTTTTCTTTATATCCTGCTCACTGACCCCCTACTGGTCAGCTCTCTCACAATCCTTCCTCCCATCCTCCTCCCCTTCTCCTCTGAGCAGGTGACAGATCCCCTGAGTTTTCCTCCATTCTGGCACTTCAGGTACCCACGAGGTTAGGAGCTTCCTCTTCCATTGAGGCCAGTCAAGGCAGCCCAGCTAGAAGAACTTATCCCATACACAGGCAACAGCTTTTGGGACAGCCCCTGCTCCAGTTGTTCAGGACCCATATGAAGACCAAGCTGCACATCTCCTACATAAGTGCAAGGGACCTAGCTCCAGTCTGTGTATGTTCTCTGGATTGTGGTCCAGACTCTGAGAGCCCCGGGAGTTGAGGTTAGTTGGCTCAGGTTGGTCCTCCTATGGAGCCTTCAGAGCCAGCAATCCTTCCTCCTGTTCTTCCATAATACTCCCCAAGTTCCATCCAGTGTATTCGTCTGCATACATCTGAGTCAGCTGCTGGGTAGAGCCTCCTAGGATAGCTTATACTTATCTACAAGCATAGCAGAATATCAAAAATAGTACTGGGATTGGTTCGTGCTTGCCCATGGGATGGGTCTCAAGTTAGGCCAATTTTTGGTTGGCTATTTCCTCAGTCTCTGCTCCATCTCCTGTGTCTGCATTTCTTGTAGACAGGATAGTTTTGAATTGAAAGTTTTGACTGAGCCATCTCTCCAGCCCCCTGATTTATTACCAATAGTCCTTAATACTTGCTCTCTTGGCCATAAGTACAGAGGTAGAAATCTGCATCATGGATTTATGCTGAAGTTGTGTGGAGCTTTAGTGAGAAAGACAGAGAAATACCATTGGGAAATCACACAAGTTAATGGCTGAAAGGGTACTTCAAAGTTCATACCAATCTTTTAGAGCAAAGTACCATTTTGTGTTTCTCAAATTATTCCTGGCTTATATTTTTCAGCTTACTGTTTAAAATTCATTTTAAAGTGGCATATTTTTCCTTTAGCTATCATTTTTTGATGGGAGGCCGCAAGAGCAAATTACCACTATTTTTAATGTCACCAACTTCCAATTGCTCTTCTCCTTTATTACTTTTCCACTCACTATAAAGAAGAACAATATGCTCTAGGCCAGAGACCTACTGTAGGACAAAGATGGCTCTTTTAAGTTCTTCTTCCAGTTTGAATTTTGTCTCAATCCTAGGCATTTTCTTCCCCTTAATCAAATTAAAGGGAGAAAAGAGAGGATTGTTTTCACTACCCACCCAAAAAGTCTTCACAAATTATATCAAAGGGTAAAAAACAAACTTCAGATTTTCCTGAACTGTGTTTCAGTACAAAGTGTCTTCATTCTAGCTTTCAAATGGTAGGAGGTGATGCCGTGGAACAACTTGTACAGTTATGCTGGAGAAACTCAACCTGCAAGTCTAGGGTTTTAAAGTTGTTTTTGCAGCAGGTTCTTCTAGACTCCAGTCTGCCTGCCTTCAGAAAGACCCTTCAGCCTCCCGTCAGCTCAGAATATCTGCCTCATGTGAAGACTCATCAAAGAACCTCTCAAAGATCAGTGTTAAGGAGACACTTGGACTTCTGTTGGACTTCAAGAACCCAGCTCCCTGACTCAGTACTGAAATAATTTGCTACCACAGAGAGTCCTGGGAAATCAAAGAGGAAAAAAAAAATTAATTTTCATTTGAAGTTAATTACAGGAATTATATAATTTGCAGAAATTAACTGCATTGGGTATTTTCTCTGATTGTTTGCCTCAGAGGAATATAACATGCACGCTGTGGTCCAAGCCTGCTGAGAATTCTTACAGCAGTGCAGCCCACCATTTGTTGTAGCAGAGTTTTAGTGGAACTGAAACTGGTATGAATCTGGAGGGATGGCACCTAGGCTTTGAAGTAGCCTTTTGTCAGTGAATGTTATCTGAGATTTTTATGGAACTGCTCTTTTGAAGGATTCTCTTGTGTGTGGGGGGCGGGGAGTCCTTTGCATAACTAAGTCTCAAGACAAAGCCACCAAACCAGGAGGGTGGCTGAGCATTGCTTATGTGATGGTCTTTCAAGGCAACCCCTAGATCCAATAAGAAGTTTTGGTTGCAGAAATTGACTTACTAAAGGTGCCTTTTTGGGTAACAATAAAAAGAGCATCTAGGAAGCTAGCTGTCAGGGTTCAGTTCTTCAGGGGCTGATGCCCCTGCTGCTGAGAAGCCTAAAGCCACCCTGAAGTGGCTCTTCAATCAATTCACTGGCATAACCCAGAACACTGACAATTTATTATCCATATGTTTTTATTCGAGTCAATTATTCAGCTAAACAGTAATTATTTCCATTTGAAATTTTCAAATGAAATCTGTTCTTGGTCCTTCTTTCTACGTGATTTGTTCCTGGATGATCTGATGACGTCTTCTTGACAGTTCCTCCTACTGCATTGGTCATAACAAAGTACATGAGGAAAAGCATCACTTTAAGCTGACTTCATGCCCCTAACCTTGAGCTTCTTTTAAACAAAATGAATTGGCTCACTACAGCAGTCAAGTAGAAAGCCGAAGCCATCATTTTCTGAAGATTTTCAAGGTAAAATCCCTCAGGGATGATCTTTTGTCAGTGTCTAAGGCTTGATTAACTGTTTTAATTCAATATGATTAATGGCTTTTAAAACTCTAGGGCACCAAGTTTCTTCGTGTCCTGTATTATATGAATGTTGCAAGTAGAGTGTTCTTTAAGTGAACACCTTGACCTGCATGCAGAACACATCAGCAGCTTTAACAGATAATTATGCAGTGTGTCACTCTGTAAGTATAAAAGACATTTAAAGGTAACACTCGCCACAAATTTAAATAGGCTTATCCATTTCTTACAAAATAAATATCTCATCACACAGGCAATCTTTCTTTCATTGAAAAAAAAAATATATATATAGCATTTTCTTCTTCCTGCATTACTTGTGACTGTGGCTGCCCAGAACTTCCTCTCAGTCAAATAAATCCAATACTAGTTCATTTTTACCCAATAAAAATTTAAGTCATAGAATTTAAAACATCTCATTGCATTTTAACTCTTGGTGACTAGAAAATATTAAGTAGAAAAGGCAAGTATCCACATGGAGAGAATGTTAAAACCTTGGAGAGTCTTAAAGCGAAATGTCAAGTTCTAGCACCAAATGTAAATTATATAAAATTTGGTGGCCTCTACTGTTGAGATTCTGTAAACCCCACCCTTCAATTACCTAGCAGTAGCCAGGTATGCACCATCCCAGTGACCTGACACTATAAAAGGAGCTGGTTGCCCCCTCCTTTCTCTCTTGCCTCTTGCTCTTGCTCTCTTGCAGCCTTGCTCTCACACCTCTTCCCCTTCCCTTCCCCTCCTCCCTCCATGTGCTCATGGCCGGCCTCTTCTCCTTTCTCCCTTTCTCTCTCTCTCTCTCTCTCTCTCTCTCTCTCTCTCTCTCTCTGTTTCTCTCTCTCTGCCTCTACCACACTCTTAACTCTCCCATGACCTGAATAAACTATTCTATACTATACTGTTGTGTGGCTGGTCCCTCGGGGGAAGGGATTCCCAACATGGGCCACCCCAGAAGCATTCCCCTTGCCCCCAGGCCTCCCCACACCTCCATGTGCCATATGTCCCCCACTCTCTTCATCCTTCTCCTAACATCTACTATCTGAAGTGACCAGGATGAAGTCTTCCATTTTCACTCAGTAGCAGAATCAATCAAGAATGTTGGCCACAAATTATAAAACTACTGTAAACGTCGTACTGAAACAACTGCAGCCTTTGTCTAAGAGTCTAAAACCTTCTCTAAAGCCCAGTTTGGTCCCGAAAGCAAAAGCCAAACATGAGCCCGTTGTTGTGGATGACAGGGGCTCTTTCACTTCATACCCATCATCTTCAAAGCTGCATGCAGGAAAGCAGACATGCTTCAAACATTGCATTCTCCCTAGCTAGGCCATCAAAACTCTGAGGCTTCCCTATCTCTCCTGGTCTTTAGGACTACGCTATAACTTAATGAAAAAGCAGCAAAAGGGAGTCCTGGCACAGAATCTTCTCTCTGGCCTGAGAGGAATTGCTCAAAATGTGTTATCCATAACTCCTACTGAGTTTGAAGCTGCTGTAACCAGTGTCACACCTAGCTGGAGCTGGTGTGATATATGACTAAGAGGAAACAAGTTATTAAGACTGAAAAAAAAGGCAAGAAATTGTATTAGAAAAGTACAGGTATTTATTCTGCTAACTTCTTTCCCTCAATACACTAAATAACTCTAGCTGGTGATACATTTACAAATTATAGTTTTGAGGAGTCAAAAGAGCACCTGTCCTCTAAAGTTTATTTCATTCTGAATAGAGAATTTATCACCTGAATTTTCTTTTCATCTTCTAGAATGGAAATAATGAGTTTAATTTTATATGGTTGATACATGTTTATGATAGATTCAAAGAAGAATATCACAGGAGGCCTTTATTCATGGAAAATAAAACTGTTTTAGAGAATGCACTAATGGCCACTAGGATTTTTTCCTACATTTCTTCTCTATATTTAAGCTTACTTGGTGATGTGACTCAGCTATCTCTTAGTAAAGTAAGACTTCTTTGGTACAATGAAAAAAGGCAAAAATTAATTCAGGAGGGAAAGAAATGAGTATGAAGATGCATGATCTTTAGGGGATTGATAAGCAGTCATTAATCACCTTCAGAATGTCAGAGTAGCACAGACCTCATCACACTGCAACATTTTCCTTAGCACAAGGTCTATGACAGATGAAAAATCCATTCGATTGCTTCTCGTGTTAATAAAATGCATAACTTATACCTCTGAGAACTTTTACAGCTAAATCTCTAAAGGCCAACTTTCCATACTGTATGTAAAGGGGAAAATGTACAAAGTACAGCCTTGGGAAATGGTGGCCTTGTACAAAGTATAGCCCAGGGACACAATAACCTTGAGAAGTTTATTTAATGAACTGACTGACACTTAAGCATCGTTTTGAAGAAAGTGAAGACTCATCCTCAAGAAATGTCTTTCTGTATGAAAAGGCTATTAACACAATGGTGTAGTCTTCCATAATGTGGACTTACCTCTAACCAAGAGAGCCAAGAGCAACAATAATAGCTGATACTGTCTTGGGAGTCTCTTGGGTTTCCCAGACCAACAATTAAAAAAAAAATCCATGCCTGGTATGGGGTCTTGTTACTTTATGACTCTTGCAGGCAGCATTGTGAGCCCAAGTGGTGTAATTTCACTTAAAGTGTGAGAGAATGTGTGTGTGTGTGTGTGTGTGTGTGTGTGTGTGTGTGTGTGTGTGTACCATATATACATATGTATATGTATAAGTTTAGGTATAGGTGGCTTTTTCAAAGAAGCTTAGTGTTATTTTCCTCTCCTCCCTCCTCTTTCTGTATTGACTTCCCTCCATTGTCTCCAGAGCTTTAACTCCCCAGTCCTGGCGCTGAAACCTGCTATGTTACCTTTTCCTTGTTCCCATCTGTTTGCCTAACATCATACCTCCCACCCCATCTATCTAAACTAGCTCGTCAAACATATTTTCAGGAAGGACCCGTGTTTCCTGTGTTTTCAGCTGTCATCACAATGTGGACGACCTCTAACTGTGCCTCTTCCTCATTATCCGCAACTGATCATCACCCTTCTGCCATCAGAGGAGCTCCTCTCCTCTTGGATTTGTCTTGTGAAGTTAAGCTCCAGCCAGCCCTTGGTTGTCCTCCCCACGTGCCCCAGTGCCCACTGTTCTTTCCTTTTTCAGTAGTTATCCTTCATTGTCAACTTGTCCATTTGACAACTGTTCCTTTGATGTTGACTCTACACTAAGCACTGTGCAGGAAATGGGAATGTAGTCATCAACTGGGCCCTTACAGAGAGTCCCAGCATTTAAAAGTGTCCTCTCATTTTCATAAATTTATTCCATTTCAGCTCTACAGTCCCATAAGCGTCTGTTTAATTTACTCCCACTTTTCTTTGAGTCCAATCTGCACCTTATCATCTTGTACTTGATTTTGGTAACTTTTATGATTAAGGCGCACATTACGCAGTTCATTCATATGTATATGTTCCCTGACTTAGGGCTGTTTTATGATACAGGATGTCCCAGTAACCCATCTTAAATTAAAAATGTTTTAATTAAATAATGTATTTAACACATTTAACCCACAGACAACCATAGCTTAGCAACATAGTGCACTATAGAGTATCAGTTGCATACCCTGGTGATTGTGCTGTGGACCAGAAGCTGAAGGTCTTTTTCAAGTGCCCAGAATATATCATGACTATGTAGCTGCCTGTATCCATCCTGACAAAAGAACGAAGTTCAAGATTCTGCGCCTGCTTCACACTGGATGTGCATTGTTTTTTCACTGTTCTGAAAGTGAAACCTGCAAGTCAAGCCACGATGAAGCAAACAACCATCTGTGGTTTTTATTATATACATTATTCAAAATAAATGGTATGCATAAAAACATAATGAAAAATTACCAACTGTTTTGTAAATTTTTTAAGGATAACATATTTCTATCTTAAATCTCAATACACACACCCAGGTTGTAAAATTACTTTATGAATGAATCAGTGAGATGCCATTAAAATGGGATTATTTATTTATTTATTTATAGAGCAAAGAGAAAATGTCAACTCGATTTCTCCTTGCAATACTGAAGGGCATTTTTTTTTATTGAACTCTTGTGTGTTCTGGTCATCGTTTTAAGTTCATCGTTTTAACCTCAAAAATCCTGTGGAGAAGGTATATTATAAGCCCTGCCTTGCACATTTTAAAACTGAAGGATCTAAAAGCAAAATGAGTAGTCAAGGACAGTAAATATTGGCATCAGAATTAAACCCAAACAAACTTGGTCCTAACCTAAGAAAATTGTCTACTTTATCATGATTCTGAAATCTACAGATCTAGACTTCAGAAAGTATTGAATGCCTCTGATAATTTTCATAAATAGCTACATATTAACTCTCTAACTATAAATAAAAATCCCTAATAAGTTCATGAGTAAGACTTCTGTTGGCATCTTTTATGCAGAGTGACCTTATAATTTTTCATCCAAAGCAAGAGACTATTGGGAATGGAATGAGGGCTATATCTCTTGTTTATTGCTACATAACAAATTACCTCTACATTTTAGCTGCTTCAAGCAACAAACATATTATGTCACCAGCCTCTGAGTCGTGAATCTGGGAAACATTTAGCTCATAATACTGTCTCAGAGTCTCTTGAATTTGTAGTCAAGATATAGTCCCAGTCTGAGGTGATGAGACAAGGCTGGAGGCTATTCTGTTCTCAGATCACCAGATGCTGGAAGGTTCTAATTCTCTCTTCAATGAGCCTGCTCTTGAAAAGCAATCTGGTTCTCCCTATAGCAAATGATGGTAGATAGGAGGGAAAGAAGGATAAAAGAAAAAGAGGAAGAGGTAGCTTTTACAACCTAATCCTAGTGCTGACATATTATCCTTTTTTTCTTATCTCATTTTTTTGGACATGGTATGATGCTTATAATCTTGGTTATATGGACTTGGTACAATGTATATGGAAGGGTTCCTACAATGAGCATAGAATATGGTACATCACCAGGCACCCTCTTTAGGGGAGGGATGCAGGGAATGAGACAGTCTCAACATATATCTCTGGCTATTTCTGGAACACACTATGTAGATTAGCCTGCTTTGAATTCACAGAGATCTCCTTGCCTCTGCCTTCTAAGTGCTGGGATTAAAAGCATGCTCTACCATGCCTGGTTAATAGGCACATCCTGAAAGTAGGCCACCATAGGTTAGTAATAGTTATGCCAGGACAACAGGATTTTTTACATTAAGACAGTCCATAAAAAAACAAAAATTATATCACTACACCTTTACACTATATCTAGATTACATATATTTACATCACCAATTTTATACCTCTGAAATCATTTAGTTCTATAACTTAAGTCCCTGATGATCCATAGAATGAGTAACTGCCATGACTTCACCTTAATTTTCACTCACTGAATTTGTCTCCTGATATTTACAGGGAAGCTACCAACCATCATCAACCACTGCCTCTCAACCATCACAGCAAACAGTAAACTGTTGCTTTTCTGTTTGACTTACAGTTTCACCCCGTGCCCTAAATGTCACACAGATGTTCTTAGAAATCCAGAAGGTTCGTAAGTGATTAAAGTTTTAAGGAACCTGAAAAACATTAATAATATTGCAGGCTCATTACTTTAAGACTTCAATGTCTCTTCTTAAAATAAATTATGAAGTTATAAGCATGCTGTTTGCTGAGACAGATCAATCTACTGAAAGAGGAAAGCACAAAAAATGTAAATGTGAGTTGTAAGCATACATTGTTAATAACAACAGGTCCTCCCAACCTGAGGCATTTTCTCAACAGTTAATTTTATTGTGTGTTGTCTTAATATGCTCCAGGATAATTAGGGTCTGGTACTAAAGATATAACTCTCAGTCTCTGACTCTTCAGAGCAAAAAACTATAGCAGTTAATGTATCTGGGGTAAGGGCTTTGGTTTTCAGGGTAATTAAATCTCCCATGTTATAGATACATCCTGAGCACTATGGCTATCTACCTATCCATTGACAAAGAACAAGGAAAAATTAAGAAATGGTACTGTAACATAAAGTATTACATCTAGCAAACCAAATATGTCTGAAGACACTCCTTTCTTTCCAGAACCATTGAGTTCAAAGCAACAAAAACAAAAACCGTAGACTTGAAATTATTTGGTATTCTGAGACCAGGATGCAGAAGCTTCCTCTCTTGTTTCTTTCCACTGTGCTGAAGAAACAAGTGTTGCATCTTTCCCTGTTTGTAACCTATCTTCTCATCATTTAAATACCCACACTGTTGTTTTAAAATAAAGTCGATGCTGACAGAGGTTGACTTTAATTCGCCAAAGGCTGAGTGATTCCTCCAGGTTAGGCAATTCCTCATCAGGTACTTGAATACTATTTCCCCCAGTGCACTCCTGTCATCTAATTTTTTTCCCTCCAGTTTAGAAACTACTATTGATTTGCCCAAAGTTAAGCTAATTGACTCCTAAATTTATTTGGAATAGTCAACCAAAGGCACAGAACACCAGAGATGAATTGCATTTCTACGTGTCGCACAAAGTCTTGAACTTTTTGGCGTGTGTTAGAGCTTTCTTGTTTTGATAACTATGCACAAAATATTATTTACTGAGTAAATTTCAAAAATTTTTCCTAAGTGATGGCATAGAATTGCTTCCTAAGTATAAAATTTTTTCTCATATTTATAAACAATATGAAAGTGTGTTTCATACTTCCTTTCAAGTAGAATTACAAACTAAACTCCAATACACACATGAAAAGTCCTTTTTTGACCTGGTAGTCACAGCTCTCCAAGGGACTCCTAAAACATGGAACATTTTACTTTTACCTTTGATTGCCCCCAAGAAGTAAAAGGAAAGTCATTATTGTGGAAGACACCATTAGGTTATTAACATAGCCCAGAGATCCTTGAGGTAGAAGTGAATATACTCTTTTTGACAGCTGGTTTTAATGGTGCCAGAAGGTACCATGCAGGCTTCCCAAGGAGGGAGGCAGCCAACACTCCTACCTAGATATGACACTGATAAACCTCATAGTTGGCCAGAAAGGCACAACAACCTAAAGATGCAATAGTGGCACACATATCCTGACAGTCACCAACAGCTCTCTACTTGGACTTTCCAACAGCACTGAGACGGGCTTTTTCTTTTCCTACATCCTCACCACAACTTGTGGCTGTTTGGTTTGGAGTTTGGGGGTTTGATAAAAAGCCCCTCTGACTGGGATAAAGGGAACTTTCGAAAAGGCTTCATTGCGGATTTCTCTGATGGCAAAATATTTTGAACATTAAAAATCATAATTTTTTGGCCATTCGTGGTTTTTTTTTTCTTTTTAAAACTGCCTGTGAATTTTTAATTAGTTTTAAATTAAAATTAATTAATTAGTTTTCATTATGACTAATTACTTAATTTTAAAATTAAAATTAATTAATTTTAGTCCATTTACTGTTTGGAACATTTTGAGGTTTGGGGTGTTTAGTTTTGCAGTTCACAGAATATATATGTAAAGAGTGTTATTATTACATACTAGGAAAATAGTATGGTTTTTCTCCAGTAAATGCAATTTCTGAAAATTTTGTCCAATTTTATTTTTTAATGTTAACAGCTTTGTTTTATAATCTTAACTGTTGGCTTGGTTACTGTCTCTTAACAGAATCTTGTTTACCATATAGATGACAATAAGAAGCTGAAACTCTCTGAGACACAGACCGATGGAGAGCAGCCACCTGGAGCCCTGACACTCAGCCTCCAAGTGCCTGCTGAGAACCTCACTACATCATACACCACCCTTTCAATTACAGACTAGCTAGTTCATTTACCTTTCAGGGAAATAAGCCATCAGTTAAGTTACTGTTGACACCTCTGCCCTGATCCCCAAAGTCCTCATAAGAGACATGTTCAGAGCTTTTCCTGGCTCTTGATGTGCAAACTCCTTGCATGGAGTGATTTAATGCTGTTTTTTAAAGTATCTGTGCTTATAAACATTTACTTTTTAGAATTGTTAGAACTATTTTTGATTCCTTCCCCACCTCATTTCTCGAAGTCTCAAAATATATTAGTTATATCGTAATCAATGTAACATCAGAGGTTGGTTCTTTGTAAGCCTTACCTTTTCCATGAAGTAAGTGAATGTGAAGAGGGGGGTTTATCAGCCTTCACAGGTTAGGACATCAATCTCTATGGCTGAGGGGAAAGGAGTAGACTTTACAAACTCATATTGCTAAAAACTCCGCTAGCAAAATAAAATCTGAATCTATCAAAGATATTAAAAAATAAAACACACACACACACACACACACACACACACACACACACATACACACACACAAAACTTGTGTACATCAAGGCCTTCACCCTTCCCAAGCTATTTATCCTATCGTATTGTCCCTTAACACTGTTGACTCAAGATGTTCCTTTCAATGGCTGGAGTGAGATTGTTACCCAGCAGCCTTTGCCCCATTGCTCTACTCGTCATAATGCATCCCTTCCCCTGGAGGTGCAGTAGTATCTGGGCTATTATGCTGAGAACATCAGGGATGCCTTCCACAATAGCAATGCTCACTACTCATAACTGTCATGTGTGGGCATTAGCCATCATAGAAGCTAAGTTGAGCTAGCATCATCTCTCACTGTTAATCACATTAAAACAACCTACCTCACCTCATCAGTTAGTAGATATTCATTATCAGGAGCCTAGCACTTTTTTAAAAAGTTAATTCCAATCCTTTATTTAAAATGAAGACATTAACTGTTACCCCATGCTATGCTGGTAAACCATTAAAGCCAAGCTCCTGAGGTACATTGCTTTTATACTGCAGATATTGAAATGTGACCCTTATCATTATAGACTGATTAAAAAAGAAATCTTATGGCATCCCAGCATGCAGTCAGCTTTTAAAGATTAAAAAAAAATGTAAAGAGTAAAGAATAATGAATTGCCAAGGCAGTTGGCACTAAAAAAGTGCTTAATTTAAAAAGCATTTCCCATAGTTGCAGTTCAAGATGTTGATGTTCATAGCTAAATTAGTTTACAACTCACCTGCATTAAATCCCTTAATTATACAATTACTACTATGTATACTTTTTAAAGAGGCCAATAACTTGCAGAAAAAAATACTTGTGTTTTTTTTATCTGCGATTTTCTGAAACAGCAAATCATTTTTTAAATAAACAGCCAATTTTATGTTCAAGATCAAAAGGTATAAAACCTTTTTCTTACCTTTCTCAAAGTCCAAGTCCGTTATCTCCATGACAACAACAAAATATTGTTGTTGTCTGAATGAGAGTGTCTCCCAGAGCCTCAGCCGCTTGGCTACTGGGTCATTCTTTGGTAGTGCAGTCTGGGTTAGCTTAAGAGGTGTGGCCTCACTGGAGGCAGTATGGCACTGGGGGTAAACTTTGAGGTTTCCGAAGCCTTGTGCCAGTCCTGGCTCATCCTCTCTGCTTCCTGCTTGCAGTTCCAGATGTGAGATCTCTGCTCTCAGCTTCCAGGTTCAGCCATTGTGTCTGACACTCGCTGCCATGCTGTCTGGGCCATTGAGGATCCTAGATTTTTGGAACCATAGCGCAAATAAGCTTTCTTCTGTAAGTTGGCGTGGTCAGAAAAAGTTACTAGTACTAATATTAATAAGAGAAAAGCATTGAAAATATTGATTCAAGTGGCCAGATAAAATCATTCTTTTGTGGTTGAGCTCGATGAAGAATAGACAGTCATGTATAAATGTTATTAAACAACAAAAATGAAAAAACAAATACTGAGTAAGAGATTTTGCTGATGGTTAAACTGGTAAAAATGCTTGCCATACAAACCTGACAACATGAGCTCAGTATACATATATATTTTATGTATGTTTGTAAAAATTTGAAGTAAAGACTTATCAAAACAGACCTAATCTATACAACAGAAAGGGAAAGAATAGAAAGCCATTCAAGTAATTTAAAAAAATACCTGTTATAATAAAAAAAAATCCATCCTGAGAACTTCATGAACTCCAAATTTATTAATATACAAAAATGCTTCATTCCAAAGATCTAGGATGGTTCAATATGTAGAAATCCATCAATGTAATTCACTATATAAACAAACAAACAAACAAACAAAAAAACCACATGATCATCTCTTTAAATTCTGAAAAAGTATTTGACGAAATTCAACACTCCTTCATGTTAAAAGTCTTGAAAAGATCAGGAATTCAAAGCTCATACTTAAACATAGTAAAAGAAACATACAGCAAACCAGTAGCCAACATCAAATTTAATGGAGAGAAACTTGATGCAATCCCACTAAAATCAGGGACTAAACAAAGCAGTACCTTTCTGTCTCTGTACCAATTCCATGTGGTTTTTATCACAATTGATCTGTAATACAGCTTAAGGTCAAGAATGGTGGTTCCCCCAGAATTTTTTTTCTTGTTGAAAATAGTTTTTGCTATCCTGGGTTTTTTTTCTTATTATTCTAAGTGAATTTGCAAATTGCTCTTTCTAACTCTATGAAGAATTGAGTTGGAATTTTGATGGGGATTGCACTGAATCTATAAATTGCCTTAGGCATGATGGCCATTATTACTATGTTGATCCTTTCAATCAAAGAGAATGGGAGATCTTTCCACCTTCTGAGATCTTCTTCAATTTTCTTTTTCAGAGACTTGAAGTTCTTGTCATGCAGATCCTTAACTTGCTTGGTTAGGGTCACATCAAGGTATTTTATGTTTTTTGAGACTATTGTAAAGGGTATTGATTCTCTAATTTCTTTCTCAGCCTGTTTATCCTTTGAGTAGAGGAAGGCTACTAATTTGTTGGAGTTAATTATATTTCCAGCCACTTTGCTGAAGTTGTTTATCAGTTATAGAACTTCTCTGGTGGAATTTTTGGGGTCACTTAAGTATACTATCACATCATCTGAAAATAATGATATTTTGACTTCTTTTCAATTTGTATTCCTTTGACTTGTCCCTCTCAAATTTATTATTTTTTAGGTAGACTCCTATAGGAGATAAGGAATCAAATATAAAAATATAACAAATGTTCAATACATCTTGTGCATCTTTTTAAAAATATGAACTTGAATGAGTATATTATGTATTTAAACATATTGGGAGGAGACAAAAAGCCCATAGGAAACAAACAAGCAAACATCAAGGAAAACAAAATCACACACACACACACACACACACACACACACACACACACACACACACATCTCATGGGTTTGAGTAAAAATGTTCTCAATAAAATAATGTGTTTGAATTCTTGGCCCCTATGATTTCGGGGAACATTTAAGATGGCGAACCTTGTTGGAGGAAGTATGTCACAGGGCTTTGGGTTTTTATCCACTACTGTTCTGTCTGTTATCATGACTACAGATGAAATGTGATCAGCCAGCTCCCTGCTTCTGCTATGATTTCCCCACCATGATGAACTTTAGCTCTCTGTAAGCCACAATAAAGACTTTCCATCCCAAAACTGCTTTTTTTTTTAAATCCCAGCAACACAAAAGTAACTAATAAAGTACCCAAAACTGAAACACATAAAGAGCATACGGCAGTATATGAAATTACACAAACTATTCAAACTAGTTGGAAAACAAGAAATAAGAGAGACTTCTGTTGTGAATTGCTTTTGTATTTTCTGCTCCCTCAAGAGGGGTGCCCCAGAAGGATTAGATCACGTACTCATATGAGGTCAGGTGAAATTTTAATTGGTCAGATAAGGTTAGAACCTGTGATTGGGGGGTGGGAAAAAAAGGTGGAGCTGAAAGTTTTAGAGAAGGGACAGAAGGAGAAGAAGAGAGGAAAGACAAGATGGAGGGAGAAGAAGAGGCAGAAGATGGGGCAGACCACGTGACCTGGAGGAGCCGCAGGTAGCTAAGGATTTCATAGCTGGGCAACGGAGTAGTGCAGGGTATATTTGTCCAATCTAGATGTACAGCTTGCATTCAGATTAACTAGTTGTGTGATCTTGGCATGGGCATCTTGGGGTTAGAGATTTGCCATTATAAATTTGGCTGAAATAAGTCTCTAGTATTTTCATTTCATTGGCATTCTGCAAGCCAGCCACAGAGAGGGGGGAACGTGGGGGGAGGGGAATGGCCTGAGAAATGTGCTCAGTAGCTCCAGGAATTACAGGTTAAACTAGTTTAGTTAGTTAGCCTCCGGAACCAGGGCGAGATGGTCACGTAGAGCTAGGGAGTGGGTCAAACAGCTGATGCACATGCAGTAGCCAGTTTTTGTGTGGGTTCTTTTTTTTTCAACTACAGGCGACAGACTTCTGTTGCTTTTAGAATAACTACAAGTTTCTAGTAAACACAAGACTTCTGTTACATTACGTAATAAAGTCGTGATTTACTGTGATGCTTCAAACTGTGAATGAAAATGAAAATAACTTCTAAATGGAGGGAAGGATAGCCTTAGCTCTCCAGGTATCCCGGACCAATGTAGTAGACCAGCTGGCACTGGTTAAATAGCAAGTACATGTAATGCTAAGTGTTCAGGGGAACGCAGTGTTGAGCTACAAAAAGTTCAATCTAGTCAAGAACAGGGAAATTACATTAGGATTGTAATGGTGGAAAATACAATTTTTCTTCTTGAAAATGTGTTCCAGTGTTTTTTGAAATGGTGGGTTGGCTGTGTTTATAGCCTGAACCTGAAAGAAGATCAGGAGATATAATTGGTTCTGGTAAAAAAAACAAACAAACAAACAAACAAAAACATATTTTGTAATAAGGAGATTGGCTCTGGTATCATCTTCCAGGTGGTTTGTATAAGGTCTCCACTGCACATAAAATGCCGCAGGCTCACTGCTTCAAAGGTCACCTCACATCTGGAGATGGCCTAGATGGCTGTGATCAACAATAACTTGACAACTTCAACTTCACTTTAAGTGCCCTGAACCAACATGGCTGCGTGCTTATTTCTTGCATAGAAAATAAGAAGCTTCCATTCTTCTCTCCCATGCATGGCTCCTTCCATGGCACAAGAGAGTGCTAAGAAGCCCGGATTATTAGAATTTTTTTAAACTGAACTCAGAGTTAATAATTGTAAGTTTTCTAAGTGGAATGGGAAAGAAACCAGCACTACCATGAACTTATCTTCCTGTCTCAGGACTGCCTACTCTGCCTAGACTGTGCGTCTAGTTCCCAACACCCACACTGGACAGCATACGACAGCCTGAAACATCAGTTCCAGGGAAAGGGCTCTGCCCACTTCTGGCCTCCACAAGCATCAAGGCACACATGTGGTGTCTTTCTTACATGTAGACGAACACACTTACTCAAAACTTAGAGTATATTTAAAACCAGAAATACTGGAAAGAATGTGTAATTCTTCTCTGTGGTCCATGTACAAGTGTCAGAGACTGAGGCCAGTATCTGGCCATTTGTTGGTCCATCTTAAGTCAGGGACTTTGGCAGCTGCCCATCTCAGAAGCACGAATATGATATATTGGGAGTTGATTGAAAAAGAGAAGCAGAGTGGCCAACTCCCTGCCACATGTGGGACTCCACCATTAGTTTTGTAGTTCAGCTGAGTGTGGGTCATTATTTAATATACAATCCTGTCCAGCGAGTGAGAGTACTCACAACTAAATAAACTTCTATTCACTTTGATTTTAGCCATGGCTCTAAAACTCTGTTTTGATTGTTCTATTTCTGAGGTATGTGTTGAGCAAATAACAAAGCCTTAGTCCATAAGCACCTTGGCCAATGGGGATGGTTAAGCGCATTGATACATTGAAGCTTTTCCAACTGCTGCTTTGCAAGACCAGGAACTGGTTGGGAGAACAACCAAACACCAACACCTTAAATGATGATCTGCCATCTGCTCTTCTCTAGGAAGAAGAGAAAGAGCTGGCAGCCTGGCGCATTGGAGATTGGGCTGAGAGACTCTGTCTTGCCTTGGAGGTACCAGCAGCTACTGTAGAGATAAGAACTGTGGTGGGCCTTGAGGGTACCACATCTGTGCTGTGATGGTCCATTACCCTGAAGTTTGTGCTCATACCATCCTTAATGAGCATTATCCTGGGTCAGAGTTGTGGGTCGATATTAAGGTGATATACGATTGAACAGTGGACAGGTAGGCGGGGAAAAGGGACTGGAGGTGCGAAAGAGGTGACAGTAGGCAGAGACTGACCAGCGGAGGAGATGGAAGCAGACGTGGATGTTTCTCTCGGAATCTCTCTAGCTTGATAAGGTTACTATGACTGTTTCTAAGGGCTTCTGTGGGTCTAATTTGTTGCACATAGATGGGCAGTTTATATCTTTGTTGGTTGTAAGCTTATTGTGTATGGGGTTTGTGGATTGAGAATTTAACACCTAAACCTGTTTAAGTTAATGAATGTGGAGTCATGTTTGTACTGTGCAGTGGAGGAAAGTGAGAGAAATCGACATGCTAGGGAGGCCATAGGCCACCTGAGACAGAAGCAGCAGTGGCAGTTGTTAGAGGTGACATGGAGCCAAGTTAAAGACTCCCGCAGTGTGAGAGGCCCCGCAGGATAAGAAGTTAAACAACTTTTTAATATTTATCGCAACACAGAGCTGTGAACACACAGACCCTGCAGTCATGTTCTGTTCTGAGTATTCGTACCTGTAATAGTTTACACGTATGTATTTGTTCACTTAAAACAATTGTTCTTTTCATCCATACTTAATTTCAAGTTTTCAGGTGCCTTTAGTTGTTAAAAGAAAATACGATTATGATTTTTGTTTTTTAAGAACCGCTAGGGTTTTGTGTTTGTTTGTTTTGTTTTGTTTTATGATTAAATAAAGTACTACCCACAAGAAAATTCTCATATTTCACAAAGCATGTATTTTTTAATTGTTTATTTATTTACATCCCAAACGTTGTCACCCTTCTTGGTTCCCCTTAAAGAGTTCCTCCCCCCATTCTTTTCACCCCTGAGATGGCACGCTCACCTCCAACAGTTTCTACCTATGCTGATACATCAAGTTTCTGCAGGATTAGGCACATCCTCTCTCATTGAGACCAGACTGCTAAACTTCTACAAAGCATGTGTTAATAAGTACAATGCATATAAACCCATAATGGCAAAGGTCTACGTAAAATGCTTGTCAGGAACTTAATGTGAGCAGTGTCCCTCCTTGGAGAATCTCCAAGTATGTCTAGTAAAGCAATGATGATGATGGTGATGATGATGGTGGTGGTGGTAGTGGTGATGAGATAGTGATGATGATGGTGGTGGTGGTGGTAGTGGTGATGAGATAGTGATGATGATGATGGTGGTGGTGATGATGATGATGATGATGATGATACTAATAAAAGTACAATCTGAAAGATGACAGTATAAACTCTAGTCATTCTAGATGAGAAAAAATAATTAGCTTAACAAATGAAAAACAGAAAACTTAAAGCAGGAGAAGGACATGAATATTTGAAAATTAGAGGCAACAAAAATTATAGAAGACAAAATAAAGGCTTCAAAGGTGAATAGGATTTATGTTTACAAAGACCCTGAGCAAAGGTCATAGGAAGATTTTGACACCAGATTTCTCACTTAGAAGAATACTCTTGGCAATGGTATAAAAGATGTATGTGTTTGTGTGTGTGTGTGTGTGTGTGTGTGTGTGTGTGTGTGTGTGTGTGTGTGTGTGTGCATGCAGAGAATGGAAGATAGCTTCATAGCTTCACATCACTATAAATCTAAAAGGTAAATATTTCATCCAAGATATCTCGGAGATTTGAAAAACAATTAATACTTCTAGAAATTCATTAGCTCAGATGCTTCAGAGAGTAAACACTTAGTCAAGAATAAACGTCTAACTTTAAGTTTGCTATGACCAAGACAGCCTTAGCACTTCCTTCTCCTAACCTTCAATTAAATTAATTCCTGAATATAACCCACAGATGGCCCGATGAGCATTTAATCCAGAAAAGCTTTCTTTATAACTGCTTTCTCTACCCACTTGAGATATGAATCAGTCCAGAAATACATGTTTGTAGGATTTCAGAACTATATGTTTTTTCCAAATATAATCATCAGGGATGTTACCCTGTCTCCTAGTCCTGGTGGTGGTCATCTCGCCTCAGTAAGAGCTCCTGTGAGCTAACACTGCTGATGTAACTACACTGCTGACCTCTAATGTCTGCTAATACTTCATTAGTTCACCCCAATTCTTAGGACATGCTCTCATCTTTCATTTCAACAGACTCGAGCTTCTTCTTGCTGCCCACACTGCTCTGTTTGGAGTGTTTGTGGGTCTCTTTGCAGCATCCTTCACACCCTCTAAGACTCTTCTACGATGTCACCCCTCCAAGTCTGCTCTAGGGCCATCCAATACTTCATACTGGATAACATTTATTATGCTTTATCAACTATCCATTTACTTGTCTCTAACTCTACTAAATCTCCACCAGGTGAGGAAGCGTGCTTGTTGTGTTCACCATAATAGACTATTCATGAATATTGTTTTGTTTGTGATGTTTTTGTTTGAGATTGGAACATAATTATATCATTTCTCCTTTCCCTTTCCTCCCTCCAAACATTATTGTATGCTTCTCTTGCTTCCTTTCAAATCCAATGCCCTCTTTTCATATAAATATATGGCATATATATGCAATATATATATACATGCAGTAACTGTTATAAACATGACTTACTCAGTCTGTCCAATGTCATTTGTATAGATATATTTTCACAGATGGGCATTTGGTATTGGAAAACCAATTGTTATACTAGGTCCTTGGGAAGACTATTTCTCCCACTCCCAGCATTTCCTAATTGCCTTTTCTTCTTTATGTAGAATTTTGGCTTCATGGGCCTTTCCCAGTTCACTTTGGCATGTTATTGCTCTTGTCCTTGTTCAGCTCACACTTGGGCAGTCACGTTTGACTTTATTGGTGTAACTTCTGACATCCTCATGAAGCACTTTATAGCAAGCTGCCAGCTCCTCTGGTTCATACAGTCTGTCTGCCCCTCTTCCATAATGTCCTCTATTGCTAGTTCTCTTGCAGAAGATTTCATTGGGACTGGGCTCCACAGCCCTGTATTTTTTTAAATTGCTTGTGGATTTCTGTAATGGTTTTGTTACAAAGAGACATTTTCTCAAGGAGGAGTAAGAAACCCTTATTTGTCTGTGGCTATAAAGAAAAATGTTTGGATTGTTGTTAGGGATTATGCTGGTTTAGTAAAGTGGCTGTAACATCTCCAAGATAACCATAACTTTGCTAGCACTGAGTAGTGGCTGTATTTCCAGTACTAGGCATGGCTTTCTCCTTTTGAGGGTAGTCTGAAATTCAGTTAGGGACCAGTCAGTTACCACCAGGGTATGCATGCCACCCTTAGGGCCATTGTGCCAGGTTGGCCATTATCTTGATTCATGGGCATCATATCTGGGTAGGACTATTGGTTGCTTCTCTCCTTTGGAAACTTGTATGGCACTTTCTGGTACCATGAAAGCTAGCCCTCAGGGAGGAGGCTTTCAGGTCAGTTCCAGCTCAGGAGATTCTGGACCCTGTTTCTGATAAGCATGGTGTCTTCAGCAATACGAACTTACTCTCTCCTACAGGGGGCAACCAAACACAACAGCAATAAGCTATATGTTTTAGGAGTCACTTGACAGCCTGACCAACAACTCAAAGAAAAGGGCTTCTCATGTCTGGTACTGAGGATTTTATTAGATGATCTTTGGATCTTGGAGGGAGCATTGTCATACCAAATAGGAAAAGTTCGTTTAAATTATATATGTATATTTATATACAGAATTACGTGTACTAAAGGCACAAACCAAGACACAAAGGTTCCAAAATTTCAAAACAGGTTTCTAAATATGTTTCTTCCTTATCTATTTTCAAAACGTGTTAAGCTTCATTCACTCATAAGAAACACAAACATTCTACTCCCTTGTCAAAACTTAAACTTCAAATTGTTCTTCTTATTCTTTAGATGCTTATTCAAGAGAGTGTGGGGTCCACTGCCCTTGAAGGGAACAATTCACCTTTTCTAAAGCACATATACAGTCTAAACACAGGAGAATTTCATATAGCTACAAGACTAAAAAATGGCTCTGTGGGTAAAGGGACTTGCCACCAACCCTGCCACCATGTGGTGAAAGGAAAGAACCAACTCTAGCAACTTGTCCTCTTGTACATTGTGGTATGCATGTACCAACACACATGCACTAAACAAATGCAAAAAATAAGTAAATAGGGAAATTGAAAGTTGGATTATACAACAAAAAGCTCATATCTTTGGGCCATGTTAATTTAGTCCTTCAAAAATTCATGTGAATCCTGAGCATAGACTTAAACAGTTCATCTGCATCCTAATATATAAATGTTTGTCATTGTTCTCACCATAATAATGAAGTGAACTCAGCCTAGATATCTATTAACTGATGACTGGATAATGAAAATTTAGAATATAATTTATATACAGTGGAATTCTGTTCAGCTGTGAAGAAAAATGAAATATCATTTGCAGGAAATAAAAATATATACTGGGGTAAGTCTCTGAATGACAAATACAGTATTCTCTCTCTCTCTCTCTCTCTCTCTCTCTCTCTCTCTCTCTCTTTCTCTCTCTCACACACACACACACACACACACACACACACAGACACAAGCTCACATAGCAGAGGTTGTATGAATAGCATCTCCTGGAGCTATATAAAATAATGATAATAAAATCACTTCTGTTAGTTGCTATTTACACTAGATCTTTAATTTTTTTAGTGAATAAAAAACAGCATGAACTCACTCCTGAAATTTCAGTAAAAACTATTAATTATGCTACCTTTTCAATCGCAAACATATTTGTATTAAGTCCTACCAAAAACACATGGGTTGTTATTTTTATTGTTTTTGTGAAGTAATATAAATTCACTAATCAATAAAACAGACAAAACACTATCATATCTGGAGGAAAATTGTAAAAATTTCAAAATCCTTTCTTATCTCATCCATGGTGCCTTTAAGAAAGAAAAAAAAAAAAGCCCTACCATATATTATTCAAAAATTCAAAATAATGTTGAGGCTATAGTAGGAGGCACTTTCAGTAATGCAACTGAAGGCGTTAGGTTCTCCTAATGAATGTGAAGAAGCCACTGAGCAGACCCAGAAGCCAGAAGAATGAGGAGGCATGTGTCCCTCAGCAGTGAGGAAAGCACTGGGGTTTCCATAAAACAACATCCTCCCTGGGTTTTTACTTGGACAGCCTATATACATACTCACACAGGAAAGCACATGTGTGGATTGGCATGTGTCTGAGCGGCTTCAGCTGAAGGTCACAGTTCGAAAGTGGGGGAGGGTATAGTGTGCTGGAGAGATGGCCCAGAGGTCTGGAGTTCAATTTCCAGCAACCACATGATGGCTCACAACCATCTGTAATGAGATCTGATGCCCTCTTCTGGTGTATCGGAAGACAGCTACAGTATATATATATATATATATATATATATATATAATTAATAAATCCTTTTATTGTTTAAGTGATGGACATGTTCAGGTCAGAGATCAAAAAAGAGAAGAGAGCCAGATATGGTGAGTGGTTAATTTTAGGCCAGCCTGAGATACAAAGAACTTGTTTACAAAAAGAAAAGAAAAAGACAACACAAAAACAAAGTAAGCTTCTGGGCATCCTCAGCTCAAGGTCATAAGACGCTTGGGTGGAAAGGCGGTAGATGTGTGAGTGTATTCAGTTCAGTAAGAGTGAGCAACAAGGTTGCTCTCAGTGCCTAAAAGTTGTTCAGCCACCTTTATTGGGTTTTTTCGTAAGTTTCACCAAAATGTATTAACTGAGACAAAGGAGTTCAGTGTGATAGTGAATAGCTGTAATCCCAGCACTTGGGTGCCAATGGCAAAAAACATAAGAAACGGAATGCCAGGTGGTTTATGTAGAGAGCTCTTCTCTTCATTCAGGCCCCTCCAGAACATCTTTTTCTCCTCTCCTTTCCTCTCCTCTCCTCCCCTCTCCTCTCCTCTTCTCTCCTCCCCTCCCTTCCCCTCCCCTTCCTTCCCCTCCTCTCCTCCCCTCACCTCCCCTCTTCACCTCCCCTTCTCTTCTCTTCTCTCCCCCTCCCATCCCTTCCCCTCCTCACCTCCCCCCCCTCCTCTCTCTTCTCTTCAATCCTAGAACAACTAACTAGCACAACCAAGAATAAAGGAAGAATGAAAAAAGAAGAAAGGAAGGTGGTTTGAAGGTGTTTGCTACCTGTCTGGTGAGCAGCTAGCTTTCTTGATGCTGGAGACAGGAAACACGGAAGTGAAGAGTTACTCTCCCTTCGCTGCCTTTGCCCTTAGAAAACCAACGGGGGAGTAACCAACTAATAATCGGACCAACTTGAGACCTATTCCAGGGACAAGCACCAATCCCCGACACTATTAATCACACTCGGTTATGCTCGCAGACAGGAGCCTAGCATAACTATCCTCTGAGCTGACTATACCCAGCAGCTGACTGAAACAGATGCAGAAACCCACAGCCAAACACTGGACAGAGATCGGGGACTCCTATGGAAGAGTTGAGGGAAGGATTGGAAGACCTGAAGAGTATAGGAAGACCAGAAGAGTCAACTAACCTCTGAGGCTGGGAGCTCTCAGAGACGGAGTTATAAACCAAAGAACGTGTAAAGGCTGGACCAAGGCCCCTGGCACATACATTGCGACATATGAACAGCTTGGTCTCCATGTGGCTTCCCCAACAATTGGAAGTAGGACTGTACCTAAAGCTGTTTCCTGGCTCTGGAATCTCTTTCCCAACAGGGCTGCTTTGTCTTACCTTAAGGGGAGAAAATGTGCCTAAAGAGACTTGATGCACCAAGAAATGGGAATACCAGGGGAGTCCCACCCTCCAGGAGAAGAAGGGGAGGAAGATGGGAAAGGGACTCCGTGAGAGGGGACTGAGAGGAGGTAGCACTTGGGATATTAATTGATTAGTTAATTAATTAAAAGAAAATCAGTAGAACCTAAGGAAACCCAAGGAAAGGAGTACACTGCAATCTGCCTGATCTAGGGAGGGAGAGAAGTGGGGGGAGTGAGGGTGCAAGATGTAGGTGATGCATGATTTAAAGGAAACAGTGTGAGGGCCACCTAAACAACGGCAAATGGCAAATGGCATGAAAGGAATCTGCAAGAGGACTGAGAGGAGTAAGACAGGAAAACTGCACTGCGGGAGAATTATTGCCATACTGAGATGTGTCTTCAACAGACTCACTGGAGAGTGCAGCTTCCTGGCTGGCGGCACTGTTTTAGGAAGCTGTGAAATCCTATGGACTTTGCTTTTACTGGCAGATATTTGGTTATACAAGACAGGCTTTGGTTTTTGTAGGCCAGCTAGCTCGGCTATCTGCTACCGGCTGCACTGAGATGGAAGATATTCCTGTTCACACTGCCTAGAGCCTGACCCTGCCTTCTTTACCCGAATGAACTGTACCTTCTCAAACCAAGACCCAGAAGAAATCCTCCTTTGAGGTACTTCTTTCATTAATTTTATCAGAAAAAAAATGAGTTCTGTCATTGAGACATATATATCCGGACATTGTTATATTAAATTTAATAGCACAAATACCTAAAGATAGGTACCACATGCTAGCACTCATATATGTACTACAAAATACTTCATCTTACAGATATTGAGAATGTAATGGTGGCAATCACCCCAGAAACAGTCAGTAGGCAAGAAGTACAGGCAAGGTTAGTGATTGGTACTAAGTTATAGCTACTGCACAACAGATTGTCTACAGATAACAGTAATGTGCTGAAAATTTCAAAAAGTTAGAAGAAATGATATTGAACCTATTCAAAATAAAAAATACTTCACTTTTGAAGGATTATATTTTCTTTGACTTAAACATTAAGCAGTATATATTAATATTGAAACATCATCCAATGTTCAACAAATATATATATATGTATAATTCTATGCATTTATAAATTATTTTTAAATTTAATTTTAAAAGAGCAAAGCTCTCAAGTTTAAAGAGAATAAAAAATGGCTGGGTACATGCCTATAATTCAAGTACTCATTAGACTGTAACAGGATGATTGTTGTGTGTCTAAGGCCAACTTGCTCTGTGTATCAAGTTGCAGGCCATCCAGAGCTATATAGTGGGACCCTGTTTATTAAGAGAATGAAGAGGATTTGAGATATTTTAAGTAGCTGCTTTGGGGTCTAGGAACTGGAGAATAATGGAAGCATATGTAAGTACTGTTAGGAGCTCAGTTTCTTCAAAGCAGAAGTAAGCTATGGGAAAATGGGGTCCTACTGGCTAACACTGATAACACTGTATATAACATAGAGTAACACTGATCATACTCGAATTTTGAATTTCATGCAGAGTTGCCTGGGTTATGGTCTAGTCAGAGCTTCGTGACCTAAATTGACAGAGGTGCTTTTAGAAAGAGAAAGTATTGTCATCCATATGCAAAAGGTATAGGAAACTTACTAAGAAAATTCAGCCTCCATTTCATAAAGCCATGGCTTGCAACCATAAAACAAGTGTCAAGCAGGTGTGGTGATGTAATTCCAGCACCCAGTATACCCAGGCAGGAGGATTTCTGAGAGTTTGAGACCAGCCTGTGCTACCCAGTGAGTTCAAAGCCAGCTTGAAGTACAAACTAAGACTCTTTTTCTCAAAAGAAAAAAAGAATAAAGAGAAAAAAGAAAAGAAAGAAAATAAATAAAAAACAACAACAAAAACCAAACAACAACAACAAAATCAGTCTTTTAGAATAATAATTATTAGAATGTTCTATTAATGCTTCTTACTCATTCATCTAAATACATTTTTTTTCTCTTATTTCTACTGTTGCTTTAATTGGTAACTATTTATAAAATCTAATGGAATTTTCCCAAAGAAGGGGGGGGGGGGAAAGTAAAGCATTCCCTTGAGCTTATAATGTTAGTACAGTACATTCAACACAATTTTCACAACCCATGTTTTGCCCATTAAGCACAGCACATACATCAATATAATCTGGTACATAAGTCAGGAAACAACTGTCATGACCAAATATACAGATTCCTGGAAATCAGGTGGCCAGGCAGTGCTATGTAACTGCCTGTATATGTCCTGTTCTGGACAGGTTGGACCTGTACTGCATCACAAAGACACATGTGCTGGAGGCTTGGCCATCAGTCCATGAAAAGTGCCTGAACCTTTGGGAGGTGGGGTCTAGTAAAGAGAAACTAGGTTCCTGCAGGGGATACTGAGAGCAGGTGACTTCCTGTCTCCCTTGCCTACCCAGTTTCTTGCCATGAGCTACATGTCTTCTTCCACCACAGACTCCTGCCGTCATGTACCAAGCCACCACAGGGCCAAGTAACCATGCATCGACGTCTCTGAAGCCTTTTCTCCTCATCAGCTAATTGTACGAGGTATTATGTCATGGTGGTTGAAAGCTAACAGAGACTTCAATATTACTAGTTCTAGCTTGTCCCATAAACACTTTTAAATTTTCAATATGCCACGGTTAGAGAGACTTGTTCAGTTTCAGCATATGTTTTCTGAACGTTAAACAGTAATGCTTTAAGTATGAATAGAGCTCCTTAGTATTAATCATATTCATTAAAGGATAGAGTATTTCATACAAGTAAAGTTTTTAGGCTAAAATACCTAGTGAAATAATTCTCAGCCAGGACTATTTTTAAAGGGTATATTTTTGCAAATATCTTGGTTTTCTTTCAGCAAAGAATAATACACAGGAAGACAAGCAGACCCAGTGCCAGCTCATTATTCCCATCCCTATTAAGGCAAATAGCTACACACAAGCTAACCTGGAGCACTGTAAGTAATGAGAGTGTTAAACCAAGTCCTGCATAATTCATGGAGCCTAATTCCTCCTGTTCCTTGGCAGTTCTCTGGAAGCCAGCTGAAACAATGCAGAATGATTACAGAAACACATCTCATCTCTGCTGCTAGGGTAGATGCCTGATCTATTAAACTAGCTCATTTATTTAAATAATCATCATCTGTGGCCACTTTGCATTCCGTGTTGGCTTCTGTGAGATAATGTAATGCAAATATACCTTGTTGGAGTTTTGAAATGAGATGATGCCCACACAGTGTCTGCTTCACAGGCAAAACCTGATTTAGAGGTGAGCTAGAGCCCCAGGGTAAGAGGGCATACCCTGTGACTCTCAGATGTATGGAGTCACATTCCTAATTCTTCATCTTGGCAATGGGAAGGAGTCTAGTGTCAACAAAATGATCCTGGGAGTTAAGCAAGCTGGGAGATGGTTCTATTTCTGGATCCTCCATTGACTCAATTTGACCTAAGCCAAACTTGTCTAGACTTTTCTCTCTAGCTCAATCACATGAGATGAGGATCAGAATAACTATGAGACTCCTCCACTTCTCATATTCAGCCATTTGCATCCCCCACCAAACCACTTGAGCTTCTGACCATATTCTACTAGATTGCAAGAATAGACTGCAGACGTTTTCTTACATTATACTTTGTGTAAAGGTTTTCTAAGCATTAATTACTAATTAATTAAAATGTTCAAGGGAATCAACCTTTTTCTGAAGCCCTGATGCTACAGGGGCATGATGGGAGAGTGGGATGGGTGTAGGGTATGATGTCCCTAGTGAAGCCCACAGACTCCCTTCCTTCCGGCTTTCTTGGGAGATAATAAGTATTTGTCTTGTTTGCCTTAGTTAAATTAGGGCTTCTGTTATTTACAGGCCAAAGAATGCTTCATGATACATAAAAAGGACTATTCATTCGAGCTATCCTATATAAAGACACGAAATCCTGTGTTTTTACAAGCTATGAACCTAGATCGGGCAGGTTCTATGCCATACTCACCTGTATCCAAACCATATGCCCTTGTTACTTGCTGTTTGAATCTCCCCTGGGCTCCTTCTCTGCATCAGCCTGTCCTCAGGGTATACTTCTACCCTCCTGCTCAGAGTCCATCTGATCTTATGGTGGCTTTCACCTCCCTGGGTCTTCTTTGTCTTCCTCCTCTTGGTTTCTCTCAAAAGCATCCACTCCACCCCAGGCCTGCATTCCCATCCTTCTGCCCACTCATAAACCCCAGACATGTATTGACCAATCAGGAATTAAATCGGTGAGAAAGTTTTACACAACAAAGATAGTGTAGGTGAGAATTCGCCCATCTGGACACCAACCAGATCTTGGGGTTCAGAATTTAGCGTTCGCATACGTAGCACCAAACCAACCCCCAACAGATATGTGCAGCTAGTACAGTCCATATACAACATAGTTTTACATGTACATATAATGTAACTGTTCTAAAACCATTTATACACCAGAACTTTCATAAGCAATAGCATACTTATAGAGAGTTCAGCCACACACACTATTAAACAAGCACATGATGGCTCAGTCTAGGCACACAATATACTGGACAGGTATTTCATTAGATTTACCAGGGTTTTGTTTGGTTGATTTTGTTTGGTTTTTGTCTGTCTATTCACAATCCAAAAAGAATAAACATGAGAGGTGTTTTAGGAATGAAATGTTTTGTGTCATCTATCACTTTACAGGGGCAAGAAAGGGAAGAGGCCTTATTTGTTACCTTTGCCAACATATGTGTTTCCTACAGCCTATTTTCTCATTGGTATTGATCTTGAGGAATTAAGCCTAAGCTGACTTCCAGCTGGGCCTGAAATGAGAAGCCTCCCCTGGAGGAACAGTATTACGAATCTGATCAAGTAAGGACTGGGGGATTTCATGCTAGTCTATAAGACTCCTAGTCTGCTCCAGGGTGATAATTTCAAAATACAGAGAATTGGGAAAGGACAGGTGTTTTAAGAATCAAATGGAAGTTCAACAGAGGAATTAAATGCCGCCTTGGGGAGGCAGTTTTCAGTGGTATGTTGAGCATTTTTTTTTTGACGTATCAATTATGTGGTCCACAAAATGACCTCAGTAGTCTGGCTTGTCCCACTGTCTATCACACAGGCCATGTTACAGTCGATGGCATCAGAAGTTCTCGCGATATTCCTATTCTCCGCTGGTGTGGGCTGCGTCACACCACACTCCTTTCACTGCTACTCCCGGCTGCTCCCTGCTGTCTGTCCTCCATTCTGCTTTCCTTTCTAGAGCTCACTGGGCATCTCAGATCAAACTATTTTTAAATTACTTTTAATTAGATACTCTGCATTTACATTTGAGATGTTATCACTTTACCCTGCCCTGCTCTCCTTCCCCCACCCCCTCCATTTGCCTTCACAAAGGTGCACTCTCTCCTGATCACCCTCTCCACCCCATTGCCTTGTCATTTCCCTACATTGGGAAAACCTGCCCTCCCTGGTACAAAGCCTCTTCTCACATTGATGCCAGACACTGCTATCTTCAGCTACATATGCAACTGGATCAATAGGTCTCTCAATGTGTGCTCAAAGGTTGGTGTTTTAGTCCATCGGAGTTTTTGGAGGGTTTGCTTGGTTGATAATGTTGTTCTTCCCTTGAGGTTGCAACTCTTTTCTGCTCCTTAGGTCCTTTCTTTAGCAACCACATGGGGTCCCCAAGTTCAGACATGCTCAGCTGTATCTATATGACTCTAGCATAGTCCCTGAGGAGGCATCTCTATCTGGTTCCTGCCAGTAAGTACTTCTTGAGATCAGCTATAGTGCTTGGATTTGGTGACTGCATATGTGGTGGATCCCCAGGTAAGGCAGCTTCTGGGTGATCTTTTCTTCAATCCCTGTTCCTCTATTTGACCTTGCATTTCCTCCAATGAGAGTTTTGATCTCTTTTCTAAGGAGGACTGAGAACTCCCCATTTTGGCCTTCCTTCTTTTTGGGCTTCATAATTGTTGGATTATTTCTTGGGTATTGGGTATTCCAAGTTGTCTGGGGCTAGTTATATTACAATCCAATTATCAGTGAGTGCATACCATGTATGTTCTTTTGTGACTGGGTTACCTCACTCAGAATGATAGTCTCTAGTTTCATCCATTTGCCTACAAGTTTCATGAAGTCATTGTTTCTAATAGCTGAGTAGCACGCCATTGTGTGAATATACCACACTTTCTGTGTCCATTCATCTGTTGATGAACATCTGGGTTCTTTCCAGCTTCTGGCTATTATAAATAAGGCTGCTATGAACATTGTGGTGTATGCATCCTTGTTATATATGTTGGATCGTTTTCATGGTTGGAGCATGCCCAGGAGTGGAATAGCTGGGTCTTCAGGTAGTACTATGTCCAATTTTCTGAGGAAACTCCAGATTGATTTCCATTTTACAACCCCACCAACAGTGGAGGAGTGTTCCTCTTTCTCCACCTCCTCACCAGCATCTGCTGTCATCTGAGTTTTTGATCTTAGCCATTCTGACTGGTGTGAGGTGGAATCTCAGGGTTGTTTTGATTTGCATTTCCTGATGACTAGGAATGTTGAGCATTTCTTTGGGTATTTCATAGCCATTCATTATTCTCAGATCAAACTCTTGTCTGACCTTCTAGATGCCTCCCTGAACATCCCACTTCTCAGTCTTCACAGCATAATTCCATGTTCTGATTTACTGAGGCAGGGTGGTCTGATGAAGGGCTTTAACAATTCAAGCCAGGCTCTGATGTTCATTGACTCTGTTGCTGTATAGTATACCCTCCATAAAAATTGCTGGAATGGCTAGTATTAAATTTTGACTGGACATGAGGATGCAAACCTCTGCACCTGCAATTGTGTAGATAAGATTAGATTCTGGGAACGTCTGTGGAGATTATCTTGATTATGTGAATCGAGATGGGAATGCCAGGGGCATCTGAATTGTAGAAAAGTAGAGAGAGCAAACAGACCAGTTGCATGCACTTATCATTGTATTCTTCTGTCTGTGGACATAACGTGAATAGCTGTTTCAAACTCCTATTCTCTTTTCTTTCTAACCACGATGGACTATAACTTGAACTGTGAGCTCAAATAAATCCTTAAGTTGCCTTTGCTGATCTTTTTTAAAAAAATAGCTACAGAAAAGAAGGCAATATAGCCACTATCTATTTTTATTAGTAACAACAGTAATTAACAATGATTAAATTACAATTTTGCTAGCTAGTATAAAATGCATTTAGGCACCAGATATAGCTTGCTCTGCAAAAATACACAAAGATTACTGAGTTATCGACAGCACTGATGGTGCACATGAACCTAAGGCATGTGCTGGCTCACGTGGGCATCGAAGTGGGATCCAAGCATGGGAAACCCAGTTATAATCTCAAGTAGGGCAGTTGCCCTATTTGTAATATAAATACATGAGTCCTCCTCACATCATAGAGTTGTGGGAACTGAAAAACAAGTATAATAGCACTTGTAATGATTGTAGCCATTCCTCATCTTATGATGTTGCATCCTGACAAATCCACAGGAAGTTGAAAGCTGCTTTAATTTGCTTGACTTACCCAACAGCACAGCTCAGCATCACAGTACCCTACAGGAAACCAGGTGTTTATCCCTGAGCTCTTACACCGGGCTGAAATCTGCTGCATAAAATATTATAAAAAAGGACATATCATTGTAGCTTGAAATTTGTCTTCTATATAAAGATTTAGAATGCTTTTGGTATAGTCATATAAATGTTTTAATAATATAAAGCTTATAGCATCAAGTGATCAAAGACTGCATAAGTATTCAACAGTATTACTACACAAAATGCATTTTTTAAAAGACTACAATGAAACTGATCAACTTCTTAGTGGTGTATCTGACAGGAGACAAAAAGATGAGGAACTCCCTCTTCCATTCATTCCAAGTACATGGGCAGCCTCCTTAAATTTTGTTCCCAAGACAATATTCTGGACACTCAGACAAAATCACATTTCTAGTGTCATACTGTTGGCAACATCATTCTCCCTCTACTTCTTCTGATAGGACCCTTGTGATAGGATCATGACAGAAAACCAGAAACATACAAAAGTGGCAGAGCTCTACCCCGGCAACAGCACTCACACCTCAGTTCATAGTTAAAAAGCAACGGATTAATGCCTGGTACACTAAAGTTTTCATCGAGAAGAATGTCTTTACTGTCGCTCTCATCAAATTATTCCTAAGGATAAAATCTGATAGGATCCAAGGCCCAGCCACAAAAGGGAAGAAAACAAAGAACTTCAGGGGACCCCACTGCAGGGTAAGTGCTTGCTTTGAATCGGGAATAGGACCTACCTGATAATTTCCAGTTGACACTTGATTTTATGGATCCAGAATCATCGATATTTAAAGAAACAACTCAGTGATAATCCAGGTGGTGTAAACTAGTTTGAGGAGTGTGAATGCTGAAGCTGAAAGCCTCATCTCAAAAAATACCACCTCACCAGGTAAGAGACCTGAAGCAGAAATAAAGGAGAAACAAGCAGGGGTGTTAGCTATAGGAAAACATGGGACTCCTGGGTGTATTTTGAGGTGGTAGAAAGACTACACTATAAAATGCATAATATTTCAATTAATTATATGTCTGCCACATTGTATGACACATTCTCACCATCAGTTAACAGCAATTCAATAATTAAATTTAGCAATTAAAGGGTGTTGCCAGGCATGGTATTACATGCCTTTAATCCTACCACTCAGGAGACAAAAAATAGAATTAAGTACATTTCTATGAGTTTGAGGCCAGTCTGGTTTTATAGAATTTGGGAACAGCCAAAGCTACATAGTAAGATCCTGTCCCCCTGCCAAATAATAATAATGATAACAATAATTGTTAGCATTTGCCTAAGCTTCCCCACCGTTACCTGACAACAGCCAGGTATGCCTGACTCACTATAAAAGGGGCTGTTTGCCTCCTCCTCTCTCTCTCTCTCTCTTGTTCTTGCTTTTGTCTACTTGCTACCTTTCTGTTTCCATTCCTTTCCCCCCTCTCCACGTGCTCATGGCCAGCCTCTACTTCTCTTTTCCTCTACTTCTCTACCTCTATATTCTTTCTCTCTGCCTTTCCCTGCCTCTACTACCTCCTTGACTCCCCTCCTCTTGCCCTGAAGAAACACTTTTCTATATTATATTGTCATGTGGCTGGTTCCTCATGGGGAAGGGATGCCTCAGGATGGACCCACCAAGGAATCCCCTTCCCCAATATCTGACTATATATATCAATAGAACATACCCCTACTCTCTTTATATTTTCTATAAACGCATCAATAATAATAATAATAATAATAATAATAATAATAATAAAATGTTGAAAATAAATAAGGCAGGTAATGGTGGTGCATACCAGTATCCAAGTGGCGAGATGCTGAGTTCTGTTGTGTAATCTGGTCTACAGAGAGAGTGACCATGACAGCTAAGGCTACACAGATAAACTCTATCTCATAAAAGAAAAAAAAAGTAAATAATAATACAATATAATTGGCATTTCTGCTATAGTTCAGTCTAGGATGGGGCTAGAGAATTAATAAATGTTTATACCTAAGACCAAAAGTAAGACAAAACAAAGAAATTATATATTCTTTCACTAATCAAATAATAAGGATCAGATGGGAGTAAAAGAGTACCCATAGCTAGTCAAAGAATTTAAAAAATAAGTTATTCTCCAGACACTCACCAGGGGCCAGTAAGACAGCTCGAAAGGTAAAAGCACCTACCAAACAAGGCTAACTATCTGTTTGATCCCCACATCCCACAGGGAACAAAGAAGAGCCCCCAAGTTGTCTTCTGACCTCTACACATACACCTGAACTTAAATACAGAAATAAACATGCATCTCTCTCCCTCCTCCTGTCCCTCTCCTTCACTTTCTGTCTGTCTGTCTGTCTGTCTGTCTGTCTCTCTCTCTCTCTCTCTCTCTCTCTCTCTCTGTGTGTGTGTGTGTGTGTGTGTATGTGTATGTGTATGTCTTTCTCACACATACAATTCACTGTTAGAGACAGTTCACATATATGAAGTAGAAACTGCCTCACAGAGTGGATATCAAAGATCGAAATTATCTAAAACAGGAAGTTTCACTGCAATTTGAAAAGTAAAAATGTAAGTATAAACCTCATTGTGGCTACAGATCTGTCATGGGCTACACAACCCTCTACAGCAGCAATGGCCCAAAAGGACCTTGCAAAAGGAGGTAGCAAATTGAGTCAAATAATTTAACTCAAAAATCTAATATTTTACAGGTGATATATTATCCTTCTTTCACATCGTGGATATCAAAGAAGACCTCACCTGATGCAGAGAAACTTTCATGAAGGCCTCTGAAGTCACCGTATTGCTGAGCCTTCATGTTTCTCCCAATCCTCCCCATCCTGGTACAACATCCATACCTATGTGACATGGGAAAGGTAAATTTGCTGCCTTTGTCCTAAGATGATTCTAAATTCTTTATCTTTCTAATAACTCATAACCATGCCTCCATAAAGAAATTGTAAAGATTATACACTACCAGCTTAACAACACATCTGAAAGCTCTAGAACAAAAAGAAACAAATACACCCAAGAGGAGTAGACTGTGGGGAAAAAAATCAAACACAATGCTGAAATCAACCAAATAGAAACACAAAGAACTATATTTTAAAAAAATCAACAAAACTAGGAGCAGGTTCTTTGAAAAAAATCAACAAGATAGATAACCCTTAGCCAAACTAACTAGAGGTAAAAAAAGACAGTAAGTGTCCAAATTAACAAAATCAGGAATGAAAACGGAGATATAACAACAGAAACTGAAAACAATCTTTTTAAAAATTAGATCCTACTACAAAAGTCTATATTCAATAAAACTGGAAAATCTAGATGAAATGGATGATTTTTCTGGACAGATACTAGGTAGCAAAGTTAAATCAGGATCAGATAAACTATCTAAACAGTACCATAAGCCCTAAGGAAATAGAAGATATCATTAGAAGTCTCCCAACCAAAAAAAGGACTAGATGTGTTTAGTACAGAATTGTATCAGACCTTCAAAGAAGATCTAATACCAGTACTTCTCAAACTTTTCCACAAAATAGAAACAGAAGGAGCACTACCAAATTTGTTCTTTGAAGCCACAGTTACACTGGTAGACCCAACAAAGAAAGGGAACTTCAGATGAATATCTCTGTAGGTTGATGTCAAAAAGATACACAATTGGACAGTGGAGAGGTAGGTGGAAAGAAGTCTAGGAAAACAAAAGAGGAGTAGAGTAGGCAGGAGATTGGAAAAGCAAGATGGAAGCAGACATGAATGTTTGTCTCCTCGAACCTCCAGATTGATACAGTTGTTTTGATTATTTCTAAGGGTTTCTATGGGTCAGTTTATCTTATCTGGTTAGGCAGCTTATATCTTTGTCAACTGGTTATGAGTTTATCATGAAAAGGGATTGTGGACTGAGAATTTAGCATATAAACCTGTTCTACAAGTTAATGATTGTGGAGTCATGTTTATACTAGGCAGTGGAGGATAGTGAGTGAAAACAACATTCAGAGGAGGGTGTAGTGAAATGCGCCTGAGTTCTTAGAGACAGGATGGAGCCACTAAGTTAGAGATACTCCACAGTGCCATGTGGCCCCATGGGAGCTGGCACTAACTCAAGATAAAAATTGCTTTTTAAAATATTTACCACAACATATCTCTTATGAATATTGATGCAAAATACTCAATAAAATTCTCGCAAACCTAATTCAAGAACACATCAAAACAATCATTCACCATGATCAAGTAGGCTTCATCCCAGAAATGCAGGGATGCTTCAATATACAGAAGTCCATCAACGTAATCCACTATATAAATGAATTAAAAACAAACAAACCACAGACACATGATCATCTCATTATATGCTAAAAAAAAGCCTTTGACACAATGCAAAACACCTTCATAATAAAAGTATTGGAGAGATCAAGAATTCAAAATCCATACCTAAATACGATAAAAGCAGTATACAGCAAACCAATAGTCAACACCAAACTAAACAGAGAGACACTCAAAGCACTTCCATTAAAATCAGAAACAAGACGAGGCTGCCCAGTCTCACCCTACTTATTCAACATAGTACACAAAATTCTAAGCAGAGCAATTAGACAACAAAAGGATGTCAAAGGGATACAAATTGGGAAGGAGGAAGTCAAAATAGCACTATTTACAGATGATATGATAGTATACAGGAGTTATCCCAAAAATTCTACCAGAGAGCTCTTATGGCTGATAGACAACTTCAGCAACATGGCTGGATATAAAATTAACTCAAACAAATCAGTAGCCTTTCTCTATTCAAAGGATAAACGGGCTGAGAAAGATATTTGAAAACAATACCCTCCACAATAGTCACAAGTAATATAAAATATCTTCATGTGCCTCTAACCAAGCAAGTGAAAGATCTCTATGACAAGAACTTGATTCCTAAAGAAAGGAATTGAAGTGCTCAGAAGATAGAAAGGTCTCCAATGCTCATGGATTGGCTTTTGTTAAGATGACCATTTTTACTATATTAATCCTCATCAAAATTCCAATTCAATTCTTCATAGAGTTAGAAAAAACAATTTTCAAATTCATTTGGAATAACAAGAAACTCAGGATAGCGAAAACTATCCTCAACAATAAAAGAACTTCTGGGGGAATCACCATGTCTGACCTCAAGCACTATTACAAACCATTCATGATAAAAAAAAACTGCATTTTGGTACAAAGACAGGCAGGTAGATCACTGGAGTAGAATTGAAGAGCCAAACATGTACCCACACACCTATGGTCACTTTATTTTTGACAAAGGTAAATAAACCATCCAGTGGGGGAAAAAAAAGACAGGATTTTCAACAAATGGTACTGGTTCAAGTGGTGATTTGCATGTAGAACAATGCAAATCGATGTATTCTTATCTCCTTGTAGAAAGCTCAAGTCCAAGTGGATCAAGGACCTCATAAACCCATATATGCTGAATCTAATAGAAAAGAAAGTGGGGAAGAACCTCAGACACATGGGCATAGGGCAAATTTCCTGAACAGAACACTAATATCTTATGTTCTAAGACAAAAAATTGACAAATGGAACCTTTTAAAAATTAAAAATTAAAAGGCTTTTGTAAGCTTTTCCAGCCCAGAGATAGGGCTGGCCATCAGGACTCATCATCCTGAGTGGGATAACCCAGACACAAAAGAACACACATGTTATGTACTCACTGATAAGTGGATATTGGTCTAAAACCTCACAATGCCCAGGATACAACCCACATACCATATGGAGCTTAGGAGGACAGCCAGGGTATGAATGCTTCAGTCCTGCATTGACGGGGAAAGAGGATGATTTCAGAAGGTGAAGGGAGGGAGGTACTTGGGAGTGAGAGAGGAGGGGTAGAAAATAAAAGGGGCAGTATCAGATACTAGACGAGACAGGAGAGGGATACAGAGGGTCGGAAAATCGAATAAAAGTATGTAGCAGGAAGGGAATGAGGAAATAGGTTTAGACACTGGAGGATCCCAGATGTCAGGGAAAGGAGAGGCCCAACAGGAATAATTTTAACAGAAAAGGGGAGATAGATCCTGTAGAGACTCCCTCCAGTAGATAGGCACGGCCCCCAGTTCGGGGATGTGACCACACACCCATCTCAAAATTTTTAACTTGCTGTTGCCAAGAGGCACTTGCTAACAGGAACCTGGTGTGGCTGCTCCTTGGGAGGTTCAGCCAGCAACTGACCAATACAGATGTGGATGCTTGCAGCCAACCATCAGACTGAGCTTGGGAACCCAGGTGGAGGAGCTGGTGAAAGGACTTGAAGAGCAGAGGGGGATTGCAACCTCATAGGAAGAGCAGTATCAGCTGGCCAGTTCACCCAGTGCTCCCAGGGACTAGTCCACCAACCAAGGAGTGCACAGGGAGAGATCCGTAGCTCCAGATAAGTATGTATCAGAGGATGGCCTTGTCTGACATCAGTGGGAGGCCAGGCCCCTGGCCCTGTGGAAGTTTGATGCCATTCTTAGCCATTCTGACTGGTGTGAGGATGAATCTTAGGGTCATTTTGGAATGATTAATAATAATTATAATAGTTAATAATAAATAGAACAGCCCTTGAGTTTTTTAAAAATCTACAGAACTCTTAAATATCTGTGGAGTAAAGTAAATTAGCCTCTGCCGCCCCCATTTCAGCTTTGTTAAGAGGGGGTCTTATGGCCCACCTCAGAAAATGAGCTTCCACATGCTCAGCTAACTTGTTTTTGAGGACTGAAGCATTTTTCAATATATGCATTACAGCTGCTTAGTGGCTCATGAAATTGATTTTTCAATCATATAGTATGTTTGTATATAAATATACATGTGTTGGGCCAAGGTATTAAATGCATGTTTTTGCTATTAATCACAAGTCAAAGAAAGTTTTTAGGGTTCTGAGAATTGTGTATGACAGACAAGCACTCTAGTTCCAAGCTGTGTCTTCAACCCCTTACAAACCAAAATCTGATTTACATACATACCTCATTACTAATAACACAGTAGTGTCAGTTATCACTATGATAGCTAAGCTTGTTCCTTATAATAGTATCCAAAGAACACTCCAAGTGTGCATGTTATATGATGCCCTCCCCTGAGCAATTACTATAAAATGCCTCTCATTTACCCATGTCTGTAATAAGGCATTCACCATAATCACAGAAAAGTGAATGTATTCATGTAAAAAATTGTGAATTGTCTACATACAGAACATATAAGTGAAAGGAATGTTTCTTGTTAATATGAATACCTGCTTAAAGTACTTTTGTTAAGGAGACTTAGACCACACACAGCATAGGCTACTACCTCATAGGATATAAAAGAGAATACCCTAGAGAAATAAGCTGCCTGTTATGACAGGCTATTTGTAAGCACTGAGTAAAAGCCCACAAGTGGCTAAATGCAGCTTCCAAGAAGTACAGACTAGTGTGTAAATGAGTTCTTTGCTCATTTCTGTCTTGCTGTTTTCTCCTTATGCATCCTAGAAAGGTCAGCTCCACTGATAACAGACTGCCTTGAATATTGACCTAGAATGTTCGATGTATTTTAACCTAAACAAGCGGTTCATTACATTGCTGCTCATTATTTTACACTTCTCTAACCAACATTCCAAGATGTCATTGTGGGCTATATATTCCAAAGTCATCAGTTGACAAGTTTGTTGTTTGCTATACTTCTAGTCTGTGTGCTTAAAGTTACTCAAAGAACATGGTTCTGAGAAAATCATTTTTTTCCCTCACAAAGCTAAAAGAAATAGAAAGGCAAAGAAAAGCATGCAGAACTTCCCACAGAGCAGAATAAATCAATTTCACTTGAGTCTCACCTCTTTATCCCCAGACATGGTCATTATGCTACTTAGAATGACATAAGTGGGAGCAGGAAATGCATGAGGGAGGAGAATCTGGGTGGGTGTACTATTAAATACCATTTTCAGAACTCTTAGCAATTTGACAATGGTACTTACATGTACATTATACTACTTAATCCAGACGCACTGTGATACCAAAGACATTATCCATCTCCATTTTTCAAATATGGAATGTAGGCTCATAAAAATAAAAACAACACTAAGACAAAATACAATCTACCTGATGCTTTCATTTGCTGTATTGCTCCTCTCTTGACCCCAGACAACTAAAACATGTTAAAGAAACACACACACACACACACACACACACACACATACACACACAAGGGCTGAACTCCAAAGCAAAAGAAAACCTCAATGTGGCTTCTAGCTCAGTCCCTTTTGGATTCACCTGTGATTGTAATTCTTCACAACACTGAATTCGTCTCTTTGGTCACAGCTCTCGGCCACTGTGCTAATTGTTATGGCACAAAGCCAACCAAAACAGTGGTGATAACCAGCTAGAGCAGAGTGAATATTCCACTTGCTGTGCCCATCCTCTCCAAGCAAAGCTCATTTCTTTATCTTAACCTAACAGTTAATTAAATATATTTTAATTCAGGGTCAAAATTAGAAAATGAGTTTATGTTTATTCTAGCTGTTAAATATAGCTGAATAGTAAGTAACCAAAGAACATGGTGGTTCGACCTGTAATCCTAGCACTTAAGAGACTGAGACACAAAGATTTACAACAAGGTCAAGGACAGGCTGGACTACATAATTGGACAGGCTGGACTACATAATTGGAGGGTAGCCTAGAAAGTCCCTGAATCAGAAACAAACAAATCCAAATAGAGAATTCAAATAAAGGTGCTCTTAAGTTGTTCCCCTTTTGTGAAAATGTGCATTGGGTGGGAAAATGTTGTGCAAATGTGAGAGAAATGGCTTTGCCAATAATTCATTCTTCCTCAGTTTCCTAGAGCTAAGAAATTATTGGAGAAGATTCCAAGCTATTGAGAAGAAAAGGCCACTCTGATGAATACAACATTTGACTTAGAAAAATGATCAAACATCTGCAATGGCAGGGGTTATACCTGTCACGACCACCTGAAGTAGGTATTTGGAAGAGTTTTAGAATTCCTGTAATCCAGACCCCCTGAGAAATGGTCAAGGATGACTTTTGGTATTTTTGTCTTTTTCTTCCTTCCTGCAGTCTTTCCCCAAACGATTAGCCCCTATTCTGATCCACAACTAAATGTCCATAGCTGGAGTCACTTGTGTCCACATAGTGACATAGAAATCACAACTTTGAGTCAGACCTTGCTCTAACTTAATAATGTCTAATAACTCCAAGAATAGTTAAAACGCTCTTCAGTCAACCTATGGTGTTTGTTATTGCTGTTTTGGTGAGATTTGAAGTTATTTCTTTGATTCATTGCTTTTTATTTTTGTTTCACTATTTTTGTAGTTCTTGATTTTATGTAATCATGACTTCATAAAATGTGATTTGGTAACATAAACAATTTCCCAGGAATAGGCACATCTCTAAGTTCAAGGCCAGCATAGTCTACAGAGAGAGTTCCAGGACAGCTAGGTCTACGTAGAGAAAGCCTGTCTCAAAAAAAAAAAAAAAAAAAAAAAAAAAAAAAAAAAAAAAAATCCAAGGAATAATACAATTGAATTGCATATGGCACACACATTATACATTCCATAATTCTAATTTAATTTTAAAATAATCATGACATGTGAGTAAAATATTCTTACTCTATAGTAATGGGATAGCCTTTATCTTTCATTTTTTATCATATTGATTGGGAGAGGGCAACAGTCAATGGAACCCAGGGCCTTTTACATACTAGGCAAATCAGCTACCATTAAGTTATAACTCCAGCCTTCATATTGATTTTTCTTTAGTATATTAGTGATTAGTCACTTTATAAAACTACTTAGTCATGAAAAAAATAACGGTCTGAAGTTATGGTCTTCCTGACTTCTATTATTCAGTAACAAACTGTGTGAAGCAAGTCTGATATTTACACAGACTGAATAGTACACAAAATAAGGTGCCTTCAACATTTTCTCACTTAGAAAGCCTGGCCTACAGCTATCTTCCTTAGGCTTAGACACAGTCAAATCTACGTATTCACACCTCAGTAAATTCTCAAGGGAATTGATTTATTAATCATTCCCTTAGGGAAGATTCTCGGTGTAGTTTCTATGCTTTCAATTTTGCTTGCTGAGTGGCTTCTGGGGAGTGGGGAGAAAAACAACATGTCTGAATGAGAATCAGACTTGGTGGCATATGCCAGTAATCCCAGCACTCAAGGGAAGGTGGGTTTGTGTCACTACAAAGCAAGTCCAAAACCAGATAAGTCTCAGTTAAAAAACAAAACAACAAACAAACAAAAAAATCCAGCCAAAAAACAAAAACAAAAAAACAATCAAAACAAAAGGAGATGTTCCTTTAAAAGGATTAAGAGTTCAACAAGGGTCAAGGTCAGATAATACAAAGTCATTCTACATATAAAAAGAAAAATATTGGTTGCTGGAGGGGCAAAAGAGAAAAACTAATCAGAATTTGAAGCAATAGTATTCTCCCAAATGACAACTACACCCAAAACTTATAAAGGATACAGAGCCCTTGGGCCAGCCGTGGATCAACATCCAAGACCCAATCTCCCTAACTATACAAGGAACCCAATGTTCAGTCTTCTACCTGCCTGTGACCCACAGTTGTTTGTTCTTTGCTAACCTGACATGGAAAAAGGGGTCTATGCCTCAGTCCTAGAGACCAACCAAATGACAAATGTCTTTTCTCTCTATTCTTCAGAAAATGCATATGTCATAACACTCTCCTAAGAACCCTTCAATAACTTTAGCACCCAGTTACAATCAAACAGATAAAGCTTTCAAGTTTTTCATTTACACGAAAGATTCAGCATGTTTCGTCTCCCCTGCCCCTCAGCATTCGAGAGGGAAAGGAAATGGTAATAACTCTCCCATGACTTATGCATTAAGCTTTTCTAACATTTGTATACTTTATATCTTTCAGGAAAACAAACAAACATAACATAACATAACAACAATAGAAAAAGAAAGTTAGTTTAAACAATATTCCCAGAACACAGATTCCTAGGTAAGAGGAACAAGTGAACCACAACAGTTTTTATAGTTGCAGGTTGAGATTGCTTTCCCAGAGCAGAGCAGCAGTGCCTGGAATCTGGGCATATAACAGACTCCTTTGTTAGACATAAAATTTCCAAAGATGGCTTTGTGACAAACATAAAATGGTGCCAGAGTTTCTCCGGAAGTAAAGAGGGGTGTTCTAGCCATCTTGCTGAGATTTTCATCAGCAGTTAGAGGTCCCTGCAGTTCCACTGCTGCTACCAAAGTTTCATTAATTAGCATCAAGAGAAAAATACAGGCTAGACTGAAAAGCTCAAAACTTATACAACAGAAAATTGAAAGGGCCAAAAAGGGTTATTATTAGGTACAAATTGAGTCATGCAAGGTTTTTCCATTCTCAACTGACAGCTCAGTAATATCACACTTAGAAAAGAAATAACCACAGCTTATACAAGAAGGCTCTTTACATAGAATTATACGTCTAAAGGACATTTTAAATTCCATAAGTTTAATAGTCCAAAATTTAAATTAACATTAACTTGAAGTTTTTTTTTTTTTTTTTTTTTTTTTAATTTTAAAACTACCAAATGCCCTCATCTAAAATACAATGAGCCTTCCACTCTTTACCTGTGCCCAGAGCTAGGGCTATCTGACTACCAAGGGAACAACAAGATGTCTGCAGAGATCTGGTACAGAAATAGGCATGTGGATCAATGGAATAGAATAGAAGATCCAGAAATGAGCCCTCATGTATATGGTCACCTGATCTTTGACAAAGGAGCAGTAAACATTCAATGGAAAAAGGACAGCCTATTCAACAAATGGTGCTGGTCCAATTGGCACTCAGCATGCAAAAGAATGAAAATAGACCCGTTCTTATCTCCTTGTACAAAGCTCAAGTGTAAGTGGATCAAAGATCTCCACATTAAACCAGATACACTGAAACTATTAGATGAGAAAGTAGGGAAAACCTTAGAACACATAGGTACAGGAGAAAATTTCCTGAACAAAACACCAATGGCTCAAGCTCTAAGGTCAAAGATTAACAAATGGGACTTAATGAGATTGCAAAGTTTCTGTAAGGCTAAGGACATTGTCAAGAAAACAAAACGGCAACCAACAGAATGGGAAAAGATCTTTACCAACCGCACATCAGATAGAGGCCTAATATCCAAAGTGTACAAGGAACTCAAAAAGCTAGACACCAGAGAATCAAATAACCCTATTAAAAAATGGGGTACAGAGCTAAACAAAACGTTTTCAGTTGAGGAACACCGAATGGCCGAGAAACACCTAAGGAAGTGCTCGACATCCTTAGCCATCAGGGAAATGCAAATCAAAACAACCCTGAGATTCCACCTCACACCAGTCAGATTGGCCAAGATCCAAAACTCAGATGACAACAGATGCTGGCGAGGCTGCGGAGAAAGAGGAACACTTCTCCACTGTTGGTGGGGTTGCAAGCTAATACAACCACTCTGGAAATCTGTCTGGTGATACCTCAGAAAATTGGATATAGTACTACCTGAAGACCCAGCTATTCCACTTCTGGGCATATACCCCAGAGACACTTTAACACACAACAAAGATATATGCACCACAATGTTCATAGCGGCTCTATTTATAATAGCCAGAAGCTGGAAGGAACCCAGATGTTCTTCAGAAGATGAATGGATACAAAAATTGTGGTACATATACACAATGGAATACTGCTCAGCCACCAGAAACAATGACTTAACCAAATTCTTAAGAAAATGGCTGCATCTAGAGAATATCATCCTGAGTGAGATAACCCAGTCACAAAAGAACAGACATAATATGCAGTCACTGATAGTGGGATGCTAACCCCAGAGGCTTGCACTCCCCCAGAAACAACTCACAGACTGGATGAAGTCCAAGAAATAAAGAAAACAAAAAAATATACATATATTTACAAAACAAGAAGACTTTGACTATTTCCATGTTGCGTTTTGTTTTGCATGTACTCTACGCTTATTGTAACTATTAGGTTTTCAATGTATACTGTCAAGCCCTTGAAAAAAATCAAGTACTGACTAAAAAAATATATTCACATGGTTTTATGTAAAAATTATTTCAATGTCTGAAAAAACAGTACTGACAAAAATATATAATTTTAAGCAAAAAATGTTTAAAATTTGTACATTTATCTTTGTTTTGTAAAATAAAGTCGTTTAAAAAATAAAACTAACAAACGAACAAAAAAAAAAAAGAAAAAGAAAGAATGACATGAATAACTCCCTTAACGAAATACAGGAGAGCACAGGTAAACAAGCAGAAGCACTTAAAGAGCAAATACAAAAATAACTTAAACAGCTACAGGAAAATGTGAACATAGAGGTGAAGGAATTGAACAAAACTATCCAGGATCTAAATATGGAAATAGAAAAAAAGAAATCACCAAAGGAGACAACCCAAAAGATAGAATCCCTAGGAAAAAAATTAGGAGTTGTAGAAGCAAGCATCACCAACAGAATACAAGAGATAGAAGACAGAATCTCAGGTGCAGAAGATACCATAAAAAACATTCAGTCAAAGAAAATGCAAAAATAAAAAGCTCCTAACCCAAAATATCCAGGAAATCCAGGACACAATGAGAAGACCAAACCTAAGGATAATAGGTGTAGAAGAGAGCAAAGATACCCAACTTAAAGGCCTAGTAAATATCTTCAACAATATTATAAAATAAAACCTTCCTAACCTAAATATAGAGATGTCCATGAACACATAAGAAGCCTACAGAACTCCAAATAAATTGGACCACAAAAAGAAAATATTTCTCCTGTCAGATAATAGTCAAACACCAAATGTACCAAAAAAAAGAATATTAAAAACAGTAAAGGGTAGTATCAAACCTTTAAAAAAAGGAAAAAAAAGCCAAGCACTGACACAATGGTATTTGTATACATTTATGCAAAAATGTTTAAATTTTTTTTCTTTTATCTTTGTTTTTTAAAATAAAGTTAAAAAAACAGTAAAGGGAAAAGGTCAAGTAACATATAAAGACAGAAATTATGAAAGCTAGAAAATACTGGGTGAGTGTCATACAGACCCTAAGAGAACACAACTGCCAACCCAGGCTACTATATCCAGCAAAAATGTCAATTAGCATAGATGGAGAAACCATATTCCATGACAAAACCAATGTTACACAATATCTTTCCACAAATTCAGCCCTACAAAGGATAATAGATGGAAAATTCAACAAAAGAAGGGAAAATAAACCCTAGGAAAAACAAGAAAATAATCCTCTTGCAATAATTTACTTCTTTTGGGGTGTAGAAGAAAGCCACACAAAGATAATTCTACCTCTAAGAACAAAAATAACAGGAAACAACAATCACTATTCCTTAATATCTCTGAACATCAATGGACTCAATTCCCCAATAAAAAGACAAGGACTAGACAAGGCAGCCTATCCCCCCACACACACACACCTATTCAATATAATACTGGAAGTACTAGCCAGAGAAATTAGACAACAAAAAGATATCAAAGACATTCAATCAGAAAGGAAGAAGTAAAAATATCACTATTTGCAGATGATATGATAGTATAGTTAAGCAACCCCAACAATTCCACCAGAGAACTCCTACAGCTGATAAACAACTTCAGCAAAGTGGCTAGATATAAAATTAACTCAAACAAATCAGTAGCCTTCCTCTACTCAAAGGAGAAACATGCTGAGAAAGAAATTAGAGAATCAACAACCTTTCACAATAGTCACAAACTATATGAAATACGTTGGTGTGACCCTAACAAAGCAAGTAAAACGCCTCTATGAAGAAAAAAATTTTGAAGAAGTTCTCTCAGAGGATAGAAAAAAAATCTTCCATGCTCATGGATTGGAAGGATTAATATAGTAAAAATGGTCATCTTGCCAAAAGCAATCTACAAATTCAATGCAATCCCCATCAAAATTCCAACTCAATTCTTCACAGAAGTAGAAAGAGCAATTTTCAAATTCATTGGACTATCAAAAAACTCAGGATAACTAAAACTTTCCTCAACAATAAAGAACTTCTGGGGAAATCACCATCCCTGATCTCAAGCTGTATTTCAGATCAATCATGATAAAAAAAACTGCATGGTATTGGTACAGAGACAGGCAGGTAGATCACAGAAATACAATTGACAACCCAGAAATGAACCTACACACTTATGGTCACTTGATCTTTGACAAAAGAACTAAAAATATTCAATGGAAAAAAGCATCTTCAACAAATGCTGCTGGTTCAAGTGGACGTCAGCATGTAGAAGAATGCAAATTGACCCATTCTTATTTCCTTGTAAAAAGCTTAAGTCCAACCGGATTAAAGACCTCCACATAAAACCAGGCACACTGAAACTAATAGAAAAGAAACTGGGGAAGAGCTTAGAACACATAGGCACAAGGAAACCCTAAACAGAACACTAATGGCTTATGCTTTAAGATCAAGAATCAACAAATTGTACCTCATAAGATTACAAAGCTTCTATAAGGCCAAGGACACTGTCAATAGGACAAAATGGCAACCAACAGATTGGGAAAAGATCTCTACATTCAATAGAGGACTAATGTCCAATATACACAAATAACTCAAGAAGTTAGTCCAGAGAATCAAATAATCCTATTAAAAATGGGGAACAGAGCTAAACAAAGAATTCTTAACTGAGGAATACCAAATGGCTCAGAAGCACCTAAAGAAATGTTCAACATTCTTAGTCATCAGGAAAATGCAAATCAAAACAACCCTAAGATTCCACCTTACATCAGTCAGAATGGCTAAGATCAAAAACTTAGGTGATAGCAGATGCTGGAGAGGATGTAGAGAAAGAGAAACACTACCTCAATGTTTGTGGGGTTGTAAGCTGGTACAACCACTCTGGAAATCAGTCTGGAAGTTCCTCAGAAAATTGGGCATAGTACTACCTGACGACCCAGCTATTCTACTCCTGGGTATATACCTAAATGACACTCCAACATATAACAAGGACACATGCTCCACCATGTTCATAGCAACCTTATTTATAATAGCCAGAAGCTGGAAAGAACCCAGATGTCCTTCAACATAGGAATGGATACAGAAAATGTGGTACATTTGCCCAATGGACTACTACTACTCAGCTATTAAAAACAATGACTTCATGAAATTCCTAGGGAAATGAGTGGAAATAGAAGTTATCATCCTGAGTGAGGTAATCCAGTCACTAAAAAACACTCATGGTATGTACTCACTGATAAGCAGATACTAGCCCAAAAAGCTCTGAATACCCAAGAAATAATTCACAGACCTTATGAAGCTCAAAAAAAGCAAGGCCAAACTGTGGATGCCTCAGTACTTATTAAAAAGGAGAATGAAATACTCTTGGAAGGAAATACAGGGACAAATAGAAGAGCAGTGTCTGAAGAAAAGATCTTCCAGACACCACCTCACCTGGGGATCCACTAATGCCAAGCAGTGCTTACTGACAGGAATCTGATATGGATGCCTCCCCAGAGACTCTGCCAGAGACATACTGATACAGTTGAGGATGCTTACAGATAACCATTGGACTGAGCATGGGGACCCCAATGAAAGAGCTAGAGAAATGACTGAAGGAGATGAAAGAGTTTACAACCCCATGGGAAGAAGAACAATATCAACCACTGAAACTCCCACCCCCGCCATGAGCTCTCATGTAATAAAACATCAACCAATGATTACACATGAGGAGACCCATGGCTCTAGTTGCATATGTAGCAGAGGATGGCGTTGTCTGATGTCAATAGGAGGAGAAAAATTGGGTCCAGTGAAGGCTCATTTTCCCAGTGTAAGGGAGTGCCAAGACCCTGAGGTGGGAAGTGGGTGGTTGGGAGTGGGAGCATCTTAATAGAAGCAAGGGCAGTGGGAGTGAGAAGAAAGGGCATAACATTTGAAATATATATGCAGAGAATATCCAACAAACATGAATAAAAAATAAAAAATACTTTAAAATCTTTAAAAAGAACTCACATTCTTTAATTGGAATTTGAAAAATTGTAAGCAATGTGAGCATGCAGGTCCTTTCTAGAATAAAATAATCAACTTACTACCCTGTAGAATTTTAACTGTTAAAGTAAAATAATAAAGCAGAACATTAACAACTGTTATTCTTTATAAATTAATATTTTCAAAAACTATATAGACTAATACATACTATCAGTTCTATAAGAGCACCAGGGGCTTCAGTTCTCAACCCATGTTAGAAGGCAGCATTTAATTCTTCCTCCCCATCCCCTTCCCTCTTTCTCTCCCTCTCCCACTCCCTCCATCCCTTCCTCCCTCCCTCCCCCTTTCTTCCTCCCTCCCTCCTCCCTCCCTCCCCCCTTTCTCTCTCCCCCTTCCTCCCTCCCTCCCCCTTTCTCCCTCCCCCCTTCCTCCCTCCCTCCCCCCTTCCTCCCTCCTGCCCTCCTTCCTCCCGACCTCCCCCTTCCTCCCTCCCCCCCTTTCTTCCTCCTTCCCTATCCTTTCCTACAATAAGCAACAGAGCATCATTTTAAAGTGAGAAAATATATCGTATATAGGCAATAATGGTCTCATATTTTAGAAAAATTTACATAATTTCAAAAATAATATGTTCTACAAAACTCCTAATACTGGGCTGTAAGAAGTGATCATCTTAATATCGTTTTTACTTATCTTCTTTCATAAAAAGCCAAGAAAAATGAGATTTCCACTTTTAGGCATCTCCACAGAACAGTGCCTGGTAACAAGACAGAGACAGACAGTTGCAGAGTATTGAACATCACCAAACATTTATGTGAAAAGAAAGTGTGTCTATCATACAACGATTCAGAGCCCTGGCAGTCAGGCTGATTCTATAGTCTAAATATTGGAATGGTTTAAAGACTGGAATTACCAAGGAAAATTTAGTATAATTCCAAATAAGCAGTAGAATCACTCTTTAACTTTTGGCTGGTTTACCCTTAACTCTTGTGGGCCTCTGGCTTCCTTATTCATAAATGGGAATAACCAGTTGTATGTGAATACCATGAGCATTATGTTAAGGTAGTGATAACACTGAAATTAGTCACTGGTAACTAGAAACTGGCCAGATGTTTGACCTTTTTTATGAAAATAAGATTATGAGAGATTATCACCTGAGTATTTCTAAATTCATTAGGAAAGAGCCTGGAATTGGTGTGTGTTCCCCGCCGACTGGTAATGGATGTTTTCAATCCCCATGTTAAAACTAACCCATGAGATCAGGAGATACAATTTTGGGGTACAGTGCTTACCCAGATTCAAGAAGTTGTGGATTTTGTCTCCAACATAAAACAAAAATGTAAATATTCAACGAGGGATTCTCTAACACCAAGGAAACATTGGATTTTTGTTAGCAAAAACATGATGTGTTAATGTAGTAGAACAATTTCTCACAAAGAAAACCATAAGATCTTCCACATCTAAGCCTGGACTCAGAGGGGAAGCAGAAATTGGCGCCCTCTGCCTTTCCAAACCTAATAGGAGTGTATGCTTGTCAGTATTTAAGAAATATTTCCTAAAAATCTGATTTTTTTAGCTTTACATTTAGTTTCTCTTTTGTGTGAATAAGAAAAGCCTCCCACAGTTATGAAAGGGCAACATTGAGAAAATCCACAGAAAATTACTAAATTAGCTTTGTTCCAGAATACTCTAATTTAGGCCGCCAGCACCACTCTGCCAAGAACATCCCACCAACTGAGAGATCTCCACATGAAGTATATGTATTTTAAAATTATGCATAAATACGAGGCCAAATACCAAAAAAGATAAATTCTTTTTTAAAATGTATAAGTGATATTAGAGATTTTTTATAATGAGTTTTGGATATAACTAGTCATCTTTAAGTGAAATATGCATTTAAGAGATACCAGTCACAAAACTCACATCTTACCGTGCAGATGACAATTTCCTAGTTTAAAAATAAGTTAAATGTAGAGAAATCAAGGATACCAGAGAAAATATAATCCTTTAAACCATTTGAAAACAGTGATTTTTTTTTTGCTAAAATTATATTATACACATTCATTAGGTCTACCAGAGCTGTTTTTAGCAGTTCAAATCAAGTCTATTGAACATCTATCTTTTGCTAAAGAAAATATATCAAATATAGATTTTGTTGCCATAAAATATGCGTAGTAAAAGAATCCAGAAAGACACAAAGACTACATTATGTTCCCCAAGATATTAACATAGCCAATGTCTTACCAGCTTATAGTTACTGCTAATTTCACCCCACACATCTATTATCACAAGCAGTTTTATTGCAAAGTAATACTACCACCGATGCTGGTAGCTAATAAGAAGTGTTTAATTTTTAATTATATTGGGTTATTAAACTTCATTCTTAGCAAACAAGCATAATATTCTACTTTATCTACAAATTTATATTTTCTTCATTAATTGTCCATGAAATACTGTAAGGAGAGCTATATAATGCAATTTGTATGTAATTTTTTCAGTAGATTGCTTTAAAGAAAAGAAAAACCTGTATATTAGTATTATCATGTATCTAGAAATCATAGACTGCTAATGGTGGCCTACTGCTTGAAACAGTAATTATTAAGTTATTCACTAGAGAATCTTTTAAGCTGGATTCAGCATAACTCTTGATTTTAATATTTTCTTGTATTTAAATACCTGCATTTCACAAAATAATAGGATCACTCATTTTCTCACTCCTAATATATAAACCACCAAGGCAACTGAGGTAGTTGTAATAAAAATTGCCCCAATAGGCTCATATGTTTACATGCTTAGTCCCTGTAACCATGGACAGGCCTTTCTATGCCCACCCTTGGTCTGAATGGAGACTTATTTTTATTTATAAGCTTTTGGTCTTTATAGTAGACTTGTTCCCAACTAGTTCATAACTCACTTATCTCATTTATACTATTCTAAGTTCTGCCACATGGCGGATTATCTCCCCTTGGTTTCATAGCTCCTACTTCTGGGTGGCAAATATCCCATGATTCTCTCTCTCTCTCTCTCTCTCTCTCTCTCTCTCTCTCTCTCTCTCTCTCTCTCTCTCTCTCTCTCTCTCTCTCTTTCTCTCTCTCTCTCTCTTTTAGAGCTATCCTGTCTGCAAGCCTTACCTTACTATCCTGCCTTTTGCTATAGGCCATATAGGCTTTTTATATTAAGCAATCAGAAGGTGCCTTAGGCAGACAATGAAGGACAGAGATACATCATCACACAGTTTATAAAAACATCATTCCAACAACTCCCCAATTGATGAAATGAATGAGAAGAATTAAAAGGATTAGTATGTGTGTCCATGTGGGAGTGTATCACTGGGGGGTGGGCTTTGAAGTTTTTACAGCTCACACCATGCTCAGTGTTTCTTTCTGTGCCCGCTGCCTGTGGATTAGGATGTAAAGCTCTCAGCTACTGCTCCAGCACCATGCCTGCCTGCATGTTACCATGCTCCCTTCCATGGTGATAATAGACTCAGCCTCTGAAACTGTAAGCCAGCCACCAATCAACTACTTTCTTTCATAAGACATGTCTTGGTCATAGGATCACATTATAGCAATAGAAATCCTAACTCAGACAGCAAGTTAACAAAAGAAAGAGTTTATTGTGGGCTTGAAGTTTCAAAGGGTAAGTTATCATTATGGCGCAGAACTGGCAGTATGCAGTCAGGCATAATGCTTAAGCAGTAATTGAGATCTTACATAGTTAGAAAATGCTAACTAGAAATAATTTGGGGTTTTGAGATCTCACTCTCCACCCCCAGTGACACACTTTCTCCATCAAGAGTACACTTCTTAATCCTTCCCAAAAAATTCTACCAACAAAAACTTACAACTTTTAAACATGCAGAGAATAAGAGACTTTACAGTTCTTAACCCTAAATTGTATGTCTATACCATACACTTCCCCTCAAAGCTCAGAGGTATTCAAGGAATAGTGGGTGGAAAGATGTCTTCTAAAGCAAATGGTGTTTCTGGACACAGCAGGCCAGATGCTCATATAAGCTCACAGACATTATGACAGCATGCATACCTGAACAAACTCAATCCAGATCAACCAGAATGAAGGTGGAGAGAAAGCCTGAAGTCCCAACCCTATGTAAGGAGCTACTGACATTTGACAGCTGCTGGAAGAGAATGAGCCAGTTTTCTTTAATGGTGTGACCTCTGGTATCCAGGCCATACTCCAGGGCAAGACCCGTATTCAATAGTAGTTAACCAGAAATAAACTAGACTCAATTGATTTGAGAGAATGTGTTATTTAGTTCCTTAGTACAGGTTGAAGTCTTAAATTTAATAATCGAAAAAAAAATTAAGTACAAATAACCCTATCTCAAGATCATTTATAGCAGATTTTCTTTATGTCTGGATCATTAATAGTAGATTAATTATTAAATAAATGCTTATTGAGTGGTATAGAAGCAATGAGGTGTTTGAAAAGTAGAAATTAAGCTGTAAGCTTTCACATACTTCTGCACTTTGGCTAGTTGGGAACTGTATGCTAGGAAGTAATGATAACTATATAATAGTTTTGGAGGACCTTGACACTGAATAAAACTATATAATGGAAAGAAATAAAGTAAAATTCTGTAGCCAACCATTTTTATTGTGGTATAGTAGCATGAAGAATAGTCAGTTAGATGCCATTGGGATCAAAACTGCCAGCTCCACCCTTTATTTAAAGGTATTTTAGTTTTGTTTTGTTTTTCTAGATATGGGAACTTATATCGAAGGTTGGTCTGGAAGGTGCTGTGTAATTCAGGCTGGCCTCAAACGTTCAGTTCTCTGTCTCTGCTCCTCTAGTGCTATATTACAGGTGTGAGCCAGCACCTGGATGACTATAATAATAGAGGAAATCATATATTCAGTGATGCAACAAAGAACAAAATTATTGACAATTTGTTTGAGTGTGTGTGTTTATGTATGAAACAGAGTCTCATTCTGTAGCTTAGGTCAGTCTTGAACTCACCACACAAACACACACACACACACAAATTGTCCTAGCTAGCCCAAAACTACCTTCACCTTTCTACCTCAATATCCCAAATGGGACACAAGCTTCTGCAGACAATAAAAGTAACATTTTGAAGAAGGGAATATTCACCCATTAGTAATACAAACAAAAAATGTGGAAATATGAAGAAAATCTCAGAACTTTTGCACCATCTTAAACACAATCTCTTATCTCCAGGGAAGAAGTCATGGAGGAACCTTGTTTTTTACATTTGAGTTGCTTTGTGTGTTCTGTTGTAAATGGATGTGAGAATGAGAATATTCAGAAATATATAAAACTACACAAGGGGGGAAAACAGAGAAATATGTAAAACTTGGATATGCATTATTAAGCTTTCTCAGAGAGTGAGAAAAAAAATCTATATTTCTTTAGTTTTTCCATACAATTAAACCACTTTTCTCCTCATTCATGGATTCCTGGGAATTTCTCTTTACTGCAAACTCCTTACTGTGTTCGCTACTTTCCCCCCTGGCTGACAATGGCATCTGCAACAGGAAGGGCTTATTTTGGCTCAAGGTTTGAGGAGATAAAAGTTGGTCACACTGGGCTGGAGAGATGTCCCAACAGTTAAGAGCACTGATTGCTCTGCCACAGGTTCTGAGTTCAATTCCCAGCAACCATGTGGTGGCTCACAACCATCTGTAATGGGACCTGGTGCCCTCGTCTGGTGTGTTTGGAGACAGCTACAGTGTACTCACATACATAAATCTTTTTTTAAATTGCATTGAAGAGTTGGTCACAGAGAGGAAAGTGGGGTTGAAGTAACAGGAAGCAGCTGATCACATTAATCTGTGGTCAGCGAGTAAAGCAAGATGTACATTAGTGCTCATCTGGCTATGTTTTTCTTTCTATTTAGTCTGGGACCCCAGTCTGTGAGATGGTGCCACCCACAGTCAGTGTGGGTTTTCCCTCCCATGTGGAAGTTGAGCTTCTCTGGAGACACTCTAACAGGAATACTGAGGTGTGTGCATAGCATCTTATTGAGTGATCAAATGGATACCCTGTATCGTGTCTGCCTCTTTACTTACAGGCTGATGCTTAGCCGTAAGTGCATAGGCAATTTTGTTCAATTCCTTATTGAGATTAGTTCTCTTTTTCAAGTTATTCCTCCCTGACTCTAAGTACTTATCTGTATTCACTGCTGATTGAACCATGATGTCCTTTAAGATGACCATTAACCAAAGGAGAAGGTATTAAACAGAGGATATTTTCCACAAGATCCTAGATAAGTAGTTGACAGGTCTTTGCATGAGTACTTGAACTGTTCGTGATATTGAACTACCCCTAGGGAGTGCACCCATTTCAGATAATTCTCTTACAATAGTATCACCTGTCCCAATACTCTCGTCCTGTTAATGCCTCTGAAGCTTCCCAGGATAGATATAATTTCTAGATACAGTGATCCCTTATCTATTTAAAGATACAGTTATAGATTGGAGGGGCAGCTCAGGGTTTAAGAGTACTAACTGCTCTTGTAGAGGACTCAGGTTCAATGTTTAGCACCTATATGTTACTCAGCACAGTCCTGAGAGAGTCACAAATGCTTAGAATAAATATGGAGACAAGTATGGAGCAGAGACTGAGGCAAAGGCCATCCAGAGACTGCTCCACCTGGGGATTCATCCCATATACAGCCACCAAACCCAGACAATATTGTGGATGCCAAGACAAAAGCCTGATATAGCTGTCTCCTGAGAAGCTCTGCCAGAGCCTGACAAATACAGAAGTGGATGCTCACAGCCGACTATTGGACTGAGAACGGGATCCACAATGGACGATTTAGAGAAAAAAAACTAAAGGAGCTGAAGGAGTTTGTAACCCCCTAAGAACAACAATACCAACCAATCAGACCCCCCAGAGTTCCCAGGAATTAAGTCACCATCCAAAGAGTACACATAGAGGGACCTATGGCTCCAGCTACATACATAGCAGAGGATGGCCTTATTGGGCGTTAATGGGAGAAGAGGCCTTTGGTCCCGTCAAGAGTTGATACCCCAGTATAAGGGATATGCCAGGGCAGGGAGGTGAAAGGGAGTGGGTGTGTGGATAGGTGGGGGAGCACCCTCATACAAGCAGGGAAAGGGGGATGGAATAGGGGGGTTCTGAGGGGGGTCCAGAAAAGGGGATAACATTTGAAATGTAAATTTTAAAAATATCCAATAAAAAAAAAGAAGAAGAATTTAGGTCCAGGGGATCCAATGCCCTTTTCTGGGTTCTTCAAGCACCCTGTTCACATGCAGGTTAAATACTCATATAAAGTTAAAGTCCTTAAATATATTCTTTAAAGTTTTATAAAGAAAAAAAACTTTTAAAGAAAAGAAAAAAAGAAATGCAAGCAATTCTACCCATTTGTCTCTTTTCAGTTTAATACACTTTTCATTCTCTCAACCATGTCTCAAGCTATGTGACTTCAACTTACTCTCTTTCTCTTCTAAATATACTCCAATTGGCCAGTAATTTTCACACTTATGGCCTGGATGAAGCACAGTCAGTCAGATAAGTTTTATAGGTCAGAGGCGATGACTTCCTTTGTGACTGAACCCACGACTGCATGGTAAGTTTGGGGTTTGGTTCCGAAAGGGTTCATAACATCACAGTTCTGACATGTTTTATATTTAAAGTCAGCAATGTTTTCATATGTGCCATGTTATACACCCGCATGTTGGCTTTTATTCGATCACTTTTAGAAATGTGGGAATCTAGGGTCTAAAGAGATAGCTCTGCAGCTAAGAGCACTTGCTACACTTGCAGAGGGCCTAAGTGGATCCACATCAGGTGACTCACAACCAGAGTATCCACAATCAGACAAGCAGGGACACATACATACATGTAAATAAAAATGAGTAAAAAACATATTGTTAAGGCAGCACTTTCTGTTGGGAAGTTTAGTTTCTTTAAACTTGACCTTTCGCCTCTTCCCCTATCTTCCCCACTTTCAAATTTAACAAGTCTATTGTTTTAATAAATAGTTTTTAAATGTTTACTTTGATATTTCCAAGGCATACTACTAGAGCTCTGTACCTTGGGCACAGTCTGACACAGCCATTAGGCCAGTTTCAAGTTTCATTTTTAAGTGGAGTGTGCCTTAAAAGCATGTTTATATTTTACTGTTGAAAAAAATTAAATACAAGAAAACTTCATGGACAATATTATTGATTTCTAAAGATGAAGTAAGATGCTGGAATGTGGGGCCAAGTTTTCCCACAGGAGAGTTCTGCTGTTGTTCTGTTCAGGGTTCTGTGCTGATGATAGCATCACCACCTAGGTTCTCACTCATCCCTTTCCACAGTGCTGACTGAGCCGTTCCGACGATTTTAAAATAATATCTTGACTGAGACTTCTTGAGGGGGGAACATGATCTGCTGAATTACATGAACTCAGTACCGAACCCTTTTACATACAAACATCTGCAGCCAACAGCTCACTAGGTAGAATTCACAGAGGTTCCAGACGGCCACGGAGGCCTGTAACAATACAGTATTGAAACTATTTTCTGCTTTCTATATGCTTTAGAAAGTTCTACAGCCCAAGCAGATGCTTAGGTAAATTAATCCTGAACTTAGAATATGACTATATGACTCAATTGTTTTGCTTCTGAATGAAGGAATTTAAAATAATGAAGTTATGCAGTATGGTGACTCCACACACTGATCATCTTCTATCAACAGAAATAGTAAGTTTTCTCTACAATAAAACAGCTGACTAAATGGACTTATCTAGTGGAAACTGGTCCTAGCAACCACAGCCCCAGACATCAAAGTGGCATCGCCTCAGGACATGTGTAATCAGGACAAAATCTGAGCTCTCTGGGTGGTTAGGTTGATGTTTTTGGCATGCACATGATCATGCTCAGAACGCATTTCAGACTGAGCAATTTTATTACCATTCTAACAACACCCCCAAGCCACTGATTCTTCCCTAGAATCCACAGCCCTGACTCAGTGAAAACAAGGTGACTCATAAGCTGTAGCTTATTTTAGTGCACAGCACAGTCCCGAGAGAGAGAGCCACAGATGGTTAGAGACAGAAAAAGAAGAAGAACAAAACTAGTAAGACAGAATAATAGTCCTTTGGACTTTAAAGAGAGTGCCTCTTTCTGAATCTTAATGCATGTCGTCAAGGCATGTGGCACACTCTGGAGAAGCGAGTGAGCGGTGTCCTCTCAGCACTTTTTTTCTGATGCCTTTTGAAGTGTGACAAAAGACACAAGTGCAAAGGAAAAATGCTGCGTCCATCACATTGCTGAGCCAGGTTGGCAGTGTAGCACACAGCTCGTTACCCACCGCTGGCTGTGTGTGAGGCTGACTCACAAGAGAAAAGGGAACCGCTAGTGGCGCTTTTCCAGCTCGAACGAGCTTTGCCTTGTCTTTCTTTCTTCTTAAATCAGATGAAGGACATTGTGCTCCAGTTAGACTGAACCTTAAAACATGTCAAAAATGGATCCCAATATCACTTGTTCAACTGTAGTTGCCCATTTGGGAAATGAATAAACAAACAAACAAACAATTTATTTATTATTAAATAAATGTTGTTATATATATATATATATATATATATATATATATATATATATATATATATATATAATATGACAGCTGCCCCGTTGTATTGCTATCTCCTTTACTACCTCGAGATAGGTTATTACACTCAACTGGAAACTGCTAGGCTGGCTGCTCAGCAAGCTCTAGGGATCGACCTGTCTCCACAGCTCAATACTGCGGTTGTAGGCAACCATGCCCTCCATGAACAAGAGCAAGTACCCTTACCCACTGATTCGTTTCTCCAGCCCCTTTCCTGCTTCCTATTTGCTTTGCAAGGTTTCATATCCCAAATATCTGTAAAGGTAAACTAATCCTGAGTTTAGAACGTGGTTGTATGATTCGGTTGTTTTTCCTTTGAGTGAGTGAATCTAAAATAATAAGTTCATCATTTTATATACCAACTGTTTACCTTTATGTCAACAAAAATACTGGGTTTTCTTTACAGCAGGAGTTTGACTAAATGGCCTACCTAGTGGAAATGTGTCCAAGCAATCGTAGCTTCATATATCAAAGTGGCAGCTCCTCAGGACACCCTAGGACATGATCTACCAATTGACTTCAGTATGACTCAGAAGAACACCTTAGTGGCCAGAAATGAATGAATGATCTATTGTAATGGTAGACTGATAGAGAACTCATGTGTTACACACAGCTAAAGTACTCACTTGGACACACACACACACACAAACACACACACACAAACTTAAATGCTTATACTTGCTATTATTATTAAAGGGCATTTGGATATTTGTACTTGTATCACAGTACTTTGGTAGCAAAGTGTAGTTTGTAAGTCAGTGGCACGGACCTCTCTTGAGCAAGGGCTATAGCTCAGTGGCAATCTGCTTATCTGGCCTGTTAAACCCTGAGCACCATAAAAGAGAAAGAAAAGAAAATCAATTAATGAAAATCCAGGATCTTACTCCTTTCCCTGCATCTGTTTTTGTTTTGCTTTGTTTTTGTTTTTGTTAGTTTTTCTGTGTAGCCCTGGCAGTCCTGCAATCCATCTGTAGACCAGGTTGACCTTGAACTCACAGAGATCCACCTGCCTCTAACTCCCAAATGCAGGGATTAAAGGCCTGTGTCATCACCACCAAGCCAAAATCTGCATTCTTAGCAGAACCCAGAGTGGCCCATATTCACATTAAAGTTCACATAAGTGAGAGTTATGGTCAAGGCAGATTGAAAGTGATTTCTAGCCCCAACTTTCCATAGGCAGAACGCCCTTCTCCTGTTCAAATACCTAAAGCACCGTTAATAACAGATCCAGTATTGAGGTTTGTGCTCTGCTAAGATTATCTGGAATGTTAAAATATGTGCAAGTTGTCAAAAAACAAACAAATAGCTGGCTGTGGTGGATAGTATAGAAGGTACATAAAAGTAACTGGCCAGGAGAGATAAGTCCCAGGGTGTGAGAACACATCTTGTCTCTTTTAAAAGCACAAAAGATGCTAGTAAGCAAGACAAAATGAAACAACTACTCAGAAATCAAAGAAGCACTTCTGAGAAAAAAAATTATTATGTTAAAAGAAAGCCTATTTGAAATTGGAAATAAAATTGTTCAGAACATGGGGGCCTGATGGTGTTATACGGCATTTTGTCCTTATGTGTCACCTTGCTTTCATCTATGGGCATGTCTGCTCCTAAGAAGCCTAACACCAGTCACCCCACCCACACTGTGCATGAAATTCTGCAGTTTCTCTAAGATATCACAGCATAGATTTTTAATAGGTGTAGTGGCTATTCCTGGTTGTCAACTTGATTACATCTGGAAAGAACTACAATCCAGAAATGGAAGGCTTACCTGTAATCCTGATCTTGAGGCTGGGAGCTACAAGTTTCTGACCTGGACCTTGTTATGAAGATCTTAGGGCACTACTGGCTAAAACTCCCAGAACACTAAGGCAAAGAGATCTTGGAGGTCAAGGTCATCTGACAAATCGAGTCCCAGATCTAGGCGTGGTAGTACAAACCTTTAATCTGGGACATACCTTTTGCTGGAGACCTATATGAGGACATTTGAAGAAGGAAGACACTCTGCCTGCTTGCCTTGTGGGACTAAGCAAATGCTAGATCCTTGGAATTCTGTTCATAGCTGCTTCTGACCATTGGGAATTGGACTACAGACTATAAGTCACCAACAAATTTCCTTAGTATATAGAGACTACCCATAAGTTCTGTGACTCTGGGGAACCCTGGGTAATACAACAGGTATACTGGAGTACAGTAATACAGAAGCAAAAGGAAAGAAATGTGTTCCCAAAGCTGACTTAACAGTGCAAAACAGCAGAAGCCTCATGACCTGAGTTCAGTCCCTAAAACTCAAGGTAGAAGGACAGAACTGACCCACTAAAGTCGTCCCTTGACCTCAATGTGCATGCCATGGCATGTGTATGTACTAACACAAACACAACCACCACTACTATCCCCACCAATAATGGTAGCAATGCTAGGTCAAATAAATCTGTACAGAGAGCAGATGAAGTCTTGAGTAAATGTACAATATTTACCATGGGCACAGCGAGGTCAGGGACCCCAGTGCTCCAAACCCATGGGACTGGCAAAGCCTTCACTGGGTAAATGTGTAACGAGAAGAAATGAACATGTGTTACCAACACCAGTCAAAGTGGTCAATATATCCATTGCCTCTGAAAGTTTCTTTGTGTCCCTTTATGAGGTTTGTTCTATTTTATGGTTAGAACATTTAGCATGAGATTCACACTTAAATTTTTGCAGCATGAAGAATTTAAACTAGAGCCACATAAATGCAACACAAGTTTGAAAAACCCCTATCTCATGCTTCCTCTCCCTTGCTTATATGAGGGTGCTCCCCCACCCACCCACTCCCACCTCACTGCTCTAGCATTTCCCTACTCTAGGGCATCAAGCCTCCACAGGACAAAGAGGCTCCTCTCCCACGGATGCCGGATAAGACAATTCTCTGCTACATATCCAGCTGGAGCCATGGATCCCTCCATGTGTACTCTTTGGTGGTTTAGTTCCTGGGATCTCTGAGGGGAGTGGGTCTGGTTGGTTAATATTGTTCTTCCTGTAGGATTGCAAACTCCTTCAGATCCTTCAGTCCTTCCCCTAACTCCTCTATTGGGGTCCCTGTGCTCAGTCTGGTGGTTGGCTTTGATTATCTTCATCTGTATCAGTATGGCTCTGGCCAAGCCTCTCAGGGGACAGCTGTACCAGGATCCTGTCAACAAGCACTTCTTGGCATCAGCAATAGTGTCTGGGTTTGGTGTTTGCAGATGGGATGGATCCCTAGGTGGTGTGGTCTCTGTGTGGCCTTTCCTTCAGTCTCTGAGCCACTCTTTGTCCCTGCATTTCCTTTAGACAGGAACAATTCTGTGTTAATACTTTTGAGATGGGTGGGTGGCCCCATCCCTCAAATGGAGATTATGCCTAACCACTGGATATGGTCTCTACAAGTACTCTCTCCCATTTGTTGAGTATTCATCCAGCTAATGTCATCCCTGTTGAGTCCTGGGAACCTCTTGCATCCCTGGCATCTGGGACTTTCTAGTGGCTACCCCCAATTCCCCATCTCCCACCACTATACACCTCTGTTCAAATTCCTGACCTTCATACTCCCCAACCCCCTCTACTCCTACATCTTATCCTGCCCCGCCTTTTCCGCCCCTCCTCGATCCCTCCCACGTCACTCCCTTTCTCTACCTCTCCTGATTGTTTTGTTTCCTTTTCTGAAACATCCACACTTTGGTCTTCCTTATTCTTAGGCTTCATATGGTTTGTGTGTTGTATTGTGGGTTTTCCAAGCTTTTTGGCTAATATATGCTTATCAGTGAGTACATACCATGTGTGTTCCTTTGTGACTGGGTTACCTCACTCAGGATGATATTTTCTAGGTTTATCTATTTGCTTGTGAATTTCATGAATTCGTTGTTTTTAATATCTGAGTAGTACTACATTGTGTAAATGTAGGGTGGGTAAATATCTTTTACCAATTTGTTTGTTGCCATTTTGTCCATTGACAGTGTCCTTTGCCTTACAGAAGCTTTGCAATTTTATGAGATCCCATTTGTCTATAGTTGATCTTAGAGCCTGAGCTATTGGTGCTCTGTGGAAATTTTCCCTGTGCCAATGTGTTTGAAACTCTTTCCCACTTTCTCTTCTATTGGATTCAGTGTTATTGGTTTGATATGTTCTTGATCCACTTGGACTTGAGCTTTGCACAAGGAGATAAGGATGAATCAATTTTCATTCTTCTATGTGCCAGCTGCCACATGGACCAGCACCATTGTAACACCAGTCTTAATGGTAGCATTAAGATACATCCCTGATCCCCTTTTACCTTTTTTCAACGTGGTATCTCTAAGCTGTTCAAGATGGCCTTGAATTCACTCATTAGCCTGGATAACCCTTTAATTTGCCACCCTCCTGCTTCAGTCTCTCAAACAGTTGGATTTATAGGACTGTACCACAGGTGGGTCCTCAACAAATATTTAAGTGTATATTACTACATAGAAATCATGATAAATATTTGCCTTCCTAGAACTCAGAAGTCAGAGGCAAGAGGATCATGGCTAGTTTGAGGTCAGGCTGATCTATTCTGAAGGTTTCGGGACAGCTAGAGGTACATGTGAAACCCTATGTAAAAATAGAACAAAACAAACAACAGCAACAGTGCACACGCAAAGCAAATAAAAAATGGCTGTGGTGGCACATGCTTGAGACACTAGTGCTGAGGCCAGAGGATCAGTTCACAGCCATCCTCACTGTACAGCTGCATTGGAAGTGGGAAGCCAGCCTGAGCTATAGGAAATCCTGTCTTTAAACAACAATAAAAATGGTGTCCAGCAGGTCTCTAGAATGTATTACTAAAACGACACATCAACCAAACAATAATTCCCCCACCTCCTATCTCTCATATGCCAGCCCCTAGCAACCATTGTTTTTAATGTGAAAATCCATTCTTTCCAGGTTTAAACCTTTCAGATCCCTCCCAGAGTTGCTCAGGGCATCTTTCCAGCCTCAGATCCTTATACTTCCACATCTCCTGCCACATAGCAATTTCACACTGCCAGCTGACATTGGAGGGACTTTGTACATTGTCCCTAATTCCTAGAGGGTGCCTGAGGTCACTTCCTTCTTTTGAGTTCTCATCCTTCAAGACCCAGGTTTCAGGTATCCCCTACATCGTTCCTTTGTCTTCTGGTTTACTGATGCATTATCATTTACTTGGTGTACTTGGATTGATAGCCCCTAGATCACCACCGTGCTCAGTTTCTTAAGAAAAGAAAAGAAATGTTTTGTCTCTGTAATCCTAGCACAAAACTAATGCATTGTCAAATAACTACCATATTTTCTATATTTCTTCAATCTCTGATTTGTTTAAAATTAATTTCTTGATTAGCAAAACTTCACTTGACAAGAACTTGGTACCTTCCTCCCCTTTTGTCTTCTCTTATGTCCTTCCCAGTCCCAAATCCTTTATAATTGAATACCATAGGGATGATTTTATTTTCTTGTTCCTAGGACCAAAGGCTTGACAAGAAGCAACTTGAGATGAAGTGTTTACTTTGTTTTACACTACAAGGCATATAGTCTTTCATGCTGGGGAAGATGAGTCAGCAGGGACATGAGGTAGCTGGTCACATTTCCTCTATGGATTGGAAGCTGAGCATGGGGCAAAGAAGTGGGGACATGCTCTAAAACACCACAGCTTACCTACAGTGACTCACTTCCTTCCTCTAGAGAGGCCCCACCTCCTAAAGCTCCCACATTTTCCAAAAGTATGCAACCAGCTGGTAACCAAATGTCCAAACACATAGACCTTCAAATTCAAGTCACAGCAGTGGGCATAGTATTTTGTCTAAGAATAGTAGGCATCTACATTTCTTCCAAAACTAAAAGTTTCTGCAAAAATCTGATAAAATCAGACAGAAGCAGGAAGATTGAAAGTTGAAGGCCATCCTTTGGAATCTTTGGAATGGCAAAGATTTTGTCTGTTCTCCATGTCCACAAACAACAAAGTGCAATTGCTTTCATTTATACTTCACTTACATTTAGTTATGGTATTATGAATGTCTTCCACCACATTAATTTGAAGCTATGACTCAACTATTCTTTATTTTCTCATATGTTTTATGTCGTCTTAGGATTCCCTGAACTAGTACTTGTGTGTGAGGGGACTGGGGGGAGGGATGAGGTAAGATGGTGGCTAGTGCTGTTTTATTTTGAGACACCATTGTCCTAATTTGTTTTTCTGTTGCTGTGATAAAGACCATGACCAAAAGCAATGTGGTGAGGAGAGGGGGTTTGCTTACAAGTTACATTCCATCCCCAGGGAAGCCAGGGGAGGGGCTCAAGGCAAAGCTATGTTATGTCTTTTGTTTACATCTTGTATGTGCTTAAAATTGGCAGTATTGTTCAAACATTATCCACTTTAGCAGAGGAACTCAAAATCATGTTTTGTTTTTTGTTTTCTTTATTTCCACAGCCTTCCATAAGGGGGATGGCAGAAGATTTAACCCTACTAATGTCTACAACAAGAAGAAATTAATAACTGATACTTTCAAAACTTGCTATGTACATATACTATGTTAAGCACTTTAAGTTGGTCACTGGAATTCCATCATGGTAGGCACGCAGTGTCTAGCTAAACAGGCTCTAGGACAAACCATGTGGGTTTTAGCCTGTGTATTTGGTCAATAAATTATTTGCTCTCGGAAGACATTAGTTTTATAATCTCTAAAACAAGAGTAAGAAAATCATTTAATCTTATTAGTGAGAAGAGTGAGTAAAGCCGTGTAAGCATACATATAAGGAACTGTGTGTCAGAGAAATGAATGAACATTCTCAAAATAAAACTTTTAAATATCACACTGTGTTTTCGGTTTCAATTGACTTGATTCTAAATTTGTCAATTGGTGCCGTTATCATTCTTTTAAACAAGTGCAGCTGTTGTTGCAGGCACAGGCAGAGATGTAACTTCTAAACAGCATCAGCTGGTTAGCTCAGGTGCCACAGAGCAACTGAAAGACAATGCTTGCCATCTAGTGGAAACCTGTTAAATTTCACTGCTTCCATTGAGTTCTTGAATTAATACAAACAAGCAAAGCACTCGGATTAAAAAAACGAACCATTCACTTTGTAATATCCTTGTACTAAGCTTTCTTCATAAACCTTTGTGGATAAATTTATCAGAGAAGAAATGTTCTGCAGTAAAAAAAAAAAAAAAAACATAATAACAACAAGAATCTTGAATTTTCCTCTGATTAAAGGACAGCTGCTTTATAGGAGAGTATGCATGCCATGGTATTCACAAGCCAATATAGACACCAATAAACAATTGAAAAGACATCTACTTGTTTAAGGAGGTCCAGGAATATAAATAAAATCCTGGTCTAGATAGCTTTCTGATTTTAAGGCTCATTTCTTTGTTTCTACAAGTTACCTTCTTTTTCTTTGCAATTATATATCTGTAGATAAAAGTATTTTCATAAAGTTCTGTTCTAATTTATCTTTCAAAAAAAGATTTTATTTTACTGTCCAAACCATCCTGGGCCTGAGGAAATGGCTCCATGTAACAAGGTGCTTGCTGTTCAAAAATTGAGTCCCTCAACATCCAAGTAGCACATGTATACAACCCCAATGTAGGGACACAGGTGGCTCTTGGGAGCTTGCTGCCTAGCCAATGTAGGGAAAACAGTTGGGGTTAAGGTTGGGTGAGGGGAAAGTACTTAAAATATAAAGGGGGGGGCTGGAGATATGGGTCAGTGGTTAAGAGAACTGACTGCTCTTCAAGAAGTCCTGAGTTCAAATCCCAACAACCACATGGTGGCTCAAAACCATCTGTAATGAGATCTGATGCCTTGTTCTGGTGTGTCTGAAGACAGCTACAGTATACTTATTATATAGTAAATAAATAAATCTTTAAAAAAAGAAAATATAACATAAAGAAGCTGGAGTGATAGCAGTTAAGAGTACTTGCTGCTATGCAATCCCCATCAAAATTCCAACTCAATTCTTCATAGAGTTGGAAAGAGCAATTTGTAAATTCATCTGGAATAACAAGAAACCTAGGGTATTGAAATCTATTCTCAACAACAAGAAAACATCAGGAGGAATAACCGTCCCTGAATTGAAGACCCAGAAATGAACCCTCACACCTATAGTCATGTGATCTTTCACAAAGGAGCTAAAAAACATTCAATGGAAAAAATGACAGCCTCTTCAACAAATGGTGTTGGTTCAACTGGCAGTCAGCATGCAGAATAATGCAAATCAATCCTTTCTTATCTCCTTGTACAAAGCTCAAGTGCAAGTGGATCAAAGACCTCCACATAGAACTAGGTACACTGAAACTATTAGAAGAGAAAGTGGGGAAGAGCTTAGAACACAGAGGCACAGGGAAATTTTCCTGGACAGAACACCAATGGCTTATGCTCTAAGATCAAGAATGGATAAATGGGACCTCATAAAATTGCAAAGTTTCTGTAAGGTTAAGGACACTGTCAAAAAGCAAAATGGCAGCCAACAGACTGGGAAAGGATCTTTACGAATCCTACATCTGATAGAGGTCTAATATCCAATATATACAAAGAACTCAAGACGTTAGACTCCAGAGACTCAAACAATCCTATTTAAAAATGGGGTACAGAGCTAAACAAAGAATTCTCAAGTGAGGAATATGGGATGGCTGAGAACCACCTAAAGAAATCTTCAACATCCCTAGTCATCAGGGAAATGCAAATCAAAACAACCCTAAGATTCCATCTCACACCAGTCAGAAGGCTAAGATCAAAATCTCAGATGACAACAGATGCTGGTGAGGATGTGGAGAAAGAGGAACACTCCTCCACTGTTGTTGGGGTTGTAAGCTGGTACAACCACTCTGGAAATCAGTCTGGCAGTTCCTCAGAAAATTGGACATAGTACTACCTGAAAACCCAGCTATTCTACTCCTAGGCATATACCCAAAAGACCTTCCAACATCTAACAAAGAGACATGCTCCACCATGTTCATAGCAGCCTTATTTATAATAGCCAGAAGCTGGAAAGAACCCAGAAGTCCTTCAACAGAGGAGTGTGTACAGAAAGTGTGGTACATTTATGCAATGAACTACTACTCAGCTATTAGAAACAATGACTTTAAAATTCGTAGGCAAATAGATGGAACTAGAGAATATCATCCTGAGTGAGACAACCCAGTCACAAAAGAACAGACATGCTATGCAGTCACTGATAATTGGACACTAGCCCCAGAAACTGTGAATACCCAAGAAAAAATGTACAGACCTTATGAAGCTCAAAAAGAAGGAAGGCCAAAATGTGGAAGTCTCAGTCCTTCTTAGAAGGGAGAACAAAACACGCAAGGGAGGAGATACAGGATCAAGTGGAAGAGCAGGGATTGAAGAGGGGATCGATCATTCAGGGGCTGCAGCACCTTGGGATCCACCCCATGTGCAGCCACCATACCCAAGCACTATAGCTGATGCTGGGAGGTGCTTGCTGGCAGGTACCGGATAGGGGTGCCTCCTCCTCAGGGACTCTGTCAGAGTCATGCAGCTGAGCATGCTTGCAGCTAACCATCAGACTGAGCATGGGGACCCCGGTGGAGATGAAAGAGCTGAAGGGGGTTTCCACCTCATGGGAAGAACATTACCAACCAACCAAATCCTCCATAGCTCCCATGGACTAGATCACCAACCATTGAGCGCGCATTGAGAGGCCCATGGCTCCAGTTGCATATGTAGTAGAGAATAGCAGTGTCTGGCATCAATGTGAGAAGAGGCCTTTGTGCCAGTGAGGACACGTTTTCCCAATGTAGAGGAATGCCACGTCACTGAGGTGGGGAGGGTGATTGGGAACTAGTGCACCTTCATGAAGACAAGTAGAGGGAGAGGGGGATGGGAGTGGGGTGGGCGAAGAGGATAACATTTCAAATGTAAATACAGAGACTACCTAATAAAAAACAAAACAAACACAAACAAACAAGAGTACTTGCTGCTCTTGTAGAGGATCTGGGTTCAGTAGTCTACACCCACTGGTGGCTCACAACCATCTATAATGAGATCCGAAGCCCTCTTCTGGGGTCTGTGATCATCATCAAACTCACACCCATACACGCACACGCACAGTGCATTTACACATACTTCCTCCTTGGTGGCCGGATTCCAGAGCAGTAGGTGCTGCAGAAGAGGCCTGCAGTCTGTCTTGCTCTGGCTCTCCCTCGAGAGCTGCAACTCTGGCCAGAGTTCCTCAGAGTCCCACAAATCTTCATGGTTAGTGCCTGGTATGCAGACAGACCATCACACACAAAAAAAGTGATGTTAAATTGACTTGAATGAACTAAAACCCAAGTGTCTGATTGCATCTGTGGGTTTTTTTTTCTTTTAAATTAAATCCTTTGAAGTGGGAAGACCTACTTTTAAATTGGATTTTTGAGGTGGGAAGATCCACCTTTAATGTGGACCACACTTTCTGTGGGCAAGTTGTATAAAGGACATGGAAGAAGGAAACGTTCTCTCCCTGCTTACTCTTGCTGTCAAGTCCGTTTCTTTAAAGCCTATGTCTTCTGGAATCCAGTGTTTATTGAACACCAGCTGAAACATCAGCCTTGTAGAATGAACAACTGCTGAATTCTTGGGCCCTTCTGTTGGTAGACACCCATTGTTGGATTAGCTGGTCCACAGCTGAGAGGCCATCCTAATAAAAACCCCTTTCTGAGATGACCCTGAATGACACCAGCAAAGAGAAATCATCACAGTGGGCAGAACTTCAGGCAGCACACATAGTCATGCATTTTGTTTTGAAGAAATGGCAAGGTGTTCAGTTGTTCACCGATTCATGGACTGTAGCCAACAGATTGGCTGGATGGACAGGGACTTGGAAAGAACATGATTGAAAAACTGGTAAGGGAGGTCTCCGGAGAAGAAGCATGTGAATATATTTTTCCAAGTGGAAGGAAGATGGGAAGATACTTGTGTCCCATGCAAATTTTCATCACAAGGTAACCTTATCAAGGGAGGAATTAACCAATCAAGTACATAGCATGGCCCATTCTGTGGACAGTCAGCTTCTTTACCCAGACATTTCTGTCATGCCCATTGGGCCCATGACCAAAGTGGCCATGGTGGCACAGATGACAGTTATTCGTGGGCTCTTCAGCATGGAGTTCAATTCACCAATGCTGACTTGGCCACAGCTTCTACTGAGTCCATATCTGTCAACATCAGAGACTAACACTGAGCCCCAACTATAGCAGCATTTGTCAGGTGACAAGCCAAGGGACCTGGTGGCAGGTTGACTACATTGTCCTACTTCCTCCATAGAAAGAACAACGCTTTGTCCTTATTACAGTAAATACTTATTATAAGTATGGGTTTGCCTTTTCTGTTCATAATGCATTCTGTCGAAACCATCTGTGGGCTTACAAAATATCTTATTGACCATCACAGTCTTGCATTGTATATTACTTCTGACCAGAGAACTTGGTTTACAGCCAGAGTGTGACAGTGGGCCCACAGCCATGGAATCCACCTGTCTCACCATGTTCCTTACCCCCTCAGGCTGCTACCCAAGTAGAAAGATGGAATGGCTTTTATTAACACAGTTATGGGGCCATTTAGGTGTCAGCAGCCTGAAGGGTTGGGGCAGCATTCTCCAGAATGTATGCTTTGAATCATCCTCCTGTATATATTACAGTTTCCTCAATAGCTAGGATTCATAGGTCCAGGAGTCAAAGGGTAAAAAAGAGAACACTTCCACTTATTTTCACACCTATTACCCCACTAGAAAAATTTTCACTTCCGTTTCCCAAAACCTTAATTACTGTTGGACTGGAAATTTTGGTTCCAAAGTGGGCAGCATGCCTGCCACAATAAATATGACATTGAACTGGAAGCTCCAATATTTTCCTGGCCACTTTGGGTTTCTGATGCCCTTAATCCAGCAATAGACTAAGAAAGAAATAACAGTTGCAGGAAGAGCCAGATTACCAAAGGGAAAACAGCAAAGTAACTGTCTCCATGATGCAGGTAAGAAAGATTATGTCTGGGGTTCAGGAGATTCTTTAGGGCATTTTTTTGGTGCTACCATGTCCTGTGATTAAAGACATTGGAAAACTACTGTAAGAAAAGAACCAAGACCTCTTAAGGTGCTTGCTGAGGATAAAAGCAGTGCAGAATGGGTAGTCGCGGGAGGTAGTTATAAATACCAGCTAAGGCCACATGACCAGTTGTAGAAATGAGGATTACAACTGACATGTTTCTGTCATATTTTGTGAGGAATGTGTTTGTACAGATATTTGTGTTTTCTTTCCTCGGTGTCATTATAAAGACAGCATCAGTGGTTAGGTTTAGAATATTAAACATACTAAAAGAAGGGTTCTCAAGGGACATCACCACCAAAATTTATAATGAGTTTGATGCCACTATGCCCAGTGGGAAGTACTCCTTCAATCCTGACCTTCTGAGATGGGAAAATCCACATTTAATTTAGGTCATTCCTTCTGCGATCGACCTGTATAAAGGACATGAAAGACTGAAGCTTGCTTTCTTTGTCTACCTGCTCTCGTTTTCCACTTAGACATGAATTAAAATACAATAGAAATATAAATAATACCTATCCCTCTACAAGTTCTGTTGCTTTAGAGAACCCTAATACGCCCCCCACACACACACACACACTGCTAACAAGGTGTGGTGGTACTTGACTATAATTCTAGCACTCTGAAAGCTAAAGCAAAAGGACTAGAGGTTCAGACCAGCCTGGGCTACTTAGTAAGCTTGATGCCAGCATGAGCTACAGAGTGAGGCTCTGTTTCATTTAAAACCATTTTTACACATTCCAAACAATTTTCTTTCTTAGCAGATTATTATTGATAATAAGCCTTGCCTAATTTGGATTCAGTAAGCTCTTTTCATCCCCGAAGAGGTAACATAAACGTCCTATATCTCAAAAGCAAATTATGGCAGAGTTAAGAAATGATGTCAGAATGGTAACTAATCTACATATTGAAAAAGATTCCTGCTCACAAAAGAAGGAAACTTCACAAAGTTATGAGCAATAATTCTTAAAAGACACAAGGAAGTAGAATCCATAAAAATTATTTGAAAGGTTAATGTGTTTAAAATATAACAAGACAGAAACTGTGGTCAGTCAGGAACATATGTCGGTGAAGCAAGGCATAAATGTATTTGTGCAAAGGAAAAAGGCAATTTGAGTGAGGCTATTTTTGACATTCATCTGTATACTGAGCTGCTCTGTAACTAAAATTAATTGCTTTTATCTTTCAGGTACGATAGTCCACAGACCCACAGGCATGAGAAAAAGACACCAATGAAAGTTTCAAGTGTCACGGGGTCATGAAGCTGGTTTGTGCTGTCTGGCCACGCTCCTATTTACTCCCAAATGTACCAGTGCACCTAGTAGTGTACACAATGTACTATTATTGAACTGCCTAACCTAATGTTAAATCCCCGTATTACTGGAAATATTATAACAAAATACTACAGGCTAGACACCTTTATTAAAGACATTTTTCTACAGTACCCAAGCATTTATAAAAGAGCCTTTACTATGGCAATTAAGGATAAATGGAATCAGAGGGGTGGAACCCTAATTTGACAACGCTGGTGTCCCTTAGAAGAAACAGACACTAAATATTTTTCTTTGCTTGAACTACAGAAGAAAAGCAATATGAAATCCCTGAAACAAGACGATGCAAGCGCAGCAAGCCTTTCTTTATTCTCTATGGGTTCCCTTCCTGAGCACAGCAGCTCTTCAGATATTAGGTAGAACAGAGCCCCTAGTGCAGGTTCTCTGAGGTTGGACAGAGTAGAGTAGAGAGGAAAGCATATGCGAGTACAGTCTGATAACCACTAAGAGTCACATGCAATGCACCAAGCATGCCCATGGTGGGATAGCATGAGGGGGCGTGTCAGAGCCCAGGGAGAGTGAGAAGATTTTCTGCCCTTTGAGGTTACCAAGTATATGCAAATATGTAGCCCTATGACTGTAATGAGATTCTAAGAGATTTACTATTCTTAAGGGTTCTCTGAAGCTCTTTGATTATTTATGTGGAGCTTGAACTGGCACCCGAATCCCTTAGCTCATCATTTTGTCTAGCCATACCAGCATCAAGAAACCAATATTGTTCAAGTCTTCAGTTTTCATGAATCTCCCCTGTCAGCATTATAGGAATGTGCCCAACTCTTACCCATTTCTTCTTTCTCTTATTATAAAGAGAAAGCCCACCAGGTACAGGTGAAGAGAAAATCACCAGACTCTGGATCATTCCAGAAACCAGTTCAATCCTGCTCATTGTCAGACTTTGGAAGCTAGACCGTAAATATCAGTGTACTTCCTCATGAACCTTCCCTGGGCCTCATCCCACGCTGTTGTAGCCAGGAAAGAAAGGGAAACTCTGGGGACATGAAAGGGCAAAGGAGCCCCTAATCCTAGAATCTGGTTAAAGCCTTTGGCAGTGAGAAACAATATTTGCTGTCAAGTCTACTGAAAGCCAGTTACTATTCCTTTCACATGTACATATCCTATATTAAAATAGCAATGACTGAGATTAAGGCCTAAATATCTATGACTTATTTGAGGCCTTATTCCTTTCCCCCAACCTCTAGGGCAATGGTTTTCAACCTGTAAGTCACTGAGACCACATGGGGGTTGAGCAAACTTTTTAGAGAGGCCAACTAAGACTATCAAAAAACTAGATATTTACATTATGATTCATAACAGTAGCACGGTTACAGTCATGAGTAGCAATGAAAATGATTTATGGTTGGGAGTCACCACAGCATGAGGAAACTGTATTACAGGATGGCAGCATTAGGAAGTTTGGGATCCACTTCTCTAGGGAATGCAGCTCAGGGCCAGAGTGCTGCCCAGCATCTATGAGGTCAAGAGGTTAGGTACAGGTGAGGACAAAGCTGGCAGGAGAGATGATTCTGTGGTTAAGAGCACCAGCTCCTCATGCAAAGGACCGAAATTCAACTCCCAGCACTCATGTGCTTTCCTCTTTTCTCACCTGCTTCTCACTTGGAATAGTAGTTGGTTGACTTCTAATTCAGTATTCTGAAAAAGTCACTTAAATTTCTTTTCCCCAGGACAAGGACCTAGAGCTTCTTGAATAGTCAGTAAGTAATCTGCCAGGAAGCCATATCCTAGCACTCTGGTTTTTGAGACTGGATCTAGTGAAGTCACCGAGGCTGGCCTCAAACTCATTCTGTGGCCCAAGATGGCCTTGAATTTTTGATCTGCTACCTAAGCTTTGGGATTAGGTGGGAACAGTGCTATATCATCCCCTCAGCCCACTCCTATTCTTAAGGTTAAATTCATGATCCGCCCCGTCCCGCTCCACCTCCAGTTGTGACTGTGAATCTTGATGTGTAGGATAAAAGGGCAAAGGAAACATCCTGCCCCTGACTTTACCCCAAGACCAGGGCCAAAGGAAAGAACACCTTAACCCAGACTTGATGCCCAAGCCCAAGACTAAGGTCAAGAAACAGAATCTCACCAATCCCTAAATTCCCAATTCCAAACCACCCTGGAAAGCTCCCTCTGTCCCCACTCCCCGTGCCCTCTCCAAGAATTCCTATATAATCCTTGCCTCAAGCTCAGTTCCCTGCTTCTTCTAAATAGAGGCATCCACCCTCCTGTGTGAGGTTTGTTGTATCTCAAACCGCCAGAGCAAAACTGTTATACCAGCTTTGGGGATACCTTCCCTGTCAGCTGGAGAAGAGATACGCTTCTGTAGGGGAAGTGTTCCCTTCAGAGCCTCAACACGCACACTACATATTACAGGCTGCCCTCCGATTCATTCTCCATCCTCCTGCCTCAACCTCCCAGCCTTAGGATAACAGGCATGAACCACCAACTGGTAAAACACACTTTGGGACCCAGTGCCACAAAATGCACCGCAACCGATAGCAACTGAGAACAGTGTTTTCTTTTACTACGGTTTGATTCTTGAAAATAAAAGAAAATTACATTTTCAGTTGGGATAACTCAAACGCAAAATGTGGATATAACTTCATGTTCAGTCTACTTCTCCGGAACAATTTTTTTCTGGCCCGAAGAAAAACTAGACCGCAAACTGAAAGAAAAATTCTTTCAAACACCCTCAAGCACTTTTTCTCCTCAGAATTGGACTACAACAGAGAAGGAAAACTCCGCTCTGCCAGAGCCGCCTAAAACTAACAAGTGTGGCCCGCAAGGGTCAAACTTAGTAAACCGCGCCACGCTCAGCACACAGGACGTCAACCGTTGTAGGCTTGTCCCTCGCCGAGCACCACGGGAGGAGTGGCGACGCGCTAATGGGCGCCCGCCCTGTGGAGAGAAACAAACTCCACGTGCAACCGTGGGGCAGCCTTTTGTCAAGACGCTTGTGGTTCAGCCTTGTCTTGGCAGCGCGGGGGTGTGGCCCTGTTTCCTGGAGTCCCGGAAGACACTTCGTGACGTCATCTCTGAGCGTTCCAATCCCAGGCCCCGGAGGGCGGGCTCTCGGGATTTGAAATCCAGCGCAGTAGTCTGTGTTGAGGAAGTGGATTCGGAAGGCGAGCGTAGTTCTGTCTGTGTCCCTGCTGTCATTCGTGACGCCCTTACCTGGGCCTCCGTGGGTCTGAGGCGCTGCAAACCCTGGGGCGCCAGACCCCTGGGCTTGGAGCCGAGCGGTAGCCACGGCCTTGTGCTGCTCTCCGCACCGAGGTAGGTCCTCTGCTCCCTCAGCCTCGCGGACCGGTAGTCCCCGGTCCCTTCCTAGCTCTTGCAAGTTCGCGATCTCCGGCCTCGCGCAGTCTGACTTCGCACTGTCGCTCAGCCGCGCGTTGACTTTGCTGCCCTAGCGCTCGAGATTTGTTCTAAAATCAGAAGTCTCCCGGAGGAATCGTGGGCCAGTGCCCAACTTTTCATCTCCAGACCCAGCATTCATAGAGTTATCCGCTTGTGCGTTCTTAAGATTACGTTCCGCGCTGGGTGCAGGCATCTTTAGATGTCAGGAAGGTTGTTTGAAAATAGAAAGTCTCTTCATCCTTTCCTTAAAGGATAACACTTTGCAGTCAGGTGCGTTTGTTGTTTATTTTAGAGATTATAATTTATTACACTCTCCCCTTTCTTTCTTCCCCCCAAACCTTCCCTCACACACCTACTCCCCTTAAAATTCAGCGGCTCATTTTCACCAATAACAGTTGCATATAGATATGTACACACACACACACGTAATGTTGCCAGTATGTATGCTTTTTGTTGTTGCTTTACGGGTTTCTTACGTGCTTGAGCTCCTAAGTGTGTGGTTTGGGGTTTTGAAATGTGGCTATAAAGTCTGTTTTGAATCATTCTGCAGATTTTAATGTCTTTCTTACTATTCCTGTTGTTGGGTACATTGAATTGAGTTTTATAAATGAGTTGTCACTGGGGGAAGCAGGAGCCCATAGGTGGTAAGACACTCTGTAATTAGGATGTCCTGCAAGATTTATCTTTTGAATATGTCCGGTTTATTCACATAAACATTCCTTATGATAGCATATAAATATAAAAGTTAAACATACATCTCACCAAGCCGGTGACAGTGTTTGGGTAGAAGAGCTGCTGCAGCGTTCGTTCCACTGGGGAATCTTCTGGCAGTGAATGATACTTTGGAAACCTGAGGGCTGGACTCGGATTTGTTGTGAAATCCTTCAGCTGTGGCAGGCTGAGATATTGCATTACTGGAGGTCTCAGGAGACACTTGAGATCTGGACATTGATTTGGTGGTCCTGTGTGGGCCCAGCAACAGTATCTGAAGTTCCTTGGTCACTGAAGCCAAGGTCTTAAGTCCTCTTGCCAATGGCTATAGACACCATTTCTAGAGTTCCAGATTTTATTATTTTGGGGGTTTTATCTTTGCACTCTTAGGGCCCATAGCTTGAGGTTGGTTCACTACCATATCAACACTGGCCCTGTTTGGGCTAGCCTCCTATCTGAGCTTCTGGGTGGTCTCTGGTGGCCTGCTTCTGAAAACTAGTTCTTTAACTACCACTATTTCGACTTACACCAGATGACTATTAAGCTATGTGACTAGGTGTTGTTGTTGTTGTTATTATTATTATTATTATTATTGTTATTATTATTATTATTATGAATGTTTGAACCTAGGGCCTTCCTTGAAGCAAGATCTGTAGTTGACTTTGCTCTGTAGCCCTCTTGGAGGCCTGGAAATTAAAAGCTTTGTGCCTCAGGCCAGCTTTTATTTATCCTTAAAGTTTCTGTTTGTTGGTACAGATTGGGCTTATTTTCAGCTTATTTGTATTTGAAAAAAAAAGATTTATTTATTGTGTATATGTGAGTACACTGTCACTATGCAGACACACCAAAAGAGGGCATTGGATACCATTATGGATGGTTGTGAGCCACTATGTAGTTGCTGGGAATTGAACTCTGGACCTCTGGAAGAGCAGTCAGTGCCGTTAACTGCTGAGCCATCATCTCTAGCCCCTTATTTGCAATTTTTATTTGAGACGTATTTCACCAGGCTGAGGAACTGAGGGTAGGCAATCCATATTTTGCCAATTTTCCCGGCCATTGTACAAACTATTCATTTTTATTTTTGAGATAGTGTAGCTTTATTGGCATTGTTAGTCACTAACTCCTATCACTGTCTACTTGATAAATATACATCGATTGAGTGCTAAGGTTCGATGTGGTCATATAGCTCAGTAGTCATATACATACTTGAGGCCTAGATTCAACCTCTTGTATTGCTAAATTGAATAAATTAGTCAGTGGATAAAGTACATCAATAAATAGTTGTTGAGCTAAAGTTGGTGAAAAAAATTATATGGCTTTTCTGTCATGGAGCCAGACTTGTATCATTTGTCAACTGCTGTTGAAAAATACTTCCAGTAGCAGGGCATGGTATTGAATACCTTTAATCCTGGCACTCAGGAGGCAGAGGCAGGCCAGCCAGGGCTACACAGAGAAATTTTGAAAAATACTTCTCTGAATTCCCCCTTATAATTAATTATTAGGTAAAGTAGGACTTTATTAATTTTCAAGTTGCTTATTTGCCTTTAGGAAAAAAATATCTTTTGATCTAATTGCTTTCTTTTTTTTGATTTTTTGAGACAGGGTTTCATAGCTAAGGCTGGCCTTGAGCTTTCTGTTTTGTTTCTGGTTTCTGAGTACTAGATTACAGGTATGTGCCACCATGTCCAGTATTTATTAGTACTTTCTATGATAGGTCTTTTCCATTTAGTTGGTATAAAAAGTTACTAGAATTGTTATAAATTCAGTAGTAAGAGATGTTATATATAAATCCTGACTAATAAGTTCTGGGCACTTAGGATTGTAATATTAATTTTCCACATATTCATATAATGTATTGTTCTATACTTGAAATTTTTATTTCTAGTTATGGAAAATAAAATTTGCATGTAAGAAACCAGCCAGGCATTGTAATACATGCTTACAGTCTCAGCACCAAGAGGGGTGGAGTAGGAACATTTCAGGGTTCACACCAGTCTGGATGATAAAGATAGAAAAACATTTAAGACCATATATATTTAAATTAATTATTTTCTCCAAAAAATTCTAAAGAGCAATACATGTAAAGAATTATGCTAAAAATAAGTTCCTTCTTTATTAGAAGTTTTCAAGTAAAATTTTATAATTAAATATTCTGGAGTATAATAGAACCAGGTCATTTTTAATAATCTAAGAGTATTTTAGCATTCATTTTGATCATCATTGCTTCTGACTTAAACTTTTTAAGTGCATAAAGGGAAGTATACTTGTTAAACTTAATATTAATATTTTATAGCCTAATATGTAGCCTAATACAGCCTAATGCAGATGTCATTCTCTATACAAACACTAGATTGGTACTTTAAAGAGTTATGTTTGAATAAGTTTCACTGCAACAGGAAAATGCTTTTATAGCATGCTCAAGGCCCTGTATTGATGCCCAGTGTCAGAACCAAAATAGATGGAAACTACATTCTGGTTGGCTGTAAAACCCCTTAGAGGAACATATTTCTCTAAGTATATCTCAAATAAATAAATCAAGTCAAGTAAATCTCAAAAACATATTTATAATTCAGAACTTAAGGATATTAACTATGTTATTTGTTGGATGGTGCTTTTGCTTTTTTTTAATAGGCAGTAACTTAATAAAAACTAAATATCAATGTGGTTTGTGAGCTATGTATTCTCTATTAATACTGACTAATTAAGCCAGTTAATGTTGTTAATGGAAAATTGGTAAATTTTTTAAAAGGACCAAACTGATAAAAGTTGATTTTATTACAGGTTTCTCTGGACTCCTGAAGTTTTGTCTGGAAATTTGTGTTGACTGAATTTTCTATAAGAAGAATTTTGTTGCTACTGTCCTATCAAGATGATTGTAACACCTTTGAAACAATCAGGAATTCATTTGTCTTCTGGGACGTTGCAAAGAAGAAATATGCCTCTAGATGCAGTCTTTATTGACAGCATCCCTTCGGGCACACTTACTCCTATGAAAGATTTGGTGAAATATCAGAAGTCCTCTCTAAAATTGAATGGTCATAAAAAGAATCAGTTATTAGGAATAACAACTTCTGGCAATAAAGATATACTTCAATCCACCATGCTATCAGAAGTTACCCTTTCAAACAGCTCCCTTGATGTCAGTGTTATAAAGCCCAATATGGATAGATTAAGAGATACAATGGTTTATGAATCACCAGGAAAAATATTTCAAAGAATGAAAGAAAAAGTACAGCGTGACAAAGAACTATCAAGGAACAATAGCATATTGGGATCACCAAAATGTGAATATAATGAAGTCTTTCCTCTTAACAGAGACAAGGAAACTCAGTTGCAACATACCTATATCTGTGAGGAAAGAGAAAAATCATTCCAATCCAATAACCCTTCATTGGCAGGTTAGTTTGATTACATAAGGGTTTATAATGCCATTTAAAATGTTTAATGTGTCAGTTTTAATAATCTTGGTTATAATAATATACAGAGTACCAAAATATCTTCTCACATTTCAGTGAAGGTCATTTTTATGGTACAACAGAAGAGAGAAGACTGCAGACATGGTATCAAAGTCCAGCACTGGAGAGGCATGTAGTCTAGATTGGCCTCAAGTTTGAAAGTCTCCTGATTACCAGGATTACGGGCATATCTATCATATTGTGTTACCTGATATGTGTATAAATACATGTTGTATGTGTATGGATACAACACATTACTTTATATATATGTAGTATGTATATAAATATATGTATGGGAACAAAGAGCAGATAGATCAATTCCTGTTTTTGGGATTCTGATGACTGTCTGATGTGTACACATAAAAGTAATCTTTTTCTTCTCTGGCACAAATAGTACTGCTAGTCCTTATCTAAATTATCTTTAATTTATTTAAAGGCCTAACCATTATGTTGAAAGCTGGGCATGGTGATATATTCCTGTAATCCCAGTATTCAGGAGTATTCTAGAGGCCAGTCAATGAGGCACTACTGAAAAAGGGTCAGAAGGATATAAAGTTTTGTTGAATTTGCAATTAGGTCTCTATTTTGAATTTTAAAGGATAGATTCAAACTTGTTAATTATTCATGCACTTAGAACCACCTGAGGAACCTGTGGTCAGCCACTTAGGACCTTGGCATTCTCTGGTACAAAGTGGGGTGGAATGTGTTAGTCCATAATCTGAGTAAAACAGATAGCTTCATGGCTTTTGAGGACTATATTCTCTTTGATGCTGCTTGTACTAGGAGGAATCAGGGCCCAAGACTGCTTACAGAGGCTTAATAGTATGATCTTGTCTTTAAAAGGCAAATTATAATTTGGAAATCATTAATGTTTTCCCCCTCAGCATAACATAAGTATAGAAGGTGAAGTGAAGGTAAGAGGAGATAGTAAAGGGGAATGCTTTTAAATTAATTTATTTCCATTTTATGTGCATTGGTGTTTTGCTCATGTGCATGTCTGTGTGAAGGTGTCAGATCTTGGTGTTGTAGACAGTTGTGAGCTGCCATGTGAGTGCTGGGATTTGAACCTTGGTCCACTGGAAAAGCAGTCAGTGCCCTCAATCACTGAGCCATCTCTCCAGTTAACCAGTTCCCTCCTTGTCCCCCCACTGTCCCGCCCCACTCCCACTCCCCTACAGGGTTTTCCTGTATAGCCCTGGCTGTCCTGGAACTTCAGGCTGACCTTCAGCTCACAGAGATCTGCCTGCCTTATGAGTACTGTGATTAAAAGACCAGCTAAAGGGAAATTTTTATGTCACTTATTATGAAGTCATACTGTACTGGTCTGAAGACCTTTCCCTCTCTGTTTCTAAAGTGCCAACCTACAAGTTCCTCTAGAACCATCAAGCATTTCCAGTGTCTTAGTCATTGTTCTTTTGCTGTGAAGTGACATCATGATGGCAACTCTTATAAAACAAAGTATGTAATTGGAAGCTTGCTTATAGTTTGAGAGGCTTAGTTTATTATCACCATGGTGGGGAAGCATGGTAGCACTTAGGCAAGCTCTGAAGCAGTAGCTAAGATCTTCATACTGATCCACAGACAGACAGACACACAGAGAGAAGCAGAGACAGAAAGACAAGAGGTAGACAAAAACAGACTGGACTTTGAGTAGGCTTTTGAAACCTTAAAGTCCACCCCCAGGGATACACTTTCTCCAACAACCCCATACCTTCTACTCATTCCAAATTGTGGCACTCCCTGGTAACTGAGCATTCAAATATAAGAGCTTATGGGGGAGTCATTCATATTCAAACTACCACAACCAGCAAACAAAAGATTCAACACTAGCAGGAAAAGAAAGCAGAAAGGTACAATTTAAGTTATAGTAGATTCTTGTGTGTTATTCGTTTGTTATATGTTTGCAGTTATTTTTTGTCAGTTATTTGAAAGTATTCTTAAATATTCTAGTTAGTTTCTAGTAGGCAATAAGAACTAACTTTGCACTTGAATTATAAAAGTGGGTGCAGTGATGCATGCCTTCAGTCTCATCAGTTAGGAGGCAGATGTAGGTTTGATGCTAGCCTGGTCTACATAGTGAGTTCCAGGATAAACCAAGGCTATATAGAAAGATTGCCTTAAAATAAAGCAAAAACTAGAGACATTTAAGTTGAACTTGAGGTATTAATGTGGTATCTTTTTAATATAAGCAGTTTTAAACTTTTAAACCTTTTTATTTCCATAGAACCTTTTACAATGGTTTTGTGTGTGTGTGTGTGTGTGTGTGTGTGTATGTGTGTTGTTGTTTTTTACTTTTTGCAGATCCTCCAATTTCAAACCAAGAAGAAAAAAATGTTACAGCTTCATGCATTTCAAGCAAGGCATTAACTAAAGCCCAGTTTAGCAGACAAGTTCTTCATTCAAAAGAGAGTCCTGCTAAAACCACTGTGTCCAAAAAGAACACATTTGTTTTGGAAGGCATTGATTCTACTTATGAAAAGTTTGAAAATACTGATGTTAATACCATTAGTACTATTTATGTTCCTATTAAGAATCATAACCAGTTGCTTACTTCTAATAATGATCTAACAACAGAAGCGACTGCAGAAGAGGATATTATTAAACAAAATGAAAAAACAATGTCTAGAAGGACTGTTTTTCAAGATTCCATGAAGAATACATCTGAAATTATATGTGCAAATCCAAGACTTAATTTAACAACATCTCGCCGGCCCCAAAGAAAGATTACAAAGCTTGAAACTGTTGTAAGTGAAGTAAAAAAATATCAGGTAGGAAGACGGTTAAAGCAAGTATTTATTCTTGTTCTTCATTGCCCCCTTTCTCTGTTCCTCAGAGGTCTCTGTAGGCTGTATTTCTTGTTTTATTATTGTCCGTAGCCAGTATAAGCCTAGTGAAAAAGACATGGCTGAAAGTAAGGTGACTCTTTTTTTTTTTTTTTTGAAAGATAATTTTGTAATTATATTTATGTACAGAAAACTTAGTGTACATTTAACCCAGTTTAGTGGTGAGTTCTTTAGCCTTTGCCTTTTCCAGCTTGGCAATGCAAGCCATAGATTTAGGACCCAGAACATTGCCTCCCCAGTGGCGGCGGATCTCGTCGTCTCTGTCATTAGAGTTGGTCCTAATAGCTTCCACCAGCTTAGCCAGAGCACCTTGTCCTCCGAGTTAACCTGTGTGAAGGCCACGGTGCTGCGTGTCTCCTGTGGACCAGGCGCCCCCAGTGTAAGGTGACTCTTTGCCCTATTGCTACTTGTAAACTTCACTTAGTCCTAGAAGAGATTAACACTGACATCGCTTCTACTGTGTTCTGACTTTTTAAGGAATGATTAACATTTGGAATAGAAAAGAATTATAACAGCTAAAGAGTTGAGATTTTTCTTGATAAGTTATATAAATGAACAGTAAAATTCTTTAAGGTATCAAACGTTACATTAAGATACATTTTGAAGGAAATGTATTATCAGTTCAAGAAGAAATACAAGCACATATGAAACTTAGGCTTAATCTTCCAACACTGAACAAAGAAAAACAATGTAAAACTTTTAACTGTTAAAAGTATGTCCATTAGGTTTTAAATAGGTAATAGTGGTTATCCAATTGAGATAGTGTGTAATTCTACTTAAGGAACACTTTCTCATATTTCTTATTGCCTACCTATATCCAAATGGGAAAAAATAATATTAATCTTAGTCTTCTAATCATTTTTTTTTCAGTTCTAAGAATCAAACTCAGGGATTTGTGCTATACTACTAAGCTATATCTCCAGATATATATATATTAAAAGGATAATTAAGGAATGTAATACCAAAGACTGTTCTCCCATTTTAGCATTTCTTCTTGGTTCAGTTTAAAGTTTCTGGAGAATTTGTCTTTATATAAAAATACTTATAATTTTATTTAAAGTGAATGGTCACTCATTAGTTCCATTAATTTTTACTTTAGTTCTTCTTAGAAATGCTTTTATCTTAAATTGTTATGAACTATAAATGTTTTTACTATCTGTTCATAGAAAATTTTAACAGCATTTTACTTACACTAAAGTCATTTTCTGAGCCATTCAGCTCTTTACAATAAAATTGAATCTTTATTGCTAGCTGTGGCCTTTATAGAAACAGAAACAGAAGGTGTCATTCAAACTCAGCTTAACAAAAATATACTCCCTGTTTTTTTTTTTTTTTTTTTTTTGGAAACAAGGTATATAATACATTTAGAGTTTCCACCCCTCTACATTGCTGTGTTTCTTATAAGGTGTGGTAGTTCACTGTATATGTTAGGATTCTCCTCCTCCTTTTGACTAAACCATTTTGTATGAGTATTTAACATGCAGCTTCTTCTATATCAGGCAAACCATATAGTACAACCTTAGTTAAGTTTCTATATTTTTTCTTTTTCTTTCAATACTGTAGTTTTAACAATTGGTGCTTTAAATGGGCTGATGTAGATGGCTACTCAGAAATCACTAAGATTTCTTAGGGCTTTTCTTATAATTCACATTTTCAAATGCTAAATGTTAATTGTAATGCTGTGTGCGAGTAGTACAAGAAATATGTTCTTTTTTTTTTTTATGCTTGATTAGGCAGTCCATCTACAGGAATGGATGATTAAAGTTATCAATAATAATACTGCTATATGTGTAGAAGGAAAGCTGGTGTAAGTATAACAGTTTAATGTTCTTTCAATAACAATTAAATTGGCTATATGTAAGTGATGAGTGACAAGTAGCATCTTCCTACAAAACATGTTCTCATGAGGTTATAAACTGAAGGCCTGTGACATTAACCCCTTGCTAAAGTTATTTGATGTAAATTATTGATCCATGAAAGGATCAAAATTATTTAAAGCTCTCAGGCATTTAAATGTTAATTGACACTTTTGGTCCTCGGAAGTGAAAGCATTGTCAGACAGTAGACTTTGACTCTGGTACTCTGTTCTGCTTCTGAGAACCAGAAGTTGTTTACTACTCTATAGTAAACAACTTGTGCTGACACAATGTCAACTATTACCGCTTCAAGGTTGAATATATAAAGTCTACCAGTCTACTCTGTCTTACTGCCTTACCTTTTCTCATGTCTTAAGATACAGCATAGATTACCTTTGCAGGGATCCCAATATTGCTAACTACTAATGTTACTTGGACAAGTTACTTTTACTCTATGAGGGTCAACTTCTTAGTTAGTACAATGATAATAATAATATGATTAATATTATGGGAAGGCTTTTCTTGTTTTTAGAGTGTATCATGTAGCCCAGGGCAGCCTTGGGTGCTATAAGTACTATATGTACTTGAAGATGACTTTCAATTTCTGCTTTGTGCTCAGCTTTGCTATAGGTAAAGAATTTAGTGAATTAATATTTGCATTAATATTTGCAGTATTAAAATTTGCAGTATTAAAGAACCATGCCTTTTAGAGTATGATTTAAATGTTAAAATGAAGCTGTAGTGGCACACGCCTTTAAGCCCTAACACTCAGGTGGCATAGGCGGGTGAATCTCTGAGTTTGGAGCCAGCTTGATCTACGTAGTTCCAGGCCAGCCAGGGCTATGTAGAGAGACCCTATCTCAACACCACCAAAAACAACAACAAAACCCTGTATCCATGCCCCCCCCCCCAAACCACAATAAAGCAAAAAAAAAAAAAAAAAAAAAAAAAAAAAATCAAAGATACGTATTAAGGTATAATATCAGCTTAGGTTTGGTCCCTGGGTCCCATATGTTGGTAGTAAAGAACTGATTTCTAGAAGCTGTTTCTGGCTCTATATGAATTTCATGGTAAGCACACACAAAATAAATATGTGGGAAAAAAAAAATCCCAGTAAGACACCATTTGAATAAGTAAAAATAACATTTCTACCAAAAGCCAACAAAAATGTGAAGAAAAGGGCCACCAAAAATCTTTGAAGGCTTATGAATTATTAAGCTGAAATGTTAGATGTTGCCAGCAGCAAATATTGACAGTTTCTCTTTCCTTATGAATGCTATATCTCATATCAGGTATATAGATCGATTGACTTTCTTGACATAGACTCTGAGGATCTCATTAGCCAAGCAGTTGAATTCTGTACTGGTTAGCCCTTGGTGTTTTATAACTAGATTAATAATGCTGTTATTGTTGTGGTAGCTAAGAGTACAAGATGAGTACTTGGAGGGACTTTATCTCACATGAAGCCCCAGTTGGTGTGGAACTTATATGTAGAACAAGCTGGTCTCCAACCTAGAGCAGTCTTTCTGCTTTCATATACAGGAGGTTGAGATTACACATATCTGGTTCAAAGTCAGTACTTCATTATACACTTGTATTCTTCTATATGTATATAATGTTTCTGGTAAAGTGTAAATATTTTGACCTTACTAAACTTATTTTTTTCCCTAGAGATATGACTGATGTTTATTGGCATAGTAATGTAATTATAGAGCGGATTAAACACAATGAACTTAGGACATTATCAGGCAACATTTATATATTAAAAGGATTGATAGACCGGGTTTCTATGAAAGAAGCAGGTAAATGAGTATCATTATTACTTAAATCTTCCCATTGCCTCTCCTCTTTCCTAAATAAATCCCAGGATCCTAAATTGACCCTATCCCTTGTAATGTCCCATACAATTACAACTTTTATTACTCATTTCAATATACTTCTAATACTGACTCTTCATTCAGTTCGGCTTTGTTCGGCTTATTTCACAAGTAAACCAACAGTCTGTCACAAGGCTTTTAATTTTTCTATTTCTAATATTCGGATTCCGTTTTACCACATGACTCAATCCCTTAGGTTCCCATAACCTGGCTTTCTATTTCAGTAGAATTTCCCTGACTACCCCCCTTTTGAAATTGCTGTCCTCCTTTCTCTCATTAATATGTTTAACTACTTTTTCTATGATATTAGTCTAGCAAAGAATTTTATTCCTGGGGTTTGCTGTTTCTCTTATACACTAGAGAGCCAGTGTGTGATGATTGGGGTTTTTATTTTCCTAGCTGATGGGTCCCCAGTACTTCAGCACTACTTAGCATATAGTAAAACATAAGTGCACACTTCTTGACAGACAATGATTTATACCTTTTTAAAAGTCTAGGCTTTTGGATGATTTGATTTTCTTATTTTTAAATTAAAATAATTTGTATTTATTTTGCTTACTGTTAAATAGGATATCCCTCTTATCTCACAAGAAAATTTATGTTTGGATTCCCACAAAATTGGAAGGAACACATTGATAATTTTCTAGAACAATTAAGGTAAACTGTCTAAATTTTTTAAAATCAGCTTTATCAAGGTTATGGTCCCTAAAATGTACTCATTTTGGATACAAAATATAATGTGCCTTTTCAAATGTATATGTTTATGTAACCAGTGTAAAATGGTTCTTAGTTTGCTGGGCTTTGTGTTTGTCTGATAGTTTTGAAGATTTTTGTGATCTTAGGAACTTTAGAAATAATAAATCTTTATTAGAATTTCTGCCATGTTGAGTAAATTCAAAAAGAAAATAAACTTTGAAGACACATTTCTAAAGAGAATTTGTTAATCGCCTACTCTTTGGTGTGTAGTTGTTAAATTTGGACTGAAGGTCTTGATTCGGTTTTCTCCATTAATTTTCAGTAGTTTTTGAGTACCATGCACTTAGCAGACTGAGAAAAAATTTATTAATTTTTGTTCTTCAGGAGCTAGTAGGAGATAAAGAGCTTTAGACTTGATCTGAGTATTGGAAACTTATAATAGGAATTTTGACCGTATCTTTCCATAAAGTACCAGATGGTATTTTTCTGGACATGTTGCTTCCTTTCTTGACCATTTAAGTCTGTTTTTTCAACAAAAAAGCACCTATAAGTAGTTTAATTCAATGAGCATGGCTATGTTCAGTAAACCTTACTTAAATAGACAACTTCCCAATAGTGCTTTTTAATCCTGGCCTCACATTTACTAATTAAGCACTTTATTTCTGGAAGCTCTTTGTCATATAGTTTTCTTAAATCAGATTACATATTTTTGTTCGTTTGTTATTTTAAAGCATTTGTTTTGAGAAGGGTCTCATGCAATAGGTTAATCTCATTATGTGGCCCAGTCTGGCCTTGGACTCTTTGATCATCCTATTTGTGGGTTGAGTTTTTCTTTTCCTTCTTGTTTTTCTTTTCTTGAGAACCAGTATTTGAGAAAACAATAACACAATTGTTTTAGGGCTGGAGAAAAGAGCAAGCATAATACCAAACAGAAAACTGCAAGATTCAAGGATAAACAAAACTCAATGAGAAATGTAGAAGATAAACAAACAGATATCCTCCAAAAGGCCAGCATCACTTACAACCTTAATGATGATAGCTCAGGTATGTTTGAATTTTTCTTTGTTGTTTCAGTGGTGGAGTCTTACATGAACTTAACACTTTGTAGTATGTGATGTGTGGTGTGGTGCACTTTGACTGATTAGGACCTTAAAATTCCCTCTTTTTCATTCATTTCATTTTAATGCAGGTGACTGCACTGCAGAATGCTCTTTCACCGTTCTTTTTATCTCATGGAAGAAATCTTTAATCACAATCCCAAACCCCTGATAAATATATATTAATGAAAGATTATATTTAGATTACCAGCAATTTTATAGTAGAGGCAAATATCTATATTTGCTTTTATGGAGGAACTTGCATATATACTTGAGTGAAAGTGCTATAAAGGTTGGTAGAACTGTTCTATGTCAGCTCTTTTTTAACATTATAATATATACCTCACACATACTGTATGAAGATGATAAAAGTTACTGAAATCTTTTGTGTACATTTCTTGGAATTTTACCTTGACTTTGTAGCTAAGAGATGTACACATTTTTAAAATGTCTAAGAATTGCACATTGTTTTTGCTAAAGCTATGGTGCCATGTTAGATGTAAATATACTACATCTCTCTCTAATGGTATGTCATTTAAACTCCTTTGTTTCTTGAAATTTATGTATCTTTTTTAGTTCAAAGAAAGCAATAATTTAAAGTGTAAATGATTGCAGAAATTTCAGTTACCAGAGCTTTAGTTACTTCTCAATCATTCCTATTTACAAAAGTCACCAACTTTTCTTAAGTTTGGCTGGTTGCTAGAACGTTTGAATCTTCTAGAATCCTGGGACTATTAGTATTTGCTATTACCTCTACCCTATTGCCTTTCTTACTCCTAAATGAAAAATAATGCTGGGTCGCTTTTTTAGAAGAGTGATCTGAATGGTAAATATGATTGTTGGAAATGTTATAGAAAAATGTGGCATTTTAAAACATCTATATGAACCTTGCTTCATGCTAGAAATTTAAGGAAGAATAATAAGGCTTGGCATCTCCTTTTAGTAAGTGCTGTTTAGGAGTATATACTATATTGTAATTGTTTCCTTTTTCTAAGATGATGGACTATATCTTTTGTTTTATGATACTTTTAGATATTAATTGTATTATGAAGTTTTAGGTATTAATTACATTATCACAAATTTTAATCAATGATACTTTGGTAATTATTTTTGTCATCATTATACTTTCTATGAGAAAATAACAAAAAACACTGCTAGAAAGATGTGTCAGTGGCTAAGAGCATGAACTGCTCTTGCTGAGAACCTACTTTTGTTCAGTTCCCAGCACTGTTATTAAGCAGCTCAGGATGCCTGAGTCTCTAGCTCCAGTGAATCTGACACTCTTTTCTGGCCTCTGCAGGCATTACATGTGTGCAAATCTACACAGAAACATACATATATACAATTAAAAACAACCTTTAACTATACTGAACATTAAACAATACGGTTATATAAATAATCTTATAAAATGCCAACCCATGATCCTTTAGGGTGGCACAATTGTATTTTAATTATCTAACATAATTTTTCATATTTAGTGCTGGCTTGCTAAATTTAACCATTAAACTTATAGTATTGCAGTTTAAAAACTATCTCTGCTATAATATAAGCATATTATGAAGGATTCATTAGAATATCAGCTTCTGATATTATACTGTAATTTCCAGTTTTAGGGCCATCCATGTTGTGTCTTACAGTTCCTAAAAGAGTAATAAAATAACTTAAGGCCAGCTATTCTGGCAAATATTTGTAATCCTAGCAATTAGGAGAAGAAAGCAGGAATTAAAATTTGGATTTTAAGGTCAGCCTGGTCTATAGGATAAGAGCCAATTTCAAAAAGCAATAATAACAACTCAGAAAAAGTTCTTATACTTTCTATGAATCTTTTAAACTAATTTTTACATTAGTGTGTGTGTAATGTGGGTGTAGGTGCCTATGAGCCACAGTGGGCCTATGAAAGAAAAAGTGAACATTTTTCACAAAATAATGTAAAACATATTTTGCTGAAAATAGTGTGGATTTAGTTCTACATTGAAGTATATAAATTAACTAAAACATAATTTCATATACATAATAAAATGACAGAAGTAATCACTGCCTTTCTATTTAGTTGATGTGTAGTTAGGTTGTACAGACTGTGTTAATTTAATAAAAGTAAATTAAATAAAAGTAAATTAATAAAAGTATTTATACTATACTGACTATACTATTCTGTTTTTAGATATAATGAGAGGTTTAACAAAGGTATAAGCAATATGATTGTTTCTTTTTTTTGTTTGTTTTGTTTTGGATAATATTTTGGGAGAGTGGTCTGTGGTACAATAATTATTTTATTATAATCAAACTACAATGAGTATATGTAACATTTCATTAGAACGATTTTTTTTTTCTCATAGCTCTTTAATGTGGAAAAGCTGTGTATCTTTTTGTCCTCCTTCCATTTCCATGTTTCCTCTCTTTCCTGCCCCTCCTTTCAAGTTTTTAATTCTTTATTTTCTTTATCCCCACCCCACCCCCACTTCCTGTTCCTCTTCCTGAAATATGCTCTTTATACTGTCAACATTTTATCTTCTTTAGTCTCTAGGATATTGAGAATACAGGCATGGACCACTGTACTCTGTTGAAATACAACTAATCTTTTGTGTAATTATTTATTGTCCCATCTTGAATTTACAGAAATGAAGAAAAATGAGAACAGTGGGTTGCCACGAGCTGCAGAAATAAATATCAGATATAGCAGTTGTCAAAATAAGCCACAGTTAAGGCTTCTACATAACCAAGTAAGTTATACTATTTGTCTTACGTAGGAGTTTCATTACTGTGAAGAGACACCATGACCATGACAAATAAAAACATTTAATTATGTCTGGCTTATTGTTCAGAGGTTCAGTACATTACCATGGTAGAAAGCATTTAGGCAGACTTGGTGCTGAAGAAGCTGAGAGTTCTACATCTTGATCTGAAGGCTAGGCTCACAAACAAACAAAAAATCTTAAACTTAATAAAGTGCTATATAATATACCTCTGGGGGTGGGGGTTGTTACTCTGTTCTGTTTGTTAAGCATCTCTTTTAAAGTATGATTAGATTTCTCTACAATTGCTTGTCCTATAGGATTATGTGGTATACTTGTAATATGCTTTATATTATAATAAGTAAAAATTGTTTAATTTTACTAGAGACATATGCTAGAGCATTGTCTTAATTTGTACAGGTATTGAATAATGGCCATAATGTCTCATCAATGGGTAATTACAGAATTAGCCTTTTCAGAAATTAAAGCAATTGTTCACTGAAATCCCAAGTATATCTATAGTGTGGTGCACATATTTCATTTTTCCAAATTCTGTAAAATGAAAACATTTATTTGCCAAATTTATTTCTTTAGATCCTTTTGGGATACTTCCTACAAGTAATATAGATCGGTTATATTCCTTGACTTGTTGCCAAGTAATAGAAAACTCTTCTTTTAAACCTTTGCTTTTAACATGGTGTTTCTTAAATAATATTATGAAACTTCTAGCGCATTTCCTATCAATAGCTGATCAATTTCATTATTAACTTGTGCCAGAGGGCCTGGAAGACCCGTGTGGGATTGGAACTGATAACATGTTTTATACAATATGATTTCTGTTTCTGATCACTTTTTGTTGAATAATCGGTGGAGTTAATTTGTAATCATTCTGAATAAGTTCAGCAGTTTCTATATGCAAAACAATGGTTTCAGTATGTTAAGAGTCAGTTACTATATTATGAGATTCTTGAAAATCTACTAATACCATTAGAAAAACTAATAATACCACATACAATTCTATTTCTTAAATTGAATCATAAGGACTGTCAACTACCTTACTTAACTTTTAAAAAATTATTTTATTGGATATTCTCTGTATTTACATTTCAAATGTTCTCCCCATTCCTGCTCCCATCCCCCCTCTCTCTCTACTTGTTTCCATAAAGGTGCACCCTCTACCAATCACCCTCTCCACCTCAGTGCCTTGGCATTCCCCTACACTGGGAAAACATGCCTTCACTGGACCAAAGGCCTCTCCTCCCATTGATGTCAGACAATGCTCTCCTCTGCTACATATGAAACTGGAGCCATGGGTCTCTCCATGTGTGCTCACTGGTTGGTGTTTTAGTCCTTGGGAGTTGTAGGGTTTGGTTGGTTGATAATGTTGTTCTTCCCATAAGGTTACAAATATTTTCAGCTCCTTCAGTCCATCTCTAGCACCATCACTGGGGTCCCTTTGTTCATTCCGATGGTTAGCTGCAAGCATTCTTAGCTATATCTGTATGACTCTGGCAGAGGCTCAGAGGAGGAATCTATATCTGGTTTCTGACAGTAAGCACTTCTTGGCATCAGCAATAGTGCTTGGGTTTGGTGGCTACATATGGGGTGGATCCCTAGGTGAAGCAGTCTCTAAATGATCTTTTCTTCAATTCCTGCTCCTCTATTTGACCTTGTATTTTCTCCCATGAAAGTTTTGTTCTCCCTTCTAAGAAGGACTGAGGCATCCACATTCTGGCCTTCCTTCTTTTTGATCTTCATAAGGTCTGTGAATTGTTTTTTAGTCATTCAGAGATTTGGGGCGAATATGTAAATTTATGTTAAATCAATACATGATTGGAAGGGAAGAGGAGTTGGGAAAAAGGAGAGGAAATGGAAGAGGAGTCAGGGAGAAAAACAGAAAAGGAGGGTCCAAGGAGGAGAAGGGGAGGAAGGAGTGGAGAACAGGAGGCCTGGAAAAACGGCAAGTTATAAGGGATCTCCAAGGAGGAGAGTAGAGAGTGTAGTGGTAAATCTGCCCAATATAGACTCTAGACACACAGATTGTATTCCTAATTACCTGAGTTGTGTTTTTATTGAATGGGTTTATTTGAGTTGAAGAGGATGTTGCAACACTAGTATCCCCTTATCAGTGAGTACATACCACGTGTGTTCTTTTGTGACTGTCACCTCACTCAGGATGAGCATTGTTGGTGGCACCTATTGTAGTTTTGTAGCTGAACAAAGTCTGTGTCTCAAACCAATGTAAAATACATCTCAGGATTCAGAGGAACATAAAGAAAGTCTTAAATCACAAGTGGAGACATGTCTAGGATCCTGTCCTTCTGGTTCTACACTTCCTTCAGGGTCTTCAGCATTATAAATGTTCTCTCCCATCTGCCACACTTGCATGATATTATCTTCTGATACAGAACAAATCACCCAAGGTTTATTGGTATTCCAGGAGAAGTTATAATGACACCTAACTATTTCTTGTTTAACTGCTAACAAACGAACAATACGCTTAACTAGGTGGGATCTTGCTCTGAGGTCACCACTTCCCTTACTACCATTTAATATCTTTGAACATATGATTTAGTTCCATTCTACTTCCTGGTGATCCTTTATATTTTGAACTTTTCTTTTTAAGGAAATTTTCTTGCTACACTTGATCAAAACTCTCCTACAGAATGAACCACGGGACAAAACTTAAACTAGGCCTCTTTGAAACTTCCTTTGTCAATACAATTAATCTAAATTTCCTAACCTTAGCCTCAGACAGACTCTTCAGCTGGGTTAAAAGTAGCGACACTCATCACCAAAATATCACAAGAATGATCTCTAAGCAACATATAAAAATTGTTCTCTGAAATCTGTTGAGTCAAGCTACCACAGTTCAAATCAATCTCAGTACCCTATCCTACCATGTTAGGTGTAGCAAAACCCAGTAAATACTACTTAATTGATTCCAGTGGTGGTGGTGCTTTCCTGCTACCTACCCTTTATGTTCCCAAGTGAGAGGGGCACACTAATAGCCTTTATGTTTTGATATTCCTAAAACAGCTCAATGGCCAGGCCACTTCCTGATCTCCACATGGCTAACCTACCTTCCTCTGATATTTCCAAGTTACTACTTGGCAAGATCTATATTCCGTCTTTGTTGCCCTAGACCCAGACATGTAGCCCTCTCGGGCTGTGATCCTTCAACTCCTACATGGTGAATATGCTCTCTGATGTGTACTTCTCAGGCATGGTCTCTTCTTGTTCCCCACCATGGCAGCTCCTCTCACACTCTTTAGTCACTTGCCCAGGAATCCTAAAAGTCTCCTGCCTCTGTCTCTGCCTAGCCATTTGCTGCCTCCAACTTTACTTACCAATCAAAACCAACTGGGGGCAAGGTTCCCTCAGTTTATTATGTGCAGATATATATATATATATATATATTCTCATGCAAATTTGGGAGCCAGATTAACATAATACAAGCTGTATTAGACCAAATTCACAACACCACCATCTTTCATGTTCTTACTAATATGACCCATTAAGCCCCACTTCAAGTACTCCACTGCTTTCCTTATTCAGTTTGCACATTTCTCCAAACAAAAACATGGTCAGGCTTATCACAGCAATACCCAGCTCCTGGTACCAACTTCTGTCTTAGGCTTTTATTGCTATAAAGAGACATCAACTCTTATGAATAAAAATATTTAATTGGAGCTGGCTTACAGTTTCTGAGGTTCAATCAATTATAATCATGGTGGGAAGCATGACATCCTGGAGGCAGAATTGGTGATAGAGGTGCTGAACAGTCTGAAGGATACTGTCTTCTACAGCCAGGCAGAAGGAGGCTCTCTTTTGCACTGAGCAGACCTTGAACATTGAGACTTCAAAGCCTAACCCCACAGGATACACTTTGTCCAACAAGGCCACACCTCCTAATAGTGACACTCCCCACAGAGTGTCACTCTCCACATTATTCATGTGGAGTAGTCAGTTGGATAAGGTACTGATGTTTAGGAATGTAATATGGTACCTGAGAAGTTTCAGGACTGCATCAAAGGATACAAGGTCTTTTTAGTGAGTATGATTTAGAATTGTTGAAACTTCTGTTGAAGTTAAGTAGGTGTTTGTTATAAGGGTTATATGTCTAATAAATGATAAAGAAAAATATAGGGATGAGATTGTGCTTCTATTGTTAGAGTATTTGCTGTGTGTGAGATATACAGTACTCCTAAAATTTTAAGGTATGCAATTTGCATAAATGTCAATAGGCTAAAATTTCAATGATTTTTTTATACCTTTTAAATGTCTAGATGAGATGTAATTATTTGTTAGAGCTGCCTGCAGTCAAATAACCACAGTACATATCTCTAGACAGTAGGAAAATTTTTGTGTAAGTCTTTTTCTTTTGAGAGTCTCTCTTTTTTTTTTTTTGAATGTTCTCTTTTTTCTTCAATTTTATTGAATATTATCTGTGTTTACATTTTAAATGTTTTTTTTACCCTTTTTTTATTTAACAACTTTATTTTACAAAACAAAGATAAATGTACAGATTTTAAGCATTGTTTGCATAAAATTATACAATACATTTTTGTCAGTACTTTTTTTTCATATTTTAAAATAATTTTTACGTAAAACTGTATGAATATATTTTTTAGTCAGTACTTGATTTTTTAAAGGTTTGATAGTATGCATTGAAAACTTAATAGTTACAATGAGCATAAAGTACATGTAAAAGAAAATGTAACATGGAAATAGTCAAAGTTTTCTTGTTGTATAGAGATTTTTTTTGTTTTGTTTTGTTTTCTTTATTTCTTGGACTTCATACAGTCTGTGAGTTGTTTCTGGGGCAGTGCGAGCCTCTAGGGTTAGCATCCCATTATCAGTGACTGCATATTATGTCTGTTCTTTTGTGACTGGGTTATCTCACTCAGAATGATATTCTCTAGATGCAGCCATTTTCTTAAGAATTTGGTCAAGTCATTGTTTCTGGTGGCTGAGTAGTATTCCTTTTGAGAATCTCTTAACTGCATTTTGGAGAAAAAAAATCTGTTAAATTTAACTTTAATTCTCATAAATTTGTTTGCTGGGTTTTTTTTTTTTTTTTTTTTTTTTTTTTTTTAATTTATATTTCCACAAGTCAGTTTTCATCTTTCATCATTAGAGTTCTGAGGATCTTTTCTTGCTGAGCCATCTGTACTTGCAGCCATCTCACTAGCCCATAGAGATTTTTAAATTATGTTTGCAGTTATAAGTAAATGATACTTATTTTCCATTTTTTAAATGAAACTTTACAGGCAACAATAATAAAAGTAGAGTAAAGCTATGTAGAGTAAAGCCTTAAATAAAGCGTATAAAAACACTTGAAAAACTACAAATACAGGCCGGAGACATGGCTTAGTGATTAAGAGTGTTTCTTGGTTTTCCAGAGGACCATAGTTCAGTTTCCAGAACCTCCGTTGTTAGCTCACAGTTGTCTAACTCCAGCTCCAGAGGATGGACACTCTCTTCTGGCCTCCAATTTACACTCTTAGAAATAAGGCATAAACTCAGATACTTAGATTACACAAAGTTTAAAAACTAAATATTTTTTAAAAGTAAAACTGCAAATAATAAAAGACTTTTGAAGGATCATGCGGCCCTATGTAGTACTTCTAAAATTACAGTTCCAACAGGATTTTCTAAATGTTTCATTAATGTAATCCATATAAGTAAGTATATAGAATATTTTTATACTTGATTAATACTATGTAATTGCCCAAGATAATGTCTAGTTTGTAGTTGTTAAAAGTATATTGCTTGTATTGAAGGAATTAACTGGAAAGAAAAACTGCAAAAAATTTCCTTCAGAAAGCTTTGAAAATTGTGAAGAGGTCAATGAAAAGAAAATTCAAAGTCACAAGCAAGGTAATATCTGTAGTGGTTATATGATGACTAGGATAATAACTGCTTAAAACATTTTTTAATATAATAAACTTTTAAACTTTTTGGATATACAATGGAAAATATGTTAATGATTTAAAGTAGTTATTTACACATAGAATGATGATTTAATGAAATAACCTTACGTATGATAGAATTTTTAGGGTTGGCTTTGATGTGATCCCTAAGTAATTCTGTTTCATAAAGTTTTAGATTATTTTGTATGTGGTCATAGAATGTTTCCTTTTATGAAATTAATGCTATAATTAAGGTTTGATAAGTATGTTGTGTACCAAAATTTAAAGTACTTTTTGTCTAAATATTAACAAGTTCAGGAGTTCATGTTATGATAAGTCTGTGGGCCTAATTTTTTTTGTACTAAAACTAAAATGTAAAAATGAGAACAATCATCAAAATTTATAAAAGTGGGAGGAATACAGTACTATGCTACGAGATTCAAACAAGTTAATGTAAAGTATGTAAAGGAGGCTGGATGGTTTTTATGTTTTTTTGTTGGGTATTCTCTGAACTTACATTTCAAATGCTATGCCCTTCCCCCCTCCTATCCCCCTACCTTCCTCCCCTTATTTTCATGAAGATGCTCCCACTCCCAACCACCCATTGCTACCTCAGCGCCCTAGCTGTTCCCAACACTGGGAAAATAAGCCTTCCTTGGACCTCTCCTCCCACAGACAATGGTATCCTCTGCTATATATGTAGCTTGAGTCATGGGTCTCTCCATGTGTACTTATTGGTTGATGTTTTAGTCCCTGAAAACTGTGGGTGGTTTGGTTAGTTGATATTATTGTTCTTCCCATGGGGTTGCAGACCCTTTCAGCTCCTTCAGTCCTTTCTCTAGCTCCTTCATTGGGGTCCCTGTGTTCAGTCTGATGGTTAGCTGCAAGCATTCTCATTTGTATCAGTAAGGCTCTGGCAGAGCTCTGAGGAGACATCCATATTAGGCTCCTGCCAGTAAACACTTCTTGGCATCAGCAATAGTAACTGGGTTTGGTGGCTGTGTATGGGGTGGATCCCCAAGTAAGGCAGTCTCTGAATGATCTTTATCTCGATCCCTGTTTCTTTATTTGTCCCTGTAATTCCTCCCCTGAATACTTTGTTCTCCCTTCTAAGAAGGACTAAAACATCCACATCTGGCCTTCCTTCTATTTGAGCTTCATAAGGTCTGTGAATTGTTTCTTAGGTATTTCTAGCCTTTTGGGCTAGTCTCTGTTTATCAAGTGAGTGCATACCATGTGGGTTCATTTGGGTCTTAGTTACCTCACTCAGGATAGTTCCATCTGTTTGCCTAAGAATTTCATAAAGTCATTGTTTTTAATAGCTGAGTAGTCCTCCATTGTGTAAATGTATCACATTTTCTGTATCCATTCCTCTGTTGAAGGACATCTGGGTACTTTCCAGCTTCTGGCTATTATAAATAAGGCTGCTATGAACATAGTGGAGCATGTGTCCTTGTTATATGTTGGAGTGACTTTTGGCAAGAGTAGTGTAGCTGGGTCTTCAGGTAGGATTATGTCCAATTTTCTGAGGAACTGCCAGACTGATTTGCAGAATGGTTGTACCAGCTTGCAGTCTCACCAACAGTGGAGGAGTGTTCCTTTCTCCACATCTTTGCCAGCATCTGCTGTCATCTGAGGTTTTGATCTTAGCCATTCTGACTGGTGTGAGGTAGAATTTTAGGGTTGTTTTGATTTGTATTTCCCTGATGACTAGAGAAGTTGAACATTTCTTTAGGTGCTTCTTAGCAATTTGATATTCCTCAGTTGAGAATTCTTTGTTTAGCTCTACACCCCATTTTTTAATAGGATTATTTGATTCTCTGAAGTCTAACTTCTTGAGATTTTTGTATATATTTGATATTAGCCCTCTATTTGGATGTAGGATTGGTAACAATCTTTTCCTAATCTGTTGGTTGCCATTTTTTTTCCTATTGATGGTGTCCTTTGCCGTACCAATTTTGTTGCAATTTTATGAGGTCCCGTTTGTCAATTTTTGATCTTAGAGTATAAGCCATTGGTGTTCTGTTCAGGAAAATTTCCCTGTGCCTATGTGTTCTATGCTCTTCCCCACATTCTGTTCTATTAGTTTCAATATACCTGGTTTTATGTAGAGGTCTTTGATCTACTTGAACTTGAGTTCTGTACAAGGAGATAAGAATAGATCGATTTGCATTCTTCTACATCTTACTACCAATTGAACGAGCACCATTTGTTAAAGATGTTGTCCTTTTTCCACTGAATGTTTTTAGCTCCTTTGTCAAAGATCAAATGACCATAAGTGTGTGGATTTATTTCTAGGTCTTCAATTCTGTTCCATTGATCTACCCGCCTATCTCTGCACCAATACTATGCTGTTTTTAATCATAATTGATCTGTAATACAGTTTGAGGTCAGCCATGGTGACTCCCTCAGAAGTTCTTTTATTTTTGAGGATAGTTTGCGCTTTTTGTTGTTGTTGTTATTCCAAATGAATTTAAGAATTGCTCTTGATAAGAAATCTATGAAGACTTGAGTTGGAATGTTAATGAGGATTGCATGGAATCTTTAGGTTGCTTTCTGCAGGGTAACCATTTTTTCTGTGGTGATCCTGCCAATTCATGATCATGTGAAATCTTTCCATCTCCTGAGTTCTTCAATTTCTTTTTTTAGGAATGAGATTCTTGTCATACAGATCATTCACTTGCTTGTTTAGGGTAACACCAAGGTATTTTATGTTCTTTGTGACTATTGTGAAGAGTGTTGATTCTCTAAGTTCTTTTTCAGCCTGTTCATCCTTTGAGTAGATGAGGGCTACTGATTTGAGTTAATTTTATATCCACCCACTTTACTGAAATTGTTTATCAGCTGTATGACTTCTCTGGTAGAATTTTTGATGTCACTTAACTATATAATTATGTCATCTGCAAATAGTGATATTTTGACTTTTTACTTTCCAGTTTGTATCCCTTTGACATCCTTTTGTTGTCTAATTGGTCTAGCTATGACGTCCAGTATTATGTTGAATAGGTAGTGGGAGAGTGGGTAACCTTGTCTAGTCCCTGATATATTGGGATTGCTTCAAATTTCTCACCATTTAGGTAGATGTTGGCTATTGGTTTGCTTATATTGCATTTACTAAGTTTAGGTATGGACCTTGAATTCCTTATCTTTCCAAGACTTTTAACATGAAGGGGTGTTGAATTTTGTCAAATGCTTTCTGAGCATCTAATAAGATGATCATGTGGTTTTTTTCTTTAAGATTGTTTATATAGTGGATTACTTTGATGGATTTCCGTATATTGAACCATCCCTGTCTCAGGAATAAAGCCTACTTGATCATGGTGAATGATCATTTTGATGTGTTTTAGTTTTGTTTACAAAAATTTAATGAGTATTTTTGCATCGATGTTCATGAGGGAAATTGATCTGAAGATCTCTTTCTTGGTAGGGTCTTAGTGTGGTTGAGGTATAAGCATAATTGTGGCTTTGAAGAATGAATTGGGTGGTGTTCCTTCTGTTTCTATTTCATGGCATCGTTTGGAGAGTATTTGTATTATGTTTTCTATGAAGGTCTGATAAAATTCTGCACTAAACCCTTTTAGTCTTGGACTTTTTTTGTTAGGAGACTTTTGATGATGCTCCTATTTCTGTAAGTTTTTGGGAACTGTTTAGATGGTTTATCTGATCCTGATTTAACTTTGGTATCTAGTATCTGTGTAGAAAATTGTCCATTTTTCCCAGATTTTAAAATTTTGTTGAGTATAGGCTTTTGTAGTAGAACCTGACAATTTTTTTTTTTTAATTTTTTCAGTTTCTGTTGTTGTGTCTCCCTTTTCCTTTCTGATTTTGTTCATTTGAATACTGTCTCTGTGCTCTCTAGTTAGTCTGGTTAAGGGTTTACGTATCTTGTTGATTTTTTTTAAAGAACCAGGTTCTGGTTTTGTTTCTTTTTTGTATAGTTCTTTTTGTTTCTACTTGGTTGACTTCAGCTCTCAGTTTGATTTTACCCTGCTGTCTACTCCTCTTGGGTGTATTGGCTTCTTTTTGTTCTAGAGTTTTTAGATGTGCTGTCAAACTGTTCGTGTATGCTCTCTCCAGTTTTTCTTTGGAGGTACTGAGACCTATGTTTTCCTGTTAGCATTGCTTTCATTGTATTGTGTAATTTTGGGTATGTTGTGCCTTCATTTTCATTACATTCTAAAAAGTCTTTAATTTCTTTCTTGACCAAGTTATGTTGAGTATGGCATTGTTTAGCTTCCATGTATATGTGGACTTTTTTGTTGCTTTTTGTTGTTATTAAAGACCAGCCTTAGTCCATGGTGATCTCATAGGATGCATAGGAGTATTTCAATCTTTTTATATCTGTTGAGGCCTGTTATTGGCCGATTATATGGTCAGCTTTGGACAAGGTACTATAATGTGCTGAGAAGAAGGTATATTCTTGGTTTAGGATGAAATGTTGTATAGATGTCTGTTAAATCCATTTGGTTCAAAACTTCTGTTAGTTTCACGGTGTCTCTGTTCAGTTTCTGTTCCCATGATCTGTCCATTGATGAGAGTGGGGTGTTGAAGTCTCCCACTGTTATTGTGTGTGGTGCAATATATGCTTTGAGCTTTAGTATAGTTTCTTTTATGAATGTAGGTGCCCTTGCAATTGGAGCTTAGATGTTCAGGATTGAGAGTTCATCCTCACAGATTTTTTTTTTATTAGTGTGAAGTGTCCTTATCTTTCTTGATATCTTTTGGTTGAAAATCTATTTTATTCGATATTAGGATGGCTACTCCAGTTTGTTTCTTGGGACCATTTCTTGGAAAATGTTTTCTCAGCCTTTTACTCTGAGATAGGGTCTGTCTATGCCACTGAGATGAGTTTCCTGTATGCAGCAAAATGCAGGATACTGTTGGAGTATCCATTTGGTTAGCCTATATCTTTTTATTGGGGAATTTATTCCATTGATGTTAAGGGATATTAAGGAATAGTGATTGTTGTTTCCTGTTATTTTTGTTGTTTGAGGTAGAATTATGTTTGTGTGGCTATCTTCTTTTGGGATTGTTGCAAGAAGATTACTCTCTTTCTTTTTCTAGGGTGTAGTTTCCCTCCTTGTGTTGGAGTTTTCCATCTATTATTCTTTGTAGGACTGGATTTGTGGAAAGATACTGTGTAAATTTGGTTTTGTCATGGAATATCTTGGTTTCTCTATCTATGTTTATTGTCAGTTTTGCTCGATGTAGTAACCTGGAGTGGCATTTGTGTTCTCTTAGGATTTTATGACATCTGCCCAGGATCTTCTAGCTTTCATAGTCTTTGTTAAGAAGTCTGGTATAATTCTTATTAGTCTACCTTTATATGTTACTTGATCTTTTTCCCTTACTGCTTTTAATATTCTTTCTTTGTTTTGTGCATTTGGTGTTTTGACTATTGTGTGTCAGGAGGAATATCTTTTCTTGTTCAATCTATTTGGAGTTCTGTGGGCTTCTTTTATGGACATCTCTTTTTTTAGGTTAGGGAAATTTTCTTCTATAATTTTGTTGAAGATATTTACTGGGTCGTTCAGTTGGGAATCTTTGCTCTCTTCTACACCTATTATCCTTAGGTTTGGTCTTCTTATTGTGTCCTGGACATCCTGGATGTTTTGGGTTAGGAGCTTTTTGTTTTTGCATTTTTTTCCTGACTATTGTGTCAATGTTTTATATGGTATCTTCTGCACCTAAGATTCTCTCTTCTATCTCTTGTATTTTGTTGGTGATGCCTGCATCCATGACCCCTGATCTCTTTCCTAGATATTATATCTCCAGGGTTGTATCTTTTGTGATTTCTTTGTTGTTTCTATTTCTATTTTTAAATACTGGATGGTTTTGTTCAACTTCTTCAACATGGTTGTGTTTTCCTGTTGCTCTTTCAGGGGTTTTGTGTTTCCTTTTTAAGGGCTTCAACTTGTTTATCTGTCTTCCCTTGCATTTTTAAAGGAATTTATTTATGTCCTTCTTAATGCCCTTTATCAACATCATGAGGTATGATTTTAATTCTAAATCTTTTTTTTTCTGGTGTGTTGGGATATCCACTACTTGCTGTGGTGGAAGAACTGGGTTCTGATGTTGCCAGGTTGTATTAGTTTCTGTTGCTTAGGTTCTTGTGCTTGCCTTTTGTCATCTTGTTGTCTGTGATGCTAGTTGTTTTTGCTGTTTCTGACTGGAGCTTGTTTTTCCTCTGGGCCTGTGGGCTTGTGGGCTTAGGAGCGAGAGCGCTCCTGGGTGATCTCTCTGTCAGTAGGTTGTGGTTTCTGATGGCAGTCAGCTGGCCCTAGCTCTGGGAACAGATGAAAATCGGAAGGCTGGACGATTATTAAGATTATTAAATAAAATTAAATGAGATAATAACAATAATAAAGTTAATTAAATAGAGTAAAATTCATTCAAAATGAGAATGTTCAAATTCTTAAAAAATGTTTAACTGAATGTGTGATTTGTTTTATGTTAGGAATTACAAGAATATAGTTCGCACGTGTATGATTTCCATGAAAAACATTGTGGAGACTTTTTTTTTGGGTATCTTTTCATTAGGATAGTTGTACTAATTAAATAAATTATCGATACATTATGATTTTGAAGTTTTTCCATTATTATTAACTGTTAACCTTTCAATTTTTGGTTTATCATTTATGTCATGATATGTGTGGATAACTGTAGTATTTTTTCCTGATGTTGTGGTGACTTAGTTAAATGTGTCTTAGTTACTGTTATGTTGCAGTGAAATAATACCATGATGAAGGCAACTTATAGAAAGAAGCATATATCTGGGGGCTTTCTGATAATCCATGGCTAACATGATAGTAGGTAGGGATGGTGCTGAAGCACTAGCTGATAGTTCCTGTGTGACTCGAAAGCATGAGACAGAGAGCTAACTGGTAATGGCATGGGATTTTGAAACCTCCAAGTCTGCTCCTCAGTGACACACTTCCTATAATACAGTGAGTCTTCTAATCCTTCCCAAACAGTTCCACTTAATGGGGACCAAGGATTCAAGCATGTGATCCTATGGTGACCATTCTGGTTCAAACTACTACAATAAGCATAAATAGGAGTTAATACAGTTAGAATTTTAGTTGGATTTGCTTCTGGATTCTCTATTTTGAGATTAGAGTGCTGGTCTCATTTTTTTTCTTCACTTATGTATAAGATCATTGAATAGATATCAAGTGCTGTATCTTTAGTTATTTGCCACGATAATTTGTGGAGTTTGGGAGAGATTTGCAAAGATGTGCATCTTTGGCTACACTGAGAATGAAAGTAGAGCTGTATGGATAGAGTTTCGCGTTTTCCTAATTACATCCTTAACTAGCACAACTTGTTTTTATCTTACATGGCTCCTTAGGATTAGTGACCCTAGTGGATTTCTTATGTCTTCTAACTATTTTTTATTGAGAATTGATTTTTAAAATATTTGTTTAGTATTTACTAATTCTTGAGTGTTAGAAAAAATGTTTATGAAAATTAAGTCTGACATTAATGATTTTCTCAGTCTAACTAATAGATAAGAGTGGTGCACAACTAAATGTAGGAGCAGTGTGAAAACTGAGTGGGAGAGTTTGGAGGTACAGCGGAGTAGAGAATAAGCTCTAAGCAAGCAATTGAGGGTCTTGCAGATAAGGGAAGGAAAATTTTAAGGAAGAGTAAATAGTGTAAGTTCAGACCCAAGTAATTTTGAGAAATATGAGGTCTCATACCCATAGAGTATGGTTCTAATATGAAGTCAGTAAAATACTGAAACTGTGTTGAAGTCCAGATAGAAAAGCTACATGTATGCCAGCCAACTGGAAAGTCATTGGCAGAATTGTGTACATGCTTATATTTGAAGTGACAGTGATCTAAATAGTCTAGTGCTTTGTGTAACATGTCAGGAAAAATTGTCTTATTTTTAAGAGTATTTTTCTCTTATACTTATGAGATTTTGTTTTTGATTTCCAATGAAATAAAGAGAGAACTGAAGTATTAAATGTATCCATTGATCCCTTGAGCTCATTGGAACAGCCTACCTATGACAAAGAAAGAAGACACCTGCCTCCCTGCCAGAAGAAAGCTTGTATTTTAATGACACCACTTAGAAGCAAAAAGTTGATAGAGCAAAGATGTATAGAAAATAATCTCTCTATTGAAGGAATAGCGGAGTTTTTCAAAGCAAAGCATCAAGTAGAAAGTGAGTCAGATGTACATGGACCTCCAAGTCCTACCAGTAAGTCCTTAGAGACCTTTCAGCATAGTGGGGGTTATAAAGGCAATGCCAAAGAGGACTGCAATGTATGCGACATAATCACTGTCAAACGTAACACTCAAATACTGTGCCCAAAAAGTAAAAAAATGCTCATGAACGATTTTAAGAAAAAGAACAAGTTGCCCCTGGAACTGCAGGAAACTGAAAATCAAATAGGTGTATCACGGTATAGCCAGTCCTCATCACATTTGTCAAGTGAAGAGAATGAAATGGAAGTTAAAAGTAAAACCAGAGCAAGAAATACAGAACGAAGGCTGAATCAGCAGAGAAAAAACACAGGAGACATCACAAAAGATATCCTCCTCATTTCACAGTCTGCAGCTGAGAGTGATCCTTGTATCACACCAAAGAGACCTAGATCTTCTGCTAAAAACTCACATCACAAATCTCGTGTTAGCAAGGACTTTCTAATTGAAGTTATGGCATCTGATACAGCTAACAGGCAATCGTTAGACCATCTACCTGGTTCAATGGATGATAGAGAATGGGATGAGCAAGAGTTACAGAAGCTTCATCGGTAAGTAGTTTTGTCCCTCGAATATCTGCAGAATGGCTACAAAACAGCAGAAAGGGCCTGACTTAAAGATAGGCTAGTGATGTTAGCAAGCTTTTCAGATGTGAGTAATTACTGTGCTTGTAACGTGATAAATCATATTCTTTAAGAACTGAAGTTAAGTTTTGGCTGGAGAGATGGCTCAGCAGTTAATACTCACTGGCAGCTCTTCCATAGGACCTGAGATTGATTCCCAGAACTCACTTAGTGATTTACAACCTAGCACTGAATTTGACTATAGAGACTTACTAAAAGCTTCAGTCGTGTGGTAGTGTGAAAACCAGATCACAGTTGACTTATGAAGCCTAAATAGGAAGATTAAAGTGCTGTGACAACATAGGTAGACAAATTAAGCAAACTAGCAAAGATGAGGACTAGAACGCCAAGTGTAATACAAGGGAGTGTGGAAACAAGGGAAGATCACTTGGTTGCTTTGTTGTCAAAGGGTTGGTGCTAGGGTAGAATGGTAGCTGATAGAAGTGGTGTAGTCAAAAGAAAGGAAATGTACCTGATAGAGGAGAGGCTGACAAAAGAATATACCACACTTAGCGTTCTATTTACTATGTGTCCTTAAAGTGTGTAGCTTTGGAATACATTTTAAATTCTTTTGAAAGTTCTTTCCGAGACAATTCTGTGACACTATACAACATTCCCTGATATTTTCAATTCCCTGCATGATCCTTTTTTGATTATTTTTCAGACAAATAATTCTTTTTTACTTTCTCAAATTCTTATTTTTGTCTGCTTTCTTGCTATATGTTCCTACAGTGATCCCCAGATTTATCTGTGGGCCTGAACATTTAGTGGTTAATGTAACTATATAAATCTTGCCTAAAGGATTGACTACTAAAAATAGAAAAAAATATTATCGATAATCATTTTTGATGCCCTTGGTAATTTTTAAAAATAAATTGGGTTTTTCTTGTTTTGTTTTGTTTTTGTTTTTTTACTTATTTGCTGTACATCCTGCTCACTGCTCCCTCCAGGTCACTGCCTCCCACAATCCTTTCCCCCATCCCCTTTTCCTCTGAGCCAGTGAGAGCACCATGGGTGCCCCATCCCCACCCCTGCTCCCCACACACAAAGAAAGGTGCTTTCTCTCCCACTGAGGCCAGACAAGGCAGCCCAGCTAGTAGAGCTTATCCCACCTACCGGCAGCAGCTTTGGGGATGGCCTCCCTTCCAGTTGTTTAGAACCTGTACATCTGCTACATGTGTACAGGGAGATCTAGGTGGTAATTTTTTTATTTCTGAAGAGAAAGTTCTTTCCATCAAATATATTTAAATTCTGCCATTATTGGTTAAAAAGTTTTATTGGTTGCTAAATAGCTATTCTATAGAAGCATCTGTGTGCAGCTTGTTTTCTTACTATTACTCCATCTTAGACCTCACCTATTTAATACCTGAACTGTAGGACAGCTTTGAGCTTGCCATTTGTACTCTCTATCGGGATAGACTAGCTCACATATCTTCAGGTTGGCCTTGAGAATGTCACTGAGACCTGGGCGGTAGCAGTGCACACCTTTAATCCTGGCATTTGAGAAACAGAGGCAGGTGGATCTCTGTGAGTTGAGACTGGTTTACAAAGTGAATCCCAGGACACAGAGGGAAAAAATGTAACTGAGATTCTGAACTATCAGTAAATTTCATTTCATTTAATAGTACTTCATATTTTATATTCTGCTTTAGGTGAAAAGCCAAGTACGCTAACAGTTTTACCTTGGCTAGCTGTATCTCTCAGCTTTTCCTTGTAATGCAACTTTTTAACATTACTTTGTTTTTAAATCCCCCCCCCCCCCAATCTATTTATTTATTTGTTTGCTTGCTTGCTTGAGATGGTTTCTCTGTGTAGACTTGGTTATCCTGGAACAAGACAAAGTTCTTGTACTATAGATCTGAGTTTCCCAAGTGCTTGGATTACAGACCTATACCAGCATATAAAGTCCCTTCCTTCCTTCCTTCTTTTCCCTCCCTTTCTCCTTCCTTCCACAATTGAAAACTTCAGGAATGTTGCATATCACCAAACCTGGGGTGAATGCCCATGTTTTTTGTTTTTTGTTTTGTTTTTCTCCCTTTTATAGCCTCACCTAAGCTGACTTAAGGCTAAAAGCAATCAGAAAATGGGCCTCCAGACAAACAGACGTTTGTCCATTCAGATTCTCAGTTCCTGCTTTTCTTCTTTCTTGGTAATCTAGTCCACTGTGATGCCACAAGGGCTATTAGCACATTTTTACCTATCACTTCACTGCAGCTATTTCTTATCACCCGTTCTGATTCCATTAGATGTGATCTGGTTTTTGTGAACAAAAAAAGTCCTTGCCAGTGTTATACTCAATTGATGAGCATCTGAAAAATGCAAGTTATTGTACGGTCTTATTTACTGAATTGAAAGCTTCAAGACCTTTGTGGTTTTTATTGTTTATGCCCTAGAAGGCAGGTGTTTGGCACATACAGTAATCACTGTAACAAGTTTATAAGAATATGAATTTATAAGGTGGGAGGGATGGCTTAGAGGTTAAGAGCTCTGACTGTTCTTCCAGAGGTCCTGAGTTCAATTTCCAGTAACCATATGGTGGCTCACAACCATCTGTAATGGGATCAGATGCCCTCTTCTGGTGTGTCTGAGGACAGCTACAGTGTACTCATATACCTAAAATAGATAATTTTTTTTAAAAGTATGTGTTTATGGGACTATAAGCACAGTCGGACCTACTTTGGATGATATGGGAACTAAGAGATGAAAGAGATCAAAAGTGAGCCAAAGATTTAATGTAAGTGTATTCATCTAAGGGAGAAGGCATATTGAGAAATCTTGAAAGGAGGCTAGAAAGAATTGAATACCAAAGTATGAGGAAAGAGCACATGAGTGGTGTGACTAATGCCAGTAGGAATATCACCGTAAGTTAGAGCAAGGTTTTAATGGCTGTAGTTATATGTTAAATTTGCCTCATTATTTACCTGTAATAACTTGGAAGATAGTGATAATTACTGACTTTTAGTAAATGCATTAAAAATTGATTTGAATGAAAAGTAGTTATTTTAGACAGTCAGATTTGCCAATAGTTTTATACAGTACTAGGGAACTTGATAAAGTTGAAGTATCATTGTCATACTAGTTAATTATCCCTAATCTGAAGACCCTAAAGCTCCAAAATCTAAAAGTCTTTGTCCTAACAAATAACACCAGTGAGAAATTTATAATTAACCTGTGACAATGGCTCACCAAACATAAGGTACATTAAAAAGACTATATGAAATCATCTTCTAGAGGTTGGTATGGCTTAATAGTAACATGCTTCCAAGCTATTAAAGAAACAAACCTCTATAATTGCATTTGGTCTGTATGTATGAAGATATATATATGAAACATGAACTAATTTCATCTTCTAACTGGATCCTGAAAAACTGTGTCTTAAGTATAAGAAATAAGGAATATTCACCCTGGGCCATTTTATGGTAATTGCTGAATTATTTATCTGGCTGAATTGTCACCTTAACCATAACATAACAAGTACTGGTAGGAGTATATGGAGGTGGGAATAGTATGGTAGGCTTTAACACAGTTATTTGCAAATGAACTTTTAGAGTTTCTTTTATAGTTTGAATTGGAACCACCTTGTATTTATACTTTTGTTAGTTTTTGAGATCCAGTATTACTATCCTTAACCTTTTATCTCTTGCCTCAACAAGATCACAGATGTATGTCACCATGCCCAGCTTCATTTTTATTATAAGTAGTCTTAAAAACATTAATTGTATGTATTAAAGGGCTTCCCTGCGATATTTCCAATTATGCATGTGTCATGCATTGATCATACCCACTCAAACCTAATCATAAAACTATGGAAGAACTAGGAGTTTGTCTTCTTATAGATTTAGTACTAGTAAGACTTGATAGACAAGACATAGAAGTTAATATATGCTAGAATTCCCTCAGAGATCAAATCATTGACTAGCTAGACGGGAAAAATGTTAAAAGATTAGAAAAATTTTCATATTTAATAGAAATAGTTTGAAGACATTTTACTAGACATATACTGTAACTCTTTATAGTTTATTATATTGTAATAATAAAATTATGGAATAGAGAAAGATTAGTATCATACCTAGAATGATTTTGGTTTTTAAAAATTCTTCAGCTTAGTAAATATCAGTGACTCAGTATGTTCTCAGTTATTTTTATTGACTTGGATTTCTTGTTCTTACCTGGTTTTGGTCTGCTGTAGTGCTTTTACATCTCTTCCAAAGCACATACCTGGCTTTTGGTCAGCTGTAGCTGTGGCAGTAGGTTCTCGAACTGCTGATGAATGCCAGAAGAAGTATATAGAAGAGCCCCAAGGCAGAGGATCCCGAAAACATGTCTCTAAGAAAAAGCAAGCCGACTCTAAGGTCCAAAATGGTAAATTTTATTATTGTCTTCTCAAAGTGCTTAGTGCAGTAGTTTTCAACCTTTCTAATGCTGTGATTCTTTAATAAAGTTCCTCATGTGTGGTGACCCCCCAACCACATAATTATTCTTGGTACTTCATAACTGTAATTTTTATACTGTTTTGAATTTTAATGTAAATATCTGATATGCAGGATAGCTGATATGCGACCCTTGTGAAATGGTTGTTTGGCCCCCCAAGAGGCTATAACCCTCAGGTTGAGAACCACTCAACCTGTTTACTCATAACTCTTTACCAGTTACATGTTATATTTATTCATGAATCTGTATCAGTTGTTTCTTTCAAATTTTAAAAACAGGAACACAAAAGATAATGTTTTAAGCCTTAACCAATGTACCTAATTCCATCAATAATAGTTTAGTGGCTTTTTCTATTTGTTCTAGGAAGCTTGATATTGGATAAATACTTCAATGTTTGAGACTTATAATTTAACTTGAGCATTTGCTTTTAGTCCCTGTCATCCTCTATGAAAACTACAAGATTTCTCTTTTGTAATCTGAGATTTACAGTTATCCATGACTGCTAGTAAAAAACGTTCTTTGTCAGGGAAGTTCTACAGTAAACATGGAGAGTACCTAATACCCATTGCATAATAACAATTAACAAATCAAGTGGATCTCATAGAGCACCTTTGTTTGTTCTTTATTTTTTTAATTGAACTTAGGGCCTTGTACATGCTAGATAAATACTGTATGACTCGGCTATATTCTCCAGGCCTGTCAGCAAGTTTTGTTGGGGGAAAGGAGAGATTTTTTTTTTCTTTTTTTGATTAAGTTATTTATTTACTTTACATCCCAATCACAGCTTCTTCCCCCACCTCTCCTCCTAGTCCTTCCCTCTCACCTTCCCTTCTACCCTTTCCACTTCTCCTTCCCTTCTCAGAAAAGATGAGCCTCCCATGGATATCAACCAGCCTTGGCCTATCAAGTTTCAGTAAGATTAGGCACATCTTTTATTGAGGTTAGACAGGGTGACCCACTTAGGGGAAATGGATCCAAAGGCAGGCAGTATAGTCAGAGACAGCCTGTGCTCCTGCCTTAGGAGTCTCACATGAAGACCCAGCTGCACAACTGTTATAAATATGTTTAGAGGGCCTAAGTCCTTCCCATGCATACTTTCTAGTTGATAGTTTGGTCTCTGTGAACCCTTATGGTCCCAGGTTAGTTGATTCTGTAGGTTTTCCTTTGGCATCCTTGACCCCTCTGGCCCCTTTTCAATCCTTTCTCCTCTTTCACAGGATTCCCCAAGTTCCACTTAATGTTTGGTTGTAGGTCTAAGATGCCTTTACTATGTTCTCTGGCTATCCTGGAACACACTGTGTAGATCACTCTGGCTCCTTCTAGTCTTTTAACCTTTTTGTGTGTGCTCTTTGAGTATCATATGAGCTAATAGCCAGTGGAGGAAGAATTATTTGTGATGTGTATGCTACCATGCTCAGAGTTACCTTCTGGCATTTACTTATTTGTTTGAGGAGTAAAGGTCTCACTTTCTTGTCCAGACTGAGCTAAAGGGACATCAGGCTGTGTCAAGGTACTGTATTCATAAAGTCACCACATTTTTTTGTCTCAGTTGTGCCTGTTGGGGGTTTTGGCCTCAGGAATAAAAGTTTTAGATGGGAGGTTGCCTCTTGCCTTTGGTCTTTTTTTTTAATTTAAAATTTTATTAGCATTTATTTGTGTATGTGCATACCTGTGTTTGTTGGTGTGTGTGTGCCAAGTCATAAAAATGAAGGTCAGAGGACATCTTTTGGGAGTTGGTTGTCTTCTACCATGAGGTCTCAGCTATTGAAGTCAGGTTCTCAGACTTGGAGGAGGGTGCCTCTATCTGCTAAGTCATCTTGCTGGCTCACCCTTGTTCTGTATAAGGAAATGCATGAGAATTAAGTCATTCTTAGGACAAAACACGTTTTGAAAAAGAGTGGGCCTGGAGAGATAGATGTGTGAGTGGTTAAGAGTACTTGTTACTTATGCAGAGGATTCAGGTTTGTTCCCAGCAACTCAGATGGTGGCTCAAAACCATCCACAATGCCAGTTCCAGAATATCACTGCTCTTCTGACCTTCAGCCGTGCTGAGCAGGTATGTGGCACACATAGGTTTCTGTAGGCCACACACATAAACAAAATGAAATAAGTCTTTAAAAATTTATTTAAAAAGTTATTTGTTCTGTAGGAAACTTAAGAGAGGCTTTTAGTTTTATAAAGCAGGTAGTATAAATGACCAAATCATTTTCAAAATGTTTTATTGATGAAGGTGAGGAAGATAATGCTAATGACAAGAAGACTATTAAGATAACTGCCAAAGTGGGAACTCTTAAAAGGAAACGACAAATGAGGGATTGTCTGGAACACTTGCCAAAAGACAACCACGATGACTTTTTCACTGCAACACCCTTGCAGAAACAAAGAATACGGGTAAGATTGCTGACTGCACAGAATCTGAATTTTTATATATTGCTAATATATATCACAAATAATAAAGTGCAGGATCTATAGTCTTTACAGACATGAACAAAAATATGAAGAGATCTGCTGATACTATGCCATTCTTATCAGTTTCTAGTCAGCTCTTGATTATTTCAAAGAGAATACTGTTATAACCTAAAACAATGAAGAGGTAGGCCAAGGACATTGCAAGATACATGACATCATTTTTCTTTCACAAAAATAAGCAAAACAACTGGTAGACAGGTGCATTTTTAAAGCCTAGACATTTACAAACTGAACGTTCGGAGACCAAAGTTGGAATGCATGCATACAGCTCTAGGGGATAGGCCTCTGTACTTCATCCCTCATGCTCCCAGATATCACTGTACTAGACAGGGCTTATCCTCACCAAATCAATTAGACCACAGTGCCACTATTGCTGCAGCACCTCACTGTGCCCTATGGAGACAGGTGGCTCAGCTGTGATACCTTAACATCCTGTATAACAAGTGAATGCTTTTATTCTTTGGAATCTGTGTGACAAATGTTGTTACCAAATCTCAAATGTTCAAGTTTAAAATAAAGACTCAGTAGCTCAGAGAGACAGAAAATATCCAGCTCACTTTCTTCCTTTGCTGATGTCCCAAAAGGAAAAATCAACTCTCCTTGCCTTTTCAAAAACCCCTCAAATTGAATGTCCCTCCCTTCTCCTTCCTGTGTATCTGTCTGTCCTCTTGACTTCCTCTTATTCTGTTTTTTTTCCTATGTTTACTCCCTGTCAACCGGTTGTTTGCACTGCCTCTTGACCAATGGTTGACATTATTTAATCCTGTTTACAATAAGCAGAAAGACTGTTGATTAAAGTTGTGTGCTGGGGCTGAGCCACACCATGAATAGACACAGGCTTTTCCAGTAAACAACACAATATCAGATTTCACAGTGTGACCACATATCCTGTAACATATATAATTAGTCTACATAATTCTCATAAGTACTGACATAATATTAGATGGGATGAATGCTGGTTTTATATGTAGAAAGAGATTAAGCAAACTTGCAGATCTAAAGCCAACATGTCAAGCTAGTCAGTGTTCCTATCCCTGCACAAAACATGACCAAGAAGCAAGTTGGGGAGGAAAGGGTTTATTCAGCTCACACCAGAGTTTATCACCAGAGGAAGTCAGGACTGGAACTCAAGCAGGTCAGGAAGCCACAGCTGATGCAGAAGCCATGGAGGGATGTTGCTTACTGCCTTGCTTTTTCTGCCTTGATCAGCTTGCTTTCTTGAAGAAGTCAGGTCTACCAGCCCAAGAATGGCACTACCCACAATGGGCTGGGCCTCCTTGATCACTAGTTGAGAAAATGCCTTACAGCTGGATCTCATAGAGGCATTTCCTCAATTGAGGCTCCTTTCTCTGTGACAACTCCAGCTTGGGTCAAGTTGCCAAACAAGGATGTATTTTAGTGGTTACATGTGCCAGGCCCTAGGTTCTATCTTCACCACTTCTCAGTGAGTTTAACCTTTACTTGGGTACAGAGATTAAACTCAGGTCACCCAGCTACACACAAGGACCTTTACTGGCTGTGCTTTCTTGGTTTTAGTCAAAGTTTTAGTGGGACATAACCATACTTGTTTGCTTTTGTACCATACATTACAACCTTCATACTGCAGTAACAGACTTGAATAATGCTTAGAAAATAGTTGACTTCCTCTGTTCTCCACAGCCTTTAGAAATAGGTGTAATTGTCTTCATTCTGTACAAGAGAAAATTGTTTTTGTAGTGACTATTCTATGTTCTATTAGTTTTAATTATAAAACTTTAAAATAATTATAGAGGAAAACAACCTAACCCACAAAATTATTTTGTGATGAGAAAAATTTGAGAACTTGGTGAAAATTTTTGTTTTCTAGTTGCCAAGTTTCCAGTACAGTCAAGATGATGATTTTCTGCTAGATATGGACAGGAATCCACCAACTCCATCGTCAGTTACTTCGCCGTTGGCAAACACTACTCCGAAATGTCAGCACATCAGCCCGAGTATGCTAGCCTCTCTAAACAGGTGCATGTGCACGTGATGCTAATTTCATATTCTAGTTAATTCAAGAACATTGAAACATTTTGTGAAATGATAAACTTAAAAGCATCAAGGGAAAGTTAGCATTTTTAAAAATGAATAAATAGTTGCTAAAAATTAAGCATGGTTAGTTTTAGCAAGTTATGGGTTATGTTAATGTATAATATTAGAAGTGGAATAATTTTAGTTGACATTTTTCAAAAAGATATACTAAAAATTTCAACTAAAAGCACACACACATATGTACATGTATGTATATATATATATATATATATATATATATATATATATCTCATTAGTGATATTATACTGTTAGCTAACAGTCTAACTCAAATGCAAAATCACTAATGAAAAAAATTAATATTATGTTTTATCTATCAGCAATCACTGTCTACAGTATTAAGACTATTTAAAAAGCTTGTTTTGCTGGGTGTGGGGAAATGGCTTGGTGGTAAAGAGTACTTAGTGCTCTTACAAAGAACTTCAGTTAGGATCCTAGCACCCAAGTCAGGCAATTCTGAATTCACTGTAGCTCCAGGAGAGCTGACTTCCTCTTCTGGCCTCTATGAGCAGTATTCTCATGTGTAGAGCCCCCACCCCAACTTCCAAGGTACACATAATTAAAACAAATACTATAAAACTTTTAAAAAGGAATATAAAATAACTTAATACAAAATAGTTCCCTTTAACGTATTTAGCATTAGCTAATTAACAGTGAAACAGTGACCTTTGTTCAAGATGTTAGTGAAGAACTATAAATCAGCTGTGCAGATTCATTTGTTACCATCTATTACTACAACCGTGAACTTTGATCCAGGAATCCTACTTCTGTAGCCTAGTGTTTAGTTTACTGAGCATACCTTTAATTCCAATACTTCGGAATCAAGACAGACAGATCATTGAGTTTAGGGACAGCCAGGACTACATAGTAAGTGTGTACAGGGTTACTTTTTATGACAATTTGAGAACTATTATAAAGTAAAAAACTTAACTTCTGTTATACAAAATAATCCCTTGGAAAGTAAACCTCTAGGGTGCTAATCTGGGTAGACCTATCATTCACTAAGCAAAGTATTAGCAGCTGGTGGGTTTGTTCATTTGTACAGTCTTCATGATTAAGTTATGTATCTTAATATATAATCAAACAAGACACACAATTATATAGAAAGAAAGACTTGCTAAGTTACATTAGAACTTGATATAATTGGTAGGTGTAAATTGATGATTTTTAAACTAGGTATAGTCTAAAAGAGATCAACTGTGATAATTGGTTTCTTTAATGAAAATGAACAACAAAAGTAGTAAAGGTTGGAAGTGAACAGTTTTAGGAATAAACCTAGATGGCATCTTAGTTATTGCACTGTGGCTTTGAAGAGACATTATGACTACAACTCTTCTAAAAGAAGACACTTAATTGGAGCTTTCTCACTGTTTCAGATGTTTATTGGTTCATTATCATGGCAGGAGCTTGGGGGCTTGCAGGCAGACATGGGTCTGGAGAAGGAGCTAGAGGTCTACATCTAGACCAGCAGGAAACAGCCAAAGACCTTAAAACCTTAAAGCTCATCCCCAATTACATACTTCCTCCAACAAGGCCACACCTAACCCTTCTCATCTAATGCCACCCCTGATAACTAAGCTTTCTAACCTATAAGAATATGGGGGCTGAGCTGGAGAGATGGTTCAGTGGTTAAGAGCACTGAATGCTTTCCTACAGGCCCTGAGCTTAATTCCCAGCAACCACATGGTAGCTCACAACCATCTGTAAAGAGATATGATGCCCTCTTCTGGTGTGTCTGAAGACAGCTACAGTGTACTTACACGTAATAAACAAACAGACAAACAAATAAATAAAAACACTAAATTGTTTTAAAAAAAAAAAAAGAATATGGGAGCCATTCTTCTTCAAACAACCACAATAGTATAGTGACCAGTTAGCAAAATATAGTTATCTAGAATAATTTTTTGAGTAAAGTTAAAAAAAATTAGACTTTTATTAATTGCTGTTTAATGTATGGGTAGAATTATGATAATGTTGATTTGATATCTTGGTATTATTTTATATTCACACAGGGATGATTGTGATAAATATGTTTACCATATGCAAAAGAATGCTAAAAAATATGGCAAGAGTAATAATGGACTTGTCTGGGGCAACATTAGGAAAAGAACAGTAAGTGTGTTAATTATTGATCCTACGCTATATTTAGTACAGCTATAGTGCTTGAGTTGTTGTATAACTGTCTATGCCCTCCAGGAACTTACAACCTAGTCTAATTCTAATATGAATTTACTAGTGATGTTAGGACATAAGGACTGTAGGATTATAGGGGACAGTTTCTAGACTGAATTAACTGAACCAAGAAGAGAATGGGTAAAAATTCTCATTTAAGACAGATTAGAAAATACCAGTCCAGAAGGGAAATTTTAAGCAATATATAAAAATATTATACCTATTCAACTGATTTTTTTAACTTTATTTTAAAAAACAAAGATAAAAGAAAAAATTTAAACATTTTTGCATAAATATATACAAATACAATTGTGTCAGTGCTTGGCTTTTTTTTTAAAGTTTGATACTCTGCATTAAGGTCTTACTAGTTACAATGAGCAAAAAGTACATGTAAAACAGGATGTAACCCGGAATTAGTCAACGTTTTCTTGGTGTGTAAGGATTGAGCATGACTTTTTTGATGTTGTTGTTTTCTTTTCTTTTCTTTTTTTCTTGAACTTCACACAGTCTGTGAGTTGTTTCTGGGGCAGTGAGAGCCTCTGGGGTTAGCATCCCAATATCAGTGACTGCATATTATGTCTGTTCTTTTGTGACTGGGTTATCTCACTCAGGATGATATTCTCTAGATGCAGCCATTTTCTTAAGAATTTGGTTAAGTCATTGTTTCTGATGGCTGAGTAGTACCACAATTTTTGTATCCATTCATCTACTGAAGGACATCTGGGTTCTTTCTAGCTTCTGGCTATTATAAATAGAGCTGCTATGAGCATTGTGGTGCATGTGTCTTTGTTTGTATATTGGAGTGTCTCTGGGGTATATGCCCAGAAGTGGAATACCTGGGGTTTTTTTGGTTGGGAGGCTTTTGATGACTTCTTCTATTTCTCTAGGTGTTATGGGATTATTTAGATGGTTTAGCTGGTCCTGGTTCAACTGATTTTAGAGTAATTGATTTATGGCTTTTAAAGAATAAGGATTTCATCCAATCTTTTATAGCTTTGAAACAGTTTCAGATTCTTTTAGATTTAGTGACTCAATTTTTGTTTTAACATTTAGTATAAAATCCAAGCACAGGAAAACTTTAATTGGAGGCTGCCTTAACAGACCCTGGACAAAAGACACATCTGTGTGAAGTGTTGGAAGCATTACTCAGTAGGAGAGCATTGTCTGGTATGCCCACAGACTGCCCTGAGTCCATTCCTACTACCATCTCAGAAACGCACTTTAACTGGGACTCTAATGGCGCAGACCAGTAATGCCAGCACTTGGGAGGTGGAAGCTGAGGATCAGGAGATGAAGTTCAGTTAGGGCTTTGGGAGTGTGTAGTCTCAACAAAAATTACTTTATTTTTTTGAGGTATTTGCACTGCTTTTTCCTTTTAAATCCTTCCTCTCCACTTGCCCTCTTTAAAATTCATAGCCTATTTATTTAGTTTTTAGTCCTTTGGATTGTCTTTTAGATTTTTAGTTTTCTACTTTAAACCTTATAATTATGGACATTTGAGTAGCAAGTAACCAAGTATTTAGATTCTAAGAAAGGTAATTAACTCACTTAGGATTTTTTTCAAAGTAATCTTGAAGAATAATTTATGATTTGTGAGATGACTTCTAGAAGTAATTCTTCAGACCAGATGTGGCCATCTCCTCCTGTCTTTGAAATCTTTATACTACAAATTCGCTTATGTAAAAGTCTTCTTAGATTGAAATTATATAATCTTATCCATCCTCATGAGCTTAGCCACAAGAAATAGTAAATACTTTATTGGAGACCTTGGTTTAAAATGAATTTATTGGCTCATTTCTTAAGAAGAAACCTGTTTCAGATGTGAAATAGCAGATTACTTCTCAGTGAACTTCAGATTGTTCTCTCCAGTTTCGTATCCCTTAATGAGAATGAAACTTTGGTTCTTGAAAAAGGCTTAATATTAACATTATTAGGAAGCCTTGGAACAGGAACCCAAGATTGGACTTCTAGTCCAGTTTCTGTTTTCTTTTGTTATTTGAGCTTTGTTTTGTTTTGTTTTTGGTTTCTTGTATTCAGAAAGTACCCAAAGTCAGCGTTTCCTGAATTTAAATGTTCATTGAAATTCTTTGAGGTTCTTAAGATTATGATGCAGTAGACTTGAGATTTGTATTTCTAATAATCACTAGTGATGTCTATTCTGTTGATCCATGCATGGTCCATGGATCTGCACAGAAACTGCAGATTGATTGTTGCAGATTGCACTTGATTGTTCTCTCTGCTAAATGAGAAGAGGTAAATTTTGATATATCTTAGGGTCCCTTTCTATTAAAAATACCCATTTATCTTCCCTCCTTCCTTCTTTCCTGTTTGTTTTTGAGATAGGGACTCCCTTTGTCAGCACTGAACTCAAAATCTGCCCGTCTCTGCCTCCCAAGTACTGGCATTAAAGGCATGAGCCACCACACTTTTTTTTTTTTTTTTTTTTTTTGTAAAAATGGAACAATGTATAAAATTGTGATTTATAGTCTTTTCATAGTCTGGTACCTATAGCCAGTGTGTTAGCATGGGAAGAGTAAAGAATTTTGTGTAAAGTACTCATTTCATAGCCTAACTGGCACTAGCCCCATTACACTAAGCAAGTAACTAGACTTTTCTAATCTATGCAAATTTGGATAATGACCATAGCTTGTGACTGAGTAGTTATGAGAAGAAAGTGGTATAGTACTGTGATTTTCTCATCACACAGAGGTAATAATAAAGCTTTCTAAACTAAAATGCTAAATAAGTAGTGAGTACAGTTGGGCAACCTTTATAGGTTGTAGACACTCTTTGCCTTTTATAGCATTAGTTTATAATATTTTCTTATATATAATGTTTGCCAACAGTGGGAAACAACACTAAATTATGGATTCTACTCTGGATAAACTCAAGAATTTGTTTTCTTTAGTGATTAAAAGTGATGTAAGAGGCCCATGTTTAAGGTTATGGGAGAAAGAATACTTGGTTTCATCTGTGAAACAACTTTGCTATAACATGCACTTTTTTATAGGTTGAAACTAATCCGTCATCTCCGACACTAACAAGAAAAGCCCTGTTTAACAAAGGTATTTATTTTGTAGCTTAGTTCCATTATACTATGATCTCTACTGATGATCTTAAATCTAACCATTTCTCAAAGATACACACCTATCATTTCGTTTCTTGGAATTGTTTTCAGTTCTGTTAAAATGCCTGGACATTTATTAATTTTTTTCATTAAAATCTTCTTTACAGATTTAGGTGAAATCACTGATATTGCAAAGTATTTCATTGATGATATAGAATCTGATGAAGAAGATAAAGATTATTACTTTTCCAGTTCTGACTGATAGTAAAACGATTTGAAGGAATTTTACCACCAAGCAGAATACACATATATTCTCATCCAATGACTCTGTTCTTGTAATAGGGGAATGCAGATTTGTTTCCCAAAGATGTCTTATGTTTGTATGCAGAATAAACACCTTATAGAGCATTCCTCGGAATTACAACTTTCAAGTACAGTTATTTTGCCTGTGTATGCATTTGTAAATTTTGTTTGTAATATTAAAGTATATAAAGCTCAGTCACTTGAACATCCAAGTCTGTTTACTTTAGTAATCAAGTACATTTTTAATAAAAATCTTAAAGCCCTTAAATGAGAGGTAAGGGGCTGGAGTTCAGAGTATGGACTGGTAGATACTAGAATGGAAACTTTTAACATCGTGCAACCTGGTACTGCAAGCCAGACTTCCTTCTCTGTCTGAATTATGTCATTCAAACTGTTTTACATGTTTTTATGTTTTATATGCTTTTAATTCTGATCTTTTTTCTTAAATTGTTTACTATCCATTGGTCTGTTTGTGAAACCTCTATATCTAATTCATTGTTCTGAGGACAGGGTCTGTTGTATTCTGAAGCCCTGCTGTATATAGTTGGTAGATCCACCATCATAAGGAATTATGATGCCATAATAAACAGGTTTTCCCTTTTTGGCAGCTTTAAAAGGCAACGTTCAGTCTGCCATTTGTTTTAAAGTTTGGCATAAGTTATTTGTCCTCTGGCTATGGTATGTGTTCATGTACCCTTTGCATCCAGTTAGACTGCTCAAATAAAAAATGTAAATTTATAAAGTGTTTCTGGATTTTTTGTTAATGTTTTTGTTTATTTGAAAATAATGCCTTTGGTTTCTGCTTCCTAATTTGTTTCCTAAAATCGCACTGGAACATATAGTGAAACATAACTCATTCATTCCTATTTGATAGAAACTGTTTCTGTCTCTCTTTTACCCAAGTCAGGGTCTTACTGTGTAGCTGGGCTGCCCTGGAGCTCACTATGTAGAGCAGGCTTTTAATTAAGCCAGCTCCTAGGCTTGTTGTTTCAATCATTCAGTTAATACCAGATACAGAAAATTGAGGCAGGAGGAGCTTCACATTTGAGGTCAACCTGGACAATTTACAAAGAGCCCGTCTCAAAAACAAAATTAAGGGAGTGGAGAGATGGCTCAACAGTTAAGAGTACTAGCTACTCTTGTGGAGGACATGGATTTGGTGCCCAGCACCTATGTTTGGTAGTACACAATTATTTGTAATCCCAGCAAAGTGAAACATGAATGTTTTTAAAATATAAAAAAATGAAGTTTTTAACAAGTGGAGGAAGGAGGCTAGAGATAGCTGTTACAACACTGTCACACAGAAAGTACCAGGTTCAATCCCCAGGAATACCTCTCCCAAATAACCTGCAGTTATTGCTAGCTGTAGAATAAAAGGTTTTAGAGTCACCCTAAACAGAATGGAAGAGTTGTCAGTATGTAACATGCCCTGCTGGTTGAGAGTAATATAAAGCCATTAGATCTCCTTTACAGCTAGCAATGGTTTTTGTTTTTAAACTGAATAGATACAGAATATGTGGATTTGGATCTGAGAAGTGCTAATTGAACACCAGCCTATATTTTTTAATACTATTGTCTCTGGTTATAATTTTGAACAGAAAATTAAAGGATCGGTGGCATGTAGGAGGTCAGGTTTTAAAATCATGACAGATCACCAAAACTCAGAATGGAGTGCCTTTTGTAAGAAAAAGTTTGTTCCTGGGTAGTGTTTCTATATTTGCCAGTATAAATATGAACAAGCTAGTTTCAAGGCCTCACTTTTATGATCCAATAACAACACAAATTGAAATGGATGAGTTCTGAAATTTCTGTCAGATATGGGACTGGAGGGAGTGTGGAGGCGGGGAAAGCTTCAGATCATATTGCACATATAAACAGGCACTTCTTAAAATACAAATGGCATGAGTCAAAACTCAAGTTCATGTTAAATATTGGACTGTACTTGGATGGAAATTTACTTGGTGGCAATGATATATTAATCATGTGACTTTATTAGATCCTTTGATTTCGACTTCTGTTCATCCATCCATCCATCTATCTATCTATCTAACCATTTTAATGTTTGTGTGTCTGTACAAAGCCAGTGCACTGCCTAAGAGGGCCAGAGACACTGGAGACACTGAAGCTGGAGTTAGCAGTTTTAAGTTACCTGATGGGGGTATGGACATAAAAGAGCAGTGTGTGCTTTTATTCTCTGGGCCACCTCTTCAGGTCCTAGACTTAGTACACTTAAAATGTTACATATTATAAAGTTTTGCCAATCATAGATCACAGTACTTATTCTTGGGAAAATTCTAAACTGCATCTTGCTTTTATGCTTTTTTGAGATGGGATCTTGTTTATAGACTGCTAGTATTCCAGGAGTATGTCATCAAAGTCAGCATACAAATCTTTTCTGTGTATGCATGCAGATGTGAACACACAGGCAAGCATTTGTGTGGTGGCCAGAAATTGACATGGCATATATTCATGTATCACTCTTCATCTCATTTTTGAGACAAAGTTTTCCGATGAACCTGGAGCTTACCAACTTTGCCATACTGGCTAGCAAACTCCTGATATCCTCCATTCTCTGAAGTCTCCATCACTATATTTGTCTTTTCCATGGATATTAGGAATTGTCTATGAAACACCATAACCAAAAAATTAAGTTGTAGAGGAAAGGGTTATTTGGCTTATACTTCCAGATCATAGTCTTCATTGGACGAAGTCAGAGCAGTAATTCAAGCAGGGCTGGCACTTGGGGTCAGGAGCTGATGCAGAGGCCATGGAGGGGTGCTGCTTACTGGCCTGCTTCACATTTCACATGACTTGCTCACATTATAGAACTCGGAGATGGCACCACCATCAATAACTACTTACAGCAGATCTTTTCTCAATCGAGATTCCCTCCTTTCAGATCATTTAAGTTGACATAAGACCAGCCAACATGGGGATGAACTCAGGTTGTCAGGAGTGTGCAGTAAACACTCAGGCAGCTGAACAATCTCCCAGCTCTTTGGTTTACTTTCTTAGATGCTTAAATCACTCTGAACAACACTTCACACAGTCTTGATTTATTTAATAAAAATTTGTCTCACAGTCTAATCAAAATGATTATGGAATATCAAAGATTTTCTTTTAAAAATAAATTATATAGTCTATAAATAAAAAGGTATACAATATCAAGATCATTAAGAGATGAAATATTTACATAAACTGGTAATCACAAACTACAATGATTATTGAAGTATAGTAACATTATAGAAGTTCTTTTATTAGAGACTCTGAGTGTTGAGCATGTATCAGATTTCTGTTCTTTCCTGGTTAAGATCATTTGGTAACATTTGCATGTCAAATACATAGTGGATATATTTATAGATCTCCTCAGCCTTTTGATGAGTTACTTGCGCACATGTGGAGATTTCTTCCGGAGAGCTGAAAACAAAGAAACAGTGAATTTGGCTTTTATGAAATTACTATATTCAGTGGTCAAGCACTCGCCTAGCAGGTAGGAGGCTCTTCATTCTGTTACCAGCACACATTCAAATCTTCCTCTTCCACTACACATGCAGTTAATAGCATTAGGTCAATAGCATAAAAGCTTATTTTAGTTACGCCTTCAACAATATACTGGGCCTGGCAGTATACTCCTGCAATCCCAGCATTTAGAAAGCAAAGTTTGGTCTATATAGTTCCAACTCTACATAATGGGACTATCTCAAACAGTCATCTACAGAAACTTAAAATTTCAGATCTGCACTGGAATAAACATCTCTGAAATCTTTCCCAAATTACTCATTTGTAGGGCCCTGAAGCTGAGATTGGCAGTATTGGAAGACAGGATCTTTAAAAGGTGGGGACTTTGGGAAAAGTCCTTAGGTGACCAGGGGTTGATACCAATGAGGTGTATAGGTTGACATATCTTAGGGAAGAGGAAACCTAAATTGAATGATGTTTGCAAAAAGCCTTCTCTAGTTATTTTATATCTACCTAAGATGACGTAGTACGCATGTATACACTATAAATATAGCTTAAATGATGTTATGCCACTTTGGATGGCAATGCTTCCCATTAGAGCCATAGACTAAAAGAACCCTAGTAGCAGGCATGAGAAGCCTCCTTTGAGTAGTTAGGGGAAGACAAGAGACTCCTATAACAAAAGAGGCTATTGATGCCTTGGCTGCCTCTCAGATCTTTAAGGTAAACCCGATGCCAAAGACCACACACATTTAGGACCCAGACATCAGAAGATTCAAGTAGGATCTGACTTGAACGCTCCTCTCCTAGATCTAACATCATAGTACCAGGCAGTAGCTCTCTACCTAGATGTGATGCCTGTGGACCACAATGGACTACCATGGCAAGGTATCTCCAAAGGTGCAATAGTTAGTGGCACTCATACCTTGTAAGCCAATGGCTGTTTAACTGCTCACTCTATAGGAGAGAGATCATGCTTGATACGTGAACCTGGTCAACCAACCATGGCTAACTTAGGTCCTGGTTCTTGGAGATCCAGCTTACCATTTTACGAGGAAAGCACAATTCCTAACCATATTCTAAAAGTTAACCTTATACCCACAGATATAATGTAACTCTGTCTACAACAAAGAAGCTTCTTTTAGGGAATGGGGAGATGGCTGAGAGTACTGGCTACTTTTCTAGAGGAATCAGGTTCAATTCTCAGCATGCAACACAGTGGTTCAACTGTTACTCCAGTACCACCTCGGGATTTGACATACATGGAAGCAAAGCATACATACATGCATGCACACATACACACACACACACACACACACACACACATATATATGAAATTATATATATATAATTATATAAATTTTATTTAAGTAAAATATATACTGTGAGGACCCATCATAGGAGAAGCTGATAACTAGCAGTTGATCTTCCTGAGATGGGTCTGTCTTGGATTAAAATAGGACAGATTTGCTCTATTAGTCAAGGCCCAGGAAAAATTCATTTTAGGAAAGATTTCTGCTAGTTTTTAGCTTTTTCTATGATGGCCCCTGACAAAATTATAATGTATTATACACACACACACACACACACACACACACGTGTATGTGTGTTTTTAAAGTTCTTTGTAGCAAATGGAGCTCATTACAGAAAACCACAAGTAGTCAAAATGCAGACATCAACTGACTTTAAGGTGCCCAGACTCAGTGCATACATCTACAATACAACTGCATGAAGGAGAGAAGTGAAAATATAGCAAGAGCCAGAGGACCAGAAAATCTGTGAGATTGTGTCTCCTAGAAATGACAGGATAGCTACACCCACTGCTACTTAAACAATACCAAAAAAGAAAATACAAACAGACATGCTAACACAGGAGGGCCCTATGCACAAAGAATAACAGTCAAACTAATGACTCCAGAGAGGGGGACAATTGTTCTTTCCCAGGAATGGGCCCCAATTAGTTGATTCAAGTGGTCAGCCCTGAAATCATACTCAGAAGTAATACAGACTCAGATGGTTGTATTTATATAGTTTTGTATATGTGTGCAACAAAACAGAGGCCATCGATATGAGAGTGGGAGGTGGGAGGTGACATGAGAGGGACAGAAAGGAAAGGGAGGAAATGATACAATTGATTGCATTTTAGTTAAAAACAGAGACTATCAACTTTATTAGTAACCAGAGCAATGAGATATGAGATTTTTAATCTTTACAAGATTTTACACTCATTACATAGACATAGTATATATGATAAAACCAAGGAAAGAATAACAGATACATACACGTAGAATAAACACCAAAAACAACTCCAGGAATTACTAGATATACAATAATGGCATTTAGTGAGTATATGTTAGATGAGACCCCAGACAGAACTCAAAAGAATGACTGTAAACATGTTCAAAGAATAAACTCATTTTGAACATAAACAGCTGAATGAGATAAGGGAATGCAAAACACAAAAGGGATTCAAGAAAAACAATAACAAAAATAGTGAAGACAAACCAACTTGAAATACTGGAAATAAACAAGCTCCATGGGAAGTGTAACAGGATCATGGACCAGAAGACAAGGTCAGAAGCTGAACAGCATAAGGATCAAGATAAGAGAGAAATGGCTGCAGAAACCAGACTTGACAGGACTTATCAATGGCCATGCTAATGTGCAAGGGTAAACTTTTCCCAAGGTCCCAATCACAAGGAACTACAGGCAGAAAGATGACTCCTGGTAGAAAGGATTTGCCTTTACTAGGGACCGGCCCCCTCACTTGTTCAGTGTAGAATGGTCAGCCTTGAAACCATATGCACACAAAAAAAATTCATCAGGTTGTCTTTACATATATGCCTGCACACACACAGACACACACAGACATATTGTGCAACTAATAAACGAGGTTATTAGCTTGGAAAGGGCATGGGATAGGCTTGAGGGAAGGTAGCTGTCAGAGGCTGGGAGTGGGGGGGGCTGATATAAAAAATACTATGGTACCAGTGGGAATTCCAAGATATGCATTCTTAACAACTGTGAGTAACGAAAAGAAAGGAGAAATTAGTCATAAAGGCCTTTCCCCCCTCAAGATGGATAAATGTGTCTGCTGCTGAGCCTAATCACTTAGGTTTGATACCTCAGACTTCACATGGTAGGAGAGAGCCAAAGTCAATAGTTCTTTGACTTTGATGTGGACATTGTGTACACACACACACACGCACACAAACAAAACATACTAATGCAATTTTTAAAAATAGTAAAAGTACTAGTAATAGACATACCTGTTAGCCATCCTTTTCACAGAGGAAAACTGGTGACACATGTTTAAGGCAGTTATATAACTTATGCTGGGAATACTTAAATAGAACTGAAGTGCCTCACATTTCCTAGTGTTTAGCACTGCTGGAATATGAATACCAACATTCTTCCTTTGTTCCACCAACGATAGCTCCTTTAGTAAATCTGCAGTTTCTTCTTGTCCAGAGCTGAAAAGGATTCGGATTCCAGCGCCAACTAAGGCAGTCAGCAAACTGTCATAGCACTTCGTTCTTCTAAACACTTTTGATGTGTCTCCTAAAATTTTCATAGTCAGAGAAAATGAAAAGTTTAGTGATAAAGTCAGGGAGAATAGTTGATATACTTTATTCCAATGACTGAAAATTATCTGGATGTGCTTCTAATGTTGCCTTTCATTAAGCTCATCAGAGTTATTTTTCCAGCATTTCTACCATATTACTTTTCACTTTGTTTTAAGCTGTTTTCTTCACTCCTCACTGTTCCAATTAGGGAAAGAACACAACAAAAGGTGCACATTTCTGAAAGCTGAAGTGGCTTATGCACGTGCAACCAAGGTATACGGCACGAGGAAGGAAATGCTGTCTGATTTCCTAACCAATGTTTTTCACAAATCACTATTTCCTTCTACTGAAGTTTCCCAATAGTTCCAAAATAGGTGTCAATAAACGGTTTTATCTCACCCTTATAACACTGTGATATGAGCAGGGTAAGCAAGTATATCATCAACACTAAACATCAGTCAGTGGTTTGTCAATGAAATACCAACAGAGCTGTAGAGAAAGCAGAGATCAATACATCTGCTGGCTCTATGTATATCCTAAGATCTTTTCGCTGTTCCTGCCAGATCCTCTGACGGTTAAGCTACTACTAGAGAAACCCTGTCGCTGTAGCTGCAATCTTGCATTTGTGGGTGACTAGTGTATGTCCAGTCTGACCCTGTCTGAATGACCCTCCTTTCCCCGTCACGTACGCCATGACTTATACTCAATTATAGCAAACACTGACTGCCCTGCACCAAAGCCATGTTCAGCCTGGAGTGACTCCGATCTTCCCACCAACCCACACGCTCTGACTCCTAAGCATCTGAGTTCTCTCTCTTCCCATGGCTGTGCTGTTTAAGGAACTCATCTTTTCTCATGATTGGCCGTCTTCTCCTTTGGTTTCTTACTGTTCAGTCTTCACAAGTCTCATTAAAATGTGACTACTAACGAAACACGGTGGTATTAAGTATGATATAACACTGGCAGCAAGAGTTAATTTTGTTTAGTCTTACAAATATTTGAAAGTACAAACCTGCTTTTTCTCTGTCTTTTTCCACAATCACACATACTCTCTGAAACATGCTCTGCAGGCGCTGAACCTGCTCGATGAACTTGTTCTTAGCAGTATTACTTAACATTTCAGACTGAGACTTCCTTTCCACTGCCATTCGGTTGCTCACGATGTAGTCACAGCCATTAAGAGGACAAATCTCCACTTGTAACCCATGAACTGTTCTTAGTGAAGAAATGACTTCCAGACCGGTAGTGATTTCACGACTGTCTACAAGAATGCAAGCCCTGTTTCCGTCTTGCGGAAGCCTAGGGGCTGCATGTACCTCAGCCACGTGTAGTAAAGTAGAACAGGGTGCCGCTGAGGTGTTACCGTGCTCCTGATCAGCAACCTGAAAGAGGGGAAAGCATGGTCACAGGTCAGCTGAATGTGCATCAGCATGAATAATGTTCTTAAAGCCCAATAATGTTCTTAACCTAGCTTTAGAATTTGTATTATTACACGGTGTATGCACGGATGCGTGCACTTGTGCACATGTAGCAATCACAGAACAATTTGGAATCAATTTCTCATAGCAACCAAGGATCATACTTGACAAGCTTGCATAGAAAGTGTGTTTACCCATGGGGCTGTCTTGCCCACCCCTAGTAATGTTGGCCAGAAAAGGGTATATGAACCACTCAAACTGAAGGTAAAGGAGTTCAGGAACCACTGGAAACCGGTGCTGGGGACTGAACTTAGGTTTTCTTCAAGAAAACAAATGCTCTTAACAGCTAAACTATCTCCAGTTTCTCAGTAACACTTGAAAAATAATTAGAGCTGAACATGTAGGTCAGTTTTAGAACACATATCTAGTGCATACAGGCTCCAAGGATCAGGCCCAGTACTGGAAAGAAAACAACAGATCCATGACTAGCCAACATGCTCAGAGGTCAGAAACAAAATAAGAGCTCTAGAAATGATCTGAGTCCAAACACATCTGAGTTCTTTTAGCAGCCAAATCCTGTTCAGAATAAATTTTTTATGTAGAAAAGATATAAACACCAAGGCTTTTGCCTTAAAAAAAAAAAAAAAAAAAAAAAAAAAAAAAAAAAAAAAAAAACCTAATGTTGGAAAAAAAAAAAGAAAAAGAAAGAAAAGAAAAAAAAAAAAAAAAAAAAAAAACCCAATGGTCTGGAGAGATGGCTCAGTGGTTAAGAGCACTGACTGTTCTTCTGAGGTCCTGAGCTCAATTCCCAGCAACCACATAGTGGTTCACAACCATCTGTAATGGGATCTGATGCCTTCTTCTAGTGTGTCTGAAGACAGCTACAGTGTACTCATATAAATAAAAACAAATCTTAAAAAAACCCAAACATTCAATATAAAAATAATTCTATTATATGAAAGCAGAAAGCAAGAACTAGTTAGGTGGAGACCAAGAATCTGATCATCAAAGAAAGAACCCTTTAGCCCAGTGATATTGAAGCCAAGGTGTATACAATGCCTACACAGTTGGCAAAAATACCTCAATAAATAATTAAAAGTGTTTGCCGAAAAGAAATGCAAATGGTAGTATGTGATATGCTATGACAGGAAAACTGCCACCTTGAAACTTTATGTTAATGCCATTTCCTACTGGGCAAATTATATTCTGTTGATGAGGTGTAAACAATCAGGAATTCTAAATTGTTTGTAGAAAACAAACAAACAAAACCCAGCAAAGCCCTATGGAAAAGTTAGCAAAGCCAGGTGGTGGTGGCCCCTGTCTTTAATTCCAGCACTTAGGAGGAAAAGGATCTGTGAGTTCAATGGTCTACAGAGTTTTCTTCCAGGTCAGCCAGGGTTACACAGACAAACAAAACAATCACAAGAATTAAAAAAAAAAAAAAAAAAAAAGATTGGCTGTACAAGGTGGGAAGTCCCAGAAATTCTATAACTTAACCCCCTGAGGCAGAAGATAACAGGCATTAGATCAGCCTGGGATAAAGAATAAGAAGCTATCTCAAAGAGCCTGGAGCAGAGCCCAGCCCATCTGCCACTCGGACCGCCAGCTCCTAAGGTTGAGAGACTGGTTAGTGGGAGATCTGGGCGGCTGGGAAGCAGAGAGATCTCTGCGGAGTGCGCACGCGGGGACGCACCCTCCGACCTGCCGGATCCGGGGACCAGGAACAGAACTTTGGAACCTCTGTTCCCACCCGGCGACTCTGAGGCATAGAACAGGGCTGGGCCCATCTGCCACCTGGACCAGTGGAGATCCAGGGACACAGACCAGATACAAGGAAAAGGCAAGAACATATTACTGACAACAAAATGGCAAGAGGAAAGCTAAAGAGTATATCCCAAGGAAACCAAGACAACTTGGCAACACCAGAACCCAGCTCTCCCATAACAGCAAACATCGGAATTCCAAACACTCCAGAAAAAGAAGACGCAGACCTGAAATCATACCTCAAGATGCTGATAGAGATACTTAAACAAGAACGGGAGGAAAAGCAAAAAGATTCAGAAGCTTTTAAAGAGGAAACAAGAAAAACACTCAAAGAACTCAAAGAACTAGAGGAAAACAGAACCAAAGAAATAAAGGAATGGAAGAGGGAAATTAAAACGGAAATTGACACAATAAAAAAAACACTAAAAGAGATAACCCTAGAGGCAGAACACCAAAAAAAAGAAATCAGGAGTCACAGAAGCAAGCATTTCCAATAGATTACAAGAGATCGAAGAGAGAATCTCGGGGGCAGAAGACAACATTGTAAACATAGACAAAACAGCCAGAGAAGATGCAAAAAAAAAAAAAAAAACCCAAAAAGCTCCTAACCCAAAATGTCCAGGAAATCCAAGACACAATGAGAAGGCCGAACCTAAGGATAATAGGAATAGAAGAGGGAGAAGAGTATCAACTAAGGGGCACAGTAAATATCTTCAACAAAATCGTAGAAGAAAACTTCCCTACCCTCAAGAATGAGATGACCACGAACATAAAAGAAGCCTTTAGAACTCCAAATAGGTTGGACCAGAAAAGAAATACCTCCCGACACATAATAGTAAAAACATCAAGTGCCCAAAGCAAAGAAAGAATACTAAAAGCAGTAAGGGAAAAAGGTCAGGTAACATATAAAAGCAGGCCAATCAGAATCACACCCGACTTCTCAACAGAGACTATGAAAGCTAGAAGAGCCTGGACAGACAGACATCATGCAGACCCTAAGAGAGCACAAGTACCAGCCCAAGCTGCTATACCCAGCAAAACTATCAATCACCATCGATGGAGAGATGAAGATATTTCAAGACAAATCAAAACTTACACAATATCTGACCACAAACCCAGCACTACAATGAATTATAGGTGGAAAATCCATTACAATGAGGTAAAATACAGCCTAGTAAAAAAAGGAAAACTCCTAAAAAAGAAAACTAAAAGAGGAAAAAGACACAGACACAATTCAACCCACAAAAGCAATAATGGCAGGAAACAGAAACAACTATTCCTTGATATCTATTAACATAAATGGACTCAACTCCCCAATAAAGAGACATAGGCTATCAGACTGGATACATAAACAAAATCCAGCCTTTTGCTGCATATAGGAAACTCATCTCAGAGACAAAGACAGACACTATCTCAGAGTAAAAGGGTGGGAAAAAAACTTCCAAGCAAACAGCCCCAAGAAGCAAGCTGGAGTGGCTATTCTAATATTGAATAAAGTAAATTTCCAACCAAAAGTTATCAAAAAAGATAAGGAAGGACACTTTTTACTCATTACCGGGGAAATCTGTCAGGAGGAACTCTCAATTCTTAACATATATGCTCCAAATAAAAAAGCACCCACATTCATAAAAGAAACCCTACTAAAGCTCAAAAAACACATTTCACCCCACACAATAATAGTGGGAGACTTTAACACCCCACTCTCACCAATGGACAGATCATGGAAACAGAAACTGAACAAGGACACTGCAAAACTACCAGAGACTTTGAACCAACTAGAATTAATAGATATATACAGAACATATCATCCTAAAGTAAAAGAATACACCTTCTTCTCAGCACCCCATGGCACCTTCTCGAAAATTGACCAAATAATTGGACACAGAACGATCCTCAATCGATATAAGAAAATTGAAATATTCCCATGCATCCTCTCAGATCACCATGGTCTACAGCTGGCCTTTAACAACAACAAAGACAACAAAAAACCTACGTACCCATGGAAACTAAACAACGCTCTGTTAAAGGATAGCAGGGTCAAAGAAGAAATAAAGAAAGAAATTAAGGACTTTCTAGAATTCAACGAAAACAAAAACACAACATACCCAAACCTATGGGAGGCAATGAAAGCAGTACTGAGAGGAAAACTCATAGCCCTACGTGCTTCCAAAAAGAAACTGGAGAGAGCTTACATCAGCAACCTGACAGCACAGCTAAAAGCCCTAGAACAAAAGGAAGCAGATATACCCAAAAAGAGTAGACGGCAAGAAATAATCAAAATTAGGGCAGAAATAGACCAAATAGAAACAAAAAAAAACCATTGGGAAAAAAAAATAAAAAAAACCAAGAGTTGGTTCTTTGAGAAAATCAACAAGATTGATAAACCCCTAGCCAGACTAACTAGAGGGCAAAAAGAGAGTATACAAATTAACAAAATCAGAATGGAAAGTGGAGACATAACAACTGAAACTGAGGAAATTCAAGAAATCATCAGATCCTACTACAAAAACTTATACTCCGCAAAATTGGAAAATCTGGAGGAAATAAATGAATTCCTAGACAGATATAAGGTCCCAAAGTTAAACCAGGACCAAGTAAACCATCTACATAACCCTATAACACCTAAAGAAATAGAAGAAGTCATCAAAAGCCTCCCAACCAAAAAAAGCCCAGGTCCAGACGGGTTCAGTGCAGAATTTTATCAAACATTTATTGAGGATATAACACCAATACTCTCCAAACTATTCCAAAAGATAGAATCAGATGGAATACTACCCAACTAATTTTTTGAGGCTACAATAACCCGCGTACCTAAACCACACAAAGACCCTACAAGGAAAGAAAACTTCAGACCAATCTCACTTATGAACATTGACGCAAAAATACTCAACAAAATCCTTGCAAACCGAATCCAAGAACAAATCAAAACGATCATGCATCATGACCAAGTAGGCTTCATCCCTGGCATGCAGGGATGGTTTAATATAAGGAAATCCATCAACATAATCCACCAAATAAACAAACTCAAAGAACAAAATCACATGGTTATCTCACTAGATGCTGAGAAAGCATTTGACAAAATTCAACACCCCTTCATGTTAAAAGTCCTGGAAAGATCAGGAATCCAAGGTCCATACTTAAACATAATAAAAGCAATATACAGCAAACCAACAGCCAACATCAAACTTAACGGTGGGAAACTTGAAGCAATCCCACTAAAATCAGGGACTCGACAAGGCTGCCTACTCTCCCCCTACCTATTCAATATAGTACTGGAAGTCCTGGCTGGAGCAATTAGACAGCAAAAGGAGATCAAGGGGATACAAATCGGAAAGGAAGAGATAAAAACATCACTCTTTGCCGATGACATGATAGTGTACTTAAGTGACCCCAAAAATTCCACCAGAGAACTTCTACAGCTGATAAACAAGGTCAGCAAAGTGGCCGGATACAAAATTAACTCAAACAAATCAGTAGCCTTCTTATACTCAAAGGACAAAGAAATTAGGGAAAAGGTACCCTTCACAATTGTCACAAAAACTATGAGATACCTTGGTGTGACTCTAACTAAGCAAGTGAAGGACCTGTACGACAAGAACTTCAAACCTCTAAAGAAGGAAATTAAGGAGGATCTCAGAAAATGGAAAGATCTCCCATGCTCATGGATTGGAAAGATCAACATCTTAAAAATGGCCATCTTACCAAAAGCAATCTACAGATTCAATGCAATCCCCATCAAAATTCCAACCCAGTTCTTCATGGAATTGGAAAGATCAATGTGCAATTTCATATGGAACAACAAAAGACCTAGTATAGCGAAATCCATCCTCAACAACAAGAAAACATCTGCGGGGATCACTATCCCTGACCTCAAGCTATATTACAAGGCAATTGTGCTGAAAACTGCATGGTACTGGTACAGAAATAGGCATGTGGATCAATGAAATAGAATAGAAGATCCAGAAATGAGCCCTCACTTATATGGTCACCTGATTTTTGACAAAGGAGCAGTAAACATTCAATGAAAAAAGGACAGCCTATTCAACAAATGGTGCTGGTCCAAGTGGCACTCAACATGCAAAAGAATGAAAATAGGCCCTTTCTTATCTCCTTGTACAAAGCTCAAGTGTAAGTGGATCAAAGATCTCCACATTAAACCAGATACACTGAAACTGTTAGATGAGAAAGTAGGGAAAACTTTAGAACATATAGGCAGAGGAGAAAATTTTATGAACAAAACACCAATAGCTCAAGCTCTAAGGTCAAAGATTAACAATGGGACTTAATGAGATTGCAAAGTTTCTGTAAGGCTCAGGACATTGTCAAGAAAAGAAAACGGCAGCCAACAGAATGGGAAAAGATTTTTACCTACTCCACATCAGATAGAGGCCTAATATCTAAGGTATACAAAGAACTCAAAAAGCTAGACACCAGAGAATCAAACAACCCTATTAAAAAATGGGGTACAGAGCTAAACAAAACGTTCTCAGTTGAGGAATATCGAATGGCTGAGAAACATCTGAGGAAGTGCTCAACATCCTTAGCCATCAGGGAAATGCAAATCAAAACAACCCTGAGATTCCACCTCACACCAGTCAGATTGGCCAAGATCCAAAACTCAGTTGACAGCAGATGCTGGTGAGGTTGCGGAGAAAGAGGAACCCTTCTCCACTGTTGGTGGGGTTGCAAACTAATACAACCACTTTGGAAATCAGTCTGGCGATACCTCAGAAAATTGGACATAATACTACCTGAAGACCCAGCTATTCCACTTCTGGGCATATGCCCCAGAGACACCTTAGTACACAAGAAAGATATATGCACCACAATGTTCATAGCAGTTCTATTTATAATAGCCAGAAGCTGGAAAGAACCCAGATGTCCTTCAGAAGATGAATGGATACAAAAATTGTGGTACATTTACACAATGGAATACTACTCAGCCACCAGAAACAATGACTTGACCAAATTCTTAAGAAAATGGCTGCATCTAGAGAATATCATTTTGAGTGAGATAACCCAGTCACAAAAGAACAGACATAATATGCAGTCACTGATAATGGGATGCTAACCCCAGAGGCTCGCAGTACCCCAGAAACAACTCACAGACTGTATGAAGTCCAAGAAATAAAGAAAAGAAAACAAAACAAAAAAAAAAAAAATCTTTGTACAACAAGAAAACTTTGACTATTTCCATGTTACATTTTATTTTACAAGTACTTTATGCTCATTGTAACTATTAAGTTTTTAATGCATACTATCAAAACTTTAAAAAAATCAAGTACTGACTAACAAATATATTCATACAGTTTTATGTAAAAATTATTTTAAAATCTGAAAAAAAGTACTGACAAAAATGTATTGTATAATTTTATGCAAAAAATGCTTAAAATCTATACATTTATCTTTGTTTTGTAAAATAAAGTTGTTTTAAAAAATAAAAAAAAAAATATCATCCTGAGTGAGGTAACCCAATCACAAAAATACACTCATGGCATGTACTCACTGATAAGTAAATATTTGCTCAAAAGCTCAGAATACCCAAGGTACAATTCACAGGCGATATGAAGCTCAAGAAGAAGGAAGACCAAAGTGTGGATGCTTCAGTCCTTCTTAGAAGGGGGAATAAAAATATTCTCAGTAGAAAATATGAAGACAGAACTTGAATCAGAAACTAAAGAAAAGGCAATCCAGAGAGTGCCCCACCTGGGGATCCAGCCCATATTCAGCCATCAAACCCAGATAATATTGCTGATGCCCAGAAGAGCACGATGACAGGAGCCTGATATAGCTGTCTCCTGAGAGGCTCTGCCAGAGTGTGACAAATGTAGAGGCAGATGCTCACAGCCAACCATTGGACTGAGAATGGGAACCCCAATAGAGGAGTTAGAGAAAGAACTGAAGGAGCTGAAGGGGTTTGCAACCCTATAAAATCAACAATATCAACTAAGCAAAGACCCTCAGAGCTCCCAGGGAGTAAACCACCAACCAGGAGTTTAGTACAAGTGGATGAACCCATAGCTCCAACTGCATATGTAGCAGAGGATGGCCCCTTCGGGTATCAGTGGGAGGAGAAGCCCTTGGTCCTGTCAGGCTCAATTCCCCAGAGTAGGGAAATGTTATGGCGGGGACCTGGAAGGGGTGGGTGGGTTGGTGGAGGAGCACCCTCATAGAAGTGGGGTGGGGGGATGGAATAAGGGATTTCTGGGGGGGGGGAACCATTAAAGGGCATAATATTTGAAATGTAAATAAATTTTTTCCAATAAAAGAAAAATATTAAAAAAAAAAAGAAGCTATCTCAAACAACCAAACCACACCAAAGTAACCCAAACTAAACCAAACCACACCAACCCAAAACACACCAACCCAAACCAAACCAACCCAAACCTAACCAAAAAACTCAAAAACCCAAAACCCAAAACAACTGGTCTGAAAATATCAAAAGCTGGACATGCAGAACAAAGTTTAATCAAAGACAATATAGACAAGCAGAATGAAAGACTAGGAACAACCCAAATATACATCAATATTGAATGGTTGATAAAAATGATACAACCACAGAGTAAGGATTCTAGAGAAAAATAGTATGTCTCTACTGTTGTATAACCCTAGGATCGATATTTAAATGAAAAACAAGTGGAGAGAAGTGTGCACTGAACACTGATAAAAAGTGTAAATGTATCTTCCTATGTATTTCACAGAGTGTAAATACAAATGTACATATATTTTCAATTTCTTCCTTTGTGTAAGAATAAAGGGTATAAAAACAGAGGCAACCTATGAATTTATTTTAGACATTGTAATTTGGGGCTGTGTAAATAGGTCACATAATAATGGGGTTGAATTTAAAGCAATCTGTAACAAATGCAGGGAGACTTTAAATATCTAGCCTACAGAGCAATCAATCGTTTGTAAATAATTATTAGTTCTGTAAGTGAGAACTGCCACACTAGCCTCACATATTTACCGGTGTTCTACTGTGGGTGTGGATGACTGTGGGTGGAGTGCCGGGGACAGTGTCACTCACAGGTGTCCTCCAGCCGGTCCAACAGGGTCTTTGGTGCTGTTTCTGCTTCACACGCCAGTGTAGCTGACCATGAGCTTTGGGTGCACATGTGCATATGCTGCGCACACATGTGCTATGTACATTTGTGAACAGAAGCATGTGTGTAAACTTGCAGAACCCAGGAAAACTTCATGTCCTGCTCTATCCCTCTGTCATACTCTTTTATATGACAGCACCTTTCACTGAGGCTGGAAGCCAGTGCTACATGAGATGGTTTTAAACAAAACACAAGTTTTTCTTTGACTGAGTATAAAGTTCAACACACATGCACACACACTCACCTCAAATCGACCCTTTTAAATAAACAATGGCACCTCTCTTCCTTTTCATACATACCTTCAACTGTACCAGATGGTTCCCACATTCCTTCCGTAACTCAATACCAGTACATGGTGGTGAAATAAACTTGGTTTTATTATGGCTCTGAGTCTTCACATTCAAGGCTCTAGGAACAGCATCCAATATCTTTGGCAGCACCTCTAGTCTCTGTCCCGATGACTGATTTCCTGCTGGATTAGGAAGGACCTCGGGCTGCACTGAGGCCCTTGATGGCCCTGAAGCCCAGAGCTGGCCCTGGTGTGTGTGCTTATCCACAGCACAGCCATCAGCACCAGGGTCCTCTCTGGCAGTTGCGGAGTTTTCTTCCTCACTTGACTCATCTTCTGGTAAGATAATTCTAGACAATTTCTTCTTTGACCCTGCAGAGTTTTGTTTCTTCTTCATTTGCTTGAGCTTTACTGCATATCGGGTTTTATATCTTATGTCCTCATCTGTGAAGGAATCTTTACTTAAGTTAAAATCAACACAAATTTCTTCTTCACTTGATTGGCTTTTGCAAGACTCTTCTTCATCAACACAAAAACTGTCCTCTAAATAGTTTTCATCTTGCTCAGGAATCTGTAAGAAAAATAGGCAGAAATATCTGAATATATAATTCATCTAAATTTACATTCTTCTGGGCACTAATTCTTATTCCATTTAATGGATATCTACCAAGTACATTCACTATGAACAAAAAAATGTAGACCTGAGAGACTAAGAAATAAACAAGCAACATCTTACCTTCTAGAAATTTACAGTCAGCTGTATAGGCAGCCAGACAAGTTAATAAGAAAAACTTGTGCCAAGTACTTCAGAAGAAGAGATGTGAAAGCTGTGTTATGGAGCAGAATACGGCAGTTTGTGGACAGAGAAAATATGGCCTATATATGTAAACTGTCCCAGCCATGCCAACTGCTGTGTGCCTGTACTCCCACTCGGAAGATCAACGCGGAACAGTAGAGTCAGGACCAGTGCATGGATGTGGGGAAGAAGGTGGAGGCCCAGCAAGTGGCTAGTGTGCAGAGTGAGCATGTGACCCCCTGCACTGCCAAATCCTAGTAACATCCCAGCACCAGAGGAGGCAGGGGAAGCGCTGCTCACACTTGGCCCTGTGGTTACATGGTAAGTTCAACTACACAGGAAAATCCAATCACAGAACACAAAGGAAAAAATAAAAGGTCCACCTGTAATTTCTAGAACCATTTTTATGATAAAGGAAAAAATTTTAAAAGAAGTTTGACATACAAAAGAATAACTAGGGGGCTGGAGAGATAGATGGCTCAGTGGTTAAGAGCACTGACTGCTCTACCAGAGGTCCTGAGTTCAATTCTCAGCAACCACATGGTGGCTCACAACCATCTGTAATGGGATCTGATGCTCTCTACATGTATATGTACTCATACATGAAATAAATAAACAAATCTTTAAAAAAAAAAAAGAATAACTAACTAGTAGATGATCAAATTCTATTCATTTCCTTTGAACTAATTCTCCGAGATGGAAAAGAAACTTATAGTAAAGTTATCAAGCTTGGTTTGACTTCCTAACTTTAGAAATAAAACGGAAGCTTTATTAATTGGACTGTATTTCAACACTGCAATCAAGAAAATTTCCACTATTATTTCTAAGGTATGTACCTGTGAGAAGATGCTCATGTTGTCATGTTTCTCATGGACCATTTTGTACTTAGTGCTCATCAATGGACTACGTACAGATTTCATGTAAATAGCTCTCATTTCAGAATCTGCAAAAATAAGAATTTAAAAATGAAGTAGCAATATCAGGTACATGAAACTTTTCATTTAACTCTGACTACTCCAAATTAACTTGGCTCAACATTTAAGCAAAAGTTTATAGAGAAGATACACACACACACACACACACATACACACACATGCAAAGATGTATGTTTGTATGTATATCTGCTTGGGCAAAACGGTAAGATCTCATGTATAGCACATATACACATCTCAGTACTCCAGAAATGGAGGCAAGAGAACCTATGGTTACATGGCACCTGGGATACTTAGCAGTCTGAAGTCTGCCTAGGCTACACAGTGAAATCCTGTTGCAAAAGAATAAAAGAATAAAATACAATTTCTAGAATAAAATGTTTTATGAAAAATTAAATTTTAAAAGAAACTGATGAGAGAGAATTCCCTACAAACAATTTAGAACGTTGTCGACAAAGGCCAGGTGTGATGGTGCACGCTTTTAATCCTACAATCAGGAGGCAGAGGCATACGGATCTCTGTTTGACTCGGCTTGCTGTACAAAGTGGGTTCCAGGCAAGCCAGAGCTATGTAGTGAGAGTGTATCTTTAAGAAAGTAAAATTAAAAAAAAAAAAAAAAAAAAAAAACTCTCAAAAGAACAATGATGATGTTAAAAGTTTTACCTTCAAAATCACTGTCTGGTTAGGTGAAGAAAGCCATTTGGCAATGTGAATTAATAAAAACCAATTAAGGAAAACACCAACTTTACTAAATGTATCAATAAGGGAGATCTGTTTTCAGAAAACAATGTGTTCGAATAACCTTTGAGCATGCACAGTACATTCAGAGCAAAGGGATCAGACTGGCTACCCCAGAAGAGAGAAATGTTCTGATTGGCTCAATATTCTGGCCTTTCAGAGATCCAGTCAGTATTATTGTCTCCGTCTCTGCAGTCTGGTGTGACTTAAAGTAGCAACACTTCCCAAGGACATTGAGATTAAAGGAAAAACTTGCTTTTGGATAGTTATCCACATTTTTATAGCATCTAGAATAGGCTTAGTGCCCTCCGTGCTCAGTCATGCACATGGCTTTTGCAAATTTCAGTGAAATCTGTTAAGATTCAAAGATAACAGAAAATTCAAAGACCCTCAGGCAGCAGCACCCCTACACTCTACAAGGACCTGCATCACAGAAGGGAAGAAGGCAGTGCAGACATCAGTTAGTTTCCAATGTGGCACTGTTAATGCAATCTCCTTACTGCACAGCAATTACAGAATAACAGTGGCTCCTAAAGAACAGGACTGATAAGGGACAATGACCAGATGCTGGCTAGCAAAGCTGACAGGATTCTCAGAGGGTGGCAGAGGCAGAAACAGGTGGACCTACACAACCGAGTGTGCAGTGCTCAGAAGAGGAGAGATGCCTGTCTGTCTCAGTGCTCAGAGGAAGAGGAGAGACGCCTGTCTCAGTGCTCAAGAGGAGAGACGCCTGTCTGTCTCAGTGCTCAGAAGAGGAGAGACGCCTGTCTGTCTCAGTGCTCAGAAGAGGAGAGACGCCTGTCTGTCTCAGTGCTCAGAAGAGGAGAGACGCCTGTCTGTCTCAGTGCTCAGAAGGAAAGAGCAGAAAGCTTTCTTTTCTTGCTGCTTGAGGTTTTTTTTAAGTAGTTCTGGAAGTCAGGTATTGATTTTTATGCTTTTGTTTTGAACAGAAAACTGTGGTCCAACTCTTCATTTTCAGTTAAGGTAGGCACTGAACTCTGATTAAATGAACATTTGATGCTTGAGCCACTGAGTTACTTGAGATACTTGAGTACTCACTCAACAGCCTAGAAACAGTGGCTCTAGAAACAAGCACATCAGAATTTAAATGAAAGAGAACACATAAAGGTTTTGTGCATATTGAATTTGATTCCTATAAACCGAAGTTTATGAGTGCCATCTTTCAAAACAGAAGACAACAGACATTACCAAGTGTCAAGAAAGCATTTACCGTTTATAGCCTGTGAAAGCTGGGTCCGGTCATTTACAAAGTCAAGGAGTGAGGAGTCCTGATTGTTCTCAGACTCCTCATCCTCATCTGAAGAGACACAGTTTGCATCCTCTCCAGAAACCTCTGCTTCATCGTCTAAAAGACTCCGAGCTGTAGCCTGAGAAGAAACAAGAGACATGAAGACACCCCATGGAAATGAAAAAGTTTTGTTCATAGTTCTTGTTCTGAGAAGTATATTTTTAGGTTTTTATTTGAAAAATTGAATACACCTTAATATGTACAGTGTAGCAGTTCAATACAAATGTATAATGTGTAATGCTGAGATCATGACATGATCAGGACCTTACAGATTCTTGATGTGGGAACAACACTGAACAACACAATTAACTGTGACCCAAAGGTTTGAGATTTTTAATTCCAAAATAAATAAATAAAGAAAGAAAGAAAGAAAGAAAGAAAGAAAGAAAGAAAGAAAAAAAGAAAGAAAAGAAACGCAAAATTAGTAGAAAAATAGTTCTTTTAAAAAATGTGTTTTCTGGGGGCTGGAGGGATGGTTCAGTACTTAAGAATACAATCTGCTTTTTCAAGCACCTATATCGTAGATCACAATCATCTGTAACTCCAGTCTACCCTCTTCTAGCCTATGTGAGCACCAGAAACATAAATGATGCTTAGATATATATAGGCAAACTTCCCATGTACTATATGTACTAAATTTCTTTTAATTCTATCTATCTATCTATCTATCTATCTATCTATCTATCTATCTATCTATCTATCTATCTATCACATGTTTAAATGACATACACACACATGTGGATGCTAATATACATGCACAAGTGTGTATGTATCAAATATACATTCAAAAGAATAAAGAAAGATTACCTTTGCATGAATCCATTTCTTTTGAGCTTTGGAGCCTTTTCTGGTGTTCCTGCTATGATCCTTGAAGTGTTCCGATCTTGAACTCGGTCTGTGAAAATTCTCACTCTCATCATCGCTAGATGATAATTCTGACTATAAAAGTTAGTTAACACAATACTTACATTAAGAAAGAAAAGCCTAACTGGATTGATTTAACATATTCTATTCTTAAGAGTGACTGATTTTAACTTTCTTTTTCCTTTTCAGTATTGCAGTCAACATTCTCAATTGCTCTCACTAGTTAAGACTGTGTCAGTCAGGTAACAGTAGTCTCAGTGTATCGGCCCTCAACTTGGGTACATCAGACGTATCTACTGAAGATGTAGTGTTTTCTATGAACTCTCAAGGATTTTACTAAAGATGAAATTTCATCCAAACATAAAGAAAACCTTTGCAATCAAGAAACTTACATATAACATATAACTTACAGTAACAAATTTTAACAAAGGCCTACAGTCACTGTTCTTGCACAATAATACAAAGCTAGTAAAAGAATGGAGTTTACCACCTAACTTCAGTTTGTAGGAATAATTTTCCCAGACCATGGTACAACTATCACAACTTTGTCTAAATTTAATTTACTTTTTATAAGGCACTAGTCATTTTGAGTACAGCAGAATGTTGAAGCAAGTTTTAAGGGTGAATATACGCGTATACTAGGTTAAATGGCCATGAGGAGCTCTACAGGACAGCGCCTGCAGATATCTGTAGCGGAGTAGACACACAGCAAAGACAGACACTACCTCAAGCATGAAGCATTTACAAGTTCCTGAAGGAGGCAGGACAATGTCTCCAGTTCAAGACGTCACAGTGCAGAGGTGCAACTGCCCTCCTTGGCCCCTACGTGAGCTGTTCACTCTGCTGACAGCACCGTTCCCAGCCAGCTTCTCTGCTGGTTTGTCATACATTGTCCTCTCTCAAGAAGCTTACTCCATGCAACTCCTAATGCTTAGGCCAATGGCTGCTTTTTTTGTTGACTTCAAAAGCTATACCTCTGTATCCTGCTTTCTTTTCCATTATTTCTACTGCTGTTTCTTTACTATTTATACTTGCTATCATCAGGGAAGCTTATGATGAATCTATTTCTTTAGCAGAAGTAGACATTCTCATCATATGAGCTACGGTGTCAACAGTGTGGTCGTGGTAGAACACACCTTTAATTCCAGCACTCAGGAGGCAGAGGCAGGTGGATCTCTGTAAGTTCAAGGCCATTGGGTCTACAGGGTAAATTCCAGACAGAGAAACCTTATCTCGAAAAACAAAAACAAACAAAACAACAACAAAAGATATAGTGTCTATTGTTCTGCTAAGCATTTATCTGTAAGATCAAATTTAATAACTTTTTTCTTCTGTGCATGTTTTTTCTTCTATTTCTTATCCTAAAAGTATCTAGGTTACTGTGGCTGAAAAGCTGATGCAATGGTTTTATAGACTGTTCTTCCATGGACCTGAGTTTGGTTCCCACCACCCATGTTAGATGGCTCACAACCAGTGAAACTTCAGCTACAAGGCACCTGATGCCCTTTCTTGTCTCCCAGGGACAGGCACAGACATATATGAACACTCAGACGCACACACACCCGCTAGGAATAAAAATGCCTATAATTTACTTACCCTAAGAACCCTGGACTTTTTTACAACATGAATAGGTGAATCAACTTCATTTTTTTTCTGGTCCTAGATGAAACAGACAGATAAACAGATAAAGAGACAATGCAAAGTCAGAAGGGAGGAGCATGGCTTCACCAGACTACATCAAGGTGAGGAAAGAATGACTTACCTCAGGGGATTTCAGGACATTTCCTTTTGGTTTTTTAGTTTTTCTCAGGAAAACATCATCTTCACTTTCACTAGTTAAGTGCTCAACTATAATTAAATAAAAAGGTAAATCTGGTCAATAATTTAAAGTTACTCCATCACAACCATATTAATAATGACTATAATAAAAATTTCCTAAATTTCTTAATCTCATTACTTATTTATTTTTGTAAAATGTCATCAGGCCAGGCATGGTGGTATGTATCTTTAATTTTAGATTGGGAGACAGGGAGGCAGATCTCTGAGTTTGAGACCAGTTGGTTTACATAGTGAGTTTAAGGTTAACCAGGCATACACATTGAGACCCCATCTTAACAAAACTGAAAGATAACGAGAAGTTTGACCAGCATCAGCATACAGAGACAGTTCTACATAACAGTGATGGGCTGGAGAAATGGTTCAGTGGGTAAGGAGACTTGATGTTCAACCAGAAGACCTGAGTCTAGTTCTTAGTGTCCATGCCATGGAGCTCACAAGGCCCTGTAACTTTGGGCTTCCAAGGACAGACAGACACGTGGTATATGTTCACGAAGACACACATACACACACACATACACACACACACACACACACACACACACAAATTTTAAAAAATTTAAATACTTTTAAAAAGAACAAAGGAGAATAAAAGATACTAGTTTGCAACCCCACAAGGAGGTTTATAAGAGAAACTGAAGTCTCTCACCAGCAGCACTGTGAGCAAGCTAGCTTAAAAGCACCTTTTCCAGTGGTGCTGGGGAGATGGCTTAGGCACAAGAATCTAAGTTTGAATTTCCAGTACCCAAGTAAAAAGCCAAGCATGGCTGTGCGTGCCTGTATCCCCAACACCAGGGAAGGAGGGAAGCAGATACTGAGAACCAGCCAGCCTGGCTGAAACAGTTTAGTGAGAAGCCTTGTATCAAAAACATGCAGAGTGACAAAGGGAGACACTTGACATCATCCTCTGGCTTCATGCACATGCACAGAAGTACAAATCTGTGCACTCATGCATTCAAGACATCTATATATATGCACACATGAAAAACACATCTTCCAAACATAGTCAAAGGGTTGACAGCAACCTCAATATCCTGAGCCAGGCCCACCTGGCCACACTTGGATACCTGACTCACAGAAACCCAAAGAAATAATGTTTTTGTTCTAAGCCATAAGGTTTGGGGGAAAGTTCACAATGTAGTAAAATACCACATATATCACACACACACATTTTGATATCTAGAAAGAAGAGGCTGCAACTACAAGAACCTAAACCAATGAAGTAGCTTTGAAGCTAGGCTGAGGGTACCTGGGACAGTTTTGGTGGTTTTGCAAAGGTGTAGGAAATTGAAGTTTACAGAGAAAATTGATGGTTAAGAGACGTTATTGTTGAGTGCTCAATGGAAATCTTCCTGAAGATAGGAGAAAAGAAAATCCCTTAAATCATGTCACGGAAGTTTAAGATGGTAAAATCCAGTGTAGAAAATGTCCCTAAGAACGACTTGCTCCAGTGAAGAACTCATACCCAAGATCTGTAAGGGATACGCAGCTGACTCTTGCTGCTACAGCAAAACAAATGAGACACAAACTCCGTTTAAACAGGAAGCAGTTGGAACTTACTGTTTTTGAAAATCCCCAGCCTCTCTAAATGACAAAAAATACTAAAATTAAGAAATCTTCCACTCAGACATCAAATCCAGGAGACAGACAGGCCAACATGAAGCTGAGAGTCTGATAGCAAATCCTTAGTAAAAACCTCCAGAAGGTGAAATGTGACACAAAGCATGGTACCTAGCAGGCAGACAAAAGGCACCTTATGTTTTTAAGGGATGCTCCTCAAAGACGCATGCAGGTCTCCTTCTATGAGGCTTAAAGAATTATCTCCCAATATCTCAGTAGAGCATCAAAGTAGAGAATGGTTTTTATTCAAAAGGATTTGTGAACAGGGAGTGCGATGAAGCACTCTCTGAGGAGATCCACCATTAATCCATTCCTGAGGATTGCTTAAGACTGTATTAGAAGAAATGTACCTAGTTACAGCTGAGGCCTTTATATGCTCCTGTGTATATCTGCAGTGTTGGGGACAAACCTATAACCCAACATTATGTCACACAAACTCACTGAGCTACACCCCTAACCTTGGATCCCCAAGAAAAGGAGAATCAGGTTCAGAAACCTTACAGGGTCTACACAGGAAAAGGTCGACCTGGAAGTCCTAATCCAAGATCTCCCAGTGGCAGGCTAGGCATGGGCACACAGATTCCTACGTATTCCATAGCCAACACTTCCTTGAATCAGACTGGTGGAAGGAGCTTCCCCATGCTCAGACCAGCTTCCAGATGAGTTCAACTCTAATTTAAATTCTGATCCTAACACCACTCAGCTAAGACACTGCTAGTATTGAGTGAGATACTGAACATTATATAGTCCAATTGTTATTCTTTCTTCATTATCTACTAATGAAGCCAAAGTGAAACAAATCACTTAGCTACAACAATTATTATTTCAGGAAGCTTATTATTTTAACTGCCTCAGTAGAGTTTTAAGAAACCTTTCTCCCACACCAAACATACAGAATGGTAAAATATATTAAATCCTCTTTTAATTAGTTGAAGCAAAAAGTACTAGCTACAAATTCCTATATTAATAATTCTTACATATATATATGTGCATATATATATATATATATATATATATATATATATATATATGCTGTTCATTCTATTGTATGTAAGCAATAGTTAAATACAAGGAAAGAAGTTTTAATTTAGATGATACAAAACTAGAAAAATGATTGCAACTATCAATGAGAAGTAATAAAGACAGATGTTAGTAAACAGGAATCAAAGGCTCAGAGGGATCATAGAACTCAGTGGTTCTCAACCTTCCTAATGCTGTTTTAACAGTTCCCTCATGTTGTTGTGCCCCTTAATTATAAAATTATTATGTTGCTACTTCATAGCTGTAATTTTGCTATAGTTATGAATTATAATGTAAATATCTGTGCTTTTTGATGGTCTTCAGTGACTACTGTGAAAGGGCCAATTGGACACACCAAAGGGGTCATGACCCAAAGGTTGAGAGACACCTAGTGAGAAACATGAAAGGTATGTCAGAGAAGTCCCTAAGCTATGTTTTAAAAATTAGATATTATTTAATGGGCGTGGTGGTGTATGCCTGCAAGCCCAGCCTTGGAGAGGTAGACAGATCCACCCAGGAGGAACTCAAATTTAAGACTACTCTGAGACACTGTTCTCTTGATCTTGTGGTCTGATACTAGCCTTTTACATATGTTATATAAACACTTCAACCCCCCCTGAAGTTTTCCTTTGTTTCATTAATACCTTAATTCTTTATTACTTTTAACATGTAAATTATATATACATTCCTGAGGAACCAAACTGAAAGTCAACAATACCCAGGAATACTTACCAATCTAATGGAACTCAACATTTTCCCATTACCTTCTCAACTTCTTAAACAGACAGTATCCTGTAAATCATTGCTACAGTTTACTGGCATTTTCCAAATGTCTTACAAGTGTTTCACAAACAAGTAATTTGGCCAAATTTCACACTTCTTTGTCTATTTGACAGAAAATAGCATAAGCCATGCCTGTAGCATACAAATTCAAATCTCCCAGCAGTAGCATCAACTTAAGAAACAATACACATGTATTATTTAATTTGATATGCATGCTGAGAAAAATTACTTTTGGAATAGTACATTTACCTTTGGAGTGTCTCCCAGGAAGTGATACATTTCAGAGACAAACTCTTACCTTCAGTGTGCTGAAGGGGCTGATGCACAAAGAGCAGATCATTGTTCTTGCTATCTTCTACAGAAAATCCTAATTTATTGAATCTTGAATTCAGTGTCACTTTGAAACCCTGTCCACCCGCTTTCTCCTTGGTAGAGTCTAGTGTCTTGAGCATATGTGACTTAGAAAGTGGTGTACTCATGACTCTCTCCTTCCCTGGCGAAGATGGGGCAAAGGGGAAAGATGCACATTCTGTATTCTGTGCCCAAGGTGTCCACTGCACTGTTTCCGTGGGGATTGGTGATATGGCTCTACCTAGTGGACCTGAAGCACCATTGGCATCCTTTATCTCCTTATCAGAATGCTTTCCAGGCACATCGGCTGCGTCCAGGGTGCCACTCCTATCAGATGCATGTGCTGGGATTTCATCTTCAGAACCTGAACCACAAAATCCTAAGTCAAAAGTAACAGAAAATAAGTCTGCAGAGCAATCAAAAGTTTGTCCCTCAGTGTCCATCTCTTCATCTCCATCCTCCACACCTTCACGACATTTCCAACTCTTGGTATCACAGATGATTTGATCTTCAGGTTCAGAATCATCATCTAATAGTTCATCCGAAATTAAGAAGTGAGAGACTGGAGGCATTTCACTTGTGAGTGTTTTATCTGACACATGGGACTGACTGATACTGTTGAAGGGAGGAAGGCCTACCCCATTTAACTCTTCAATATCCTTCCAGTCATCTTCAAATAACAGTAAACTCTCATCTTCATCAGTAAACAATACCGGGGGTTCACTATCATCATGGCTAGTCTCATCGACCAAATTATTTTCAAGGTTTCCTTGTACTTGACCATCACTATTAGATATTACGTTTTTAATATTATGGCCTTCATCATCACAGGAGGAAGGCCGATCAGAAATCCTGTTATGAGTTGTTCCAGGGAGACAATATTTTTCAGAAGGATGTTTAGCTGAACTCAATCCTAAATTTTGTTGAGAATTCCCAGCAAAATGTGACACCAGAGAAGCAGGTTTAGGCCTGTGGTCATGCTCTGAGGGGGGTGATCCAGGTTTAGGCCTGTGTTCATGCTCTGAGTGGGGTGATCCAGGTTTAGGCCTGTGGTCATGCACTGAGGGGGGTGATCCAGGTTTAGGCCTGTGGTCATGCTCTGGGTAGGGTGAGCAAGATGCACTGTCCAGTTCAAAATCCTGAGTTATGTCATACTCCAAGTCTGAAAGTCCACTGAGAGATGGGGGGGAGTGGGATAAAAACCTCTCCACGTTAGCCAGCACCTCTTCTGTCATGGGCTGACAGCTATAAAACTGCTCAGCTGCTCTATCTGTGTACAGCTCTTCTTCTGATGGAAGAACCAAATTTGACGAAACAGATTTCTCATCACTGAAACTACTATAACCAGAATCTAATGAGTACCTGGCAAGTGATTTATCTGTGACCTGACACTCCGATGGTAACGTTCCTGAACGGCTATCATTTTCAGTAACAGCACCCAGGATGGAGATTCCACCTACATCTGCCATCTTTTCACCACTGGGTGGGTCTACCCGGGAAACAGCTTCAGCAGGAGAATGTCTGTCAGTGTCTGAAGACGCTGCATCATCATCATCATTTTGCTCAGGAGTCTGTTGTTTTCCCACCGCTCTAGGAGCGTTATCCCTTAGAGATGTAAGTGTGGTCCATTCTGAATCCATTTGTTCAAAAGTGTCAGCACACTCGTCCTCAGACCCTACCACAGACAAGGAACCTCTTGCATCTGCACTCTGTCTAAAGGAAGACTTCTTGTGAGCGATGCTGGAGACACTTGCTACATTCTTATATCCATTCCTAGGAATGTTAGGTTTTGAGCAGACATCTTCCATTTGTAGAAAAGGTTTAATTTTCAATTCATAGCTGCATTCGTCCTACAAAACAAGAAACAGCAGAAAGTCAGAAAAATAAAATTAGCCAGTTCTAATTAATGAGTTTCACTCTATATTATTTTTCTAAAAAACTGTATCATTCAAATGATTTTGTATAAAATCCTCAAAATTCTAACAAATCGAGAGAAAAAATGTAAATGCCAATACTATGGAATCACTGGCTACTTTTTAATCTCAAGACACAGAGCCAACGTAATAGCTACTCCTTCACAGAACAGCTTCAATTAATGTGCAAGGTTAGAGATAGCTAGCATTTAGTTAAGAAATTAATTTCCTAAAATATATATATATTACATTTTTATTTACAATAGGAAACCAAGAGAAACATTTGTTAGTCTGTTCTACTTTCTGAAACATGGTCTTGGCTCGTAGCTCAAGTTAACACATCCTTTTGCTTCTGTCTCTAGGGTGTTGGGGTTACAGGCATGCACCACAACCTGGCAAAAACACTTCCTCAGGCCCCTAGAAACAATTGAACCTTCGGATATAGTTCCGTTTTTAAGCAAAATTATCAACCAAGACAGTTTTAATACTTTCCAACCAATGGCCTTTGCAGGGCCATCTGCACCTCCCTCTGCCCTGAGAGAAGCTTCTTTACTCAGGATATCTCTGCTGCTGTAAGTGTAAGCTGTCACCTCTCTACACTGTGGAATAACAGATAAGACAGCTAAGGTCAGCAATGTCTGTTTCTGCTAGTAGATGAATCCAGAGAGATAAAACATTCTCTTTGGTTTCTTCACATTTGGACTGATGGGCCTATAACCAGCTCCCATACAGAAGTCCTTCAGTAAATGTGTTAATTTGATGGTACATAATTTGCTAAGATTCATAACTCACTTATCCATTTAAAATTATTCAAGATCACCCCCATAATAGAAGCAGCTACAAATTATTAAACACTGATTTTGTTCCAATTACTGTTTAAATGCCTTACATCCATCATTTTAGTGTGACAGTCCTATGAAGCATACCTGTGCACTACCTGACTCCAGTGGGAAAGCAACAAAGAACCGCTTCAGTGTTATGTAACATGAAGTGTATGTAGTCAGTTGTTACTTTGTATGCGTGAGGACCTACTTTCAGTCCCCATACTGAATAACAAAACAACAAATAAACAGTGTTCAAGAAATGAGTGGTTCCAAGGGTTGGGTGTGGCGCATATCTTTCCTTCCAGCATTTAAGGGTCAGATGCAGGTGGATTACTTGGAGCTCAAGATCAACTTAGAGAGTATACAAAGAGAGTAGTAAAAACAGATTTCCAGCCAGACCTACACAGTGACATCCTGCCTCAAAAAAAAAAAAAAAAAAAAAAAAAAAAAACAAAAAACAAAAAACAAAATAACCCAACACCCCCCAAAAAACCCCAAAATAAACAAAAATAAAACTAATAAACAAACACAACAAAAAGAAATTACCAATTCTCTAATCCACCACCAGCATACAAGAGATACCATACAACAGATATGATGAAGAATAATTTAAGAAATCCAAAATCCCAATGCAGTAAGAATTTTTTGGATATTTCAAAAGATCTTATTCTTTTATTATTGTTTTTAATTGTAAAGGTTACTTCATTGTGTGTATGGGTGTGAGGGCAAATGTCACAAGTCTGTAGAGGTTATCAGGTCTCCAGGAGCTGGAGCTATACAGACAGCTGTGACCACCAATGTGGGCTCTGGGAACCAAATTCAGGTTTTCAACTCTTAACCACAGAGCCTTCTCTAGATCCTGAAACAACCTTAAATGGCTTTATAAACCATATACATAAACCACCCAACAATTTAGAATTGAATTGTAACATGATATTTAGATGATATTCTCACACTTAATAAAAACTACTTCTTTAAGGAAGAAAAGTTAGTTCCTTATTGAGATGTAAAGCACCATACCAAAAAAAAAAAAAAAAAAAAAAAAAAAAAAAAAAAAAAAATCTTTGTAGCTATAATTAATTTTAATAAATACTTGTTTCCTATAACAATGACTTCAAATTTATACTTAGGGTTAAGAGTTGGGAATGTAGCTCAGCTACATTACTTAGCACACAAGAAGCCCTGGGTTCTATCCCCAGGACCCCAGATAAGAAACCTAGAGGTGTACTCTTGTAATCCCAGCACTACAGAGGTAGAGGCAGGAGGTTTAGAAGTTCTAGATCATTCTTGGCTACATATGGAAGTCAAAGCAGCCTAGGGTAAATGAAATTCTGACGCATGCACGCAGGCTCACACGCACATGTGCGCATGCCAAACAAAGAGCAGGGAGAGGAGAAAGAAGAAATAAGAAAATGTTAAGCATTCTAGTTTTCTAGTTTCATCAGTACACGAGCAAGAGAAAGCCACAGCTACACACAACCAGGACTGGTAGCACATGCCTGTGATCCCAGCACCCAGGAGGCTGAAGCAGTTGGTCTAGTTTAAAAAAGTTAGTTAGTTTAAGCTACACAGCAAGACCCTGCCTCCAAAAACTGAGAGCAAGGAGGCAGGAAGGATTAGACAAGGGTTTGGAATGGGGGAGAGCTGTAGGAATCGGTACCTCTTCATGTCTCATTCCTTCTATCATCTGCATAATGCTTATAAAATGGTGGCAACGATCTGAATGGTCAACTTGATGTGTAGGAAGCAGATGATCTTGCCAGATACTCCATTCGGAGAGAGAGAGCTGGTGAATTCCAATGGTTGGTTCTTGAGTCTTCATTTAAAAAATAAGAAGTGAGATTTCGCAAGCCAATTTTAAAGACATGATTACAAACTTAACGCAAACCACTTAAATTCACATAGGCACTTTTAACTAAAATCCTCAAGGGAAAAACCGGAAAATAATTTTAAAAAGTATAAGGTTGCTTTAAAATTACATTTAAAACTAACCCTCACTTGAGTTATGATTTAGCCATATTCCGGTTTCTATAAAACATGTTATGAGCATATATTCGAAAAATGTTTGGTTTAAAATCACTACTTTGTTATGTATAAATTCCACAATATAACAGAGTGGCGTCCATTGATCCCTGATGAAGTGATCACCACTCTTCATTTCCACTGCCATCTGTCATGTCATTCTCCTTGCTAGTGATTGAAACACACCTCCATAACTAGATTCAGAAACCACCCCTGAGCATCTTCTTCAACTCTCTCATAGTATACTTAACCCTGGGGCATTCTCTCCACTGCAGCTGAGCTCACCAAGTTCGCTCATGTAAGCTACTGGCATCCAAGTCCTAACTAAAGTTTCAAAACAAAACAAAACAAACAAACAAACAAAAAACTCAGTTGGCACACAGGGCAATACAATTCATGCTAGCACCATACTGGGGGTCCAAAGCACAGCAGGGAAATGGCAGAGCACACTGTGTCATTCTGCAGGGTTATGACGACCATGCAATGTTATGAAATCAAACTACAACTTACATAAAACAGTTATGTGAAAGCAAATGAGAGAAAGAAGAGTTCTTAAAGGATTGACTTGGGTGATTCCCTTTTAAACTGACCATTACTTTAAGTGAAGTAACATTCCAATTAGAAGTATGTGTTACTGCTGTCAAACCCACTGACCAAGCACCTCACAGAGCCAACTCACCGCTCTGTCCTCCTGTAAAGATGGGAAGTGAGACCGAGGCAAAGCCACTCCTTTGACTGTGTCGCTGTCTCCTAACCTATAGAGTCTGTTCCATAGGTTAAATTCCTCGTCTGATAAGAGCCCATCTTTATACGAATTACTAGCTTTTATTCCTGGAGGTTGAAACAATGGTTGGGAAGAGGTTTAAAGTAACCTGCAAGACAAACACAAAATACACAGTACTACCTGAACCCTACCTGCTTGATCTATTTACTTCTGGTTCTGCTAAACCAAGATTCCATTTCTGCAAACTAGAACTGGTCACATAAAATTACTGTGGATTGCTTCTCGATTCTCCTACTGCCTAAGTTTCTCTCACCTCTTTGAAAGGGTCTTTCCCATGTAAGAGCTAACCTTAGCAATGGGTTCTTTTGTGGAATAGAGAGCTAGGGGTCTGCCTTCTCAGCTCTTGCTTCACTTGGACACTCATGTACAATCTGCTGAGACACTGAGTTGGACAGACCTACATGTGAAAACTTGCACTAGCATAGCAGTATCAACAGTTATCTGGAGACGAGCAGGAGAGCGAGAACGACGTTAAGGACCAAGAACCATTTAGGCTTATGTTTTAAGTGGTGGACAGATGGGAGGAGAAAAAGTCAGGTGGGGAGAGTGTGTGGCAGAAAAACCTCAAAGGTTACTAAAACAGAAACTCACAAATTTTGGTCTGCATTATTCCTAAATACTGTGTAGGAAGTTTTAGAAAAATGACTTTTCTGAAAATGTTTTCCCATCTGTGAAACTAAGAGCTTTAAGTAAATGATCTTAGGGGCTCTCTGACTTACTCTAATTTATAAAGATAGTTTCATTTCTTTTTATGTGAATGGGTGCTTGGTCTCATGCACAGTCCATTGCCCCACACCATATATCTGTGCACTGCATATGTGAAGTTTGAGAGGAGGCCAGAAAAGGCCACTGGAACCCCCCACAACTCCCCAGACAGGGAGTTATGGACAATTTTGAGTCAGCATGTGGTGCTTAGACTAGAAGCCAGGTCCCTGCAACAGCAGCTAGTACTCTCAACCTCTGTGCCATCTCTCCAGCTTTTTAAATAGGAAGAGACTCCAATGTTTCAGTTACTTAAAAGAACTAGAACCGGTTCTAGGTCTTTTTTAAGCCTCTACACCTTGAGGAATTACATATTAGTGTACACGTATGACAATTTATGAAAAACTGCATAGAACAATCACATAATTATGGTAAAAGGACTGACAGGCGATGAACCAGTTAGGATAAAGGGGAAAGTAGGAAAATGTCCACCAGCAAATACTATCAATTTTGCTTTGCTTTGTTTTTAAGAGAACTTCAGACCTGATGTGGAGCCCGCCATACAGTCCAGGCTGCCTTCTAAATACAGCCGAGTACAAATGTCTGTGAGCCACCAGGCAAATGATGAAAGGCTGTGTAGCCAATTATGGTATCCTATATGAAGGCGAGGTAATCCTGGGAACATGCGTGGAAACAGCAATATCTGCCTGGACAGACAAGTAGAGGAGAACTTCCTCCTTCCTTGGTTATGCAGTAGACTGTGTAAACACACATGCAATCTAAGGGAATGCTCATTCTGCAACTGTTTAAACTTTCAGTCTCCCCTGCTGGCTTTCTGGCACTTCAGGTCACCAGTGTCTTCCCCTTGTCACATCGATAATTTCTTATTTTTCCTAATGCTCAAACATCTTTGAATATAGACTGAGTTTTTTCAAAGAAAATAAAATACTATATAAAGATAGGTTATGTGCCAGGCACAACACTCAGGAGGCAGACACCGGCAGATCTCTGAGTCTGTGGCCAGCCTGGTCTACAGATTGAGTTTTAAAACAGCCAAGGTGACACAGAGAAACTTTGTCTTGAATGACCAAAAGATGATGACGATGACGACAAAGACAACAGGAGGAGGAGCAGAAGGAAGAGCAGGAGAAAGAGGAGGAGGAGGAAGAGTGAGAAAAAGGAGGTGAAAGAAGATGAGCATGAGGATGGAAATGTTCTGTTTCTTTCAGGAGCCAACATCTTCCATTAAGTCTCCAAAGTAACAAAACACTGAATCTACACAAGTTATTCCACAGATATTAGGGGATTAGGTACTTTTCAAAAAGGAATTCCTAATTGTTACCACAGCAAAACGGATCATCTACAATGCCGCTCAGCTGCTGCTGGCCTTGTAAACAAACGAGCACATTAAAGACAGGACTCCTGCCAGAAGGACCTGCAGAGTGAGCATGGTAAGTACTGTAAGAGTCAAGATGGCTTCCTGAAATGGAAGAAGGGAGGTAAGAGTCAAGATGGTTTCCTGAAATGGAAGAAGGGAGGTAAGAGTCAACATGGCTTCCTGAAATGGAAGAAGGGAGGTAAGAGTCAACATGGCTTCCTGAAATGGAAGAAGGGAGGTAAGAGTCAACATGGCTTCCTGAAGTAGAAGAAGGAAAGCACCAGGAAAGAAACTACGCCAAAGGGAAGGTATCTGAGGGAAGGAACTGAAGGATTCCACTGAGGCTCTAGCCTGTTCTATCCAGGGAATCACTTTGTGTGAACAGAAAGGAGCCTGAGCTGGAGCCCATGTCCCAGGATTCTTGGCTCAGTAGATGTACAAATGAGAATGAAAGACCTAGACTATAAAACAAAAACAGGGAATAGCAAGAGTACAAGTTTTATTTACCACTCCTTGAGGAAAACGACTTTCGCTGTAGGCTCCGAGACTTCTCTGGTTCGTAAACACCATGAGTGATGAACATTTTGTGTAATTTAGGATTGATTTTATCAGGAACCATTCGTGGACTTCTTTGGTATAAATGAAGCACTTGTCTGTTACCTGAAATAGCTTTATAAATATTTTTTTTGTTGGATTGACTCTGATTGTATGTCTGCAAAACAAATACAAAATACAATTTTTTCATTGTTTTTGTAGTAATTATTTAGCTATAATAAGCAATTAATATGTCTGAGATTATTTTAAACATAAAATTACACTTTGACTCACTTAAGTACCAGAGAATAGAATTCCTATAGCCCTCAAAACAGATCACTAAGATTCTTGAGGAAAATCATTTTAAAATCTATTACTACAAAAGCTTAACAATTACTTGTGAAATGAGAGAATACATACATAGAAGGGAGGATCTCATGGAACTATTTATTTTTATTGGCTTACTGCTTCTGATATGGCCAATATTTGTACCTATGTATAAGGCTGTATTTGGTACAAGGAGGATTTAAGGGAGAGGAAAAGAAGCCTTTATTTCAGCTTGTTCATGTCTACATTTCCACTGTCCTCACTGTCTCCACCAATGGAAGCATCACTCTGCTCATAGGCACTTGAGACACTGCACAGCACACATGAAGTGCTCATTAAGTATGAGCCGGTACTCCCACTTTACAGATCAGAAAAGACACACATAAAGATGGTAAGTGATCTGCTAGGTAATAAAATCAGAATGCAGATCCATTATTTGACATGTAAACATTACATTTATTAGAATCATTTTATGAATAACAAATTATAATCATGTGAACAGTCTTACTGAATGGAATTCATTTTTTCAGGTTGAATTGAAGGGTGAATAAACATTTCAAATCAGTTTCTAAAAACTATCACAGATGGTGAGAGAATCTATAATGTGAAATTGTGTGTTTGCTTATTAACTGGTCCTAATTTGTGATAGTTTGTCAATATTTTACTCTAGCAGTATAAAAAGTGTAATGCCATATTTAGAAAGGTTTGCACCCATGACTGTAGACAATATTAACATAATCCAAGTTCCTTTTCAAACAGATGAAAAGGAACCAGCACCAGCACACCTAGTGAGGAACTAGAACATCAACATATCAGATTTACGTACAGTGTGTTTGCTCTGCTGCATGCTGTTAGCTTTTCTTTATTTATTTAGCTAATTTTATAAGATTCAAAAATACTATTGAAGGAAACTAATCTAAGCACATGGACGCAGGAGGGCTACCTATGTACAGCTCTGGTGGTAGAGCGTTTGCCCTGCACACAGAACACGGCACTATACGGCCTGCTGCACACCAGGACACACGTCTAAGCATAGCACTTAAAAAATGAAGGCCAGAAGGTCCCTAGCTCTACGTCATCCTTGGCCATAAAGTGAGTTCAAACCAGCCTGGGATACATAAGGTGCTGTCATTAAAAGAAGTGTAGGGAAATGGAAAAATGAATACATATTAGTTGCTACATTGTACGGTCTTTGAGTTATAATGAAGTACCAAAATGCGTTTCCTCAAATGAGAAAAAAATCAGCAAAGTGAATTCTGTTAAAAATTCTTTCTTATAATCAAGACAAGCTAAGACTCTAATAACAATGTAGGCACATTTGTCTAGAGTGCTTGGATGTTGAATGTCAGAAGACTGTCCTTGGGTTGTCTCGCAAATTTTGATGCCAGTCCACAAGCCACTTACACGCTCTTCCCGTCCTTCAGCGAGGATAACAACAATCCTGCCTTGCCGTCTGCGGCCGGTTCTACCCATGCGCTGTATGAGGCGGATTGGGCTCCTCTGGGCATCAAAGCATATTATAAGATCAACTTCCCCAATATCCAGACCTTCTTCTCCAACACAGGTGGAAACCAGCGTGTTATAACCGCCATCACGGAACTGTCTCACCACCTCAAACACAAGCAACTCAAAATCACGTCATGAAAATGTCACGGATTTGCAGTTTGCATTATTTCCCCATTCATCTTGAAAAGGTAAAATCAGATTTTAAAACTTCATGTTTCTTGGTCTACAAGGAAGCCCAGTTTTACTTTTAGCATCACTGAGAGGAGAAGAGGGCAGTAAAAAAAAAGCCTGGGATCAATTACTCCCACTATCATATCTTAGAACTAAATGTATGTTATGTGATTCTAAACTAAGAATGTTTAGTCCTGGAATGGTCTTGCTCACTTTAAATCCTACCATTCAGGAGGCAGATGGGTCTGAGTTGCAGACCAGCTAGAGATACAAATCGAGACCCTGTCTCTAGATAAGAAAATCAGAAAAAAAAAAATGGCTCACATCTGAAAGATGGCTCAGCACGTACGACCACTTGCCAGCAAGTCACACAACCTGAGTGTGATCCCTGGGATGGTGGGAGGGGAGAACAACCGACTTCCATAGCTTGTCCTCTGATCTGTACATGCATGCTGTGACATGTGTGTGACCACAGACACAAAATAACTAAATGTAACAAAAGTTTAAAATAAGGGCTGTAGAAATGGATCAACAATTAAAAGCACTTGCTATTCTTGCAGAAGACCCAGGTTTGGTTCCCAGACCCCACATCAAGCTAGTTCATAACCACCTATAAGTCTAGCATATCTGACACCCTTTTGATCTCTATTGTAATCATATGTGCACATACCCACATACACATAATGTTTCATTACTCCTAGAACTCTGGCACCCCATGGGCAAAAGTGAGCTGCATGCTAGAGATTGAGAACAGGAGTCGGTCAACACTAACAGGTGTAATGACCATATCTGAAATCCTAGTGCTTGGGAGATAGAGACAGAAGCAGCACCAGTTCCAGGCCAGCCTCAACTATATAAACCAATATATCAACCACACCCCAAATAAATAGTTGAATGAATAAATGTCTCAAAACCTATATAAAACACATCCGATCTTTCAAAACATGCCTATCTTTATTTGCATATTTACTATAAAATTATCCTTCTGTTGTTACTACAGGGTTCTTTTTTTATGTTTGTTTGAGAAGTCTTGCTATGTAGCTCTCAATGACCTAGAATATACTATGAAGACCAGGTTAACCCTGAACTCAGAAAACGCCTCCTGAGTCCCTTCTATTTCATTTCATTACCCGAAGAGTTAACAGTTACCTGCAGTTGTTCCTTCTGGGTAAAACCTTTTGTGTTTTTCCCTGAAGCATGGCCAACAAACGTCATCACTCTAATGACTGGCTGGTGCTGTAAAAGCATTTCTGCAATTTCCTCAACACTATCTCGAAATGAAGAGAAGATCATAACTCTGCTCTCACTGCATCCTTTCTCAGTGGTGTTTTTAGCTGTGGAGCGGGAAATACGTTTTTAAAGAAGCATTTAAGGCTAAGGAAATACTTCAGCAGTAGATGGCCTATCCTGTACAAAGCCTTCTGCTCAATGCCTAAGACTGCACCTAAAACAAGAGAGCATTGCTTGTTTTGTTGTGCTAGAAAGCACAAGCCTGAAAATACGTACTCATGACTACCTATTGCAAAAGTATTTAAGACATTTTTAACTCCCGATTTCTCATTGGCTGTCATAAAATAATGGCTCGAGCAATCAGCTCAATACCTGGATCGGTACCTGACTAACCCATCAATTCAACCACATGCATGTTACTTCCTTTGCAGACAGAAGCACTTTAGAGCAACAACTGACTGCACCAACCTGCTCCATCTTCACTACAGGCCCCGTGTACTCCAAACCTGCTAGTCCTTCCAATTCACCTACAATGGCTGACTACTGCAGCCTATATCCCAGAACTGGACAGTGTCTAGGTCTTCAGGAAAAGGTGGAAGGAGCTGCTGAGAGCTACGCTGAGACTGTGCCACTCACTCTCTGGGTGTCTGCCAGTGATCTAGAACCACAGCATTACTAAACGTACTTGAGCCGGTTGGTTCTCTATTTTCCAGATATTGCCCCAAACTAAACTTCTCACATAAAACCTTATTTTTCGAATTATTTCTTTCACTCCCACCTATCCTAACTTACCAGAAGTTCTAAATGTCATTATCCATAGTAATTAGAATCTACCTCTCCCTAGGGATTTTACTTTTCTCAGTTACTACATTGTCTTAAAAACTACTAGTTATTACCCACCATTCCATGACTTGAAGTGTTCAAGAATAACTTCTTCCAGTTTCTTTAACTTTGGATGACTATAGACAAATTTTTTCTCTTTATTTCCTGAAGAAGAGAGAGAAAAAAACATTTCTTATCAAATATAGCCTTGAACTCATAGAGATCTGCCTGCCCCTGCCTCAGGCCTGTTGAGATTAAAGATGTGCAGCATTCTCTTACTGTGGAGTAACACGTCTTTTTGAAAGTACACATTAGGTCTGAAGAGGTAGCTCAGCAGATCAGATCATTTACTGCTCCTGCCAAAGACCTGAGTTTGGTTCCCAGCACTCACATCAGAGACTCACCTGTAACTCCAGTTCCTCTGACTTCCACAGGCATCCCTAACACACACATACACAGACACACACACACACGTAATTGTAATAAAAATAAATCTAAATCAAAGAAAAGATAAATGTTAGAACTTAAAATTTTCTCTTGGGTGTGGTGGTACACAGTTGTAATTCCAGCAATGGGAGGTTAAAAAGGACAATTAAGACTTCAGGGCCAGCCTTGGTTACTAAGAGTGTTCAAGGCTAAGCCTTAGCTACATGAGATCCAGTCTCAAAAAAAAAGCCCCAGGCACAAAAGCATTTTTCTTTTTCTTTTTTTTTTTTTTTTTTTTTGCCTGCCAAATATAAGTACCCTCTAGATAACATGTAAGTGTAAACAAAACCTTTAATTTTTATGAAAATGTCATTCTGAGAGAGAATTCAGATGACTCAGCAAAACAAAAGGGAATAAAAAAATACATTCTTAGTTAAACTATATTTTAATATTGAGTAGTTCTGGGACTTTTTACTACCAGTAACTACTACTGATATATCCATTTAAGGTTTATTAGCCATATATATATATGTATACATCAATCTTAATATCCCAACTCACTGATCAAAATGTATGCATTTAGCAGGAATGTGGCTACACAAATAGGAGAATGTAAACACAGATATATACAGAGAAAATTATTAACATTAATCTTAACCAAGGAAAACGATATGTAGTAGTTCTTTTTCTGATGGCCTCCTACGCTGCTGGGACTGCCTAAAATCTTGGGCTGAAGTGCTCCTCCTACCTCAGTGTCCCAAGCAGCTGCCACTGTATTCAGCTAAAACAACAGAGCCTTGACTGAAATACAGACCTTTCTGGAAAGCCGAAGCATCGCTGGTTGCTGCAGGTTCTCGAGTGTGAGCAAACACACTCTGCAGGTGAGTGTAGAGTTTCACGAACTCCTCATTGCGGCTGAGCTCATTTTTTGCCCGTGTCATTCCTTTAGGAAATATGAAAACATTTCACAAATAAGAACATTTATTTAACTACTCCTTATTAAAAAAGAAATAGGTCTTTGGCTATGAAGGCAAACCTCTCAAATTTAACATGGAAGTCAACACTTGGTCCTAGTTCCACATTCACGAAGTGACGTGGAAACTGAAAGGTTCTTGGGAGAGTCCATTGTGTTGGATGCTGTTGTGAAGTAGGCACAGGTAAAAGACTAAAACAGACTTATGAAAGAACATTTCGCTGAAGCAGACACAGGAGAGAGGATGCTCTGCTAAAGCATTGCTAATGACACACATGTACTGGTCTGCCTTGCAGTGAGTAGCTTAGCTACATTTGTTGGGACTCCATAGAGAGAAATGCACCCAAAAACTTCTGATGATGTGCTGCAGTTTCTTGCTGCTTCCGTGGACTCAGGCTGATTAGATGCATGTGCTGAGTCAAAGACCCAAGGAGGACACGTGGGGGCTGAGTTAGGCTTGCTTATGGAGCTAGCTGTGCAAAGCTTGTGAGTCTCACATCTTCACAGATCTTCTCTTGGCTGAGAAAAGCATAGCTAAGCACTTCCCCTGGCATCCCTCTGGGCCCCTCCTGCAGACTTGGCTGAAGCCTGGCTGTCTCAGCCAGGGCCTGTCACTGCTGGCTTTACAAACCATGCTTACAAGGCCCCATGCCCACCAATAGATGATTCATACAAAATGAACTCAATGGTATTTGGGGAGATTTTTGAGTAATGTTGCTTTGTCTGGGTATTTTTTTGCCTTACTGGTCTCTGTTGCTCTTTTATGGTTTCTGATTTTGTTTTCTGGGTTTTGCTTTCCTGTGCACATGTTTGTTTTGTTTTGTTTTAATCTCTTGTTCTGGTTTTGTCCATTGTTATTGTGTTGCCTATCTGTTTTCTAAAGAGAAAGAAAGAAGGGGAGTTGGATTGGTTGGGAGGTAGGGAGGATCTAGAAGAAGACCAAGGAGAGGAAACAGTAACCAGAATATAATTTCATAAAAAAAATTATTTTCACTGAACAAAAAAGTTAAGAAAAGTTAAAGTGAACTCAACCCATGCTCAGTGCCTTGTACCATAAGAACAAATCATTGTTTCTTTGCAATAATTTCATATGACTTACCTTTAGTTCCATCCATGATTCCAGATAGAAAGAAATATAATGACCGTATTCCCATTTGCTGCAGTAACTCATAACCATGATATAAACTAATACAGATGGCAAACTCTCCTTCAATTATGCCTTGCTGAATTCCCTGGAAGAAACATCAAATTTAACCAGAGAAGAAATGGCAATACCCACTCCATGGCACTGTCACTATGTAACACAGTAAGGCTCAGATGACCTGAATAACCATTTACACTGGTTGTAACTTGAAGGTTCTACTGAGTGTCACATGACAGGGTGTGGCTATGTAAGTATCTTGTAGTTTCCACACAAAGCACCTACCTTTAAAAAAGGAATCAACAGGAAAACTAGTATTTATTATTTTTCTTCATAGGCAAATTATTTACAATATATAGGCTGGTTCATGTGTCCTTTCAAAGCCATTAGTAATTATCTACCATAGGTCAAACACTGAGGTAAATCTCTGAGTAATGATGGAAATGGAAAATAGTTGGATAGACTTGGTTTCATGAAGGACAAATATTTTATTAACTTCTGTGTGTGTGTGCGTACTTGCACAAGTGTGTGTGTGTGTGTGTGTGTAGGACAACTCTCCTTGCATCACATAGCCTTCCTGAATAAACCTGAGTTTTGGTGGTCATGAGGTTTGGTGGCAAGTGCTTTTAGCTGCTCCGTCTCCCTTTTTGTCTCCTTTTCTTTGAGATTCAATCTCGAACTGTACCCCAAGCTGTTTTGTGAACAGATAACAATCTTCTTACCTCACCTTCCCCAGTGCAAGAATAACAAATGTGAACCAGCACACCATCAATAAATTGTATGTAAATTCTTGCTGAACTAATTAATATATACCTAAAAAATTATCATTTAAGTTTTACCAAGCACTCAGTAAAATTTAGTTAAATACAACAAAATGTATTTTAAAATACATACCACAATATTTGGGGATGGGTTTTTCCTAAACTGATCTCTTGCCAGAATTATCTGGTATTTTGTTAGATTGGGAATGTCTCTTTTCATCAGAACATTTCTCTGAATCAAAGAACTGGCAAATGTTTCCAAAATCTGCAAATTAAAAAAAAATTTAGTTCAAGTTTACTTTTAAGTTTTTTTCAAACACAATGACTTTATCATATATTTATGTGTGTGTTATATTAGGTCTATATTTAATAAAATACACTATGAAATTAATTTTTAAACACAAGACATTAAAATTCCAAAGCACTGTCATTTATATCCAGATATCATCCACCTAAGAGTGAGCAGAAACATAAATTCAAACTATTTCTAGACCATATTTACTTTTCATTTCTTTTTCAACACTTAGGGTCGAACCCAAAGCTTTGCACAAGAAAGGGCAAGCAAGTGCTCTATCACAGAACATCCCAACCCTATTTCTTTTTTTTCTTTCTTTACCTTGTTCTGTCCCTCCTTCCCTTCCTCCTTCCCCACTGTGATGGTTTGTATGTGCTTGGCCCAGGGAGTGGCACTTTTGGGAGGTATGGCCTTGTTGGAGTAGGTGTGTCACTGTGGGCATGGGCTTTAAGACCCTACTCCTAGCTGTCTGCAACTGAGTCTTCTACTAGCCACCTTCACAAGAAGACATAGAGCTCTCAGCTCTGCCTGCACCATGCCTGCCTGGATGCTGACATGCTCCTGCCTTGAGGATAATGGACTGAACCTCTGAACGTGTAAGCCAGCCCCAATTAAATGTTGTCATTATAAGAGTTGCCTTGGTCATGGTGTCTGTTCATAGCAGTAAAACCCTAAGACACCCATGCTCACTATGTACCCCTGGCTTGCCACAATAACATTATGTAGACCAGCTTCCACCTACCTGTCAGCTGTACACAAAGATCTGCGTGTCCATGCCTGGCCTACTAGCTTATTTCTAAATCAGGACAAGCCCAAATTTGAGGAAAGGAAAACTTTATTACTTCTCTTAGTGGGATAAGTGTGTGTGGGGAGGGGGTTGGGGAAGGGGAGATAGAAACCATTCTTAATCAATAAAGATTTTAAAACACATGGTTCTTCTACTAAGAGACCAAGAATAAAGGACAGACAGAACAGCCTTGAAGATAAAACACTAGCAGTTTCTCAGTGGGCCAGGGAATCCCTTGTTATAGGATACCTATCTGTACACTGCAGGATGTCAGTCATGTCCTGGCCTCTACACAACAGGAGTCGTAGTAACTCCACACTAGGCCCCCTTTCTTACCTGTACCCTGCTCCCAGTTAAAACAACAAAATGTCAGGACACTGACATCACCTGATGGGAAAAGTCACTTCTGTTCAACAACCATATTATAAGAATATTCTAAGGAAACTACTGCCAGCACCCAAGAGTCAGGAAGAGGCAGATCTCAGTAAGTCCAAGGTCACCCTGGTCTACATAGCAAGTTCTAGGATAGCCAGAGAGACCATGTTTCAAAAATGAAAAGAAAGTTCTAGCTGAATTATGGAAATGTTCACTTTGTGAAAATTCAGAGCGACAGTTTCTGGTAAAGTTGTTTATATGCATCCATGCAGGTGTACATTTCATACTGTGGTTCAAAGGTTCACTTAATAGACAATCAGCTCAGGATACCTCAACCCTAGACATGGACCTACAGACAGTAAGGAATGCCGAGAGCAGAACCTTCCCAGGGAGGAGCACACACCAGCTGGCTGTAATACAAACTGGTCAGCTGTAAAGTGCACTGTGCACATTCCTTGTAGAGGGCAAAAGGGTCCTTACGCACTGGAGGAGCCAGAAATGGTAAACGCACAGCCGTTCTTCTAAGAGATGTTAGCCTGTTCTCCCAGAATGCAGGGGAACAATGCAACCTGGTGACCCTTTGCTGTCGGATGAGGTTTTCACTTGTATCCCCCGAGTTGCTGCTTTCTTTACCCAAAGCCTCTCTCCCAAAAACCTTGAGCATTACTTCTAGGTCACTAAACTCATCTTTGTGAGAGATGTCACTTGTGCTTTACAAGAGCATAAGTGACTTCTATGTCATCTTAGGGCCAGGCCAAATCCTGACTCCTTCAGGCATTATAGGTTATGTTTATTTCAGTCATTCTCCCTAGACCCTTGTTTTGCATTGTTTCTAAGACAAACAGAACCCATATGGATAAAGCCATATGTAGTTTGTATACATGTCTGAACCTCTGTTGTAGTCACGGGCCCCACTGAATTGTGATGTAAAAACTTGTTTCCACAGTTGTGCTGGACTTAAATGTGGCAAAATAAACCAGCTGATGTCAGAGCCTTGAAGTACTGGGCAAACACCAGTTACTGAAGTCGGACTGAAATGAGTTTCATTCTTCCTTCACCCGGATGTTTCCCTGTAAGATTATGGGCCTCAAGAGGATGGGGCAAGGGGAATGACAAGTTCACGTCCAGCCTAGGCTACATGGAAGAAAAAAATAAAGCACAGTCATCTAGATGAATGCTCAATAGGTACCAGAGGCAATCCCAGCACGACCACAGTCAGCCTAAGGCACATTTTTTAAACAAAAGATGGCTTAGCGCATATAAATGGAGTTAACTGACCCCGAAAGTTTCAATTTCAGAAATGTTTTCCAACTTTATAATCCTAACAAAGTGAAATGCTGCATATATACTTTGCTATATGAAGTACAGCATAAACTTCACCATACTCTGAGATAATTCCATCACTGGCTTGTTTATAGCTTACCTGGATATACGTCTTTTGAATGGCTCCTAGTTCTTCCCCAAGAGGAACAACAAGCTTTTCAACTCTTCTTTCATGAGAATAAGGCAAAATATCCGGAGAATCTTCTGAGCGAAGCTCTATCTTCCCAATTAGTAGGTTAGTAATCACCTGTTGCACAGCCTATGCAGAACCAGTGAGGTGTAAGTTAGTGGGACACAGATGTGCTGTGTCAGCCGACTTCAGCCCTGACACTATGGTCAGTAGTTAAAAGAAACAAGCTGTCCTGTGGGATGCCTCCGAATGCCTGGCAGGTCCTCAAGGCTAAGGGCTGCCTCGGCTTTGTACTAAGTCTTAACCCAGACTTGAGCTATGAAGTGAGACTCTATCTCACAAACATAAAACAAACCAGAAGGAATTCTGACACGGTTTAACTCAAAATATACTCTGAGGCAAGATCCACATCTTAGGGGTTGGAGAGATGGCTCAGTGGTTAAACGAATTGTCTGTCCTTCCAAAAAATCCAGGTTCAGCTCCCAGCACCCACATGGCAACTCACAACTGTCTGAACCCCTAGTTCCAGAGGACCCAATACCTTCTTCTGGTCTCCTTGGGCACCAAATATGCACATGGTACACATAGAGACAAAACATTCATACATATAAACTAAAAATAATAAAATAACTTTTCAAAAACCAATCTCATTTTAATCACCTTTGTATACCCCAAACTTAGCACAGGACAAATGTGCCCACTATACTTTCTGTATGAGGTCCATAGATCTAAGTACCACATCTACACCATTTTATAAAATAAAGGCTTTCAGCTGGGTTCGGGAGGCAGAGGCAGGTGGATCTCTGAGTTCAAGGCCAGCTTGGTCTACAGACTGAGTTTCAGGACAGGCAGGACTACACAGAGAATCCATGTCTTAAAAAACCGAAGCCAGCCAACCAACTAAGTAAATAACATTAAGGCTTTCACGTATTGTTATCTATTTAGCAGTCAGGGTCTTATTGTGTAAGGTCTGGCCAGCCTGAAACTCACTACACAGATCAGTTCAACCTCAGACTCACGGAGACCTGCTTGCTTCTGCTTCCTCAGTGCTGAAACTAAAGGCATGTACAAAAATATTTTTAAAAATATTTCCTATATCTTGTCCACTCAACAATTTTCTTGTTGTTGGCCGATATCTACCTACCTACCTATCTATCTATCTATCTATCTATCTATCTATCTATCTATCTATCTAATCTATCTATCTATCTATCTATAGACAGTGTCATTTTAGCTAGGTTAGCTTAGATCTTATTATATCTATCTATCTATCTATCTATCTATCTATCTATCTATCTATAGACAGTGTCATTTTAGCTAGGTTAGCTTGGATCTTATTATATAACCCAGGATGGCATCAAACTAGAAACAATCTTCCTGTGCTAGGTAGGCCTATAAGTGCTGGGATCACAATTGTGAGCTACTGTACCACCTCAAAAAATATCTGGGTAGACCAGGCATTTGGTTAGTAATAGACTATTGGTAAAATGGGTTTAACTACTGTGTTCATGTATTTTATAGTTTAGTTAGGGCAGAAACATAATAAATAAATTTTTAAAAAGGCATTATTTAAAAATAATGACTGTTAAATTAAGAATCAATAGGGCTGGAGAGATGAGTCAGTAGTTAAGATTGCTTGCTATAAAAGCATTTAGACCTCCAGCTAAACACCTGGGTGTGACTATGTGTATATTACAACCCGGTACTGTGGGGCAGAGACAGGGAGGCCAGAGACGTCATGGGGCTGGATGGCTACTAGCCCACCTCTAGGTTAAGTGACAAGTCCTGTATCAAAGAAGGCCGAATATAGAGCTAGATGCCTGCCACTCTCCTGTGGGCTGTGTTTGAACAAAAGCAGGAACACCACTTATACACACAGGGACACACATAAATAACAAAAAGAAAAATTAACATAATAAGGAAAGCTGGCTTTCTTATAATTATTATAATAAATGATAATTACTAAATAAATTATTTAGTAAGAAACATTGTATCTAACCACAAAGAAGGATTTTATACCACAATGCAAAAAAACATGGGAGCGGTATGTATGTGGGGGGCACACTAGAAAAATTCCATAAACTCTACAGAGGAAGTATTAGTTTGTCCTTTTAATATTGAAGGAAAAGGTGAAAGTCACATAAACATTTGAATCTTCTACAAACTATCTTGATGGCAAAAATGTGGAAAATCAAAACAAACAAGCGAACAACCAAACAATGTTTGCTAGGCCCTTAATGTGGCACATGCCTACAACCTGAGATGCTCAGGAGGGTAAAGCAAGGATCAGGCCTACCTAGGGAGTCTGTGGCTCAGTAAGTCCTAAAAAGAGACTAAGAGCTCAGGAAAGCAGACATAGCATGCTTACAGCTCTGGCTTCAAGGTCCAGAGCAGCCACAGTAACTGGGGCTCAGGCCTGCAGTCATAACCAATTTGGAGGCTGAGGTACGATGATGCCTTGAGCAGGAAGTTGAAGGACTGACTGGCAACATGACCAGAAGCAGCCTCCAAACAGGAAAGAAAAGAAGGGAGAGGGGAGAAAAAGAGGAAGGGACAGATGCTACCACTCTAAAGAAACTGCCATGTACAAGTGCCACAGCCCTCAAGCCACACTAGGTAGACACTAAATTGGAAAACTGATCTGGCCCCATATAAAAATTGTATTTTCTTTCACATAATAAATAGAAAGTCATGGTACTTACCTTGATATCACTACCTGGTGTAGCACTAAGTGCCAAGATTCGAAAATGATTGGTGTATTTGACCAGTTCCCTTACAACCTTTAAAATGAAATAAAAAGACTTTAATTTCATTTGCTCAATGTGAAAATAATAGTGGTTCAATTAAACAAGGCATTCTGTCTGATCTAGTACAGTTATCCCTCCACTGATACACTGACGACAGTCTGCTGTATAGAACTACATCCAATCACTCTATCCCATAAACAAAGGATTTAGATTTAATGATACTCAAGCTGGATCTCCACTAAAGACCAAACATATTACACGGTATTAGTTCTAGCAGAGGCCTGCAGAGCTCTGGCAGTTCAAGGCCAGCCAGGTCTACATAGTGTAGGGAGATGCTGTCTCATAAAAGAAAAAAGGGTGTGGGAAGAAGGAAAGAAAGCAGCAAACAAACAGATCTGAAAGGACAAAGGAGTGGATTCCTCACCCTCTGTTCTGACAGAGAGTGCAAGGCTTTTATAATCACACTAGCAGTACTTCCCATCACTGAGACTTATTCCCCCAAATGCCCCTTAGCAATATATGAATCCCCTACAAAATAGCAACTGACAAAATGATTACCTGGCAGTAAGCGTAGTTCCCAAGAGCCTTATGAGCTTCATCAACCACAAGACACTTTACATGGGCAGCAGGAACAGCCCCTCTAGTAAGGTCATTTACCATGACCTGAGGTGTAAGGAAAAGAACCCTCCTGCTGGACCATATCTCCTTCCTGTTGACAGCTTGAGTAGAGCCTGTGAATAAAAGTGACAGTGGAGCAGGATGTGATGGCAGTCCCCTGTAAGCCCAGGACTCAGGAGCTTGAAGTAAGACAGCTGTAAGTTCAAGGCTAGCTTGGCGTTCCAGGCCAGCCAAGTCATACAGCAAGATCCCTTCTTAAAACAAAGCAGAAGAAACACACAGCAGGACAGTGAATACTCCGAAACTTCAGACCATCATCTATAGACTAAATAGTCTGGCCTACTTTCTGAATACATTCATGCTCTGGTAGGGAGAACTTTTGGACAATCGTCATGTTTTACCTTGGAGCTCTGATGCAACCCAAAGGTCAAAGCCGACTTATCTACGACTGCAACTTCAGTGTCTTTAGATAATTCCTACAGAAGAGTATAAGATCTGAGGAGAAACAAATTCTTCCACAGGGAAAAACCTTGGGAAGGATGCCAAAAACTATGTTCAGTATACCGCCCCCCCCCCCTACACACGTTTCAAAACACTGGCAATTTACAAGGTAATTCTGAAGGTAACTAGGTAACTAGTCTATGCATCAGACTGGGCTTTGCTAGCTACCGACAGACGATGTTTTATGGGAAAGAATGCAAAATGAACACATTTGCTTTGGGAAATTTTGCCTGCATAGTTATTTCCACAAGAGCCGGCCTTTCCCCGGAACCCTAGTTTTTCTGAGATACCTGTCATTTCAGCCATGTGAGATTGTGGAATACCCATCACGTGGAAACAAGCTTCCATCTGCTGTGTCACCAGGGGCTTCGTGGGTGCCATGAAAACCACCTTGCCAGAAGGGAACCAGCGGTAAAAATTATACATGACCACGGCGGCAATAAAGGTCTTCCCCAGCCCGGTGGGCAGGCACACCAGGGTATTGCAGAACAGCGCGGTCCGGGAGATGTCCAGCTGGTAGTCGCGCACGGGGCAATTGGTGGGGTAGATCCACAGGGCGCCAGCAGCCGCGCAGAAGCCGCCATCCTCGGGATCCAGCTGCCGCTCAGCCTCGTACGCCGCCACCAGCAGCACCTCGTCGTCGTCGTCCTCCTCCTCCGGCAGCGCCTCCGCCACCGCGGGCGAGCGCGGCTGGCTGCAGCCCGGGGCTCCAGCGCCTCGCACCAGGCTCGGGCCCCACGTCTGGAAGAGCGTTCTCTGCCGTCCGCTCATGGTGCCCACCAACAGCGGGGCTCCGCTGAGGAACCCGCACGGACCGCAGCCCAACCGCAACCACAGCGGCTCCGACGCCCATCAGTCTCCCGCCAGTGCTACAGTGGAACCCGGGGGCGGGACTGGCTGCAGTCCGTCCTATTGAAGAGCCCGCCGCCGACTTTGCAGCGCGAAGACGATTGGTTCCCATTCAGGAAGCCAGCTGAACGCATGCGTGTTGCGTGAAGTTGGGCGGTGTCTGGATTTAGTCTTTGCAAGTTTTGTTTTGCACACCCTTCCCTGCCCAGAGCGGGTTTAAATAGAGTCTCAAACCTGGCTCTAGGCTGAGGTGGAGTCTGGAGAATCGGGAGGTCAAGGTCATCCTTGGCTACCAGAGTTTAAAGGACTAGAGTAACATAAGTAAATAGAATGTAGTTTTTGCCCTGCTTCAAATGAGGTGTCACTGCTAACGTGATACTACATACAATGTTAAGATACATAACTTTGTGATCCTAGGGCAAGCATTCGTGACCGTAAAATGATTGAATATTTAAACCTGGAGAGTAAAAGCAAAAGTAAGGAAGTTAAATAATTAATATTTTTCTCCATTTATGCTGATATTTTGCCTGTCTAAAGAAAGTGAATGTGTTCTGGCCCTGTCATAACTTTCTGCTTTCAGAGTTGGATACCAGTACAAATTCAGTCAACATTCTCTCAATTACGTGAACACACGAAGCTCCCGGTGTATACCACCCTCACTATCAGAAACAGGTATTTTAAGTGCAGCTTCATTACTAAATTTGTAAGCAAAGCTAGGTCCGGAGAGGTTTGCATTTAGTTTTGAAAGAATTCTTTGATGGGCAGGGACTAAGCCAATTTAGATAAGATTAGATAGGACCAGATAAAACAAGACAGAAAACCCTAATGCTTTTTATTTCTTTAAACGGTTCATAATCTGTACTTTAAAAGACACAGTAGGCCGTAAATAATAAACGAGCGGGGTGATGACTGGCTAAAAAAACTCCTCAGAAAGAGTTAAAATAAGGTTTGATATAACTGCGTTCAGCTGGTGAAGCGATCTTCACAGATTTTCATTCTACTCAACAAGGCCCTCACAGCCCAGCCTTGACATCACCCTAGCCCACGCCCCAATCCGGTTTAGTACAGCTGCCCCGCTCCTGAATTTCCCCGCAGGCCCCATGAAGACTTAGGAGTGGACAGAAGCTCCCAGACTGTGTAAAGCAGAAGCCCCGCCCCCTCGAGCGCGGCGCATGCCCAGGCCACACTTCAGGGGCGGGGCTACGTAGAAAGTGTGGGCTGACTCAGAAAGGCGTGGGTCCCACCCCTAGAGCGTGGCGTAAACCAGGGCCACGCCCTGAGGGCGTGGCAGCGCCGGTCTGAGGCGGGCTGGCTCAGTGCAGCGGCAGCAGCGGGGGAAGATGGCGGCGGCTGTTCCGCAGCGTGCATGGACCGTGGAGCAGCTACGCAGCGAGCAGCTGCCCAAGAAGGACATTATCAAGTTTCTACAGGATCACGGTTCAGATTCGGTACCAAAGGCATCTGGGCGGCCGGGCCGGGGCGGCCGGGGGCGGCTTCACCCCCCCGGAGATGCCTTACATACCGGATTCCTCGGTGCCCCCGCCCTCGCCTTCTGTAGCGGGTGCTGACCAGGCCCGAGCGGCCCGCGTGATCTCCCACCCTCCCGCCCCTTAGGCCGCCCCAGATTCCGCGGGCATCGGCCCTTGTTTCCTAGGGCAGGGCAAGGAGCTGCGTTCGTAGATTTAAACCTCAGTTGGGATCTGTGAGGGCCGAGGATCTGAGAAAAGGGAACCTGAAATGTTGGCATCTCAGGCGGGGGCGAGGAATCGGGAGTGCATGCTTCCCGGGCTCAGTGCTGGCCACTGGAAAATGGGAGGGGTGTAAAGATGTGAGGGAGCCTCGCGTGCATCTTGTTTGTCTTACCAATGTACTACATACCGAACCATAATCTATGATTTTCAAAAACCCATATATTACTGCTTAACATTTTTGTTATAAAATCTTTTACAAAATACCTTAGAGGAATTAAATGTAAATTTTTAGTACTGTGGTCTTATGATTATAAGCACGCAGATTTGAGAAATTCTAGTTGTGTAATTGCAGTTTGCAGCCTTGTCTGCATCCTAGCCACCCATTTTGTAGTCTCGGGTTATTTTGTGAGACTTGACTTTTTGTCCTTCAGAAAGGGTCATTCATTCCGACCCCCAGCCCCGCCCCGACATGCTTTTTGGAGGCAACATCTCACATAGTGGCTCAAGACTGGCCTCCGATGTTCTTACCTTCACCGCGAAAGTACTGGGGTTAAGCCCTTCGCCATCACGTCATGTTCTGTACCTCCGTTAAATTGTTGAATGGTAGAACATATTGTGCATCTATCTACTATTTAGAAATAGAAAGTGTGGCCTAAATTAGGTTTTCCTACAGTTTTTCAGATTCTAAAATGGAAGAGTGTTGAGTGATTCCAAAGTATGAAAATGCCTTTAGTGACAGACACTTAAATGTATATTCCAGTGATCATTCACATCCCATATCAGTGTTTTTAGAGCCCTACTATTTCAGTTTACAAAGTTTCTGGGTTCTTTTGAAGATTGTATGTCCACTTAAGATCTTATTGGGAAATTCAAGAACTCTCGCAGTTATCCTGGCATCAGGATATGGTTCAGCCCATATTTATGGAGCATGTGCAGTAAGCTAGAGAACTGTTTGAGTGAATACACAAGGGTAAAAGGGAAAGACCTTTACATATAGACCTGTATACCATTTCAATGGATAGTCTACGCCATTGTGATTTTCAGCAGATTTAGGCATTTAATACCTCAGTGCTGTACTTCTTTAACCTGTATTTAAACAGCTTATTTATCCCATTGTAAACTGTAAAGATTATAATTTTTTTCTTCTAGATTCTAAGGTTACACAGACCTGACTTGGACAATTTCAAGAGACTTGGAACATATTTTTTGTAATAATTTCTGTCCCCAGTGATCATTCTCTTATCTAAATTAGTTGATAGTTATTATTTTTGTAATTGTAAAGTAATAGTGGTATTTTAGATATTTTTCTGGACTCAAAGAAATGACGGGTGCTGAAGCAACTGATGACTTCTGTAAACCAACTTTTATCTCCTTTCACCAGTCAGAAATCAGCTAGAAATATATATATTTTATAGTAGTGATCATGGTAGTGTATGCCTTTAATTCCAGGTAGATCTGAGTTCCAGGTCAGCCTAGACAACACAGCAAATTCTAGGCTGGCCAGGGTTACAAACTGACAAAGACAAAAAAATGCACTGGGGACAAAAACAAAAAGTAGTTTACAGAACTCTGAGGTGTGGGAGGAGACAGCTTGAGAAAATAAGAAAATTTGGAGGTCTAGAACTAACAAATACAGTAAAGGAAGGAGGCTAGAATAAAAGGGCTGAAAAAATGGCTCACAAGTATTACGTTATGAATTACGATGCCCAGAACCACTCTGAAGCTGTAGGAGGGTGTATGTATGTGCCTATAATCACAATGTTTCATGGGAAATAGAGACTAGAAAATCCTTGGAAGCTCTTAGGCCAGCTAGCCTGTAAGAGAACCTGTCTTAAGGTAAAAAGAAAGGATCTCTGCATATGGAATTCTTACTTGAACATAGCATGCATGCTTTTTCTGTGTCCATAGGCACTTGCAAATGCACAAGGATTTTTAATTTTTTTAACATGTAAGATTTTAACCCTCGCCAGATTTTAAGGTGAACATACTATGAATTGATTATTGATTTTTTTTTTTTTTTATTTTCTTGTTGCTTAATTTTTGCTCCTCGAGATAGTCTTGCTGTGAGCATAAAGATGGCCCAGAGCTCTTCATCCTGGCTCAGTCTTGAAGATGCTTTGTTATTTTACATTTGTTTGTATATTGTCTTAATGTGTTTGGGCATGAGTTCCATGACACTTGTGACCTTCAGAGAACAACTTGTAAGAATCAGTTCTCAGGATATAGGCTCTGGGGATAAAACCCAGGTTTGCTAGTCTCTTACAATGTGACAGACTATCCCACTTCAACTTTCTGCCATCACTCTTTATACATGTGCTTCTATTAATCTACAGAGAACCTGGGTCTCTTAAACTTTACTTTGTGTGTATATGGGGGAGGGCTCAGAAGCCTGTTCTCCAATTCAGGACACATGGATTAAACTCAGTTCATCAGACTAAGCTAAGATTTTAGTCCAGATAGTGGGTTGTAAATAGGTCTTGGTAGCCATTCCCGACATGGCGTGAGGCTTCCAAAGCATGGCAAAAAGCATTCTATCATGAGCAACTGCTTCTAGTAAGATTAATGTCTAGATAATCTTTTCTGTGTGTTCTGTAATGAGAGCAAGGTTACAATGAAACTGTCTCCCATATATACTATATAGTTTTAGCTCTTTAATACCTGATATTTTAAAATCTGCTTTTTAAGAATGAGATTAAAAATACATTGTTTTATTTCATTATTACTATTAAAAATAACAGCTAGCACACAAAGATTGTTTCTAAGTTTCTTGGTTTTGAGACAGGGTCTTACTGTCTGACTAGACTGATCTTGAATTTATGAGCTCAAGGGATCCTCCTGCCTCATATTATAGTCATGACAGGCTCCATTTTCTTTCTTTTCTTGAGTCAGGGTCTCATGTATCCCTTCCTGGTCATAAATTCACTATATACTTGGCCATGGCCTTGGTGCCTCTCAGTGCTGGGATTTTAGGGGTGCAAATGCAGGTTATGTGGTGTGTAGAACAGAGCCCAGTGATTTGTGTGTGACAGTCAAGCACTTTACCTACTGAGTTACATATAGCCTCAGCTCCAGACTCCATTTGTAATTTTAGATCTTTTTACTTGATGGAAAATGAGTGAACTAATCAGCTTTTTCCTTTGTAGTTTCTTGCAGAGCATAAGTTACTGGGAAACATAAAAAACGTAGCTAAGACTGCTAATAAGGACCATTTGGTTACTGCCTATAACCATCTTTTTGAAAGTAAGGTAAGTAATAATATCTTATTAAGAGAATTTCATTTAGAGGTGTTTTTTCTACACATAAACTTTAAGTACAGTTTTCTTTTTGAAGAATAAGTTGGTGGAAAATCTGTATTTTTTTCTTAGCTGTGATCATAATTGGGCTTTCTGAAGCAAGGCTAATTTAAAACATGGTTTGGTGTTCAGGATATTTTTAAAGGAACCAGATTTCTTTCTTTCTTTTTTTTTTTTTTTTTTTTTTTTAATTTCCTAGTGGTATAAATTGAGACAACAAATTCTTAAGTCACAAATCCATTAAATCAGTTGATATTTTCTACACTCCTATAACATGTTAAAGAATTTACTGGCTTAGATAAGCCTTTAAGAAAAACAGGCTTTAAAACAGTTTTAATGTTTACTATATAGTGATCATCATCTTCAAGAAAGAATTTTTATAGAAGTCCTTCTATATGAAGGACTTCTATGAACTTACACATCTTTAGTCTGAGTTGCTTGTCTGAAGGTCATGAAGCTTGTTTAGAATTTATATCATGAAGTGTTTTAAGGGTCATGATTTATGGACTTTGTATTTAAATCAGCAATATCTTTGTTTTTAGGTGATTCCCTTGGATAGTTGACTTTTGTTCCACTCACTAATAATGTGTCTTCATTGTGCAGATGCTCATTTCCTGAAAGGGAACTGTAGATATTCTTCTGAGTTGTTAGCTTGTCAGCACTCATCTTAGAATTTTTTTTACAGCGTTTCAAGGGTACTGAAACTATAAGTAAAGTGTCTGAACAGGTGAAAAATGTGAAGCTTAATGACGATAAATCCAAAGAATCCAAGTCTGAAGAGACTCTTGATGAGGTTTGTATATATTTTACCTTCCTCCTCTTTTTTTTTCCTTTCTTATGTAGTATTAAAGATTGAACCTAGTCAGGTATTGTGCCACTGAACTCAATCGGAAGTACTTGTTTCAGTTTTGAGAAGGGCTTTACTAAGTTGTACAGGCTGGCCTTCATCACATGACTAGCAGGCATTTAAAGCCTGATAACCCTACCTCCATCCCAAGCCCACCTAACATTTGTTTTAAATCTCTAAATAAACTAAGGCAAGGTTGAATGCAGCCACGTTTTTAGAACTAAGCTGTGATTTGGACTATAGTGACTCCCTATTCTTAGTATAGAAATAAAATAAAGAACTAGTCATTTCTGGCTGCCAAGCTTTCTGAACTATTTTAAGAACCTGATTCTGTAGCCAAGTCAGACTGAATTAAAGAAATGTCCTTTAAGTTATTTTTACCCTTTCTAATGAACATAATGTGCCTAGCTAGGGAAACGGTCCATGCCTGGTTTCAAGATAGGAGTTCATGTCTAATTTTTCCCAGCCCAAGTTTTACATTGTTGTATAAATTTGAAGAATCAGATAAAATCCTTTGGGAGTTTATTGGTGAGATGTGGTTTTACTTTGTAGTATAGGTTGGCTTTAAACTCTTGATTTTTTTGTGTTTCAGTCAGTACAAGAATTGTTCAGTTCAGCTGTAAGCTTATTCATTGCAAGCAGTCAGTATCAACTTTTAAAGCATCTGGTTATGTTTTCAGAGTGTAAATTAGGGTGAAAGCCAGTTAATTTCATAATTTTTTCCTATTGATCAGAAAGCATAAATGCCTGTAGCTATGTAGACATAAAGCAATTTGGATGAACTTATAAGACTAGATAATATATTGCTGAATAGTTAAGAAAAAGGGTGCTAGTACATATTTCTAATCCTAACACTAAGGTGGCAATGGAAGGTAGAGCTCTGTGACTTTGGGCCAGCCTCGTCTACATAGTGAGTACCAAGGCAGCAAAGGCCTATGTAGTCATACCTTGGCCCCCCAAAATTTATACAGAAAGATTTTTCTTAAGAGCCAGAAGTAATTCAAAGACTCTTAAAGGGTAATTTTTAAGATCTGTAGCTTTGATACTTAGAAGCTCTATGAATACTTACTCAATTCTTTTATTTCTCCTATAGAAATAAGACTCAAAAAAAGAAAAAAAAGAGAGAGAAAAGAAAGTAAAAGCAGGCTCTTATTTTTTAAGTTGGTAACAAAGTCAAAAAGACATTCTCTACTTTCTAGATCTCTCCATTACTGATCCTGTACTCCTCTATTATTTCTGTGCTTGTACTTTATAACAGCAGAGGAAAAATAGTGAAGAAATGAGCAAAAAGCGTTCTAAATTCATGTGAAGTTGGTCAATTCTTGTCCAAAATTACAAGATAGTATTTTAAAAATCAGAATAGTTTATTGCTCTCATGAATATTCAAGTTGCTCACAGAATGTATTTCTTTTGTATATCTCATTTTGTAACTGACTGGCCTGGAACTGGATATGTGTATTAGGCTGGACTTGAGTTCACAGATCTGCTGCCTGCCTCTTTGAGTGCTAGGATTAAAGGTGTATGCCACTGTTTCTGGATCCATCTAAGATTTTTTAGGAATCATATTCAGATTGTGGATGGAGGCAGCATAATTATTCATTAGCTACGATGGAAAAAAAAATATAGTAATACAATTAATTATTGGTGCCAGTACAACTCAAATTTGTGTGTGTCGGGGGGTATCATAATACCTTAGGAATTTAGTAGTAGTTTTCTGAGCATTTATGGTATGGAATGATGAACACAGTCGGAATTTTAGTTTCCGAAGATGCTATAAGTTATATGACATTTGATTATGGCCTTGTACTTGAATAGTATTCTCATTGTTGGGTTTAAATTTTCTTATAGATGTTGTCTACAGGTAGTTTATCACTCTGATCTGACTTTGGTAATATTTCTGTCATCTTTTTAAGAGAACATAATAACTATATGCATTTATTTTTAGGGTCCACCAAAATATACAAAATCTGTTCTAAAAAAGGGAGATAAAACCAACTTTCCAAAAAAGGGAGATGTTGTTCACTGTTGGTATACAGGAACACTCCCAGATGGAACCGTTTTTGATACAAATATTCAAACAAGTAAGTATTAACGTTTGTGCAGTAGACAGATGACATTGTTTCTTTGCTTTTTCTCTGATGTCATTTGTACCAACACTTTCTTGGCTGTATTCTACCATTCACGGGTTGCTGGTTGGCTAATCTTAATTATCTGTCGAGCAAAGGATGAGGAACTTGAAAGCTTTGTCTGTTTTGGATCTCTTGAAATTGTTAAAGATTTGATTTGGCTGTCAGTTGTAGCACCCCAAGAATAGAGTGCAAATGGTATCCTCTCCACTCCTGGGTAAGTGCGTGGCCAAGATTGAGGGGTTTCAGTGCTCTCTGCCTGCTTTGCTAATCATCCACTCTTCATTTAACTTTGAGCCCCACAGGAGTGAGGAAATTGTTCTTATGAAAAAAAAGCATTAATATTATGCACATAATCACCTCTTAAAGGTTCCCCCAAATTCTCAACACAGTGACATTGGACACCAAGCCTCAGTGTCAAGTTAGTAAGGAGAAAAACGACTTCCAAAGCTGACAGTATTTCAAAATGTTTCATCATTGTAATATAAAAATGATCTGGGTAAATCCCAGAACTCTAGAAACAAAAGGCAGAAATTCACTGCAAGTTGAGAGTCAGAAGTTCTAGGCCAGATAGTGATGGAAGGCAATAGAGCATGTTATTTTGTGGTCCTGATCCTCTGCTTTCCTGGGTTCACCTTGAGATTACATGCACCTATAGGTGGTAGTGAGACACATATATATATATGTGTGTATGTATGTATGCATGCATGTATGTATGCATGGCACAAAACAGACTTCAAACATTTTAAGATTACATTTGCAACTTGATGGCGTAGTTCTTAAGTGCCAAATATTACAGTTTAGAAGGTAAATAAAACAAAAGTATGTGATTAAAAGGAAAATCTGTTTTACAGGTTCAAAGAAGAAGAAAAATGCCAAGCCTTTAAGTTTTAAGGTTGGAGTAGGCAAAGTTATCAGAGGAGTAAGTAAAGATGCAAATCAGTATATAGGTATTCTAAACACATGCTATTTGTGGTATAAGGCTCTAAAAAGTTTGGGTTGTGGGGAATGGGAGCAGCTTTATGATGGAACACTTGTTTATCATATGAAAGGTCCTACCTAGGTTAGATTCTAAATGTGTCTTAGATATTCTGTAGCTATTAAGAAACACCACGACCAAGTTTGAGAGGCTTCTTAGTTCATTAGCCTCATAGCCAGAAGCATAGACAGGGTCCTGAAATAGTAGCTGAGACTTTTACATCCTGATCAAGAGGAAACTGGGGCTGGGATGGGCTTTTAAAACGTCAAAGCCCACTTACAGCAACACACCTCCAAACAGGGTCACACTTTTTTTAAAAAAATGTTCATTTTTATGTACATTGGTATTTTTCCTGCATATGTATGTCTATGTGAGGGTGTTGAATGCCCTGGAACTGGAATACAGTTGTGAGCTGCCATGTGGGTACCTGGAACTGAACCAGGGTCCTCTGGAAGAACAGTCAACTCAGCTCTTAACCATTATGATCCTAGTCATACTTTAGTCATCAGCTGGGGACTATGTACCGAAATGACCCTAAAGGGAGCATTCTCATTCACTCAACATACAGAAATGTTTTTTAAAGCCCAAGATGATAGAACAAAAGTAGTCTTTGAACTCAGACAAACCGCATAGTATCCTTTCTGGCTGATCTGGTACAAGTTTTCCATGTGTCACTTTCCTCATCTATAAGAATGCTGGGCCTGACATGCTGGCTTATACCTAGCACTCTATAGGTAGATGTAGGTAGATCTCTTAAGTCAGCCCCTCCTAGATAAGTTCTGTCTGGCACAACCAGGGCTACACAGGACCCTTTCTGAAAAAATATTTACAAGCCCCAGAGGTATAAGCTAAGTACATTTTAATATAATTGGGTCTCATACACTTGTACCTATGTATAAGTTTTTACTATTTTTCTTAGTAAGATACTTTGTCAGAAAGCAGCCCTTCACATTTAGGCTTTCTAGAAAACATCACATAGCTTTTTTTGGATCACATATAATAAAAACATCTTCCTTCTAAAAATAGCATGTATTTGTTCGCCCAAGCATATGGGAAATAAAGTAAATCTTAAGGTTGTTAGACTTAGTAGGATTAACTATTACAGTATACTGAAGAAATTAGAAATTGGGATGAAAATTTCCTCAAATTTTCATGGAAGAGACTTCCCATTGTTCAAATTGTAGTTCCTCAGAAATTCAAATGATTATAACCAAATTGTTTATCATTTAATGTAGCTCTAAAAATGATATACTGCTTCTGTATGTCTAAAACTCCTATGTAGACCTCAAAACAATGCCAACAAAACACGAAGTCAAATGTTTTAGTTGAAGGTGTAGCTTGATTGACACGTACAGGGCTAAATGTCTAACTGAGTGGAGTCTTCAGGGAGTCCATCCAAACCAGGGCTACATGGATAGACCAGGATCTGTCTCAAAGCAAATGTACAAATATTTTGTTTTGTTTAATACTATGTGTATGAATATCCATGAAGGTTGTTTATGCTATATGTATAAATATCCCTAAAAGGGGGTTCTTCAGGAAGAGCTGTCAGATGTCGGTTCTGGGAACTGAAAAGTCCTTTTCTCCAAGTTCCCTTAACTTCTGAGGCATCTCCAGCCCCAATAGAATTTAAAAATAGTCATGCATTTATTGTTCTATGATCAATTTCTTTTAAAAATTGCCATAACTATTTTGCTTTTAGTGGGATGAAGCGCTCTTGACAATGAGTAAAGGAGAGAAGGCGCGACTGGAAATTGAACCAGAATGGGCCTATGGAAAGAAAGGACAGCCGGATGCAAAGTATCCTTTTTCCTTTATAGCACACACCATCCTCACCAAGTTTGGCACCAAGTCTTTTAACCGAAATTCTTGGATTCATGATTCTTATGCCCACAAGTGGTTCTTGGACCTCCACTGGCATGTTGTGGGTATGTCTGAGCTCACGGACAGAATAATTTCTTTGTAAGACTGCATGGAGAGACAATCCACCAAATCAAGACTCTTTGCAGATAGTCTTCCTGATATGGATCATACCCTGCGCCCCGTTGACTGGCTGGTATATCAATGCAAGTAGTCAGAGTTTGTCCTGCTCTATTTTTCCTTCCTCTTTGTGTTAGTTTCACTTAGCTAAGTGAGGAATAGAACAGGGTAAAATGAAGCAAACATGACAAATAATGTTAGTAAGCATTTATTAATGATTACAGCATTTCTATGATAGGCCGCAGTTTGTCAAAATTTACAAAAAGCAGAAAGGCAATGATTTTAGACCATTTAGACTAAATTGATCTAATAATTTTGTAGGAAGGTAGTTTTTTAGCAAGATAACATTCTTGTTGGCCAAATTAGTTTTGATAGTATAATTTGTAGATAAGGAGTTTGAGGTTGGGTATCCATCCTCTCTGTAGTCTTCAAAATGTTAAAATCACCTCATGTGAAATCATAAGAGTGCATGAAGAAAGGTTTAAAGATGGTATCTTTGTGCAAACCAGGTTCTAAGATTCAGAGATGTCTGCTTCTGCCTTCTGAGATTTAAAGCACACCTAAACTTGTCTTTTAATTCAGAGTAGATGACATGTTCTACCAACACACGTTTTGAATACAGTGCAACTTTCATATAAGATAGTGACTAATTTGGTAGCATTAGTGAGGTATTGATCAAGTATATTATTAAGAAACTCAAGCTAGCCTGAATCAAATACTTAATACTGTCCTCTTAGTTTACTGGTATAATTTCTGGCTTTCCCTAAAACTTTTAATTCTGTCTCCACCTTACATATAATCTGATTTCTCAACTCTTAATATTATGTTTTGGTTTAGTGGTTGGGGGAGAGGCACTTTTCAAATTTTCCTTGACCATTTCCCACAGAATTCCGCCAAACACCAAGCTCACTTTTGAAGTGGAATTAGTAGATATTGACTGAAACCACTGGGATCGGACATCAGCAAATATAAAAAACTTATTGTAAGGGAAGAGTTGACTGGAAAATTTAAAGAGTTAAAGCTTGTTTACTTGATCTCCACTTTTGAGAAATGTAATCCCCTGTAACTCCCTTTAAGTCTCAGATATTTTCCTACAGCTATGTAAAGTATCCAAGAGAGCTGCTACTTTTCCTTTTACCTCATAAACTAAAAGGCTCAATAAAAATGTCATGGATTGTCTTGACTTATTTTGTGTTCTTCATTCTATAATTAGGTAAAGAGTTGAACTAATCAGGGTGGCTAGCTTTGTCAAAATAATAATACTTTATGGTGAAAGGCACAGAACTTGAAACCAAATGAAAACAATCTGGTAGGAAGATAATAAATTTAGAGGGAAGTTTACTTAAAGACTGTTAATCTCTATTTTGTGTATCTCCCACAAATGAATTCATAAACATAAACAATTGCTGCGTAAGTCTTCATTTTTATTACAAAAATGGTAAATTTGATCAAAATGAAAGCTTGCTCGTAAGTTTTACATGAATATTCTAGATACAAACTCTCCTAAAACATACTTTGATATTTCTTAAGGGAATGCTGACATTATACTTTCTCACAATCTATTCAAAGGCAGAGAATGTCAACAGTTCATCTATCCTAGAGTTGGAGCCAAATTTCCCAGTATAACTGAAACATATAAACAACCTTAGGGTTTAAGGTTAAAAGTCAAATTTTTAAGTGTTTTTATAGGACACAAAATTCGATAACCAGCCCTTATTTTTTTTCCCCAAATCTTTGAACTGACATGATTTAGTCAGTTTTTTTCTCCCTACAGTTAAGGCTACAAATCTCTTGCATGGACTGCAAAAGAATTCTAGACCACTTAATGCAAAAAGTAAGATAAAATAAAAAATAAAAAAAATAGTTCTCCAATAAAAAGTAAACTTTAAAAATGGTAGGAAAGTCTCACTATCAATTAACATTTCCTGTTATTAACTAAACAAATGTTACACAGAAACTGGGAAGACAAATTATCAAATACAACAAGCTTATTCTATGTTTACATCCTTCAAAAAAAATAATTCCACATATCTCATATAAGCCATCTGAAGTTTAACATTTTCCCATCAGGTTGGAGGTGGAGGATAATACTGTCCATAATTCCAAGGATTCTGATAATTGTACTGAAAAGGTAAAAGCAAACATGTCACCATACTAGAATCACAGTTATCATCCACATAAAAAATTAGATAACACATACTGATGAAATTCTAGCACTCAGTCATAGAATACATGGTATAGACTTACTTGATACCAGGCACTGTAATTATAAACAGCTTGATTTGCCTGTAAATCCCCATCAATAATCTGTGCTGATGAAGTATCTTCTGTGTGTGCTTTCTTTTCTTCTGGTTCTTCTGAGCTATATATTAAAGGTAAAAATAGAAACTCAGAATTCCCACATATATAAAATTTCCTAGATGATTACACAATGCACGTACATTTGTTTTAGTCATGTTTTTAATCATCTTTTGGCGCAAGGTACAGTTTAGCAGATAGCCAAAAAAGAAAGAAAAATCGTGGTAAACAGACTGAAACCTAAGCTCAGTTTACCTTTCTTTAAGAAGCAATCTCTGAAACTTCTCCATCCTAAGAACTTACCTACCATTGATCTAATACATTCATGAGTTAACATCTCAATCAGCTGCCTAGAGCATAGAAGGAACTGATCCCTGTCCTCAAAGGACCATCAGTAGCTTGCAATTCAAGCACTAGATTACAGACTTCTCAAATAATGGAACCTATTTCCACTAGGGTCCTTTTTATTAGCCTTCTTATATTCTCCATAAATTACAACTCTCCATTTATACAGGATAACCCCTTGCTGGAAAATTACATGCTCCAGTCTTTATGCCAAAATTGGCAAATAGGCCTGGGGCCTTGGTTATAAACCTGTTGCTCCACTTGTTTTTGATGTTTAAAAAACAACTTGTAAGTAAGGTATAGTAGTATACATTTTTAATTAACACATAAAAATCAGACTGTAAGACTTTCCCTAAATATGTCCTCAACATTAGAATCAGTTGCCCAACTCTACTCATCCTGGCATTCCCACTCTGATTTTGGACCTTAGGGGAATGTCAGGCTGAAGGTGGCCTTGATACTTGCTTCTGAGGTTAAACCATTGTTTTTTTTTTTCTCAATCCATAAAAAGTATACATTATCACGATAGAGATAACACCCAAAAGTATGTATTTTAAAAGGCATTTTCATAATGAAATATTTTCTTAAGTATCCTTTCCTGATTTATCAGGAAGTTACATACCCATTTTCAGCTTTCCTTTTTAAAGTATCCTGTTCTTTTAGCAGTGTCTGATGTTCATCATATGCATTCAGAAGCCTGAGGGGGAATAAAGAAAAATCTTTGGGATGTATAATTAAAAAAAAAATTAAAGTTATTTGCATGTGACAAAACAGCTTACAGTAATTTCTAAGTGGGCTCTTTGTCTTATCTTTTAAGATTTAAATCTTAGTCCTAATGTCTCGTAAATTATATTCAAGGGCCTATATAGTATCCTTTTACTGAACCAGTAATTTGGCCATTGCTACCAAATTAAAAAAATAGTTCATTTAAGTTTGCAGATGCCAGTTCTAAGAGTTTACTGTTGATGACAGAAACATAATTCAATCAAGATCCTAGTTCTGGCCAAGTATGGTATTCATGCCATTAACCCTAGCACTCAGAAAGCAAATAGCCAGTTAGGGCTACAATTTAAAAAACAAATTTCTTTGTTCTATAGAAATAGGTTCAGTGGATCCATGGATAAAGCACTTACTACCATGGACAAGGCCTTGGCTTCCATAGTCAGACTGCATACTATTTCAATCATGCACATCACTGTCTGTCCTCTCCATCAGAATCCAGTAGGAACTAAATGAGACCTCTTCTAGAAAGTATGACATCTATTTTGATCCACACAGATCAAGTATATGCTATTTCATGTACTTTCATTGGACTGTAGAATCATACCAGTCCAACTAAAAGCCAGCATGACATAAAATCATTTCTTCTGTACACGTTCTTCAGTGTAAAAACAGAAGACACTGACTATAGCATACCAAGTAGTAAGGAACAGAAACTAAAACAAGGTCTAATTTCATCCTCAAATACGTAACTTGAAAATTTTGGATAGGTGAGTGAGCCTCCATCTACTAAAACAAGAGTATATGAATTTATAAGAACTAAAAGACTACCTGCTGTGTTTTAAGTTGAAAACTTTCTATCAAAAATATACACATACATAAACACACAAGTTTAGTGTGGTTTCCATGAAAATTATTCTAAATCAAATCAGCAAAGACACATGCCTATTAGGCATTGGAAAATACTACAGCAAAAGATAAAGACCCAAACTTTACCAATGTTCGAGGCTATATTTTTACTTTTTATGGTTATCAAATTTAAATTGTAAACTTAGATCCACACCTATCCTTACATCACCTGCAATATTCAGCTTTATGATTTAGTAGGAAAGGTTAAGAACTGTGTAGTCCCATTATCTACCTTCTTTTCAAACCTGAGATATAATGACATTTCTATTCCAGATTAGTCCTATCCTAGCTCTGTACACGTTGCTGAGCAATGAATCAGGGCCTTGTATATGACAGACAAGTTACATTACAAGTCCTTTACATCAACTACATCCTTCCTAACTACCTACCTACCTACCGACCTTCATGTGTATTTCATATTTCAATCTTTATTTCACTTTTTGTGGGGCCCACATGAAGGAGAGAATGAATTGCTACAAGTTGTCTTCTGACTTCAACATGTACACCATAGCATATTCACACACAAAATTGATTTATAACAGGAAAATAGTTTTGAAGGGATGATAAAGCTTACATCCTATACACACATTTACATGTTTCTGAAGGAAAGGTACCCTAAGCACTTTTAAATTTAGCATTAGGTCCAATAAGCACATAAAGCAGAGTAAGCCTGGTTACTTGAATCTGTTCCCTAGCACCTCTATACAAATGGCAGGAGAAAAAAAAAACACAGGGAAGCTGTCTTCTGACCTTACATACACCTTGGAAAATATGCATACTCTCCCATACATAAACAGAATTCTTTAAAAATAAACTTAGTAATGTATTAATATATAATAACCATCAAATTCTCGTCATAACGCTCAATTTCCATTAAAAAAGATGATGATTTAAGATCTTACTTATTAACATCTGAACCAAAATCTTCAAGGAATTCCACTTTTCTTTGAGAAAATGTAATTCTCATTTTAATAGGCAATGAACCATGTATGGCTTTGTCAAAGCAATTGAGGATATTTTCTTCATTTTGCTTGAGGTCACAACTGTATTCCATTTCAAGTAAATTGAGGTATAACTTTGTGTTCTCCTGAGTAAAAAAGCAGTATCAATTAATAACATTCCTACAATATTTTGATTAAAGCATAAATATTTAAGATTAAAATATACTCATGTCTGTTTTCAGTGTATATACATTGAAGTATAATATATTCTTCAGGAAATATGTTTCTTGTCCTGTGTTGCTGGGTTCTGAGTACAGTACATAGTATTCTATTATTGGGTCACAATCCTTAGTTTCTTTAGCAATACTGATAGTTTGTGACATCATCCTATCATTTCCCATAGTGTGAAAGTGTGTTCTTAAATGCTAATCAATTAAAGTTCATGATCCTATGTTAATTAACTAGATTTGACCCAACATGAAAATTTGAAAATATAAAAGGATAATCTGTATGATATAATTGTGACTATAAATACTTAATTATAAACTTGTATCATCAATAAGCCCAATAAAGTTTAAAAATCTATAAAATGAGCCTGATGTGGAAGCATACACCTTTAATCCAGCACTGGGGAGGTGGATCCCTGTGAGTTTGAGGACAGCCTGGTCTACAAAACAAGCCCAGAACAGGCAGGGCTGGTTACATTGAGAAACTCTGTCTTGGAAAACAAAAACAAAACAAGAACAATAATAATAATAATAATAATAATAATAATAATAATCAACAACATAATCTTAAAAAAAAAAAAAAAGACACTTCCACTAGTTTTAGCTCCCTGTTATATAAAAGGAACTACCTGCAAGATGAGTATCACTATATTGCTTTGCTACTGTTAGGCTCATAAATGCTGCTCCCAGGCCATTTACCCTACTTAACAATTGTTTCTGTAATTTCTGAAAGTTCATTACAAAAAATACAATATCTACAACTTTCAGTAACCATAATTTTCACCCACTTTAAATCCAAAGAAAGAAAAAATGTTAAAAAATGGCAACATCAGTTTAGAGGGACTGTTGTCCTCATTTAGTAATAAATATATTACCGTATAGACCAAAGCTTTCATCACAGTTGCCAAAGGGAAAAAGTACTAGCTTTTTATGACAGATGTTAAAAAATGTGCATACCTTATCTTTTTCAATTGCTTCCAAAAGTACCTTTCTTGATTTTGGAAGATTTTTTTGTATTTTGAAAAGATGCCGGGCTAGTTTAATAGCATAAAATGATGACTCATTATTTGATTTGGCATTCTTTATAGCGTCTTGAAGCAAATGTTCAGCTTCTTCCATATTTCCATGCCGTCGTTCTAAACTTACTCTTCGCAATCGCACCATTGCCAGTCCTAGAACACATTCTTCAAATGTCCTCAAGATAATCCTGGCTTCATTAATATTCCCTAAAATAGTAATTACATATTAATACTTTGTTTAAATTTCTGTAATAGACTTTATATCAAACACTGAAAAACATTAGCCTGCAGTCTAAATCTAACTTGGAGAGTAAATACCCATGCATACTTATTTTCTCCTGTGTACAGCTGCTCTTAGGATATGGCAAGGCTGAACTGTTAAGGAAACAATAAAGCTTTTATAGAAGTAATTGCCAAATTCTTCTTTATTCCTCCTTAGTTCTCAAGTCCTGTAACTCCATCCTGACACAAAGTGCTAAAACATCAACTGAGGGGCTAGAAATAAGACTCAGCAGTTAGGAGCACTGGCTGCTACTGCAGAGGACCTGGTTCACTTCTCAGTACCCTCAACCATCTGTTTGGTGTAGTCCCTGAAATTCCCATGTCCTCTACCGCTATCTGCAAACATTAAGTACAGATATGAACAGGCAAAACACACGTTCACATAAAGTAAATACATAAATTAATTAAAATAATATATCAACTGAACATTCTTTTTCTTACCCTGTTGTTCCTCAAAAGCTGCCCAAAGCATATGTGCCATGGGTTTCTTTGGGAGATGAACAGTACAAGCTCTGCTGAAGACATGCCTCACTCCTTCAATGCTATGGTTTTCCATGTACTTGGCATACTACATACAAAAAACAGGAAATACTGAATAATTTACAGTTGTACACCTGATGAATTAAATATGTGACAGAACGATAAAATTCTATTTTTAAACCCATTCAGCACCTTTATTGAACCACTAGACTAGTTTCTGTAAGGAAGGACGAAGAGAGGCAACGAGGTTGGCATATGCAGCAGTCAAATCTGGTTGCAAGCAGACCATCTCCTAATGCAACAGATATAGTTATATGAACAACATTCAACAGAAGTACAAAAAAGGTTAGTCACTAGATCAATGTTGTAATGTATTCAAGTTAAACACACTATATAGTTTTCTTACCTTAATCCAAAACTCCTCATAGAGGGCACAAGATATGACACATCTTTCAAAGAGAACCACGACTCTTTCATGAGTCCCATTTTCAATTTCGAATTCTAAGTATTCTTTCCAGTTTTTTAGCTGAGCCTTTTCCAATGGTTTCACATGAAAATAAGGTCTTTTAATCTGTAAAAATATTATTGTATGACAATAAAAATAAACCAAAATCAAAATATTTGAAGTATAACGAAATAATTTTCAATACAAAAAAAAATATTTTAAAACTCATTACTTATTATTTTGATGTGTGTGTCCTTAAGATAAGGCCTGTACATATAGCCCTGCTGTCCTGAAACTCACTACACAGACCAGGCTAATCTTTTAGAGAGTCCTTATTTTTATTGCTAAGGTAATTTTATTGTTTATTTATCAAAACTATTTTATAGCCAGCCACAACAGACATATAAATCCATTCATAGGCTAGGCCATGAAAGGATAACTTACAAAAACAAAGCTACATCAAGCCTTAAGATAGGGCTTAGGGGGATGGAGAGATGGCTCAGTTCTCTAGAACTAACTGTTCTTCCAGAGATCTTGAATTCAAATCCCAGAAACCACGTGGTGGCTCACAACCATCTGTAATGGAATTTGATGCCCTCTTCTGGTGTGTCTAAAGACAGCTACAGTGTACTTATATATAATAAATAAATCTTTAAAAAAGATTGGGGCTGAGGAAGCTAAGCTACAGGTGTACGTATGGTTAGAAGAACTGAAGAAACATGAGAGAGAGGTAAATCAACTATGCTGATGGTAGTACACATCTGTCAATTAATAAATGCATATTTCAAGTACACAAATAGTCTGCCATGTGAAGTATGCCTTACAAAACATTATTCACCTATAACAGATGGATGGGTGTGTTTTTAATTTTTGAGATGAGATCTAATGCAGCATAGGCTGACATGGAACTTACTATATAACTGAAGATGACTCTCAATTTTTTTTTCCTTTTTTCCCTAGCTTGCAAATGCTAAGATTATAAGACTTGGCATGCAATCTGGTCTATACATGGTGCTGGGATCAAACTCTGGGATTCATGAATCAACATTCCTGTTCAAGCAATCTACAAACTGGACACCAGCCCTTAGAACAGCTGCTGTTTTACTGTCCACAAGATTTAACTCAATGAAGTTGACTTTTAAAGGAATTCACATTAATCAGGAATCTGAAACTTGAAATATAAATGTAGAAAGATTCTAAAACTGGTCACAGAAAATGTTAAATACAACTGAGATACACACTTTGAATGATTACTAATATGGAAAGAAAAATTCACAATGGTATCACTATAGGAAAAATATCTTATTTTTATATTTTAAAGACTATTATAAAACAAAACACTTACACCTTCTTCAAATGTCCACCTCTTACTAACTTCATGCTCATTATAATTAAACATTTCTTGATGAATTTCAATGATTCTATGTCTCATGTTTTCTATTTCAGTAATTAGCTTGAAAAAAAAGAGAAAAATCGCATAAATTACACACTAAAAATCTTCAACAATACACATTTAAGTATCTTCTTTGACTTCAGTAAGAGTATTTAATTGTTACGTTATTATTTTAAATACAATTTTGTTTTGTTTACAACAGGGTCTCTGTGTATAGGGCACTGGTTAACCTGGAACACATTATGGAGACCAGGCTTCCTGAACTACTGAGGACCCAGTTGACTCTACCTCCCAAATGCTGGCATTAACAGTGTGTGTCAACACAACCTGCTTTAAAAATGATTAATAACACAACGTCAAAAAGCCAATTTTCTAAAATGGGAATAGTAGATTATGATCGAGTAAATTATTCTTTCTAGACTAAGTAACTTCCAGATATCTCATGGTAAAACTTTCTTCTTGAAATTCATCCTTAAATCGTACTGATCTAAATGCTCAGACCTCATCACCCTGCCATGTATGCTACCTCGTTTCTTATCCACTGGCCATCTGATTAAGAGGGTTACCTTTGCTGGATCAGTTATGTCTTCCATTCCTGAAGGAAGGTCATCACCAGGAGGTCCGTCATCACCACTGTGTCCATTTACAGAAGCTAGTTCCCTTCTCAGCTGAATAAACTGCTCACAGGTTAAAAGATCTCTAGGCAAGTTATTCTGTACATGTTCTTTGAATCTAACGGAAGAATTAAAAGCCACTTGTTAGATACCTCCTGCATATTATTCCTTCATAGCAACAGAGAAACCAGTTAAAATATAAGATTTCTGTTTTTCTGTAGTAAAATCCTACCACTTGATGAAATAGCATATATATAAATTATATATATTGTATATTCCATTGTCATTGTACTAATTCCAACTCTATTTCTCTTCTCATAATCTTAGTCTATCTATAAAACAGAACATTATCTATTTTGCAAATTTAAATGACACAGCTAATTCATATTAAAATTCTAAAGTGATCACCTACCAATTACTTACTCCTTTACCCATTAACAATCCAATGACATTAGCTTAATTAAGGTAACCAATCACCATACATGCAAAATATAATTTGTTCTACAGCACAGCTTCTACTTTCAGTACTGGAGTCTGCTAACCATATCTATCTTCTTTTAAAATTGTCTTCACTGCTTGGTTTATGAGGTGCTATTTTCTTGGTATTCCTCCAAATCGCTCTAATTAATGTTTGAGCTCTTTTGGATCCCCATTACTTACAGGCATTAACCCTATGTTTCCAAGAATTCTATTTTATTCTCATACCTTTTATATACGTTTTGGCTAAAGTCATTAACAGTGCTTGAAGTAATTACTGTATCAACAAAATGCAAAACTAACACAGAAGCCCAAAACTGTAAAATTACAGATTATCATATCCAATTGTCAACAGTCTACAGAAAAAGAATATGCCATTTTATGTAAGATGATGTCATTATGCAGCAAGGTGGGTCCAGGATAAGGAGAAGTGTATCACTAGATGAGAAGGAAGGGTAGGTGGGGAAAAGTCTAGGAAGGAGGAAGGGGAGAAGTGGGAGAATGATGGGAGCTGGAGGAAGAGGTAGAAGGGGGAAAGAGGTGGAAGCCAACATGGCGGTGGATGTAAATATTCTCTGCACATAAATACAGGTGTTATTAGTATGTTGCTGTGTTCATAATGTGACAGGATGCACAAAGCCCGCTGTGAAACTGGAATGTGGTAACAACTGGCCAGGAGAAAGTGGGTGAAACAGCATGCTGGGACAGTCGTGTACACCTGGATCAAAAGCAGCCAGAGCGAGCGGAGCATACTGCCTGGGTCAAAGGAACCCAGCATCTACAAGTGGCCCGCAGACTTGTGGCTCAGTGTGGAGTGGACTGTGTGGGAGCTGGGCAACTATTTAAGGCAACAATTTTATAAATGTAAACTAGTTTTTCCTCATGTATAAAAACTTAATTTTTTGGTCTTTTTAGACACTGACAATGGCCCAAAATTCAAGATCTTTGTACTGATACATCCACTAACACATTTTCAATAAAATGTTATTTCACTATTTTATCTAATTTAAAAAAATATTTTTTTTAGCCGAAACAAGGTTTCTCTGTGAAACAGAGCCCTGATTGTTCAGGACTCACTTTGCAGACAAGGCTGGCCTCAAACTCACAGAAATCCACTTGCCTCTACACCCTACCCTATGCTGGGGTTAAAAGGCCCATGGCACCATGCCCCATGCCTTTTTAAATTCATTTTGTTTTTGTGAACACTACTTTATACACTCCTATTTTAACTATAAAGAGGAGAAACACTTTTTTATCTTGATTTTAATATGGAATTTTTCATGCTATATTTGTTTGTGGTCTTGTTTGTTTTTCAAGACAAGGTCTCATTTTGTAGCTCTGCCTGGCCTGGATCTGTGATCTGTCTGTCTCTAACTCGGCAGTGCTCGTGTTAAAGGTATACTGCCTAGAACTCACCATATACCTAAGACAGGTTATGAAATGATAGACTTTTCCCTACCACCAAGTACTGTCTCCTAACCTTTCCCAGTTACCTTATCTTCACATTCTATGGGATAACAGATCCTATGGATTCTACTGTCTAAATACATCTTTATGATCTTACTTTTCCCTGAATAAAGGGTCTTCCAACTTCTTTCTAGTCATTCCTCTTCCTCCAATGTTATTAGAAATGATTTAACAAGTTAAGCAGAATGTAGTGGTGACACATGCCTTTAATCCCAACACTGGAGAGGCAGAGGCATTCTAGTATTAAAAAAGTAGATAACAGAATTCCTCAGGGCTTGCGGGCCAATCAGCCTAACCGATAGATGAACCTCAAGTCAGTGCAAAACCTATCTCAAACAGTAAGGTGAAGAGTAATCGCGAAAAACAGGAGAACACTTGGCTGCTTGCTTTCAGAGGACCTGGTTTCACCCTCCAGCATCCTAACTGTAACTCCAGTTCCGTAGATAACAGAACCATGTGATATAGATGCACATGTAGGTAAAGTAGTCACACATTAAAAACTGCTGAAAGACAGAAAAACACAAGACTTCAGCCTCTCAACCCCTGAGAAGAGCATATTACAAGTTCCCTCCACTATATTATATAGTAAGTTCCCTTCACTATACATGAACACTAGGACACACATGTTCATGCTGATGCATGCAGCATATCCCAGCACTTGGGAGACAGAGGCAGGTGGATCTCTGAGTTTAACGCTATCATAGTCTACAGAATAAATTTCAGGACAGCCAGGGCTATACAGAAAATGATGTCTCTGAAATAAACTAAAATAAACCAAGCAGAATACTCTTAAAAAAAAAATTGGAGGGCTAGAAAGAGAGCTCACTAGCTAACAACATGCATACCCCATTGTCATAGAATACCAGAGCTCAGTTCCTGGCACCCACAACTCCAAGAGGTCGGACACTCTCTTCTGGACTCAATAGACAACTGCGTATTCGTGCACATTATCAGCATCCCAAGCCACAATTAAAAAAAAAAATCTAAGAAAGATTTGAAAGGACTCAGTGATAAATAAAAAGATTTAGAGAACATATAATTTAAAAAAAAATGGGGACTGTCTGAAAGGTATTATCTCTTTCCCAGGGATTTCTCTTTTTGTTTCCAGATAATTCTGAAATGAGTGGCTCTAGCTACCTCCTGCTTCCCACTAGCATATTCTGCTTCACCCAAGGTACTGAAGTAAGAACCAAGTGATCACCTTTAAAATCTGCTGTTCCAATGGGAGGCAGAGGGGAGCTCATAAACTCCAACCCCAAAGAACTGCTGACTGTTAATGGTTTCTGGGGAAGAGTCAGTTTTCTTTAAGTGTGGCTGCCCTCATATTCCATGTATAATGGCAATATAGGCAGTGAGTGGGATTTAAAGCGTATTAAAAAATTAAAATTACAATAAAAGACAGCACGCACTAAATTTGGGAAGGGTAGGAATGAAGGAGTAAAATATGATCAAAATACAATGTATCAAACTCTCAAAAACACAAAATTTAAAAACAATTGTTACAGTAATAGGAAGCTTTCATTTCCCAAATAAAGGTCTTGTAATCTAAATGTCACCATGGCCCCCTTGTCTCTCTCTGGCCTTCAATTGTACAACATGCATACTTATCAGGCATTTCCAAATCCTGTGACTTATGTTAGTAATTTATTTCAGCAAGTGGGTACCTAGGTGAATATGTACTAGAAACCTGTCCACCTATTCTAGCTTATCAATAATAGAGACAGGATACTGACCTACAATGTTCCTTTTTCTTCCTAGTTCCTATTTCTACAAGTCTTTAACTTCTATTTTTAGCATACTGATCTATAATAGTTTATAAATTTTCATTAAATCTACTTTTGAAATTCAGAATATCATTTAAAATTTTCTTCAATATTCGATATTGCTTATAACAATAAAAAATACAAAATAACAGGGTATGGTAGTATATACAAACTTAAATCTCAGCACTTAGAAGGTGGAGACTGGAGAATCATGAGTTCAAAGCCAACTGGGGTCACCTGAAACAAGTCTCAAAAAAAAAAAAAAAAAAAAAAAAAAAAAAAAAAAAAAAAAAATCAACCCAAAACAAAGTATGTATGTTATATACACGTACACTATGAAGTTAACAAACAAACAAAAACCAGTCAAGACACAATCTCATACTGATTCTGACTTTCTGGGTTCTCAGCAATGAGAGATCTTGTTGCTGAGCATGGTGCACACACCTGCAACCACAGCACACAGGGAGGAAAAGATGCAACGTCAAGGCACACAGATGGCCATATAGTGGGTTCAAGCCAGTAGGATCACACCTCAAAAGAGAACCAAAACCACACATGGAAACCACAGTACAGAGAGTTCTTTTCATAGTTATGATTACCTTGGAAACCAGAAAATCATGGAGTAAAATTTAAAGAGAATGATAATAATTTGAAGAATTAATAAAGTTAGAGTAGGTAAAACTGCAATCTTCGTTGTTCTGGAAATCTTTATGCACATCAGAAATGTACATTTTGTAAATTGTTAAGAAGTTAAGAAAGGAAAAAGAAAGAAAAAGAAAGAAGCCAGACATGGTAACTGTTTGTCTGTAATTTCAAAATCTTGTAATGCTGAGGCAGGACTAAAGTTTCTAGACAAACACAGGAAAACAGAAACTTACTATCTCAAAAAATAAAGCAGAAAAACAAAGCACTTTAATGACCACCAAGCACCATATAAATGTAGTATTACAAATAATCATTCATTAAACTCTATTTTCTCATTTCTTCACTGCTCTGAAGTACCTCACATATAAAATGAACAAGCAATTTTTTCCATATAAAACTATTAAATCATTAAACATTTCACAAGATACAAGGAAAACCTAAAAATTAAGGCATAAAATTCCTCTTGCTCTCTTCCCCTTCCCTTCCCCCCTCTCTCCATGTGCTCATGGCCGGCCTCTACTCCTCTACCTCTCTATTCCTCTCTTCTCTCTCTCTGCCTCTTCTACCCTTTTAACTCCCCCCATGACCTGAATAAACTCTATTCTGTACTATCAAAAAAAAAAAAAAAAAACAAAAAACAAAAAAGACATAAAATTTGTTTTAGAAAGTTTAATCCAATAAAATATCATATAACATTCTGAAATAAAGTTTAATACTTAATATTGAGGATTAAGCAACTAAAGATATTTCAAAGATCTTTCAACATACCTCTGAAAATGATGACTGTACAGCTGTGTTGGAATACCAAGAATACGGTCATACACAGCTGTAACTTCTCGAAGATTTCCCTGTTCATTCTCCCAGTTTATATACATTTCCCATAATTTGTCAGATCGAAAATCCGTTCCTGCAGCTAGAACAGCATGCTCAAAAGTTCTGAAAAATTAAATTGCTCTTAAGTTATCTTTCCAAATAAAATCACTTTTAAATATTATTTCTAAATTTAGGAAGAAATGATGAAACCAAAGTTATATTTAGTTGCGTCCTAGGCAAGCATGAATTAAAAACTGGAACCATAGAAGAGTTGATCAAAAGAACAAATGAAAACACAAAGGCAAAAGACGAGGGCAGTTTATCTTTTATAATTACAATGAAAAACATTCACAATTCACAGGAGTATGTCAAGATTCCTTTAGTGCAGAGAACAAACTGAAGAATTTGCAGACCACTGTACCTTAATTCACAAGATACACTAGCAAAAATGACGCTAACAGAGACTCAAACTGTTATATAAGCTAATGAGAATATACAAAGACTGTCAAAAGCACCTTTCAAATATAATAGTTTATTGTGGAAGCAAGTATTTTAGGATATTATCTAATTTCAAGAGGTATGTTTAATCTGTATATTTAGTATTTAATAAACAAAACTTCAGAACATGAGAGATGGCTCAGCAAGTTGAGTGCTAACTCATAAATGTGAGATGGAAATTTTAATTCCCAGAATCCTTGTAAATACTAGGTGATGGGCATGGCACTAGGAAAGCAGGGAGATATGGGATCCCCAGAGCAAACTAGCTGGCTTGAATAATCAAGCTGAGTTCAACCAAGAGTTCAACTTCAGTGAATAAGGTATTGAGTAACTAGGGAATATACCTGAAAAGTTAACTTTGGGACCCCTCACATATACATCCACACACACAGGTGAACTCTCACATACTACATAATAACTAAAACAAAACCCATTTTTTTAGTATAGTTTCAAAACAAGCACCTTAAAAATCAACCACAGGCAGCAAACTAGCCCAACAAGTCACATTACTTGCCAGAAAGCCTGAGGGCCTATATTCAATCCCGCAAACTCACATTAGAAGAGAATTAACTCCACAAGTTCACTGACCTGTGGCATGTTTCTTCTCCCCATAGGTATTTTAAAATATTACAAAAATTCAAATAAACACCATCCCCAAAACCAAGGGTCTCTTACCCAAACAGACCACACATCCTAATTTATCTTACAATTTTAATATAAATCAAAAAACGTTCTAATTTAGGAAGAACAGAAAATTCAATTTCAATTTTTACATACTGTTAAATACTACAAGTGTTTTTATGGAAGGGTAATGAGTTAAGCATTTTATGAAAATATCATAAGAAAAAAAGACACTATAGTTTTCTGGGAACCTGGTAGAGATAGGGCACACACACACACACATATACACACAGGTAAGCATTTATTTACACAAAGTAAAATCATAAATCTTAAAAAAACTTAGTGCCTAAGAGTAAACAAAATAAATGTAATAATTTAATGCACATAAAGGAGGCATTTTAAATCAACACAGAAAGACTATTTACCAAAGGGAAGGATTAATGTACACAGCCTGCCCTTCTAGAGAACCCAGAATCTCAGCATCCACAAGGTGGCTCAATCATCTCTGACTCTAGTTAGGTCTGGATCTAACATTGTTTTATGGCCTTCACAGACACAAGGCACTCACATGATGCACAGACATACATGCAGACTAAACACCCACATAAATCAAGTAACTTTTTAAAATTAAAAATACAGTAATTATATATTCTTGGCAAGAGATACACAAAACTCAGGACCCGACGATTTAATTTTTAAAGACATATGTAGCCCTGGCTGGCCTAGAACTAACTGTATAGACCAGGCCTATTCCAAATCAACAAGAATAGACTGCCAGGATTATAGTACCTGGCACCATGGCTGGCAAGACAATGTTTTAATACAGTAAAAAAAAAAAAAAAAACTATAATAAAAAGACACTAAACAAAGTTTATTTGCTTTTATTTTTAAATATTTTTATTTATGTGTATATGTATGTCTGTATGAATGAATATATGCAGAGATCAGATCGGAATACTGATGTCCTGGATTTGGATTTACAGGTGGTTGTAAGGCACCTAGTGTGAGTGCTGGAAACTAAACTTGAGTCCTCTCCATTTGTAAATATTAATTCACCAAAGTTTAAAGACATAGTAATACTGGAAGAAATGTCTCCTCTAGGAAGATAAAGTATCCAAGTGTGAGTGTATATGTACATACATGTATGTTTGTATGTAAAAAAAAAGATGCTACTACCCTGGAACAATCTCAGTGAATCCCGAAAATTACCAGCCACTGAGAAAAGTTGGTAAAAGGAGCACAGTAAGAAAGAATGGCTAACTGAAGGTCTGTTTATCTATGGTGGGAATTTCTAACTCTGGCCAACTGTGAGACTTCAGAATTTTGGCTTACTTTATCAGGCAAATCAGATGCTCCTCCTCTGAAGAAATTGCTTAGTGTAAGCCTTAGGCCAACAATATGATTTCTCCAACAAAAACCTAAATGGGTTTAAAATATTTTTTATTTCAAGAATCCTCTATGAAGAAGCTATTGACTACATACTTCTCTACAAGGTGGAAGTAAAGAAAGAAAAAATGATCTAACAACTCCTATAAACAAAACCTGAAATCTAGGAATAAGGTAAAGACATTTCCTAGAGCCATGGTGATGAGAAAATCCAAACATTGTATTGCAGAATAAGATGACAGCATTGGTGACTGGAGAGGTGGCTCAGTGGTTACAAGCACTGTCTTTTCTTCCAGAGGTCCTGAGTTCAATTCCCAGCAACCACATGGTGGCTCACAACCATCTGTAATGAAATCCAACGTTTTCTTCTGGTGTGTCTGAAGACAATGACAGTGTACTCACATAAAAAAATGACAGCATTGAGGACATACTGCAGAAAAGAAACAGCTACAAAAGGGAGGAGGGTAAAGGTAAGATTTATAGATTATCAACAGGACTGTTTGGAAAGCAATCTGAAAATCCTTCTTAATAGAGAAATTAGAAACTAGATTAAGTGAGAAGATATTAAGCTCAGGGAAAATAGACAGCTGAAGATGACTATAATGAAAAATACCCATAGATTTAAAATGACTAAAATACATACACATAATCAACAGATTTACCAAAACCTAACATATAGCTATGTTACAAAGAAATGTAAAAGTAGGATGGAGACATATATTTTAATAAAACTCAGACTAATTTCTATTAGTGGTAGAACATAGTTAGCCATGGATTCACTATCAAGCACAAAAAAATCGTAAGATGATAAACCAGGACACAAAATGACTTAATTTTATGTGTAGGTATGTATGTGTATGCATATATACATATATACATATATATGTACACACACACACACAGAGAGAGAGAGAGAGAGAGAGCATATGTATGCAGAGTACCTGCAGAGTCTAGAAAAGGGCTTTGGATTACCTGAAAATGTACTTACAGATGTTTGCTAGCTACCATGCAAGAGCTGGAAACCAAATCCAGTTTCTCAGCAAGAGCAGTAAGTGCTCTTAACTGCTAAGCCATCTTTCCAACCCTAATACAGCCATATTAAAAGAAAGATAGCACATGTGAAAAAAAGTAATAAAAAAAGTCATGAAAAAGTGAACTTTCATACATTTATGGGCATTTAAAATTGATACTATCTTTGAGGAACATTTGCAAAATGTCTTTATAACATGATCATTCCACAAAAATATATGTTCAGATACATTTTTTTGCAAAAACTCCTTCCCATAATAAAAGTTTGGTCAAATAAAATATAGGGCTTTAACACTAATTTTTTTTGTTGTTTTTTTTCAATTTAAAAATATGGTTGGGAGAAACTATAAAGTATCCTGTTGAAAAACAAGTTGAAGAACAGTATGTAAAAGTCACACACAAGGGCTTAAATGATGGCTCAGTGGTTAATAACATTGACTGCTCTTCCTAAGATTCTGAGTTCAATTCACAGCAACCACATTGCTGCTCAACCATCTATAATGGGATCTGATGTCCTCTTCTCGTGTGTCTGAAGACAGCGACAGTGTACTCACATTAAATGAATCTTTAAAACAAATACACACACAAATATGTACACTATACACTACCTAGAGGCACAGACATTAAGTCACTAACCACAGGCCTGAAGAGATGGCTCAGCAGTTAAAACCACTTGCTTTTTCCCAGAGAACCCAGGTTCTCAGCACCCACATAGAAGCCCACAACTGTCTTTGACTCCAGTTCCAGGGCATCCAATGCCCTCTTCTGGCCCTCCTGGCAACCAGGCACACAGGTGATATACTAAAGTGGGGGAAGGGGGTACAGATTAACTACAAGTAAGTAAAATGGAATTTAAGAGACATAAGTAAAGGTGTGTGTGGAAAAGAGGAAGACTTCATATCTTAAATAATCAAGTATAAGTTTATTTCATGTACAATTTTCTTAAATAATAGGAATGAAGCAAAGAAATATTAACTTCCAGTTTAGCATTCATGAATGCTTATCAATACCTACATACTTATATAAGTCTTAAAATTCATTAATTATCAAATATATAACATACCCTCTTATTGTACTGTTTGTCTCAGGATCACCAGGGTCCAATGTTTCTTTTAAGAAGTTTATATAATGTATCCAAAGATCAACACTAAGAGGTATTGCCTGAAGCCCCCGTCGATAAACCTAAGAAGAAAACAATAAACTGTACCTCAAATATTTAATTATTTATTAAAAGAGAGGCAACACTGTGTTATCCGGTGAACCTTAGAAATACTAATTACTGGAATTTTGTTTAAATAATCTACCATTACCATTTGGGTGGAGGTTGGATAGAACATGGCAATGTTCTGATCCCCACGTGCAGAGTCTTGATCTTCAAAGCGCAGCAGTCCCTGCATTCTGACCGGGTTGTGTGGGCAGGCTTTGGGTTACAGACCATAGGGCACAGACCCATTAGAGCATCAATGACAGCGTCTGACCAAAAATGCAATAAGACGTAGCAAATGTGACTAGCAAACCAACTATATTGTTTGGAAAATGAGAAATAAATGTAAGTGAGAGAAAAGCCCTGCCCTACTTGTTAAGCTGCAGTGTAATACAGAGGCTTGCACTGCAAAGCTTGACAAACTGTTGAGGTTTAACGCACCTGCCAACAAAGAGAGAAAATATTAGCTACAAATGCCACAATAGTGACAAATGCAAATAAAATACCCTATAAAAAAATGTTTGACCATAAATGCTAGTAGGTACTGCCAGCCAGAAAAAAAGAGTCTGTTTTGTTATTAATTGGCTTACAGTACCTAACAGAGAAAACTGTATTCATTAATGTACGCACCTCATCGGATTGTTTAATGTTGTCATGTCGCTTTTCAAGGTCTGCATACTTTTTCCAGTAACCATAGCAATACGGATAGTGTGCAAAAAATTTGTCAAATGCTTTTCTGGCAGCCATCAAGTGATTCTGATGAAAATAAAACAATGTGTTTTAAAACAATGTGTTTAAGCATCTTAAAAGTCTTTATCAGAGAAAGAATAAATATAGGTTTCTCAAATAGCATGGTAAACTCCCCTGCACTGGAGCTGGGGTCAAATCCAGGCTCTCACTGGTGAGGCTCACTCTTATTGAGCTGCACTCCCACATGCCCAATATAACTTCTACCAAATTTAAATAACCTCCACACAAACTTCAATTCATGCACAGAATTCAGCATTGTATCCTCAGACTCTCCATAATAATGGCATGTAAATTTCACAACTAAAATATATGCTTCCAGTATTACTGAATATATGCCTCTATTATTACTGAACTTAAACTGAAAATTTTTTGACAGATTAACTTTAATTACAAATAGAAAGACTTAAAATGATACTACTAGATTATTCTGTAATTCTTACATATACTACTTAAAAGATTACTAACCTCCTGTTCAACATACTGAAGCAAATATACCCAGCCTGTAAAATCCTGAGGATTCGTTTCTACTGTTTTCCAAAATTTTTCAAACTCTGTAGGGAAGTTTCCTTCTGTTTCTGTCACTGGAAGGTCCACAGCATTTGCCATTTCATTTTCTTCTGTAGATACATGTGCACTGGGAGAGGCATCAGGTGACTGTTCCATCTCAGTAACGTTCATAATCTCAGTACTAAAATCTGGATGCTCTACTACTACCTCTGAACTGTTGCCTGTGCTGCCATTATCAGAGTTTCTGTATTCATCCATGTGGGAATTTTGCATAGCTATTTATTTGGTCTTCAGTTAATGATCTGCAGAAAAACACACACACACAAAAGAGAAAGTTTCCATATGCTAGTAAACTTATTTGTCATGACCAAACACCCTTTTCTCTAGATGTGTTTGTTTGTTTTGTTTTACTTAATGTTCCTGCAGGCATTTGTGTACAACATATATGTGCCTAGTACCCAAGGTCAAAATCTATGCCAGATCCCCTGGACCTGGAAATACAAATAGTTGTGAGTCAGCACGTGAAGTCCAGAAATTGAGTCTGGATCTTCTGTAAGAACAGCAAGTGCTCTCAAACATAAGACCCATCTCTACAGCTCCACATTTTATTTAAAGCCCTCTCTGCCTACTAAAAAACAGACAGGAAAATTAGTACATTTTATTGATTTATCTGTCTACAAATAATAAATTCTATTGATAATAAGATTTATTTATCTATTTTATGTACGTCACTCTCTTCAGACACACCAGAAGACAAGCTCAGCTTCCATTACAGATGGTTCTGAGCCACCATATGGTTGCTGGGAACTGAACTCAAGACCTCTGGAAGAGCAGTCAGTGCTTTTAACATCTCTCCAGCCCTCAATCCCCCTGCCTTAAGTCTTCTAAGTAGTCAGTATTCCAAGTATGTACCACAGGGTCCAACATATCTGATGTAGTTCTAGTATATTCAACCTTTGGACATTGTTAACATATCATACACAGCTAAAATTATACGTTTTTGAAATGTAAGAGCAAGGTCTGCCAAAATAAAAATTTACCAAATGATGAATAATGCCAGAGTCCTTAGTCACCGATACTAAAACAGAGGAGGCCAGCAGAACTAGTCTCATCATTTAACCAACTTTATGTTACTTAATCTAACTTTACCTACAAAATATCATACAATTTTTACACCTTGTTATAAAAATTACCTCCCTTTCTGGTTTTCAAAGATGACTCACCAGTTAAGAATGCTTTGCTTGCTTTTCTTCCAAAGGATAAGTGGTTCAGTTCCCAGTACCCAACCTAAGTGGCTCACAACCACCTGTACCTGCAGCTTTAGTTGATACCCTTTTTTGGCCTCCAAGGTCATTGAAGTATACAAATTCACACAAAATCTTTAAAAATGCATTTTTTTCCATGGGCTGGAGAGATGGCTTTGCAGTTAAGAGCAAAGGCTTTTCTTCCAGGAAGAGCAAGAACACTCACTACACTGGACTATACAGGAAGGCCCTGACTGAAAAACATACTCAACTGTAATCTACCCCGAGACTAGCCTGGGTTACATAAAGCCCGACTGAGCTATACAGAAGACACTGTATTGAGGGTGGAGAGAAGGCTCAGTTGTTTATAGCATCTCCTGTTCTCATAGTGGGGTAATCACTGGCAGCAACTCCATCCACCTTCTGCCCTCCATACCTACCTGCACTGACAGTGCACAGAACACCACACAGACACAGACACACACACAGAAGAAAAAGGTTTTAAATAAAAAGAGTAGAAACACACTTTACAGGCATGTGCTGAGATACAATTAATTAATATATACAACTTCTATTTTGGGCTCAGCAAAAAAAATGTGCAATGCTGTACTATTAATGCAGATAAACAAATTTTACTATATTAAGAGATTTAGGGAGATAGGAACTTTGTTTTGCTCACTGTTGTATTCCTAGAAACAGTTGAACAAATGACACCTCCAGTCCTAACAGGTTTCTGAACATATTGATTATACAATACTATTCCTTATCACCATTTCAGGAGCTCAATACACTTTTCTTGTGTGAGTCTTAGCAATATGCTATTCCTCAGACTAACAAAACTCTTCTACAATTCACACATCAATGGATTCTTTTCTTATGCTACAACATCTTATAAAATTATCATAGGGGGATGGCAGACTCAAATATGTGAGGTAGAAAAGTATGTATACATGGAAACACAGTTCCTCTATAGTGAAAATATTTATTTTATTTAGGATCTATTAAACTTGCCTAACAATCAGTATGCAGTCTTAAAAATTAAAAGGAATTCTAGATGACTTAAACATGAAACTATACGATGCATCTGACCTCTAATACTTTTCTTCCCTGATGCTTTGCAAGCCTCCTATGCCCATGGAGGCATATAATACACTATGTATCACTGAGCACTACCATAAGCCAAGCAAGTCATTAGCTAGCTAGTTTACAATCTGAAATTACTCCATGCCTCAGACATGGATGAGTCACCCACATACCTAGGCTGTAAAAGGGGTTATTATGACAAGTGGTTTTCCCAACTGGTTTTTAGAGACTAAGTAGGATGTTCACAGACAGAGCTTGTTTCCTCATTTTAAATAATTATGTCCCAGAAATTGAACCTTGCTTATGTATTTACAATGTCTCCCTAATCTTCAGAGATTAGGTCTTACACAGAATTCTTAACGCATAACAGACAACTCTGCTCCTCTTTGAAAATAAAAATCCAACTTTTATAATAATAATCTTTTTTTCTTCAATTTAACTAGAAGATACAAACAGTACTGAGTATTTAATAGTATTGAGTCTTTAAAAAATTCTGGTGTCTGCAAGACAGCTCAGCAGGTAAAGGCACTAGCTGCCAAGCCTCGAGGGACAGAGTACTCCTGTACAAGAGTAATGCACAGCTCCAGTGAACATGAGTAACACACAAGAATAAGTTTTTAACTCTAGAATGAGATTATAAACATGAGGAGTAAGGAATTTAGCAGCTGTTGCTTATTTTTCTCAAACGACTTAAAAGACCACCATTAGAACCAGCCTTAGCTTCGTATTTTTTTTGTATGAAGCATACATTCCTAGCATCACCCTTTCTAGTAGAAGAAAAATTTAAGGAATTTTTGAATATGTTATATTAGTTTTCTAGTGTAAGTTCTTGAACAGAAGGCCGTATCAATAGCAACCCAAAACCGGGCATTTGAATCAGCATAAAGCTACATAGTATTACTGCATCATTACTAATACTACTTACTACCTTACTAATAATACCTTAAACAATATTGTAAACGCCGAATAGTATTTAATAACTTAAAGACAGTGCGGGCTCATGAATATGAAAGATAAAAATCTATATAAGCAGATTGTTTTAAAAAGATTCTACTAGGCTGTTTCCAAGCGTCCGCGTCGCCTCTCACTTCCACTCCCAACTCGCCCCCCCACCCCACTCCCCAAAAAAAGAAAGATCCCGCTTGCCTATGCTATGTTTTGCAATGGCAAACATGCTGGCCCTCAGCTCTAAGGAGGCAGGGAATTCAGCCTCAGCAGTTAATGGGTTCGCAAATCCAGACTGAGGCTACCGCCCCGCCGCACCCCTAAAGCTAGGCGCCGCCCAAGGCGCGGACCCCAGGCCTGCTCTTCCCAACAGGTGGGATGAGGAAGAAGACGCGCAGTCTGGCGCCAGGCGCACGCCAGGCCTTGAGCCGGACCAGCGGCTGAGGCCACGGCCCAGTGCGGCCTGAAGCGGCGCAGGCGCTTCCGGTCCCGCCGCCTCCCCTTCTCCCCGCTTTAGGGCGCCAGCCCCAGCTACCTTACGATGGATGCTGTTCGGTGCCATGAGCCGAAGCCTGGGCCAAGATCGCCAAATGTGGGCCTGCCAACGCCTCAGTCCACGCAGCTACCCGCAGCCACCACCACCAGCGCCGCCGCCGCCTCTTCAGGACCACACTACGCACGCGCCGGAAGCTCCAGAGGCGCGGTGGTCACGTGATGCGCGCCCCATAGGCCCCGCCCTGTGTGGGCTCCAGTTGCAAATGTGCTCTGCTGGGACTAGGTTCCCAAACCCCAAGGGCGCCTGTTGTGCTGACTGGACTTGCTTGCTGTCCTGAATCAGCCTCCAAAAAATCCTCGTTATTCTTTTCCTAACTTCCCAGGCTTTACGTTTAAAAATGTGTCAGGAATCTGGCCAGAAGTTCAGTCTAAAATTTCCTCAAAACACTATGGACTGAGGGAATCAAGTATTCTGAATGTTGAAACTTCATTTGGGCTTGACAGTTCAAGGCTCGGAAGGTTTCATACATGAAGCTTCCAGGGCAGAGAGGCAGGAAGCTTTGTGCTGACGATCTTAGTCCTCTTCAGTTGTTTACACCCTAGGCCCCACTTTTACAATCCCGTCTTCCATCAGTAAGTCTATAACAATTGCGCAAGCAAATGTTTTCCAACTCTGTCTTCTGTCTGGGGTTTCAGTAAAATCACAAATGGGTTTTTACTCTAGAATCGGTCTCCAGAATGTTTCTTTTTAAGATGATTTGTAACCGTGTTAGTTATAAACCACTTCAACTACTGCTCTGCTCCCAAATAACCAACTCGTTCCCAATGGGCATGTCATTTCCATGGAATAGTCAAGTAACACATTTTTTACCTTTGCCCCTTTGTTAGGTAATTTTGTATTTTCTAACATTCATCAGCTTTTAAATGTACCATCTGAAAGGGCAGTGAAGAGAAGGCAGTTGTTTTCTTTTTAAGTTGCATTTATTTTTATGTCTGTCTGTCTGTCTGTCTGTCTGTATGTATGTATGTGTGAATGTACGAGGAAAAATGCTTGCATTCCTATGGTCAGAAGAGGGAAGTCTTTAACAATCACATCACTTTCTCACTGTTTTACCTTCTCAAACTCTCCATAATTAACTGCTCTAGAGCTCTTATGTGTTCTATTTGATTTACCTAAAGTGTGTTCATCACCACTGAAATATATATTACTCAGGAATCATGGTGTATGTCTATACTCAGACTTGGGTAGCACCAGAAGGATCAGAAGTTTGAGGTAATATTCAGCTGCTTGAGTTTGAGGTGAGCCTAGGCTATATGAAACCCAAAACAGCAGCAGCAGCAACAAAAAGAAAACCACACAAACCACTTTAAAAATCAGTTGATCCATAGTTCACCCTAAAATTGAATTATGTGTATTTCAGCACATGCTCTGTTCTGAGACTGCTCTTATATACTGTATCTGAATTTTTTTGTATCAGGCTCCTGTTGGATCTGGCCAGTTATCCTTGTCTGGCATGAAGGAGTAAAGTTGGGGGTATTCATTTAGTGTTCTCTATTTAGGGGGTCTTAGGTCTGATGAAAGTGTCTTTGTCCATATCAGCTGTTGCTTCTTTCAGATCCTGGGTTTCCCTAAAGCCTTCCTTTGCAAACAGTAATTTCTTTTATTACAGTTCTCTAGAGTAACAGAACTTACAGAATGTCTCTCTATATCGTGATGACTTAGTCTATAGTCCAACTACCCCAACAATGGGCAGCTGTGAGTGAGAAGTCCAAGAATACAGTCATTGCTCAATCCCATGAGGCTAGTTGTTTCAGCTGATCTTCTGTAGAAGTAGATTCCAACATAAGTGCAAGCAGGTGAAGAAGAGTCAATCTCCTTTCTTCCAATGTCCTTAAGTAGGTCTCCAGCAGAAGGTGTGGCCAAGATTGAAGGTATGTACTATCACACCTAGATCTGGGACTTGTTTTGTCCCAGGCTAACCTTCAACTCAGAGATCTTGCTTTAGTTTCCTGAGATTAAAGATGTGTACTACCTTGTTGAGAGCCGTTTGTGCCGCACCCAAAGATGGCGCCGGCTTCCCGCCAATGACTCAGCAAACAGAGCTGTTGCCCAGCCTGAGAGACTTAGTGCACACGTACAACAGATGTCACAGCCCACTCTTGGGGCATGCTAATGAGTTACTGGAGGGCGCACCAATCAGGTAGCGACACGAGTATCCTGGGCATATATAAGCAGTGCATTTTCCTTCCATGTGGTCCCCTGCTCAGAGTATTGTACAATAAAGGTTGTTCACAGAAGAATCCTGTTGTCGCACGTCATTCCTGCCAGGGGAACGTGGGGCGCGCGACACTACCTTACCTAGGCCTAAGCTTTTGTTTCTTTTTTTCTTTAAAGATTTATTTATTATATAAACTGTAGCTGTCTTCAGACACACCAGAAGAGGGCATCAGATCTCATTACAAATGGTTGTTAGCTACCATGTGGTTGCTGGGATTTTAATTCAGGACCTCTGCAAGAGAGCAGTCAGTGCTCTTAACTGCTGAGCCATCTCTCCAGCTCACAAGGTTTTTTTATGCTTTCAAAACATGTCACTGCCAAGTAGAGTGGTACACTTCTGAAATCGCTGTATTTGGAAAGACCCTTTTTCTTTCTCTGTCTCTCCTCTTTCCTTCCAAGCATATTATGGGGCTCACAAGTAGCAAAGTGGTTCTATTGGGAAGGTACCACACCCATCATCTCACGTGGGTTTTGTTGGTCTGTGTGTCAGGGCGTGGGGGCACAAATAGCTGAAGTATGTTCAGTTTACAGGAGTCCCACATACCTTGACATAGTATTATCAGCTACACTTTTGTTGTACATTAGCTACCTTCCTTTATTCATAACAAGTAGCCAATAATTCCTACTTTCAGCCCTACAGCCACTGCTTTCCTAACTGCCAACTGCTTTGTTCTCTATCATTGTATCTTTGGGGGTTCTTTATGTTTTCTTTCCTTCAGTCTGAGATTAAAGAGGGAAAAACTGGAAAGAAAACAAAGACCCCTATTTTTAAAATGTGCACAACTCAAACAGCAAATAAACACAAGTGGAAGTGTGTGATAGTCAGAAGTAAGATGCTTGCCATTAACCTAGGAACTGGGGTCAGTTCACTGAGTTCTTATAACGGAAGGACGTCGTCCTCTGACCTCCACATGCATGCTGTTGATTCTGTGCTTGTGTACACACACACATACACATACACACACACACCGTAATTTTTAAAAAGACAATTGGCCAACAGGCATGTGAAAAATCATGTCCAATCACTAATGTCAATCACTAATGACCAAAGAAATATATTTTAAAAACATGGAGAGTCAGGTGTAGTGTAGTGGCTTATACTTGTAATTCCAGCACTACGGAGGAATTGGCAGGAGGATCATGACTTAAGGCTAGATCCTATCTCAAAATCAAACGAGCAGACAACAACAACACATGAGATCTCATACTAGTCCTGCTGGGATTCTTTTCCCCAAAGACAAAGGGTGTTAAAAAGGAAGTAGAGGGGCTGGAGAGATGGCTCAGTGGTTAAGGGCACTGACTGCACTTCCAGAGGTCCTGAGTTGAAATCCCAGCAACCACATGGTGGCTCACAACCATTAGTGATGAAATCTGATGCCCTCTTCTGATGTGTCTGAAGACAGGTACAGTGTATTTGTATGTAATAAATAAATCTTAAAAAAAAAAAAGAAAAAGAAAAAGAAAACAAGCTGAGCAAGCAATGGAGGATCAAGCCAGTAAGCAGCACTCCTTCATGGACTGCATCAGCCCTTGCCTCCAGGCTCCAGTCCTATTTGAATACCTGTCCTGACTTCTTTCAGTGATGAACTACACTGTGAGAATGTAAGCCAACTGGCTTTTAGGCTTAGCATTTAATCACAACAATAGTAACCCTAAGATATCCATCTAAGTATCTTTTAATGAATCAAGAAAGTATAAAACACACACACACACACTGCAGGCATAAAAGAAAACCCTGTCATTTGCAGCAATTTGGGTATAACTGTAAAATATTATTTTACGTGAAATGAAACAGGAACAGACAAAAACATAATCAAGTGTGTAATTTAAGATGACTCTGAATTCAAGGAAGTGGGGTTAGCAGGAATCATGGGGAATATATTAAAGACACTAAGTTTTATTTAGAATTAGTTCTGTTGGTCTGCTGTCTATCACAATGGGTGTGATTAAAAAATAGCGTATATTTTCAAACTGTTTAACAGGAGGTTTCAAGTGTCCTTACTGCAAAGAAACATGTGTTATCATCCTATAATGTTTTTATAGAAGGACATCAAGTTGTACTATATAAATATTTGTAACAAATATCCCCTTGATTATACAAATTACAATTACTTGAATATAATCTTCATTACGGAATTAATATAAAACTGTAATTTGAATCTAGACGTTTCATCTTCAGAGTTCCTTAAAAAATATTTATTTTCTGTCCTTATTCAGAAAAAAAAAATCTGTCAATTATAAACCTAAACTATAGGCCTATAGTTTACCTCTAAGAAAATATGAGGTCTATGTAATCATAACGATAAATCTTCACTGTCCTCTAACTTACCTTCAAATAGGACTAGAGTCCGTTGTTCTATTTGTTTCCCCAAAAGTCACAAATATACACAAAAGGCATTATTTTGAAACAGGCAGATAGCAGGTGGGATACAGAGCATGCTTATGGTCTGTAAGCTCCTAGGTTTTTTCCATACCACACACCCTCCCCACAGGCAGTCACAGAAAGTGGAAACTCACTGACCCATGAAGTAAAAACTGAAAACCAGAGAATAAGAATTTTAGAATTTTAGACTTTAAAATGCTTCTCACCTAGCTCTTAGAAACTAGAGGAAAGACACTAAGCTCACAACTAAGGTAGCTAATTTCCTGTAATTCAAGAATAACTCTTAGGTTGTAGTGATAAAGCCCATGAAATGAAAGAATAGGTCAGTATTAAAACTTGTTTTCACTTTAACATATATGAGAGTTAGAAAAATAGGACACCTGTCACGCATCTACAGAAATAAATCCTTTTATTTTAAACATTCCTTTTCTTCTTTAATATGCATACAGTACTTGTAAGCCCAAGAATTCTGAGAAAAACTATAGAAGACCTGGCACTATTTTTGAGAATTACACAACTGGGCAGCAAAATAACACCTTTATAAATGGACAAACATACACAAATTAAAAATTTAGTGTTTGCACACAAAAATAAAGTTACATTCAACACGTTTCTTGAACGTGCATTCAAATGTTTAATGTTTTCTAAGCTTTGGTCATCATGCTTTATTATAACTCTTGAATTTCACAATTGTGCAGATGATTAAACCCAGAAGTTTAGCAAATATATATATATCATAGTAACAGCAGCTATGGGAAGCTAATACTGCAAATCATATTAGCTGACTGATTCATAACATGTTATTCACAAACAGCACACAAAACTTATTTTGTGATAACAGTTAAATGACTTTTCTTCCACTTCATAAAACAAGGCAGAGTAATGAGACATAGCAGAACATGATTACATAATAAAAAGTATATTTTTAATTACAAATCTAATTGTACATATGGGGCAAAAAATTGCAGTTTCTATAGAATAGTGCAAATGAGCAGAATTTTTCCCAAAAATATTTAAAATTTAGTTCATCCCAGGTGCCACGGATTTCACATCAGTATATATTTCATATGTCATATTAGTTTATATTCATTATTTCAGGTTTTCATGTGATGGCTATAAGGACAGATCTGTACTCACAGGTAGGCTACAAATAAACATAGCCCCTGACTTAATTTACTTGACATGAAATTCAGGCACTCAAGATAAAAAAATGTAACTTTAAAAAGATTTCATCGGTCATCATGTAAACTGTTCATCATAACTAGTTCATTAAAAACTCATAATTCACTTAAAACTGTCACATCAAGTAATTCCTCTAAACTCTTTTTGATATGTGGTGGTTGAGATGCTGCCTGATTTAATAGATTCTGACCCATATGTGCAAAAAGAGCTTTGGATAGTTTAGCTGTGGCTGTTCGTATATTTCCACCAGCTCCAGGCAGGGAGCCACTGTGTGTCATATTCCCTAAGAGGTGCCATAAAACCACCAGCACTTTTTGTTCTGTGGCATGAGGCTTCCTTTGATAAAGTTCCATAACAATATCTGGAAACAAAAGACAGAAGCAACAGTCAGAGCTTCCACAAGGTAAATTCAAGGTCTGTTAAAGAACAAGTATCCAAAATATGAGCTTCTGCCCTGGGCTAATTATCCTAAAGCCTTAAAAAGAAAACAAAAAGACTGGGATCGTCAGGCATCAAGTATGCCCTAAATATGACAATGAGTTCAGGAACAGAAATGCTAAAAAAAATCTCAACATTTTCCAAATACAGGTAAATACAATTTAGAGCTTAACTAATGGACCTTTCATCAAACAACACAGTGAACCTTCCTTCTTCTATGAGCATTCACATTGACCCTAATGACTGTTTAACAAATGACAGACTTTCTCTTCCTTTTCCCTCTCATCCTTAAACACTCCAGTGTTGGGCATCAAACCCAGAAGTTCAGGAGTGCTAAGCAGGCAATGGATTATAAAACTACAACCTCAGTCCTAGAATTATTTTAAAGAATATTTTGGAGTACATGTCTTAAAAGGATCTTTTGTAGACTATTATACAATTTATTTCTACTCTGTATAGCAGTCATATTGAATTGACAGCTATAATAAATTAAATGGAAACACCCATCAATTTATCCTTAATAATAATTGCAGGAAAATGAACATACCTTGTGATCTTCATCATAAGCATTGTCATATGGTAAAATGTATATAATATGCTTTTATAAAAATGTTTTTACATAAACCCTATGCTAGGTACAATGAATATATCAATAAAAATTCATATTAATAGTACATTACTTTAGAAATTATTACTTAGGACCAGGCAGTGGTGACATGTGCTTTTAATCCCAGTACTCAGAAGACAGAGGCAGGTGGATCTCTGAGTTCAGAGACATCTTGGTCTACAGAGAAAGTTACAGGACAACCTGGGCTACAAAGAAAAACCCTGACTCCAAAAACAAAACAAAACAAAACAATAACAACCAAAAACAAAGAGAGAGATAGAGAGAGGGAGGGAGGGAAGGAGGAAGGGAGGGAGGGAGAGAGAGAATTTGTTACTTAAAGCTATTTTACCAGCAAGTTTTTCTGTCATATCTTGTTTTGCTTTTCCATTTAGAAACTGAGCTTTTGTGCAAAATGGTTGTAGAAGTAAGTAATTGTCTAAAATAAAAAAAAGAACAAGAATCATGTCTAAAAATGAGATCTCAATAATTCTGACTAAACAGCAATAAGAGGAAAAAGAAGCAATTTCAACAATGCAGATGGGATAACTTAACAAGCTCACATACTTAATCCCTAGTTATAGTCTTCTGTAACAGATAAAGATGAAACAAAAAATATCCATAAGACACTGAAGAAGCTACTGCAGGGCATCTAGACATCTTCGTTTCAAATGAAAATAGCTTTATTATAAAACAAGAAAATTGTTTTTTATGGAGAAGTAGTTTTTACATTTAATGATATTTTTAGAAAAGTTTTTTTAATCATAACTATAGCATTTTTCCCTTCACTTTTCACCTTCCAAATTCACATTTCTAAAGAGTCACAGGAAGTTATTCAGGTCTCTGAGTTCAGGGCCAGCCTGATCTACAGAGTAAATTCCAGGACAGCCCAGAAACTCTTGTCTCAAGGGAAAAAAAAATCAAAATACAGGTTCATGCAACAATTAAGTTAAAGAAGTCCAGTTTATTGACATGCATGGATCGTTTCAGAATGATTCTTAAATTTTTATTACATTCTAATGACCTGACATAATTTCCATGTTATGTCCCAAAAGCATGTTATATTTTATATTTAAAATATATACCCAATTTTAATCTCATAAATATGAGGCTAAATAAGCAAACAATGAAAAAGATAATCAATTTACATACTTCATCACAAATAATTTATAAAAAAATATTTAGATACACTATTAAATGAAAAATATTACTTATTTCAACAAATAAAAATACATAGGATTAGAAAGCATGAATATTACATGAATTTAGAATTCCTTACCTACATGTTGACTCAGGGCATGAACAACATTTGTGGCTGCAGCATAAATGCCTGGATTCTTGGAATTCAGATTGTTATCCACAATTGCAGGAATCAGCATATTGATTATAGGAGACAAGTTGTCTCTAAGTAAAGGAATCATTTTATGCATTGTTTCTAGAGCCACCAGATTCACTTTGCTGTTAGAATCATGCAGTCGAGACTTAAAAGCATCAAAAATCTGGAAATAAATTGGAAAATTACTTAAAGCAAAACAATGTTTCTCCTATTATATCATCCTTTTTGCCATTTCATTTCTACTTCACACACACACACACACACACACACACACATTATTTAAACTGAAATTAGATAACAGAAACTTTGATTTGTTAAATTTAAATTTTACAGGTAGTAAAATTTTACTCTAAAGGCTGTTTTAATGAATGAAGGTTACAAATGTGGATTGATGCCACTGTGAACATGATTAAGGTGCTGCTAGCAGAAGATGCAGATCAGCCTCGTTTGATGCTAAGAACATGGAGAAATTTTCTATATCTTTATTCAGAACAAAAAATGAGGAAATTTTACTGCAGACACTTTATATAACTTTGATTTAAATTGTTAGAGCAACTAGATGTAATGTCACCTCCTGCCCCTGAACTACAGTAAGAATCGAACCCAAGGCCTCCTGCTTCCATATTAGGTACCTGTTCCATCACTAAGCTGAATCTCTAGTGCCTAAGTCTTTCAATTTTTTTGTTTTCCAGGCTGCTCTTGAATGCAGCATGAAGCTAAGGATGACCTGGAACTGCAGGCATGCACTAAACACCGTTTTTCATGTTAAAAATAAATTTAACCAAAAGATTTACTTTTATTTAACAGATACTAGAAACCTACTCATCGTAATGTAGAAGTAATTATGGTATGTTATGGCAACTTAAAATGAAATTTAATTACTAATAGAAATAAATCAATTAAGTTCTAGTAAACAGAAGTAACCTGTGCTCTCACACTATATGTTTATTGATCTCCATATCCTTTGGTTATAAAAAGATACATAAAAATAAAAATTATGTAAATAAAGTAGGACATAGTATATATCCTATTTTTTAAAGATATTTATTTATTATATTATATATAAGTACACTGTCGCTGTCTTCAGACACACCAGAAGAGGGCATTAGATCTCATTACAGATGGTTGTGAGCCACCACGTGTTGCTGGGAATTGAACTCAGGACCTCTAGAAGAACAGTCAGTGCCCTTAACCACTGAGCCAGCTATCCAGCCCCCATATATTCTATTTTTGTATACAGATTTCTAACACACATAAAACATTTTAATGCCTACATAAGGCCATACTAAGTTTCTTAAATTGACACCTTTTTTTTTTTGTTTTTTACAATATGTACTCAGTCTCTCAACATAAATTTACTAAAGCCAGGCTGAGAACTCTCAAAATACTAGTAGCTTACCATTATGTGGGATGCTTCAGAGAAACACTCTTTTTTTTTTTTTTTTTTTAATTCTTCACTCTTTATTTTTATTGAATATTCTCTGCATTTACATTTCAGATGTTATCCCCTTCCCCACAATCCCATGCCCACCCCCCTCATTGCCTCCATGAAGGTGCTCCCTCTCCTAAACAGCTATGAGCTTCCAGAATTGGGTGCTGGGAAGCCAACTCAGGTCTTTTGGAAGAACCAACACTCTGAACTGAAGAGCTATCTTTCCAGATATGACATATGACCATTTTCATGTTTTCTTTTATATTTTAGTTGCCACAGCATGTCAAATCCTATGTTATCCAGAACTGACATCACACTTATTTTTAACACTTTTAAGTAACATATATAAAGCTCCATGGTTTTGGATAATTTACTATACTATATTTTAGTGTAATTTTTTAAAACTGGCTATAGATTACAAATGAAAAGTAATCTTGAAGTGCCATGATGCCAAAACCAAGGACTTAAATTTAAATTTGATCCTTGGGTCTCATGTGTAAAAAGAAAAAAGTGAACTACCTCCTAAAAGCTGTCTGTCCTCTGAGTTCCACATGTGGGTAGGACTCATATACATACATATGTGCACATACATACACACACACACACACACACACACACCACAATGCTTAACAAAACTAACTTTGAGCTTCTTACCTTTACAATGTTGCCTACAACAAGCTCTTGATTATTTTCAGTGTCTGATAAAAGCTGTTTAATCCCATTAATACGATCACGAAAGTCTTTTGCATTTAATAACCCTGTAATGACTTTAATATACTCAGCACTTTCTAAGGAATTACGAGGAGCTGATTTTCTGGGGACTTCTCGAACTTCAGTTACTTCCCTAAAACAAAAGATATATTTCATTTTTACTTCCCTACAAACCACCGAATTAAAAATTCTTATTACAAGTTCAATTTTTATTTTTAAGAAATTTTGTAGCCCACCTGTGTTGGGAACTCCAATGATTTACTAGAAAGACTCATAAAGTCAATATGGCTTTTTTACTAATGACTGAGATTTATAAACAAAGATACTAATTGAAATCTGCAGAGGGAAGGCACATGAATCTAAGTCTAAAGAAAACCAGACACAAGTTTTGTTCTTGTTTTTGTCTGTTTGTTTTGTTGAGACAGAATCCCACTACATAGCTCCTTGCTGGCTTGGAAACTGCGAACAAGACGGGTCTCCAATTCTCAGATCTCCTTTGCCTCTGCCTCTCCAGTGTTGGGATTAAAAAACGTGTGTCACCATGTGTGATAGATTCCAGCTTTTAAGTGACCTATCACAGCAGCACTGCCCAGGACAACATGTGAGATATAACCTAACAAGATTATTAAAGAGAAACACTCCTTCCCAGACTTTCACTTTATCTGCCTAGGTTGTGACAAAATTACAGACTCCCTGAAGGAAAGCAGCTCTTCTATATGTTGTTACATATGTTCAGACAATCTATGCACAATGAACAAGCTTATAAATTTGAGAATAGTGTTCTGCTCTTCAAATTATATTTTCTAGAAAAGAATTAACTTTGAAGGCAAATTAAGAACATCATTTTTCCCTAATCAATTTACTTATTTTGCTGATATTATTTTTTTGTTTTGTTTTATTTGAGACAGGGTCTTTCTTATCCCTGGCTATCTTCCACTTCAAAAAGATCCTCCTGAATCTGCCTTCCTACCAAGTGCTAGGATTAAATGTGTACCATTAAGCCTGGCCAAGATCAGCAGTTTTAAACTGAATGAGATAGCATACATCTTTAATCCTAGCACTCAGACAGGTCTTCAAGGAAAGACCCTGTATAGAATAAACAAAGTAGAATAACAAAGGCAGACACTGGATATCAACTCTGGCTTCTGCATGTAAGGAATTTCTATGGGTTGAGATTGGGACCCCCATCCCAGCTTCTATGCTGTAAGCGGGCAGCATTACTAAAAGATACTTCTTTCCTTTTGGTAGATGTATATGCAAAATATGTATATTTTGGTATGATGCATATACACACAATATATGTAAATGTAAGCTCTCACATGACATGGTACTCATGCAGAGTATAAACTTACAATTTAGTATTAAATCTATACTGAAGTACATAAATAATATATACATCTGTCTGCCTGCCTATCTATCTATCTATCTATCTATCTATCTATCTATCTATCTATCTATCTATCTATCTATTTGAGCTATTTTGTCAACTTGACACAAAAGCTATAGTCATCTGAGTAAAGAACCTCAATTGAAAATTTCCTTCCATAAGGTCGGACTGTAGGCACTTTTCTTTATGATATAGGAGGTCCAAGGCATTGTGGGAGGCGTCATTCTTGGGCTGGTGGTCCTGGGCTCTATAAAAAAGCAGGGGAGTAAGCCATGATGAGCAAGCCAGTATGCAGCACTCTGTCATGGCTTCTGTATCAGCTCCTGCCTCCAGGTTCCTACCCTGTTTGCATTTCTGTCCTGAGTTCCTTCCATAATGAGCAATGATGTGGAAGTTTAAACCAAATCAACCCTTCCCCCCCCCCCAAAGTAACTTTGGCCATGGTGTTTTATAACTAGGACACATATGCACCTATTCATAAATATTCTTTAAAAATATATTTAAAATATATCAGATAGAGGCCTTTAAGACCTTATAACATTCTTATGTAATTTAACAAGCATAATATGTTAGTAATATAATTTTAAAGCTCTATCAAGCTATCATTATGCCCTTTCTGAAATGATCTTTTGAGTTACAAGAAATTAAGCTTGAGGACATGAGTTTAATCACTGGGACTCGTAAACTGACTCTTACGAATTGTCTGCCGACTTCCACATGCTCACTGTGGCACATGCTTCCCCTCCCAAAGACATGCACACACACAAAATAAACAATGTAATTTAAATTTAAAATTTGTTTTTAGAAACTAAGTAACAGAAAGGTCGTTATGTTAGTTTGAAAGATTTTAAAATTTTGATTCTCAAGATATAATAATTGTTTTATAGCTTAAATTATGCATAAAATAATAATAAAAATTCAACATTATCAATTTTTTAGTTGGCATTATAGATAATTAGTTAAATACCCTAAAACCAGTTTTGTTTAAAAAATGTTCTTTCCTACTGAAATAGGTCATTAAAACATCCACCTGAGATAATGAGGGTCATTTCTAAAACAGTGTAAATGATCAGATCACATTACCTCTCAGAAGAACTGAGAGCATCTCGAGAAACAGATGATGATCTTGTGTTCCCAACACTGCCAGTATGAGATCGCCTTCCTTTTGCTGATGGTGTATCTAGTGGTATCTCTCCCAAACCCTGTAAGTAAACAAAGTCAATTGGAGACATCTTAAAACTAGCAGTGGGATAGCTTACAAATTGACTTTTCAAATAACCCTGATAAAGCACAGTAACTGTTGTAAGGAACCTGGAGAGCTAGCTCAGTGGTTACAAGTACTTGTTGTGCATTCCTGAGGGCCTGACTTCAATTCCTGAAACCCACACAAAAGCTGAGTTGAGGGGAGAATCAATGCTACAAAGTTCTTCCCTAACCTCCACATGCTCGCCATGATATGCTCACAACTACACATACACACAGACACAGACACAGACACACTAAAATAATTAAACATTTTTCTATTTATTGTACTTGAAATGACTCACAAATACAATCTACTTCATTGTAGTCATTTTTGTTTGATATGGCTATATTATTTTTAGTAAGTTCTAATGAGCAAGTTCTCTATGAAACAGTCAATATTAATAGGGAGAAAATTGGTCTAAAATGTGTGTGTGTGTGTGTGTGTGTGTGTGTGTGTGTGTGTGTATCCCTTTATAATTTAGTCCTTAGCCCAAGGTCATTAAAATAATTTACAGGAAGATACAATTTAAAAACTGTACATTAAGCACATTAAAAATGTATTTTTGTACATTTTACTACTATCCTCATTTTATAAAAATAAGCATTCCAGTTATAGAAATGAACTGTTCTACCGACCATTATGTGCTCAGAATTATAATCCAAGTCTAACAGTTCTAACAAACAACAACGTATCACATTTAAGGTTTTCTTCAAACAATGGCGTACCAATATTTCTTTCTTTCTTTTTTAAGATTTACTTTAAAAATCATTTTCACTATTTTTTTATGTGTTTTTCCTATCTGTATGTCTGTACACCACATATTTGCCTGGTCCTATAGAATTCAAGTTACAGACAGTTGTAAGCCACCATGTAGGTGGCTGGGAATTGAACCTGTGTCCAATGGAAGAGTAGCTTGTGTTCTTAACCACCAAGGTATCTCTCCAGCCCCACATAGCCCTATTTCAAAATAGGTAACATAAAAGTAATCAAAAAAAGGTTTAATTGTTTATATTCTTTACCATTAAGGGAAAAGTAAACCTTATTTTTACTTACTCATTTCTTAATCTATTACTTTATTTGGAGGCTTTTTTTTTTTTTTTGAAGACTGGGTACTATGTTGCTATGTTTAAGACAGCAGTCAATATGCAGCTAAAGGATACCTTTCTTCTGATCCTCCCATCTCAGCCCTTCAAATGCTGTCAATGACTGGCTTATAAGCTTTGTTTTTAAAACTGCTTTATAAAACAAACTTAATTTACATACCTTTTGACGTAAATTTTTAACAGATTCTTTAACATATGGCAAATCTTTAGATGGGATATACTTTTCAAGTAGTTTTTCAAAGTTAGGATGACCCATCATGAAGAAAAGCATCTTTCGGCCATAATACCTATAGATTTATGAGAAATACATAAATACTTTTGCATACATTAACAAATTCAGTTTTCTGTCCTTGATGAACTTTTCCCAATGGATGGGGGCTATGAATAGGGACTGCTAACCCCTTAGGTAGATAAAATCACTGGAATTCAGACATACTAACTGTTCTCAGAGAAAGTACAGAAAGTATCTGCTCCCTTTTAAAGGCACTGCAGCTTAAATCTTTCAGCCATACGTCAGATGAAAAGAACAAGGTCTGGCAAGTCTTGATAGAGTGTGTGTGGTGTATGTGTGTGTGTGTGTGTGTGTGTGTGTGTGCACAGCAGTCCATATTTAAGCTTTCATTCTGCAGAATTAAGAACTAAGGGAAGTGTATCATCTCTGTCATGGCATCCTCATGCATGGACCTGGTTGTTCCTCACCAGCCAAAAGGTCTGGCCTTTGTTAACCTTCTCTACATCCTGTCTTTCTGACTCTTTCTTTCTTTTCCTAACCCAAACTTACCTGGATGCCACTCTTTAAAATTCTACTCTGTTATTTAAGATACAAATTTCAAAAATGAACCCACTGTTAGATGATACAATTAAGGTTGATATGATACTAAAATAGTGAGATAGTCTTCATGCTAAGATTACGTTACATAATATTAAACCAACCCCTCTTAAGGTAAAGAAGCCAGATGTCAATCTAATAGGAACATCAGGTATCGTAGAGGTGCATACTGGAGACATCTTGGGAGAGATCTTAGTAGCACAGTATTACTCCTAAAAGAGGACTAGCCCTGAGACAAGTCAGTTACACTTGTGCTGACAAGTATCAATACAGGAAACTATAAGACTCAAAGGACAAGTTCTTGTGAGAACAGAATGATATCAGTACAGTCTGTCAGCTAGATCTCCTCAGTAATGAAACCAAAGAAAAGGACATGACAGCATAGAACAGGAACTTTCCCACAAATGGAATAAGGTCTACAACTATTCAGGTAAGTAAGTACACTGACTCATCTGTAACTTCAAAAACAATTCAACTTTTAGTCTAGAATATTAAGACAAAGAAGTCTGCCATAATGCTCTGGAATATGGGAAAGGCAGAAACAAACAAGAAACAGGACAACTGACCTTAAAACCCTGAGCACCGGTAAAGCCCACAGACTAGCTGTAAGCATGTCGAACCCTCCCAAATGCAGAGAACATAGGCTGGGTACACAGCTCTAGGAAACGGTATTAGGTTCTACATTTGACCCCAGCACAAAATGGGAAAACACAAAACAAAAAAGGGTCGGACTAGTAAAAGTTAAAGACACAAACCACGTAACCACTAGGAATTCTTTATTTCTCTTTCTTACTAGTCAATGATTTAGTCCTCGAACTCTTGTTTTGTTTTGAAGCAGAGTCTTGCTGAACAACCCAGGATACGCTTGAATTTGAGATCATCCTGCCCACTTCACCTTCCTGAATTTAGAATTACAGTACCTGGCTCTCCTGAATTTTTCTAAATATTTTGTTTGTTTTGTTTTTTCAACACAAGGTTTCTCTGTGTAGCCTAAGATGTCCTAGAACTCGCTCTGAAGACCACAATGGCCTCAGATTCAGAGATGCACCTGGCTCTGCCTTCCCAATGCTGGGGCCAAAGGCATGCACCATCATCAGTGGGTTTAAGGAACTTTTTATTATATGGCTCCCCTAAGCTGTCAAACTCCTGGAGTCTGTATGAGATATCACTTGTGGGCCTCATCTAATCAAACTGTCCTTAAAAATAAAAAGTTTCAATGGGTACTGATGGAACAGGAGGTTAGAGATTCTATACCAGGAAAATCCAACATGCTGTTGGTGGTAGCTTTAAAATGTAGGAAGACAGCAGGGAAGAAGAAATGCAAATGGTTGTAGAACCAAGGAAGGACCTTGCTGCCAGCTAGCAAGGGAGTGGGAAGCTTGGTCCTATAATCACTTGGCGAAAGCCTTCAATAAGTTTAAAAGTGACTTATTTTACAGGGCCTCTAGAAATACTAATTCTGCCATCAATTTTACTTTAACCACATGGAACTCTAAGCTGGGGACTCAGTTGGGCCCTGCTAGACTTCTCAAGTAAAGGACTGGATAACTGATGTAGCCTTACACTGCTACATTTTTGCTGATTTCTTACATAACAATAGAAAATGCATTTATTCTCGAAATTAGCTTTTGGTATAAGGAATCCTACAAGATTAACTCTAGATAGATGAATAACAGATACCTTTGTCTTAAAAGGTCAAAATATTTTAGATTCTTCAGCTTTCCTGAACAAGGGATGCTCTTTCTACTTTTTAAGTTAACTTTAAACAACACCCAAAAAACAAAACCAAAAAACCCCAAAACCAAAACACCCAAAAACAACCAACCAACCAACCAACAAACAAACAGGGTCTCTTTAGTCCTGGCTGACCTAAAATTCACTGTGTAGATTAGACTGACACCTCATTGAATTAATAGCATAGCATATATCACCACTTCCTTTTTTTTTTACTAGATATAATTAACCTTTATTATTCATAAAAAATGAACTTTCTAAAGCTTTAGTAAATTTCCACTTTAGTTCTGTTTTGAAGTGTTGGTATCACTGAAGTAACATTTTTCTTCTTTGAATCTTTTCTTGTAAGAGTAAAGTCTTTTCCTTTTCTAAAACAGCAGGAAGCTCCTCCCGGTTCTTAATGAAGATGAAGGGGGCCCCCATGCAGAGGAGGGCTGTGCTGACTGGATGTGTTTCCACAGTGGCCAGCTGTCATCACGTCTTCTACCACAGGAATAGAGCCAAAGGAGCAGGACTCATAGATCCTGTAACATTCTGTTCACTCCTACAGGGCACAATGTGAGGTCACTGTGAAGCAAAGCATCTTGGTAATTCTTAAGGCTTTCATTCGTCTCCTGAGGCTGCCACTGTTCTCTTGCAGAAACCCAACAAAGTTTATCATTTCCATCTTGTTTCAAAATGTTCATTAGTGCCTGTCTTGATCAATTCTCATAGACAGTTCTTAAGAAATTACATATGTAGGGCCTCTCATCATGCAGCATTGACCAGCTGGCTTCAAGCACAGGAAACGTCCTGTATGTAGCTACACCTAAAGGTCACTGGAGGACATCTGCACCATTGATCCAGGGGCTGTCATAGGTTATGAAGAGCAGGTCCACGAAGCCTCCATTTCCCCTGAGGAACAGCAGTACCCAGTCATTATCACAGTGCTCATCTCCAAGCAAGACAACTGCCAGGTGCTGCAATTTTCGGGTTTGTATTCAATTCTGTGCATAAAGTAACCACTGGGTGGCATAGAAGATCTTGGCTTTCTCTCTCCCATTTAAAACAAGAACCACACTGTCCACATTTTGGAGAAGGGCCCGGGAGCTACAGCTGGGCCAGTGAGGAAGCAATGGCAGCTTTGCCCTAGATTAGCACACTATGCTCTATTTTTTCTTTCCTGGATTTGTCAGAGACTTGCAGGCTAGCTTTAATTCTGTGTTGCTGCTCGTTTTTTCCATCTCCTTCCCAAGGATTCTATTCTTCACTCTCCAAAGCGGACTGCTCTCGGCCACGTGTCTCCTTCGCCTGTGCCGCTGTCTTCCTGGAGTCCCGAGGGGTCGTGGCTGGCGGCGGCGGCTCCCCAAGAAGATGTGGTAGGCGGCGCGGCGTAGATGGAAAAGAGGCAGTTCAGCCGTGTCCACGTCAGCCGCATCCCACTGCGGCTCCACGGCCCGGCCTCGCATCACCAGTTCCTGAACCTATATTTTCCCCATGCTTAGTCTGGTTACCACGTCAACCCTTTTTTTAAACTTACAAAAATGACCAACAAAGACTAAAAAAATAACTTACTAAAGGGCAATAGTGATACAGAAAAGGAACCTAGATTTCTGACTAATAAAAATTGCTGATGTTGGAAAATTATTATTGTGCACTGTGTATGAAGTAGCATCTGTATCTTATTTTGTAAACATCTTCTTCTGATTAGTGATTAAACACATAATTTTTCCCAAAATTTATTATATGACTTTTGCCCACAATAAAGTTCTGCCTTTTTCTGCTCATTCTAGTCTTCTGTCATTCAATGACTTAAAATCTTACTAATTATTGTGAAGTAGCATCTGTAAATTTGGAGAATTCACTATGTGTTTATTCAGTATCACTTACAAATTGGCAAATAAGCCTATCCCCTAGTATCAATCATTTCTCCATTCAGGAAAAAAAAATTTTTCTTAAATCTCCACCTTCTGAAGACTTATTTCTAAATCTTTAAAGCCAGAAAGGTGATTCTGTGGGTAAAGACACTGGTCTTCAAGCCAGGTGATAAACTCAACCCCAAGAACCCACATGGTAGAAGGAGGCTTAGCAAACTGCTCTAACTTCCACATGCACACCAAGACATGTGTATTCCATGGCACACTTGTGTCCCCTTCCCCCACACACAAAATGAATGTAAATTTTTAATTAAAAAAAAAAAGACTGAGAAAATATTACCTGGTTTCTTGTGAGCTGTCTTGAGCAAACTTAGCAGCAGCAGGCAATAAACGTTCAGCCATATCCTTTGTTCCAGATGAGATTCGATCCGGTTCCATACATTCTACTACATCTGCCAAGTGCTGGGCTGTACATCTTCTTACTGCAATATGCAGATGGCTACAAGAAAACATGACCAAGTAAAACTAAGTTGAGGCATGAACTATTTTCCAAGAGTTTTCATGTTCAACAAATTTAATTTGTTAAAAAATTAACAACTCATTATTATTCCTAAAAGATTAAAATGACAAAGGGTTTACATTATCTGTCCCCAAGAAGATACATCAAAAATGTCAATACATTTTGTATTTATTAAGACTTGCTTTACTGCCTATATTGTGATCAATTTTAGAGGTTCTTCGGGATGCTGCAAAACGTGTATATTTCAACGTGGTGAGATGGCAGATCCTGCAGATAGCTATTAAATCCAATTGCACTGTGTTATTAGTATGTGTGGGGATGTGCGTGTTGAAGCACACATGTCAATGTGTGTATGTAGAAGGCTGAAGACAACTTTAGGAGTTGGTTCTCTTCTCCACCATAGGATCTGAGACAGAATTCTAATAGTCAGGGAAGGCAGCAGAGGCCGTTACCTGCTGAGCTATCTTATCTTCCACTCAAGTTTTGCACTCATGTTTCTTTGTTGATATTTAGTTTTGCTGACCTATCAAATGACTTAATACAAAATAATAAAGTCATATACTACTACTGCATCAAGGCCTTTCTGATCTTTCATTCTTCTTAGTGTTTCTTTTATGAAGTTAGGAGTCTTGACATTAACTACATTTGTAATTATTATAGTTTCTTGATAAACTGTTTCTTTCATTAGTATGTATTCTGACTAGTTCTAGTTTGAGTTCCATTTTAGTAAGTAACAAAACAGCTACATTTGTTTATGGCTTCCATTTGCTTCAAAAGCTTACATACGTTTTTGACTCTCAGTATGTCTTCCAGTGAGGTGTGCTTCCTATAAACAGATGGACTTGAATTTTAATCTCATCAGCTAGTCTGCAACTTTTATTTGTATTATTTATTTGAGGCAGGTTTCCACGATATAGCTCTGATTACTCAGTACCTTGTGAGGCAGGCCAGGCTAATTTCTAACTCAGGCGTCTGCCTCCTCCTGCCACACAAGGGCTGGGATGCAAGGATGCAGCACACCCAGAACCATCTGTATTTGTTAATGGTGACTCGAGCCCATTTGTTTGCAAGGTTATGATGGAAAGGCTGGTAACTGGCAGGTCTGTTAACTGTTTAGGTTGGTTGGACTAGTGCTAGGTGTTCTCTTCTCCCTATTCATATTAGGGCTTGTTTACTGTACCAAGAAAGGGTTTTCTCAGGTTCACCTCTTCCTCTCATCAAATGTATCCTTTCCTGTGCTCAGGAATGATTTTTTTTCTTTAGTATACAGTATTCCTTGAGTATTTTCCTCAGTACTAGTTTGGTTATCTTGAATTGCCATCATTTGTGCATTATGTTCAAAGGTCCTCCTTTCTCCATCAGATTTAAAAGAGAGTTTTATCATATTTCTTGGTTCGTAATATTTACTTTTACGGCTTAAACTGTTTTCTGAGCTTTGAGCTGGGAGATGCTTGATGTTATTCTGAGGTGCCTGTCTTCAGAGGTGAGCTGTAGTTTTTGTTGTTGTTGTTGAAGTCATTTTTAAAGTGTGTGTACGTATATCTGGATACATGTGTGAGGACATGTATGCTATGGAATGAGTGTGAACTCAGAGGACAACTCATGGGAAGTGTTTGCATCTTGCAGCATCTAAGTCCAGAGGACCAACCAAAGGTCATCAAGCATGGTGGCAGGCAGCTTTGCCAGCAGAGCCCTTTTATCAGATCCTTCATCATAGCTTTTACTATTATATCTCTGCTTTGCATTTTTGACAATGTTTTAATTAGCATTTATTAATCAATACATAATAATGAGTTTCATTAATACTTTTTACAACTTGATTATGATTTGACATGAAAATGTTCTTTCTGGTCAAGGCTATTTGAAGTTATAAATAACTTTATATGATTAGAGTTGCATTTAATGCCAGCCTCAGAGATAGTTTCTAGCCTAGCATCTTACCCTAACGTTCCAATGTACCCAGAACTGAAGAACATGACTGATAATAATTAAGCTTTACTTAGTTTCAGATCTTTGAACATATGTGATATTATTAGAAAAACAATATTATGGTTGTTTTCGTGCTTAACACCGTATGATTATCATATACAGAGTATTTGTGAAAATTTGTTTTTATCCTCATTATACACAGAAGCACAATTTAATCCGTAGTTTGAGGATATTTGCAGACTATTTTGAATATTACCTTTGTCCTCCATTGATCAGAGAAATGACTGCACGTGCAGGAGTTACATTATTAACCATAGCTTTCAATGCCTTGTCAACATCTTCCCTTATAAAGGTATTCGATTCTCCAGCCTTGTGTAACAAAGCTCTGACTGCAGTATCTAGTTCTTGATCCATGCTCTTTTTGAGGTATATAAAAAGATCACCTAAGCACACCACAGCAGCACGGGACACTCCAGAGCGTAAATTTTTCACCTAACAAAACATTATGAAACAGGACATTTCACCAGATGTTGTTAGAAACTTGGCAATATCACTCTGGAATGCATCTTTAGCATTAAAATATAATAAGATTACATGTTTGCTTGTTTAGCTAAGGTCTCTCTCTGTAGTCCTGCTTGTCCCGAAACTCACCATGTAGACCATGCTGCCTTTAACTCACATAGATCAGCCTGTATTTGCCTCTCCACTGTTGGGATTAAAGGCATGCACCACCATACCTGTTCATGATTATGTGTTATTATATATCCTAAAAAGTCAACATCAAATACCTTTTCAATTTTACAAATTAAAATGCTCTACATTATATACAAGTACACTCAAATCATGTAATACAGAGTTGTCTAAACAATGTGAAAATCAAGTTATAATGTTGCATGCTAACTCTTGATTAATTAAATAATCCTCAACTCATCACAAAGCATTACCTCTTGAACTACTGCAAAGGTCGTTTCATGTAATTTTGTGTTCAACAGGTCCGAGTGAAAAGCAGCTAAGCATCGGACAAAATTCAGCCCCTCCATCTTCTTCTCCCTATGGACAAAGAAATGACAAAATCATCTTGAAATGGGATTTAATTAGAATGAAATATCCAATGTCTTTTCTTTTTTTCCTATTTTGGGGGGGCAATAAGAAAATTGTTTTCTTATTTATTATTTCTTTACTTATTACTTGGTAATCCCCAAAATCTCTCTGTAAAAATTTTAACAGCAAAACCCACCATAACAGTCAAAGTAAGTTATTATTTCTGTCAGTAAAAGTGCCATCCTCTTTTTGGACAGTATGAAACAAGTAACAAATCAAGTTAAGAAAAGCAGTAAGAGGAAAAAGGAAGACAAAAGCTACTTGTCAGCTCACTGGTGAGGAAATGTCTCAGAGCAATGAAAACTAATAGTGATTTCTACACCAAGAAAAGAGACTGGGACTCGGTAATTTAGGTATAACTTATTTGATGGTTTTCATTTCTATGTATAAAAATATGTGAAGTATGAAACAACTTTAGCTGGAAATATCGCTGCTGCCCACCATGTGCACACTACTTGTGAGTATGAGCACGTACCATGGCATGTGTTTGGAGGTCAAAGGACAACCAGTGGTTCTCTCTATCATGGCTTCTTGGATCTAACTCAGGTTGCCAGGCTTACAATTCAAGCAATTATAGCATTGAGCCATCTCACCAGACTAATTGTATTGCTGTTTATTGTTATGGTAGTGGCTTATTCTAGTCCTGCCTGGCATGTCTGTGTGTTTTTAATTTATTTTATGTATATGAACACACTGTCGCTGCCTTCAGAGACACCAAAAGAGGGCATCATATTCCATTACAGATGGTTATGAGCCACCATGTGGTTGCTGAGAATTGAACTCAGTGCTCTTAACCGTGGAGCCATCTCTCTAGCCTGCTGCCTGGCATGTATGTATGTATGTATGTATATATATATATATATATATATATATATATATATATATATATATATATATATATATATATATATATATATATTATTTGTGTGTGGGCACATACAGATATGAGTAGGAAAGCCAGAGATCAACACCACATATCTTCCTCAATTATCCTCTGCTTTATGTATCCAAACAGGGTCTCCCACTTGATCCCAGAGCTCACTAATTCGGTTATCTTGCTAGCTAGTTCTGCCTAGGGGTCTCATGTATCTGATGACTTCTGAGCACTGGAATTGCTGGTAGGCATTTATGTGGGTGCTTGAGTATTCAAACTCTTATTTTTGCAGGGCAAATATTTTATCCACTGAATCATTTCCTCAATCTCTATTTTCAGTGTTTCTATTAATTGTTTTCCTTTAAACACCTTCAGATTACTCTTTTCATCTACTATGTCTAGACATCAGTAAATCCCATTCAGTATATCTGTCATCTCAAAAAGTAAGTAAAATCATTATAATTATAGTTATGTTTGTTAAATTTGTCATTTTCATATTAATTAAAATTGTTTATTTTATATCTTCTTAGATGTATGTTTTCTTTTTCTTTCAAAATGTGCATCCCTAAGGCTCAGGAAGCACTTGGAAGAGGGAGGAAAAAAAAAAGTTGGATGAGCAAGAGGATCAGGAAGTTTGCTGAGCAGTTGTGTCTCTGGGAATGTCAGAAGCTATACCCAGAAAGTATCACTGAATGACTACCTAAACATGAGCTTTAAAAGGACAATAAGAATAGATATACATGTAGTAGGCCTCAGGTTCCCAATATGTCTAGGAATCAGCACAGGCTGAACTAGAGTTCTCCTCCTTTAGCTACATGACTTATCTCCCTGCGCTTTCTCACTATGCTCTATGACTTGTTATCTTCACTAGTCTCCCACTCTTCCACTCCCCAAGCCCTGGCTATGTCTAGACTGCTTTCTTTTCTCTCTGTCCTGGGCTCTTTCAGATGCTTCTGAATCTTTACTCTTTCTTACTCATAGTAAGAACCTTTCCCAAACTGAGTGGTCCTATCAGCAGTTTCTTTAATGTGCCCCCTTGCAAACAGTAAGGTGAATGGGGTAAAGCCCATGGAGTCCAGAAGAGGTTATCAGATCCCTTATCATAACCAAGTCCTCTGCAACTGCAACAAGTGCTCTTAATCACTGAGTTACCTGCCAGCCTTAGATAGTGTACTAGCTGGTTTTGTGTCAACTTGACACAAGCTGGAGTCATCACAGAGGAAGGAGCCTCAGTTGAGGAAATGCCTCCATGAGTAAGATATTTTCTCAACTAGTGATCAAGGGGGGAGGGACCAGCCCATTGTGGGTGGAGCCATCCCTGGGCTGGTAGACCTAGGTCCTATAATAAAGCAAGCTGAGCAAGCCAGTAAGTAACATTCCTCCATGGCCTCTGCATCAGCTCCTGCTTCCTGACCTGCTTGGGTTCCAATCCTGACTTCCTTTGGCTATGAACAGCGATATGGAAGTGTAAGCTGAATAAACCCTTTCCTCCCCAACTTGCTTCTTGGTCATGATACTTGTAAAGGAATAGAAACCCTGACTAAGACAGATAGTTTTAAATTCATATATTCTATTGTCTTCTTGTGTTTTTTTGGGGGGGATGAGGGAAGACAAGGTATTATATAGCCCATGCTGCCTCAAACTCGTTATGTAATAGAGTGTGACTGTGATAAGCCATCCATCTATTTTTAATATTTACTGAAACACATATAAAGTAAAACATAACTGCTAATACATTTGGGCCAGAGTAAGCTACATTAATATATAAGGCCAAAAGACTCAGATGCCTAAGAACAAAAATAATCTTAAATGATACTATGAATAATGCTATTAGGAAGGGTTGCTAACTTACCAGTCTTCATCGGCTAACAGTCGTAAGGCTTCTGTAAGAGCTATTTCTGGTTTGGAAAATGGCCTTAGTTCTAAAGAATCCATTATCTCTGGACTGTGAGTGACAGAAGACATTCTTTCTTTATAATGTGGAATGACTCCAGGAGATTGTTCATCTAAAACAAAACATTAAATAAAGCAAGAACAAACATTTACATAATGAAATCAAGCATATTCAATTATAGGTGTTATATGAGTATTTTCTCATATAACATAATAGCATAAGTTTATTGTTAAATAAACAAACAAAAAAGTTGCAATAAGTCTAAATCACATGTATTTAAAAGTATTTAAAACATCATTTATATTAATTTCTCCATACAAAATACGACTGTATAAAGTATAGATCCAAGTTAGAAGAAACTGCTGAAATACACCAAGTAGAATATTTGGGTAAACAAAACTAACTATGTAAAGAATGGAAACTGATACTGAGCAATTGCGTAACCCTGACAACATAAGGAGAGTAGTACACATTCAAAATCATTAAGATACTCAATAAAATAAAAGTGTCTCTGACCCTGAGCCACAGCAGACCTAGGGTTTTCGTTGTTGTCATTGTTTGCGGTTGGTATTTTAGAAGCAATCTTAATACCACTCTTGCTTGATCCTTTATTTACTCTACACAGTGAACTCATTAAAGCAGCCCTTCCCAGAACAAGAGTTTCCACATAATTTTCAATGACTCCGAGACCACAGTGTACATCTGTGACTGTGAGCAGCCTTCTCCAAACAAGATACTCCAGTTTCTGTCCCGCACAGAACAGAGCCATCTCCTGTTGGTGGTGATTTTTAGTGCAGAATTCTACCAGACCTTCAAAAAAGAGCTAATATCAACACTCCTCAAAGTATTCCACAAAATAGAAACAGAAGGAACATTACCAAATTTATTCTATGAAGCCACAATTACTCTGATACCTAAACTACCCAAGGACCCCCCAAAAAAAGATAACTTCAGACCAATATCACTTACGAAGATTGATGTAAAAATACTCAATAAAATTCTAAAAAACTGAGTCCAAAAACACATCAAAATGTTCATTCACCAAATCAAATAGGCTTCATTCCAGGGATTCATGGTTAGTTCAGTATATAAAAATCCATTAATGTAATCCACTATATAAACAAACTCAAAGGAAAAACAAATCACATGATCATCTTATTGGATGCTGAAAAGGCATTTGACAAAATACAACACCTCTTCATGTTAAAAGTACTAGAGAGATCAGAAATTAAAGGCCCATACCTAAACATAGTAAAAGCAATATACAGCAATCCAACAGCCAATATCAAATTAAATGAAGAGATACTTAAAGCAATCCCACTAGATTCAGGAACAAGGATGCTCATTTTCCCCTTATCTATTCAATATAGTCCTTGAAGGTTTAGCTAGAGTAAAAAGAAAGCAAGAGGAGATCAAGAGGATGCAGATTGGCAAAGAAAACATTAAGGCATCACGATTTGCAGATGATACAACCTCAAAAATACTATGAGAGAATATCTATAGTTGCTATACAACTCTAGCAAAGTAGCTGGATATAAAATTAACTCAAATAAATCAGCAGCCTTCCTTTATACAACTGATAAACTGGCTGAAAAAGAAATTAGGAAAACAATACCCTTCACAATAGTCAAAAATAATATAAAATATCTTGGGGTAACTCTAACCCAACAAGTGAAAGATCTGTATGACAAGAACTTCAAGTCTCTTAAGAAATAAATAGAAGACCTCAGAAAATGGAAAGATCTCCCATGCTCATGGATCGGTAGAATTAACATAGTAAAAATGGCTATCTGGGGCTGGAGAGAAAGCTCAGTGGTTAAGAGAATTGACTGCTCTTCCAGAGGTAATGAGTTCAATCCCTAGCAACCACATAGTGCCTCACAGACATCTATATGGGGTCTAACGTCCTCTTCTGGTGTGTCTGAAGACAGAATATACTCTTAAACATAAAATAAATAATTTCGATCCTATCAAATGCAATCTACAGATTCAATATAATCCCCATCGAAATTCCAACACAATTCTGCAAAGAGCAATTCTAGATAGAACTCTTTGGTATGGGAGATTGGGAGGGGGGCGGAACAGCGGGAGATTTTCTAAACTGAACTATAGTGGCTCAGGCTCTAAGATCAATAATTGATAAATAGAATCTCATGAAACTGAAAAGCTTCTGTACAGCAAAGGCCATAGTCAATAGGACAAATTAGCAACCTACAGATTAAAAAAAATCTCCACTAACCCCACACCCAATAGAGGGCTGATATCCAAAATACATAAAGAACTTAAGAAGCTAACCACGAAGAAACAAACCACCCATCCAAAAAATGAGGATAAAATGAAACAGAGAATTCACAACAGAGGAATCTCGAATAGCTGAGAAGCATTTAAAGAATTGTTCAAAGTCCTTAGTCATCAGGGAAATCAAATCAAAATGACCCTGAGATCCTACCTTACAGCAATCAGAATGGCTAAGATCAAAACCTCAGGTTGATGAGGATGTAGAGAAAGAGGTACACTTCTCCATTGCTGGTGGTATTGCAAACTGGTACAATCACTAGTACTAATCAATCTGGAGGTTCCTCAGAAAATTGGAAATACATCTACCTAAAGATCCAGCTATACCACTCTTGAGTGTATACCCAAAAGATGCCCCACCATGTCACAGGGGCGAGTATTCTACTATGTTCACTGCAGCATATTTGTGATAGCCAGAAAATGGAAACAACCCAGATGTCCCACATGGGAAGAATGGATACAGAAAATGTGATTCATTTACACATTGGAGTACTACTCAGCTATTAAGAGGAGGACATCATGAGTTTTGCAGCCAAATGGATGGAACTAAAAAAATATCTTGAGTGAAGTAACTCAGACCCAAAAGGACATGCATGGTATGTACTCACTAATAAGTAGATATTAGCCAAAAACAAAAAAAAAAAAAAAAAACAACAAAACAAACAAAAACAAAAAAAAAAAAGCACAGAATACCCAGGATACAATCCGCAGAACTCAAGGTAATAAGGCAAAGGGCCCAAATGAAGATGCCTCAATCCCACTTAGGAGGGAGAAGAAAGCAATAATAAGGGGCAGAGGGAGGGACCTAGGTGGGAGAGAATACAGGGAGGGGAAAAGAAGAACATAGTCAGGTATTGGGCAGGGGGCTGGGAGAAACAGGACTGAAGCCCTGAGGGCCAACACAAAGAATGAAAACATGCAACCTCAGGAGGTAAGAGTAGGCGGAACTTCTAGAATGTACCAGACATCTGGGAGGCAAAAGCCTCTCAGGACTCAAATGGAGGGATCTTAGTTGAAATGCCCAACAGTGGGGAGAGGGAACTTGTACAGTCCACCTCCAATAGAAAGACATAGCATCAAGTTAAAGGGTTGCTATCCCACAATAAAAAACTCCAACCCAGAAATATTCCTGTCTAAAAGTACTGCAAGGACAAAAATGAGGGAAAGGAGGTCTAGTGACAGACCCAATTGGGATCCAGCTTAAGGGGAGGCATTAAGGCTTGATACTGTTACTGATGCTATGATGTGCAGACAGACAGGAACCTAGCATGGCTGCCCTTTGAGAGGCCCCCAACAAGCAGCTGAAAGAGTCAGATGCTAATACTTATTAATAGACAATAGACAGAAGCTAGTGACCCCTATATTTGAATGAGGGAAAAGCTGAAAGAAGCTGAGGAAGACGGTGGCCTCATAGGAAGACCAGCAGTCTCAACTGACCTGGATCCCACCAACCAAGCAGCATACATTAGCTGATATGAGGCCCTTGGTACATAAACAGCAGAGGACTGCATGGTCTGGCTTCTGTGAGAGAAGATGAACCTAATCCTCGAGAGACTTGAGGCCTCAGGACTATGAGCTCTGGTAGGGTGAGGGTGGTGTTGTGGGGACATCCTCTTGGAAACAGGGAATTGGGTGGAAGAGGAATGGGACGAGGAACAGTTGGAAGGAGGACCAGGATAACAACTGGACTGCACAAAAAAGATTAAAAAACAATGATTAAAAAAAACAACCAAAGGAATCAATGTAGTCTAGTTTCTAAAAACTGTGTGGATATACTTATTTACTATACAGCTATTAATTTAATATAAAAAATATTTATCTCTATAGAAACAATTATAACAATACAAACTTTTTCTATTGATATATAATTTTTATTATTGTTTGACAACTTTACACATGTATGTAAACTACTGTGGTCTTCCCTCTCTTCTCATCCTATCCACACCCTATAAAGTATTAAGAAGTCCATGGGTAGCAATATGAATGGTGCTTTTTCCATAATCAGTTATTTACCAGACATTTTCAAAGCACTGTCTAAGACTTGGGGAAAACACTGTTTCTCAGTAATGCTCTGAGAGCACTGCATAATATAAGACTATGTCTAAGTATTAAAAAGGGGGTACAGGGAGACAAAAAATAAAATTTTGTAAGAAAAAAAAGCAATTTGTTCTCTTTTCATGTAACAATTTTAAAAAAGAAATTGTAGGTTCTAGAAAATAATTATCATAAAAGATTATTAACCATGATATTGGTAAGGAAATCTTGAATTCTCAAGAATAAGAACTTTCATTTGATGCTATTCACCAATATGTTAGCCATATTTTATTGAGTTCTTTATTATAGACCTTGATAAATGTTTTACAGATTCCTTTTTCTTTAGATTTAGTTTATCTGGTGTATTACATGAGTCCATGTGGATGTCTATAGAAGCAAAGAAAAAACAAAGGTGTTTGGAGGCCACTCAACACAGGTGCCAATAACCCGCACATCTCATGGTAGGAAGATGCCAAATGACGAAAAGATAAATCCAGTTCAATTAGCTATTCTGTTTCAGATCTACTTTTAATTGGGCACAATGAACGTGTACACACACACACACACACACACACACACACACACACAAACATACTCATCCCTAGCTTTGAAGTATTACAACCCAGAAAGAATTGTATATATACACCAGGGCAGCACATGCTTACAATCTCAGGATTTGGGAGGTAGAGACAGAATAATCTGGAGTCCTCTGCGGAGGTTACATAGTGTTTAAGGCAAGCCTATGCTACATAAAACCTGATCTTAAAAAAAAAAAAAAACCTACTACTCATGCTCCAGTGGGTATCCCTAATCTTACACATGGATGAGCCTACAAATAGGGCTTCATAGATTTCAAAGAAAAGGACATGCAGTTATGTAGCATACCCACGATCTATTCATTGTTCTTAAAAGACGCCCCAGGAGATGCCTTAGTCATTAAATGTTTAAAACATAAACATTATTTCTATCCCTAGGATTAATATAAAAAGATGGGCATGGCAACATGGACTTCTAATCTCAGCAAATGGAAGCAGAGAGGGAAAGATCCCCTGTAGCTTGTAGCCAGCAAGTCTGGTTGATTTTGCAAGCGCCAGGTTCAGTGAGAGACTTGAACTCAACAAATAAAGTAGAAGATACAGATGCCAACTGATAGCCTCCACAAACACACACACAGGAATGCATGAACACAAACAAGTAACTGCACACACTCAAACATGGACATACACCCCACACACACAAACATGGCCACACCCCAGGAAACATGGCACCTACTCTTGCCTATGTGTAGAACATAGTTGTACTCAAAGACAAACTGAACAGATGATCAATAGTGACTTACATTTTTTAATTACATTTATTTGCATGTGTGCATGCCACACTGCACTTATGAAGGGCAAGGGGTTACTTGTGAGATTTAGTTGTCACCTTTTACCATGTGCTTCCTGGTAGGTTCAGGTTTGGCAAAAGGTGCTTTTACCCAAAGAGCTAGCTCATCAGCCCTAGACTGATTGTTCTAATCATGATCTAACATAAACTTCCCTCTCTTAATTACCTTAACTATAACAATGGAATAGCACATCTTAGTGAAAAGGGAATAATTCCAGTGAGTATAGAAGGGATTGTTGAGTCAATCTGGATCTAAAACCATTCCAACAGTTACATATGCTGAACTAACTCAAACCTGTTCCCTGGTATTAAAGCTAGTCAAAGTCAAAAGCAAACCTTAAGAAGCTGGGTGCAAAGAGCACACATGGAGGGACCCACGGCTCCAGCCTCAAATGTGGCAGAGGATAGCCTTGCCAGACATCAATGCGAAGAGAAGCCTTTGATCCTGTGAAAGCTCATTGCCCCATTGTCGGGCAATGCCAGGGAGGTGAGACAGGAGTGCAGTGGGTAGGTGGGGGAGCAATAGAATTAGGGAGAATGGGAAGGGAGAGGAAACAGGGAAAGGGAATAACATTTGAAATGTAAATAATAAAATTTTCAATGAGAGAGAGAGAGAGAGAGAGAGAGAGAGAGAGAGAGAGAGAAAGAGAGAGAGAGAAACTGGGTGCATCTCTGTTCACGGTGCTCTGTTGCAACCACTGTACTTTGAACAAGCATTCACAAAACAACTTACTCTCACATGTCATTTTCTCAGTTCCTGGATGTTTTATTCGTTCCCAGGAACTTGTCTCTTTCTGTTCACAATCTTTAGCATCAAAAAGTTCTTTTTCTTCCTTTCTCTTTTGTCTCATTTTGTCATACGTAGATTTTGCAATAGAAACTTTAGTCTGCATAAAAAAGTTAAAACATCTGTAATTATTCAAGAAGATTCTTTTTCTCAGAAAAGTGTGTGCATGTACACAGGTACGCAGGAATGGTGAGAAAGAGCAAGTGAACAGGAGAAAGAAATACATAAGCACATTAAATGACTACAGAAAACACACTATACTCTTTCTTCTCACATCACCCAGGTTGGCCTTTCCCTCTCTATGGAGTCCTGACACTCTGCAGTCACGATTCTCCTGCCTCTTCCTCCTAACATGCTAAGATTATAGGTACACATTATTGATCCTGAACCAACTATGTGTTTAATCCTTGTTTTAGAACTCCTAAAATCTGAAAGAATTAAATAGTACTAATATTCAATTAAATTCATGCGTAAGGTTATCAGTCTTTCAGTATTAGAAAATCCCCATAAACTGTTGAATACACATGCACATACCATATTATATAAGCCATGAGTACAGCATAAAAACATTATATATTACAAATTTAAGTGATTAAAACCAGAAATTTCAATTATCTAAAATATTAAAAAGATAAATCAAATGGCTGATGAGACAGTTCTATCTATAAAGAGTATATTGTTCAAATTTGCTGAACTTAAATCTGTAGAACACAAATAAAGCCAGGTGTAGTGGTATACTTGCAGCTCTCCCAGAAAGCTTGCGCAGCAACTAGCCTGGCCTATACAGTAAAGTGATGGGAGATGTTCCTTCAAACAAGGTGGAAGTTGTGAACCAACACACAAAAGCTGTGTTCTGACTTCAACACACTTATATACGCAAGCACACATGCATACAGGAACATACACAGAAGTTCACAATAAAAGTAAAGTTGTTAATTAAGAGAATTATCACCCTACATTTTATATAAAGTATATTTTAAGATATTATAGCTAAAAATTAATAGGTAACCTTACATCTTTGTCATTTTCAACATCAAGATATAGTGTATTTTGCTGTACTGCTCTTCCATAAATCCCTGATGGTGGTTCAATGCTTGGTTTCACTGAAATTGTATCCTCATTTTCCACAGAGGATATCACTGCATGGTTGCAAGTTGTTGGTGCTGAATTTGGATTTCCAAATACACCTGCAAGCAAACCATCAAACAGTTATTATTTATGTAATAGCATTCCAAAAAACAAAATTTTAATATCACATATTTCATTTAAGATACAAACAATATACTGTGAAACACATGTTAAATAACCATGAAATGCACAAATATCCTCATCAAGCAAGAAGATAGTTGTTTCTGAAAGTATAGGTGAAAATCGCCTATTTAAATGAGGTCCATGGTAAGACTTACAGGAAGATTGCAGTGATCTATATATTTAATATGATTTCTAAGTGCAAAACTTTGAACAGGGATTTGTTTGGATATACAAGGAAGAAAGGAAAGCCTAAATTCTGAAGTAGATACAATTATATGGAATGTTGAACCAAAAAAAAAAAAAAAAAAAAGTATGTCCAAGGTTTGAGTAAAAATTATCCATACATGCTTATAAATTTTAATCTTTGGTCACTAGGTTACAATTTGAAAAGCTAAGCTATGGCCTTGTTGGAGGAACTGTGTCCCTGAAAGTGTGCATTGTAGTGTCAAAGGCCCATGCCAAGCCCAGATCTTCCTTTTCCTGGTGCCTGTGGATCAAGATATAGAACTCTCAGCTCTTTAGCACAGCATCTGTCTGCAGGCTGCCATGCTTCCTACCACATGATAATGGACTGAACCTCTGAAACTGTAAGCCAGACCCAATTAAATGATTTCCTTTATAAGAGTTGCTGTGGTCATTGGATCTGTTCAGAAGAACAGAACACTGACAAAGTCACAACAGTAATGGAAATTATATACAATAAATCTTTAAGAATAGCCTAGAGATAATTTGAGGAGAGTCTTTAGTGAGAATATCAAGTAATTTCAATGAATTCTATTTCACAATACGAAACAAAAACATGCATTCTTTGCTGTGTATCTTACCACATCTTAGTTTTTCAGTTAAGAAAGAAACTAAGGAGCACTAGCATTCACCTCACTCTGCTTTTGGACTGCAGGCACCACAGAAGTGTGAAATGCTGCCTACAAATATTACAACACAAGCTGGAAGAAGAACTTGGCAGCATGATCCACATAGATATTTTGCATACGAGCAAAAACTAAGAGTTAAATGTCCACGGAAACTCTTGTCAAGGTTCCAGAAAATTACAGAGTCCAAGCAATGTATGACAGGAACAGGTTCTATGGCGGTCTTGAGAGGCTACTCAATGAAACTATTCCCATAACAGTCTCAGTCATTTAAATACTTGGTCCCTTTGTTGATGCTATTTGGAGGTGTGGCCTTGCTAGAGAAGTATACCGGTGAGAGGGCCAGCTTTGAAAGTTCATAGCCTTTCCCTACTTTCAGTTTGCCCTCTCTGCTTCCTGCTTTATGCCTGCCACCTGCTGTCACATCTCCCTACCATGATAGGATAGTAGTATCTTCCATGACCTCTGCTTCAGTTTCTGACTCTAGGTTCCTCCTTGAGGTCCTGCCTTGGCTTCCCTTCCTGATTGGCTGTAACCTGTAAGCCAAATAAACCCTTTCTTTTCCCAAATCAGTTTTATCACAGCATCAGATACACAGGAAAAGCTATGAACATGAAGCCTAATTTGTAACATAGACCTCAGTAGGTAAAGATCCTAGGACCATGGCATGTTGTTGAGGAAGCTGCATTCGGAGAAAAGCCAGATACATGTACAGAAAAGGGCAATGTGCCGCAGATGGAAAAGCTGGAAGACCAGGGCTATTCAAAGCCAAGGCACCAGAAATTGTGATCACAAGGCACAAGGCTATAGGGTTTGGCGGCAGTTCTGCAGAGTTTCTATCTTGCTTTGGTCTGATCTTTTCTTGGCTTTATTCCTCCTTTTAGAAATGGGCATGTTTACTTTGTGCCATTGAATATTGAAATATGCAACTTGGTTTTACTTTAAAATTTATTTTACCTTACTGGGGTTCATGTTATAAGACTGCCTTGAGTCTCAAGAAATTCTGGGCTTTTTTCCCCTAAGATTGATTGATTGATTGATTGATTGATTGATTGATTGATTGTATATAAGTACACTGTAGCTATCTTTAGACACACCAGAAGAGGGCATCAGCTCTCGTTACAGATGGTTGTGAGCCCCCATGTAACTAATGATGACTCAGAACCTCTGGAAGAGTGGTCAGTGTTCTTAACCACTGAGCCATCTCTCCAGCCCAATTCTAGAATTTTCAATGGAGGAACTATGGGAAGTTTTGAAGTTGGAATAAATACATTTTGTATCATGAGATGACCTTGGACCTGTGGGGCCAAAGGTGGAATGTTATGATTTAAAGTGATGTATTTGAACTGACAAGGGGTTTGGATTTGTGATAATAAATTTACTTGACTGAAATTAAAATCATCTTAGAAACAACCTGAGTTAGTTAACGAGGACATTTCCATAGAAGCTGACTGAGGGATGATGCTTCTTAAAGGTGAGTGGGTTGGAGTCCTATATTGAACAGAAAGCAGGAACTAAGCTCAACATGATCGTTTATTGCCCTGCTCCTTACTGCAAATGCAGTATGACCAGCCTAGCTACTCTGCTACCATTATGACTTGCATAGCACAGTGCACTCTATTACCTTAAATCATGAGTAAATTAAACTCCGTATCTCTTGAGTTGTGTTTTTTCAGTCATCTTATGAGAAAAGTAAGTAAGATAGCATTTATTTTAAGAAAAAATATACTTAAAGATACTTAATTATCTTACTTCAAGATCCCTCTTACATTTCTAAAATATATAACATGGAATCATTTTGATTTATTAGTAACAATATATTTTATACTGAATTATATTATAGAGATAAAGACTATGATTTGACTTTAAACCATAATAAAATCATCAGTTATTTTAGAACTGTCTTAGAAGTATCCAATTACTTTTTGAAAGTTACAGAAATATGAATAAGCACTTATTTTTAATTATTTAAATTTAATATTGACAAGATTTGCTTATGTGTAAAGCATGCATAAATTAATAGGATAGATAACATTGAAAATACCTTTTCCAACAATTACTACTGAGTCTTCTGATAAGGTATTTGTAGATGTGAAGTCAAAATTGGAAATCTGCTGTAAATTTGATGACCTTATAAATCCTAAAACAAAGAAAAAAAAAGAAAAAAGGGAGGAGCATAAAAGACAAATTTAAAAACACTATAGTAAATTTTAGGATATGTGGCCTCTTAAAATTAAAAATGTATTTCACAAAAAAATACAGAAGCATTAAGTCAATGAGTATTTAAAATCAGAATACCCACTCGCTACACATTAGCTACCACAGATAACGACAACAGTAAAACCTCCTTTTCCTCAAGGAGTTTACGCAGGCCAGGGTTGAAGATGAGAAAAACATACAATCATATAATTGTTCAGTGATCGTCAGAGAACTAAGCAATGAAAGCAGAGGAAACAGTTTATCCCCAAAAGAGATGAGGCCAATCTCAAGAAAACTGCACTCTTCTAGGCTGCTCAAATTGGGTTACTTCCCCAGTTTACTACAGACTAACATTTCTGACTACCTCCCCGTCTGTGATCAGAAATAATGAAGTACAAAGTCCCCTTCCCCCTTGTCCCTTGTGTCATTTTGAGACAGAGTCTTGTTATGAAGCCCAAAGTAGCCTCAGAAGCACAAACATCTTGCCTCTACCTCCTGAGTCTCGAGACTACAGGTACACATCACTATGCCTGGGTAAAATGTTTATCTTCTCAGCTCCACAGTTGTGACATACCTCCCAAAGGCAGCTCTTTAGTTACTGAAACTCACAATGGTTGGCCTTAAACTCATGGTAACCCTCCAGTCAGAAGCTCCCAAATGCTGAGAATACAAGCAGGAACTACCACGTGACTAAAGAAACTGTTTTCAAAGAAGCTAGCATAGAAAAACATAGGAAATGGACAAACGCACCCACCTGGGATAATAATCACTATTGAAATTTAAAAATACAATAGTTTCAGTGGCTAGTGACAACAGAAAGGTTCTAGCTAGCAAAGGGAAGTACATTCCTGCTGGCACATCTTGGGTTCATGGTTACCACCTACCCAAACAACTTACATTTTCTCACTGTGTCTGAGTGATGAATGTCTTATTAAAAGAAAAAGGTGTTGGTATGTATATAGCTGTACATATTCTTGGTGTAAAGTCTAGTATAGATTCCTAGTTTTGACTAATGCTTACTCCTTTGCATTAGTTCCTTTAGAAAAAAGCATAGACCATAAAACTAAAAAGTTACTTAAGAAATAATCTATCAGTAGAATGGTAAGTTCAAAACCCTAAAGTTAAGAATTCTTAGTATTATATATTTTTGGTATGCTTAGAGAAGATTCTGACTTAGATATATTGAATATTAAAATTTAATTTGTCATGATATTTACAAACCTTTTGTATGTTTATGTCTTGGATGTTCCTTATTTTGTATTTTTAAAGCACTAGGTAAAATGTCATGTGACCTATCATCTTCAAAATCACCACATCCAAACCCATAGTTCATACGTTGACCAATTATGCTTACACTGGATGTAGTTATCCCTATAAAATAAAATAATATTTATTTAAATAATTTGGCAATATTTATAATACATACATATTTTTCCTCTAAATCTATTCTGTTAAATTCCTTTTTTAAAAGATCAGTAATATAATATTAGATATTGTGTTAGTAATTTTTAAAGTCTTACTTTTAAGCTATGTAACTTTCAATGAAATAAAAAATATAATGCTAGAAAGAGTTAATTAAATAATTGTATGTTAAACTTGATGTAGTGGTGCAGACCTGTAATCCTAGCATTCAAGAACTAGAGATTGGAGGATCAAAGTCTGAGGTCAGCCTAGGCTACATAAAATGTTCAATGACAACTAGAACTACAAAAAAATAAATTAAGAACTTAACTGATTAAATTAATAAATAATATCCTCAGATTTTCACAAAAAATTCAAATGTTATAGCAATGGCTAATATTATACAAAAAAGAAAAAGAAAGAAAAAGAAAAATGAAAAACATTCCAAATGTTAAAAGCAAGGCACAAAGGGGACTATGTTCTTTGCTCCTTCTCGTGTGCTCACATGCAATGAGTGCACGTTTGTCTGGCTAATGGTGTAGACACTTTATGATTAAGAACTCATACCTGGAATCATGCTCAACAGATCATAGATCTCTGCCCTGCAAATTAACTGCTGGTTACGCCATTTAATATGTGTAAAATCGGAAGGAGAGTAAAAACTTTCCCAGAACTGTCACATGAGTAAAATGCAAGAAACCGAATGCTAGGCAGAGTGGCATGTGCTTAAAAGTTTTAGAGCCTGGGATGCAGAAACAGAAGAAACACTGTGAGTTTCAGACCATCATGGGCTATATATAAAAAGCTTAAGGCTAGTCTGGTCTACATAAGGAGGCCTTGTTTTATATATGCCTCTCTGGGTGGGGGTGGTGGCAGGGCAAATACACATAAAGAACCCAATATACTGCCTAGCATACTGCAAGTACTCAAACAATATAATATCTCTAAAAAAGATAAAATATAACACTATTGTATATGTCCCTTTAACAAGTAGCAAAGAATTTACTACTTGTTAAACATTTGAATGTTCAAATCTACATTTGCATGTTTAAATGGTCTATTCTATATTAATGCTTTACCACTACTGGAGCTACAACATGTTTATTAAATAATAATTCATCTTCAGTATTTTTGCATCCCTGCCCATTTATAAACATAGCTCCAATATAAAGCAGCAAACAATAATATATTTCATTTTTTAAATAAAGTAATACTTAGGGCTAAAGAGATGGCTCAACTGTTGAGAGCACTAAGTGGTCTTCCAAAAACCCCAGTTAAATTCCCAGCAACCACACAGCAGCTGACAATTGTTTATAACTCTAGTTCCAGGGGATCTGACATATTCACACAGATCAATAAGCAGGCAAAACACCAGTACACATAAAATAGAAATAAATCATTAGTAATGCAATACTTTAATGAAAACAAAATAGCTGAAAATCACTGGCTGTTGGAAGCTGAGCTAGGAAGAACAGGACATAAAAGGTTTCAGCTAAGTTTACAAAAGAACTCCCCCAGAAACAACTCACAGACTGTATGAAGTCCAAGAAATAAAGAAAACAAAAACTATACATATATTCACAAAACAAGAAGACTTTGACTATTTCCATGTTGCGTTTTGTTTTGCATGTACTTTACGCTTATTGCAACTAGTACGTTTTCAATGCATACTGTCAAGCCCTTGAAAAAAATCAAGTACTGACTAAAAAACATATTCACATGGTTTTATGTAAAATTTATTTTAATGTCTGAAAAAACAGTACTGACAAAAATGTATAATTTTAAGCAAAAAATGTTTAAAATCTTTAAAAAAAATAATAAGCTGTTAGTCTTTTGTGTAGATGAAAATATCTCAAGAAACACTTCTTGTTATGATTAATAATTTGAGTCTTATTTGTAACAGATAAGAGACCAATGTATTTTCCATGTATTTTCACGTTAAAAAAAAATAAATCTTGTTTTGAAGACAAAAAAAAAAAAAAAAAAAAAAAGAACTGCTTACACAAACATATTGCCAATAGATCCTTAGGACCCCATGAGACTGGCATGGTGACACATGCCAGTAATCCTAGAACTTGTGAGGTGAAGCCAAGACAATCAGATGTTCAAGGCCATCTTTACACAGCAATTCAAGACCACCTGGCTACATGAGACTTTCTTTCAAAAAACTAAAAAAAAAAAACAAAACTCATTTTAAGTGAAATGGCCTTTCAGAAAGAAGTAAATTTAAAAATTCTCAGTTTTAACAGTTAATCTAGATAATAGACATTAGTAGAATATACTGGCTTTAGCTGGAAATGTTTCTACTAATATCTGGCACTAATAGTATTGGAAGGTAATTTAGGAAATTCAGCATTATTTACAGTAAAAGATAAGATATACAAAGAAACATTCCTTGGAAGCACAGCAGCAAAGGCATGATGTCTTTATCATCTTTATACCACTTATGGATTTCACTTCAGTCTCTGTTCTCATCAGTACTTCTTTCATGTTTGACAATAAATTAAAGTACTTTTGGAGGAATCACTTACTAATAACAAAGCAAACTCAAGTGGAAATGATCCTAAACATTATCAATTTAATAGTTTGAAAGACTTGTATTTATCAAGGATATCTTACAGTAAAACCAGTAACAATGGTGGCTATCACGTTCATCCACTAGAAATCCCCAAGATCTGATAAGAGTACCGATTTCACATAAATGGGAGTTTACTAGGTATAAGGTGTAGCCTCAGAATCTATTCACATGCTAAAATTAAGTATAGAAATTACCAAATATTTGTTAATTTTGGAAAAACACAACAGATTATACATAGAGGTAGGTATTATAATCAATTGCTAATTGATATTAATACTGCCTAAGTTCTCAACAGTAGCAGAAGAAAGGAACTCAAATCCAGGCTTTAAGTAAGTTATTTTTCTAATCCTAAAGAAAACTTTCCAAAGAGTCCCTTTTACAACTAGATTCAATCAACTTCCTCTTCAAACCTCACAAATGTATTTAAAATTATAAGTATGTTAGGATACTCAGTACTAAGAAGAATTAAAGAATTAGTTTAGGAGTGTCTTTGTGTCCCTATATTTGCAGTGATGCACAGGAGGGAAAGTCTATCAGATACTTTATATGTGCTCTATGCTTAAGGCTTTATTTTAGTACTCTTCTCCCTTAGACTGAGAAACAAAGTTTCAAAGTGGTTAATCTGTACACAGTGTAACTATTATTATATATAAATTTGAAATTACAGTGGTAGTCTTTAATGCACAAAGCTAGAAAATAATGACTCTGTATAAGGATATATCTCCATGTTGAATGTTAGCTTTTGCAAGCCAGAAAGCCAAGCACATTCATTTAAATCAAGTATTCAAGATTAGAACAGGCACTTGGCAGATAACTGAGGAAAACAACCACTAAAAACCTGCAACACAACATTATAAAACATATAATAGTCACCAGAAAAGGTTAGTTATCAATACTGTCTGTGAAACAGAGACAGCAGATGAGCCAGAGTGTGGGATGAGAACACACGTCATCTGCAAGAATCTGTGCAAATGCTAAAGAACAAAAAGTGGACTAAATGTGTTGAGTCCAACTGGTCTAAATATCTGAGTCAAGTGGTCTGATAGGAAGAAAGGAAAAAGGGATAAAATGAACTGGGAAAGGTCAGCAGGAACCACATTGTTAAAAAATGGCCAATCTAGTCAGTTTACAGAGGGGACTGGCTAAGGAGTGAAGCAGACTGAAACTGTACAGTTGAACAGGCTAACCAGGTAAGAAATAAGGAATGAGAAAAAAAGCTGTAGTGATGGGATTAAAAAGGATAAAACATCTAAAAATTAATTATCTTATAAAAATAATCATATACAGGTAATTATAATGTAAATTACCTCTAAACTGTTAGTAGTTTTTACACTGAAATCATATAAAAATATAGCCAGTTTGGTGTAACTTAACCATGATTTAATATAGTTTTCTTTTTCTTTTTTTTTTTTAAGTTAAAAGAGTAAAGAGTATGTTTATTTGGAATTTCTTTTTAAAGAAATGTAAGTACTGATGTCCCACAACATGGGTAATGACATCATTACATTGTTCCTGATTTTTTTAAGACAAGCTTTGATTTTCATATTAATACGTATGTTGCTACAGATTTTTAAGGCATTTTTATTAAGCTGAAAAAATTCCCTGGTATTGTAGCTAACAGAGAGTCTCTAGAATGAATCAGCATGGTCTTTCGGCAGATACTCCTTCTGAATGTTCTCACAGGACCACAAGATCTTTATGTTAGTTAACAATGGGAAGGATTCCATTAACCAATTTTACAAATTTGATAAATACTTTCAAGTAAGAGCCAAATCTAATTTGCAGCATCTTAACTGTTAGTTACCTAATGTTTTGCTAAACTTTATGTTCCTGAGTGATATTCCCTTTTTGATCATTATATATGTCTTTTTTTTTTTATAAAACAACTTTATTTTACAGAACAAAGATAAATGTACAGATTTTAAACATTTTTTGCTTAAAATTATACATTTTTGTCAGTACTTTTTTTTCAGATTTTAACATAATTTTTACATAAAACTATATGAATATATTTTTTTAGTCAGTACTTGATTTTTTTCAAGGTTTGATTGTATGCCTTGAAAACTTAATAGTTACAATGAGCTAAAGTACATGTAAAACAAAATGTAACATGGAAATAGTTAAAGTTTTCTTGTTTTGTAAATATTTTTTTTTGTTTTGTTTTGTTTTCTTTATTTCTTGGACTTAATACAGTCTGTGAGTTGTTTCTGGGGGAGTGCAAGCCTCTGGGGTTAGCATCCCACTATCAGTGACTGCATATTATGTCTGTTCTTTTGTGACTGGGTTATCTCACTCAGGATGATATTCTCTAGATGCAGCCATTTTCTTAAGAATTTAATATAGTTTTACTAATCATCAAGAAAAGTCATATCCAGGTTAAACTTTTAATAGACTAGAGTGTAACTATTTCTCAAAATGATTACTAACTTCTAAAAGTATTTTTTGAGAACTGATAATCTCATGTTCAGAAAACTCTAACACAAGCATATAAACATATTTATTAGCTCATGTACATGTTAACAAATAACAGTTAACTAGTGTCAGCATTAGTAACTAGATGAATATATTTTTTGTCATCTGTGATACCTGGTGTTCTCAAATTATGTTATATATTAGAATTGCAAAGAGAGCCCTCAAATGCTGACAGTTGGGTCTCAGTGCATACCAACTAAACAAAATATTGCATGGAGGAATCTGGCATATCAAGACCAATGACTGAGTCAAGTGAATATTTTTCCCAGTCCACGCCATGCTACTCTCATTAGAGTGGCTTTGAATGAGTTGTGATTAGTTACAAACTGTTATGTTAAAAAAAAAAAAACAAAAACAAAAAACAAAAAAACAGAAAAAACTCATAAAACTAAATCTAAGATGTATTTGCTATCTCTTTTTATATTACAAAACAATCATATTCTTTATAAAGCATATTCATAAAACATAGAATACCTGTACTGGGACTCTGTTCAGCAGCATGGGAGATTTTCTTTGCAGAAGAAAGTCTTGTTGAAGAAGGTTTTGACCCAAATGTTGGAAATACGTCTGGCCTAATGAAACGAAGTAATTTCAATAAACATTTACAATTCAGAACTGCAAAGCTCATATCACTTATTGTATATGCTTTGCCTTACCTCACTAGGATTCTAAGTAAACATAAAAACAAGCATAAAAAATATGGCTAGGAATATTTGTCATTTGTATGGAGTCATTTGCGCTGACTTTGAAACCAAGTGACTATGTAGTCTTGGCTGCCCCTCAATTCACTAACAAGATTCATAGAGATCCGTTTGCTTCTCTCCCAAGCAACAGAATTAAGCTTGTTTATGACTATGCCTGGACCAGCTAAGTATTTTTTTACTGCCTGAACCATAAAGGATGCAGATCTAAATCATCTCCTAAATTACTATACACATGTAATCTACCATTACACAGAGAGAACTAGAGACTGGACTATATTCTGAATAACAGCAGACACTGAGTTTTATAAGTGACATTTTCTTGAAACTTTTCTTTGCTCTACCATTTACATATATTATAAAGGTCTTTGCATAACAAAGGAAGGACACCTTCACCCTGAAATAATATTAAATTTGGAATGCAAAGACATCTAGAAAGTGTTATAATACAATGAGTGACAGACATCTCACAAAGCAACATAATTTACTAACTTGTTACCATGCATATTTTCCATTGGTTCTATTAAGAAATCAAATTAAACAATTAAAAATCATAATATTTACTTTGTGTCCACAAATGTATGTGTATATGTGTGAGTGCATTTGTGCAACAGGGTACATGTGGGGTCAGAAACTAATTCTTTCCTTCCAACATGTGGGTCCCAGAGCTCAAAATTGGGCCGTCAGGCTTGGTTTTAAGCACCTTTATCCTGAGAACCATCTCGATGGCTTATTTTGAAACTTCTGATAGAGCCATTTCTCTACACTACTGGAAGTGTAAAGTCGTATTGAGTATATTTTAGTTGGATTAAAGAAAAAAATCTTGATTCTAAAAGTATGGTTTTCAACACTTTCTCTTTTAACTCATTGAGAGATGACTTGTCTCAGGAGATAGCGATGTTCTTTGCTCATGACTCTTGAGGCATGATACAAGTTGGTTAAGAATAATTACTCATATTCAGGAAGCTGAGACAGGAGATTTCCAAGAGTAAAGCTAACTGAGCCTATACAGCAGCTTAGACAACTTGGCAAAACCATTAAAGAAACAAACAAAATAAAACAAAAACCCAAAACATGAAAGGGCTGCAGACGTAGTCAGGAGTTCCATGCTTGCTGTCTAGCAGCTGCAAGGCCCTATTCAATTCCCAGGATCATCTACATTCCCCAAATAAACATATTCCAAAGCTGTAAAACTCAAAATGTAAAAACTGTAAGTTCAAAAGACTTCAATACTTGAAGAAAATAACTGAGACATAATTCTAAATGTTGTAAATACAAATGAACTTATCTTCCCAATTGCTTTGAAATTTTTAACATTATGTTGCAACTGTAGGAGTTACAATACAAAATTTCTTCTTAGAGGATTAAGAAAAAACATTAGGTTTAAAAGGTGTAAATATTACATGTTTAATGTTCATTATAAATTGTTACTCTGTTAGTTATTCTAGATCCATTATGTAACTATATTCCAATAGTCTATCTAAGTAAGAAGTGAAGGAATTTCCAGGAATAAAAGGTTTCTGTGTATAAGTTATGATTTAAGATAAAAATGTGAAGGAGAGAACCATAGATTAAGACAAATTTCTAAAATGAAACATAAAAATTCTGCTAAATTCTATTATTGCTGATATTTTGGCAGTCTCTACTTCTTTGGGAGAGGTTTATCAACCTAAAGATAATTTTAAATTTTAAAAATTTACTTCTGATAGCTGTATATTAACAAATAAAGCCAAAATAAAAGAAAAGACTGACTTCAAATTTTAGCAAGAATGGGCAACAGTCTTAACTTTCACATTACCAATAAAACTATAAAATTATGCTACCACTTAGGAAAACTATTTAGCTACTGTTTAAATATACATCTATCTACCCACATCATGGCATTTCTCTTATTGACTTTCAGTCCCAAATAAAGGAAGAAGTACTTCAAATGAAGTATTCTGTGAGTATGAAGTCACAGAAATGCCCAGAATCCAGGGTGAGGTTACTTTTTCAGAGCAGAGGTTTTCTGGGAAAGTAGGTATAAGGTAGCCAGAACTTGAATCCCAGAACTGTTAATATAGGCAGGCTAAATCCTCACTGGGTTAAATGAGCTACAAACATGGAGACCGAAACTTTTAAGATAATGGAAATAAAATATAAAAAATAGTGAGGCAACAGCTGGGCAGAGCCTACCCATAACCTAGAGTGAACTTGTGCTGACCTAAAAAGAATAATAATAATAAGTCAATTGACAAAAAAGCAAATGATCTAGAAAAGAGCTAAGAAACAGAAAATATTAGAATAAACCTTAGGGAAACAACTGGAGCATTTGATACAAGGCCCATCATAACGAAGTTACAGTTACACTCACACTCTATCTCTACTCCACTAAAGTAAGCAAAGTACCACTGGCAAAATTCCACACTGTGTTTTAAAGGTATTAAACTGCTCAAAGGTTTTAAATATAAATTGTTTGTTTTGTTTTGTCTGAAATGTAGTCTATATAGCCCTAACTAGCCTGGAGCTTGTTATAAAGACCAGGCTAGACTCAAGCTCACAGAGATCTGCTTGCTCTGCCTCCCCAATACTAGGATTAAAGGCATATGCCACCACATCTAGTATATTTAAACATTTTAAGAAACAAAAATTAAATGGCTATACTTCTTTTCTAGATACAACGTTAGAGATCTAGATCACAAACTATAGGCAAGTATCAACATGTCAGAAAATAAAATACATTATTCTCTTCCCCTGGGGAGTTGTAGAAAGAGAAGAGGTCAATGATTCTTGGCTATAAACTCCACTTTCACTGTAAGAGCTGATGTTTGGAGAGGAAGATCGGGACGGGGAGTCAATGGTCAGCTCAAGCTTCATGGCAGAGTCGGGACTGTCAACATCAGACGTACTGCTGCTGCCACTCAATTTGGCTCTTTTCTTAGCTGCACTATTACGAAGGGACCTAAGAGAGCTCTGCATCTAAGAAAAAGAAAAAGAAACAACTCATGAGATCAATTCTTATAAGAGCTATCCTTAGATTTTTGACTTCAGAAAATAGCCAACCCTGCATCTAGTACAAACAAAATATATGATGTTATACACACAGAAGAAAAACCAGATTTCATTGCTTGGGTTAATAATAAACAACCTACAAAGCTGTGAATTGCTGTGAAGACAGCGTTCCACTATTATTAGCCAGGACACTTTTTGGCAAAGGGCAAAATGATCAAATACATTCTATGAATGCAGTTAATAATCAGTGGCTCTGAAATCACAGATTATAAATGAAAGAGGCTAATCAACTTCTACAGCTCCTTCCACATTCTTAGAGAGGGTAACAAGGAGTAAACCCCTACATAGAATGGGACATTTACATAAAACCTGGAGGGCTACACTTCAAAGTAATAGGTGAACATATGGAACTTCTAAAGTGAGCTACAAGTGACTTACACTGCTAGCCCCCAACACGAATTATTTTCATAAAGTAGAAAAACTGTTATGGTATTTAAAAAGTCCCACTTGTATGCTGACTATATTACAAAATATGAAAGGGTTTTTTAATGATTAAAAATGATATTTAGTTCTCACCTCTTCCTGATCCAAATCTTTATCTCTGAAATTCAATTCTGAAAGATCAATTGTAAGATTATCTTTTTCACTTTTCCAAATATCATCAGGCTGTTTCTTTATGTGTCCCACTGTGCTTAAGTCAGCTTTATCAGGCAAAAGGCTTATTCCCCTTGGTATGGGAGGGACAGGTTTTGCCCCGTTTAGGCCTCTTCGGGAAGAGGGTGATCTCATCAAGGCAGGTGTTAGTTGAACTGGAGTACTTTTTTCTTGAAAATTTTCTCCTGTATTCAAAACATATATACTTTATTTTCTCTTATATTCACAGGAAATATGTTTCAGTCATAAGTATTTAGAATACAGTTATTTTAAATAAAAGACTATATTATCTTATATTAGAAAGAGACTATTATATAAAATAAGATAAATAAAAGATTACTATTCAACAAAACGTAAGTGTATGAAATCCTCCATGTTATATAAAATACTATACATTAAGCTATATTTGGAGTTATCAAAATTAATATTTGTTCATGATAAAGTTCAAAATAAGACAAAAAGTTGACACATTTTGGTCACATTTAATTATACAAACAGTATTTCAATGACTAGTATATGTTAAGCAACATTGGGAATTGGGCAGAACAAGCTAGCACATACACCACACACATACATACAGGCAGGCGCACACACACACACACACACACACACACACACACACACACACACACACACACACTTTTGAGATTTTAGAGATCAAGCTCAATACTTCACATATACTAAGAGCAAGAGCTCTACCACTGTGTTATGCCCACAGATCAAAATCTTTTTAATATTATATTTGATATTATATGGAGAACAAACAAATTAATAGAAAGGTATGAAAGATCAGTGTGAAGAGAATATTGTGATATATAATAGGCTGAGTGGAAAAGCACTGAGCTTATAGTTATACAAGTGAACTCTAGGTTTGTGAGTTAACTTAAAATCAAAACAATCGTACTGCAGAGACTGAGGGTAAAAAAGCATGTAAGATATAGGGAATGCCTTTAAACAGACTTCATTTGGAAACTGGATTTGTCTGAATAAATTTACATGCTAATATCATGATTATGGTGTAAGATATTATAATTGGTTTATTTCTGAATTTTCAAGACAGGGTTTCTCTATGTAACAGAGGCCTAGCTGTTTTGGACTTTGTAGACCAGGCTGGCTTGAAACTCACAGAGATCTGACTGCCTCTACCTTCCAAATACTGGGATTAAAGGCATGTGCCACCATGCCCAGCAAGGTGTAAGATGTTTGTTTGTTTAAATAAGTGCCCTGTAGCTATCTTCAGACACACCAGAAGAGGGCATCAGATCTCATTACAGATGGTTGTGAGCTACTATGTGGTTGCTGCAATTTGAACTCAGGACCTCTGAAAGAGCAGCCTGTGTGCCAAATCACTGAGCCATCTCTTCAGCCCCAAGGTATAAGATATTAAGAGAGAATATTTTAGTTAGTAACAAGAAAAAACTTATTATAATCTCTTTTTTCAGCAAACAATAAATATTAAGTGAATGTCAAGTACATAAATAGGTATCATAGTAAAATATGAAGGATTTTTATATTTTCAAGGCTAAAAACTTGCTAGTAGGCTCTTGCAACATGTTCCTTCATACTATAAAGAACTATTACTTTCCTAGTTCTAAAAAAGCATCTCAAAGTGGCAATGTAAGTAAAGAAATGCCCACTTCAAATCAATTTTAACTGTTTATTTGCTCTATTAAGTATATTATGTACATTCCTAAGTATTTGTAGGCCAGAGGAAAAACATAAATAGCCAGGTTTTAAAAAATAAATTTAAGAGAATGTAGGTTGTTGTTGTTTTATTCATTTAATGTACATAACTACACTGTTGCTGTCTTCAGATACACCAGAAAAGGGCATCAGATCCCATTACAGATGGTTGTGAGACACCATGTAGTTGCTGGGAATTGAACTCAGGACCTCTGGAAGAGCAGTCAGTGCTCTTAACCACTGAGCCATCTCTCCAGCCCCAGGTTTTAAAATTTAATAATGTTATATATTAACCTTAAAGCATTAATTCAAATGTAAATAAACTTAAATAAAACTCTGATCTTTACCACTGTTCCTACCTGTAGTGTCAGATGATTTCTGGTTGACAAGCTTTTTCTGTGGACTTGGCTTTGATAGTCCTTCCAAGCTCTTAAGAGGCCAAGAATTTGAGAAACTAATGGAATTATCTTGAGATTTCTTTGGAGATACTGAAAGAGGAGATGCATGCTTTGGACTAGTTCGAGGTGATGAGAGAGGATAGGATGGAAGGATAAAGGGTCCTGGGCTTACATTTGAACCAGAGTATGAAGAAGTTCGTTCTGATTGACTACCAAATGTTTGCTGCGTCTTACTGCCAAAATTAAGGCTAGTATATACTGTAACAAAACAAAGAGTGTGTTATTTACATGCATACTTCCATAGTCCCCCAGTTCAAAGGCTTCTTCCCTTTCATATTTAGATCCCTCATATAACATTTCTGTTTTTTTATGATGTAAGACAAAAAACTAATTCATTTTGAGAAAAACACTTCATATCTTCAAATCCAAGGTTTTCTTATTCTTACTAAAATTTTCTACTACATTGGTAGTTATTTTCTTCTTATAATTTTCTAAAATTGTATATATGTATACATTCATATCAAATACATAGTCAAAAATAATATTTTTAGGGAATCATTCTTATTTTAATTTTGGTGGACATATTTCCCTATCAATGTATTTATTCTTAGAACATATATGTCTGTACCTTTCCCACATTTTATTTTCTTCCAACTTAAATGTGTGCTGTTTTTAACAATCTTTCACATGTTGAACAAATTATCTACCATGGAGCTATATCCCACCCATTAATACCCCTGCCCCAACACATATACACACAAAGCAGCATTTCAGAGGGAAAAAAACATTAGATTACATTTCTTTCTGTACTGAGTCCATGTATATGTATGTGGAGAACACAAGTTATGTCAGCTGCGGTCCTTAACTGCTCTCCACTTTATTTTTGGACTAGGCTGAAGTACTCTGACAGTATCAGACTGTATTAAACAAAGGAATCACCCTCTGTCTTGCTTGTTTATATCATCCTCTTACTCTTCTACATATATACTTTGTCCTTTTGAATTAGTGTCTTATGGGAAAACTCTGTTAAATTAAAGTTAGAGTCCACCTCTAAGCTTGGCTCAATATGGCCTGGCAGGGCTTCTTCTCTTACCTTGTCAGAAGCATTCTAACCCCCAACACCCGCCTCTACCTGAGAAGCCTTAGATTACAGGATCAATTTCCTTTTTCCTGATAAAAATCCATTTAGCAAACACCTAAGATTCTTGAAATGCTTTCCCCTGGTAATGAGGCATTTCAGTACCCTAATTCCTCATCCAGTGACCTTTGCTCATCCTGGATGTTCCTACCTTCAGTTCCCCAAAACTTCATAAGCCTTGAATCACCCAAAGTGATCACACACCTCCTTTTAGCCAGACCCAGTGTGGTCATTCTCTGTAGGCATACTCACAGGGCTTCTGAAGCCTCTGCCCCCTTTGCCCACTTAGACCTTATCAGTCAAGGATCCATGGGGGTGAGAAGAAGCACAGGGTCACACCCACTTTATGTTTATGTCATGGCGATTTTCCTGCCTTGTCCCAAGTGCTAAGATCACAGCCATAAGCTACCATGTCCAATCTATATCCTGTTATCTAAAATGACCAGTCAGGAAGTTATATAGTTTCTAAGAAATCGAAATAAATTCTATGTAGTTTTAAAATTTACATAAATGCATGTGCATAGTGCTATTTAATTAATGTTACCTTTCATTCATGTTGGCCTTCATAAGTTTAGTCATACTTAAATCAAAATTAAAAAACCTAACATTTTAGAATAATTAAAAAACAGTAGTGTCATTAAATTCTAACAAGTTTTCATTATGATCATACAAACTAGTATGTGTTAGTGTCATAATGAAACTAGTGTAACAGTATAAATACCTTTATCTTGTTGGCCATTGGCTGTCCCCAGGAACTGTAAGTCAGAACCCACACTGTCAGTTTTACAACCTATCTGTGACAATCCAAGTTGCCCACATTTCCCGGGAAGATTTGTTTGAAGATTTGCAGTATTACCTTTGAAAAAAGGCATGGAGGAAAAAAAGTTAAAGATTATTTTATGAATACATATTTCATAAATGTTGGTGAAATTATATTCTGGACTTTAACTCATGACTATAGGATTTTCCAATGGCAAATGCCATCCTTTTCTTGCTTGCTTCACTTGGGAGGCCAAACACACACACACACACACACACACACACACACACACACACACACACATACACACACACACAAACAAAACTAAAGAAAATTCTGCATTTCACAGCTCAAAAGACACTCAGGAAACAGGCAGGAAGGTCTGTGAATTCAAGGCCAGCCTGGTGGGTTCATCTGCCTCCTGAGTGCTGGGATTGAAAGCGTACGCCAACTATAGTCAGCTAAATACCTCCTTCTATGGTAATTACATAATTAAACATATTTCCAACTTCATTGGCAGTTCTTATTTGTTTACTTCCCTTCTTACTGTCTGTGAGGAATCTATCAGCAAATCAGGTCAACTTTACCTATGACATGTAATCAGAATGTAATCCCTTGTCACTATATTCACTGAAAACTTAGCCAGGATTCAGACAAGGAACTCAATCGTTTCTCCCTCTTTTTGCCCTTTGCCTCCTTTCACCTGATTTAAAAATGACATCCAAAATGTACAGGAGAGAAATGCAAGTGATAACACTACTTCAAAATTTTTCCCACAACAGGCTAGTTCATTCAGCAGTCTAACAGGTCTTACACTGAGGCCTTCAGTTTTATACTTTCATTTCATTCGACCACCTTGGTTATTCTGCCCTGAAATCACTTGCTCTTCACTCTTCACATCTAATGTGCTTTAAATATTCCCCTCCTGAATATAACTGCCTATTAATCACATAGTTTAAAATAGTACTGTTTCTCTTCCATATAACCATCTTATCTATCATGTCTTAAACTGATCTAATATTTGCTCCCCTGCTCTACTAGAATTGATGCTTTTCAGTTTATTCTGGTTTTGAGACAGGGTCTCACTATATAGCCCTGGCTGGCCTGAAACTCTTTTGTAGACTAGCCTAGCCTAGAACTCATAGAGATCTGCTTGTTTCTTCCTCCAGAGTACTAGCATTAAAAGGTGTCTACCACCACATCCGTCATAGAATACAAGCTTTTTCGCAAATGCAATATTATACCTTTCTTGAAAGCTACATCCCCAGCATTAAGAAACGTATCTGCCATTCAGAGATGCTCAAGAAATATTAGTGTCTTATTAAGTGACCAGGGCATCATTACACTACTAACAACCTACAATGAGATAATCTATGATCTCATGATACAATTTTGTCAAAGTGTCTGCTTTTTAGCCAATCTTCAATAAGCATTTATTAATTTATTATTTATATACAATAACCATAAATAAAATTATATAAAATAATATAATTTATTAAACCTGACTTGTCCATTGGATTACATATACTTTCTACAAGCCCTCAAATAGATTATGAAGTTTAGAGTAATCTTTAACTTAGTTCAACACACCTATTATTTCAAGTATTTACTTACCATCACTACTTGTAGGAATAGAATCTGAGTTAAAATCCCGACTACTCTGAAGTAAGTTTCTTGATGACCTTTTTTTGCTAAAACATAAATCATCATTGACTGGCATTCCTTGAGAGGGCTTTAATTTTGGAGATGGGATAAGGTCATGAGCTGAAAACTGAGAAGAGAGTAAGTTAGCAAATTTATGCTAAGCCTCCTCAGTAATAAATAACTTAAAACCAATTTTAAAACTCAGATAAGGAAAAGTATTATTGAGTATGTAATACAAACATTCATTCAGTATGAAACGCATTAATGGTATTTTTCCTTCCAAGATAGAAGTACTTCTTTCTTTTACTTGACTTCATGTCTTTTCTTTGATCTTTCTACACTACATATCCGGCAATAAGAGAGGAGGCAAAACACAAAGAAAAAGGATGTTTGACTCATCAGCAGAAACTCTAAGCCATTTTAGCATTAGGCAATGAGCAAGTTAACAGACAAGCACCATACTCCTCAGACAAGCATTGGTAGTCATTAGTAATGTTTCATAGCCAACTAAAACTACTACAAACAAAAGTAAAAGTTACCACAGGACTCTGGTTACAACCACTTAAGTAGGAGCTCGAGGTATGCTCAGTGATAAAACATGTGCTTACAGGTTTGTTTACAAACAACCCAACCCTAAGTGTATTACACACACAGTATTTGATGGTTTCCAGATACTTTCTCATAAATATAGTATGCTCTGTAAGTGATACAAGTTCTTCAAAGTCAGTATTTCTGCAATTGTTCATATGGTAAATAGTAGTGTTAAGTATCAAATGGAATTAAACAAAAAGCCAATTATAGTGAACTTCCAACTGAATACTTTAAAACAAAAGATACATTAACAGACTAGTAGATGATTTAATAAATATTCTTTGCTATGCAGTCAATTTTACATTATATTTGCTTTGTAATTAATTTCAACTTTTTAAAAATCCATCCTCTCCTATTACCCTTCCAAAAAATAATAACTCTTCTACATTCAGGCTAACTTTTACGTTTCCTAAGTTTTTAAAGTTTCCACAGTAGAGAGAACATAAAGTCTTCTATTTCCATTAACATAATTTTCATGGTTTTAAAGGTATTAAAAAAGTTTTCATATTCAGAGAAGTCTAGAATTTTAAAAAGTAAACTACTTACTAATAATAATCTAAAATTTACACTGATAACTTGCAGGTTGTTCACAATTTTGACAAGCAGTTTGCTTTGGAGGGTTCAAGACAGGTCTGGGGCTGCGACCATGAGACTTAGGCCTCAAGTCTGGCCAAAGTCATAGTGCATCTTTAACTAACTTGTCTTTTTCTTTCAATCCTCGCTCCTGTTCCGGGTGGACCTCTTGGGAGTTCGAGCTGGTCTCAGACAGCGGCGCCCTCAACGTTAGGACCCGGCACTCTGGATACAGTGAAGGACACCGTGGGAAGGAAACACGTGCAGAGAAGAAATGGGGCCAGCAATAAGGCAGAAAAGGGTAAGCCTCTTGATCCCAAAGACAAAATCGAATCGGAGGAAGAGACCACAGAACATCAGAGCAAAGATCAGCCTCCTTCTCAGGATTCCCTTAAGGTATTTTTTGCAAAGGAACAGGCATAGATATCTCAGAGGCAGAGGAAGATGAAAGAAAAGGAGCTAGCTCAGCTTGTAGAGAGGCTCGAGCAAGTCCTCAGAGAACGGGAGAGTAGCTCGAGTTCAGATTCCGATGAGGACACGCCAGTAGTGGCGCCATAAATAAAGACTTTGCCTCCCTCAGTGACCCTAAAGAGTAACATGAAATCCTAGTGTTACTCCGTTGTCACCTCTCCAGGCAGGATTAAAACAGGCTGCGGAATGAGGGGAAGACATACAAGGATATGTTTTACAGTGCCTTGTGTATGAAAGGCAGGATCAACAAGGACACAGTCCTCTCCCTTTTCTGCACAAACTGTTCTAGAGTTCTTCTAGGGAGAGTGGAAAATTCAGGAGACGTCCTAACTCTGGCTCCCACTGGAGAAATGTCTGGTTCAGGTTCTGGGTCCCTTAGGAAGAAGATCAGAGTCCCTTCGACACATGTAGTTCTCTTCTCTTGTGTGGTGTTTGTCTCTTAGCGCACCTTACCTGTCTGTCTGCCCACGTGTCAATTTGTGTCCACGTTTTCAAGTGTTTCATGTTCAAAAGAAAACGTTATGTGTTCTTCTCTTTAGTTCTAACTCGTGTCTAGAAGGGTAAAATTAAAGATAGAAAGTAGGCATTTGGGGCCGTACACCTGAAGTTAATAGTTTAGCTCAGCTGGAAGTTTAGACCTGCTGGAAGCTGATCTTCAGGCCGAGCTTCTCCACTTAGAGCTGTTCCACTGTTTCTCCCAGAAAAATCTCTGTGTTTATTGAGCTCAGCAGGTGACAAGGTGCTCATTCCTTGAAATTTCAGCTAGAAAAAGTGAAAATTTTATCTAGTTTAAATATATAAGATGTGTGGTCACTTCATGTTTGCTTTTGACTGATTTTAAAAGGAATAAATGTGCTCTGAATGTCTTGGTCTTAGATTATTGGCTTATAAGCAATTGGGTATGTTAAAAAGTTCATAACTTTGGCAACAAAAGTTTGTTTAAAACTAGTAATTTGGTCGTAGTCATCCTAAACAGGAACACGTGGCATGAGGCACATGTTTTCTATATATAGGGAAACAGTTCTCTATGGATACCCCAAACTTGGGATAATATTTTATGTAATTCTTGTTCTAGAAAACAGATTTAAAAGATACAATTTAAAATAATGAGGTATTAAAAGCTGCTTATATATAAGAACTTGCAGCCACCTATTTTCTTATGTAGGGAATTTAGGGGAGCGTTACAGCCTGGCTTACTGCTTCAACTGCTATTCCAAAGAATTATCATAGATTTTAAAGGATTGTTTTTATACTATTCTATTGCAACCTCATGATTTTACTTTTGGCTTGTCTGCTTGTGGTTTTGAAAGCCCTTGAAGCATTGGGAGTCATTGGAAAGTTTTGCCTCTGGGAATGGCTGATGTCCTTGTATTGTGTTAGAGATTGCCACTGCTTGAATGCAGGAAGTTGGGACTTAATCCTCAATGTTTACTTGCTTTGTTAGCCAGAGTTTTTGCTTTTACAATGAGCTTTATAATTTTAGAGAGTGGTCATTGCTCCAAAAAGAATCTAAATAATTGGGCTATCAGTCTCCCTAGTCAGATTGTGGCACAGGAGATTCATAAAGTTAATTTACTTGTTTAATGTGATTTTCAAAAATCGTCAGATGCTAGCTGGCAAAAACCTCTCCTTAAACTCACCACAGGTCTGAAACCTCTGCTAGCTCTTCTCAAGAGATGCAAATTCTAGTCTCCTCTGTAGTTAATTGAAAGATAAAAGGTTTTGCAGTGAATATAGAAGAAGCAATTAGTTAACAGCAGATATTATACAGATTAAAATCAATTGTTGGCTGTCAGTATTTTTGCCTTACACTCACAGCAGTCCTTTAGGTAAAAGAAACCATTAATGTAAATTCATCCTTTTTCCTCTAACTAAAGTTTTGACATCCTATTATGAAACCTTTGCTATGTTAAAACAGAATTGCAGGATAAAATCGTGAAGGTATATATATATATATATATATATATATATATATATATATATATATATATATATTCTTAACCTGATATAATATTTATTCCTTATTCCAAACAATTAAATTGTTATTGCTATACACTGATATTTGGCCTATTGCATGTGCAAACTTTTCAGGCAAAATTGACAATTGATAATCATTATCCAAAAGATGAGTTGTTAATTCCTTTTTCTATGCATGCTGATTTATTTCCTATAAATTTACACATGCAGCCCATAGATAATACAATTGCTGTATTTATAGATGGTTCATCTATGAGAAAGCAGTATATACAACTGGATCACATGTTCATTCTCCTGAGTTTCCCCCTGCTGCAGCAAAGATTATTGGATTACGTTCTGTAGCCACTGTTTTAAAATGTTAAAAAATTAGTTAAACCTTAAATTTATATACTGATAGCCAATATATAGCTTATAGTTTGCGATTGCCTTAAATTGTCCCTTTTCTTAATTGCTAATTGTTGAGTTTTACAAAAGTTCATACAAATACAACTTAAGAAAACCTGATGTTCCATACTTAGAAATTTTAGAGATACTGGGTTGCCTGGATCCCTTTGTAAAGGCAATGCCACAGCAGATTTGTATACTAGGCAGATTATAATCTCATATTTTACCATCAAAATAGTAATGGCCTGAGACAACAATTTGATATTTCTAGAGAATGTACACTTCAGATTGTAAAGATTTGTCCTAAATGTCCTCTGTTTCTTGCTACATCACAATGGTTGGAGTTAACCCTTGACAATTATGGCAAATATTTATTTAAATATTAACACCTTTTTAAGCTTTCTAGTTGCAATTATTTTAACAGAAGAAACAACTAAAATATAATTTATCATCCCTAGGTTATTTTCCTATGGTTGGTATTCCAAATCAGATTATAACAGATAATGGAACTGGCTATTACAGTCAAATTGAGATTCTTTATAATTCTCAAGGACAAGATATTTTAATACAAATACTGTGAAACTTTAAAACAATATCTTCATAAATAGGGGGGAATTATATCCCCAATTATTTGAATTGTGCTTTTTATTTAAATTTTTTAAAATCTGAATGTCAAGGAACTCTTTGAATGTTTATGGCATTCTACAACTGGGCAAACTTATGCCTAGGTAAAATGATACATACTGGCATATGGTATGGTCCTGATCAAGGGGACCAATTAATATGGGGAAGAGGGTGTGTTTGTGCTTTTTCCCACAGGAAGCTGCAAGAGCATGTTAGCTTCCAGAGTGGATGGTGAGACATGCTGATGCTGAGACAAAGAATCATGCTGACCTGTGAGCTTCCTGAGAGCCCTGACAATGGTGACTTGGAAGCTGTATTAGACATCTGTTTCTGACCCACCTTTGCTTGCCTTTAACCAAAATTGGACCAGCAGCTTTACCTCAAGCTTCTAGACCTTGTGGGACAGAGAACATAGAGACTGAAAACTGACTTAAAATAGAGAAGCTGTAATGACTTTTCTCTTAACTTTAATGTGACTCAAGAATGGACTAGTTTAGAAATCAATTAAAAATCATAGACTTCATTGGAAAGATGGGTTCTGGAAATTTTTAAAGACATTTGAAAATTCATGATTGCCTTGTGAAGCTACATTTACAGTGGATAATATTGCAGCTTTAAAAAAAAAGACAGGTCTAGGCGTACTGTGGTCAAGTTTGTCACACACACACACACACACACACACACACACACACGTGTTATGTTTATAATGAGTAATCACTGAAGGGTTTTGCAAATTTATTCCAACTTTACTTTCATGAGTGCCTTGAGGTTTATATCTTAAGATAATTGTATTACAGATTAAGAGCAAAACCATATCCATTTATTAAAAAGAAGAAATGTAATAGGAACTAAAACTACCAAGTAATGAAGTAATTATGTTGACTTTAATCTTCGTTAAGTATATTCTTAAAAGTAAAAATTGAGTATCATGTATTAACAGTATCAAGGAGGGCAGACAGCAGTGGTAGATCAAGTGTGTGAGACTCCAGGTTCAATTGCCAGTCATAGCAACAACAATGAAAGCATGTACGTGCGTACACACACATACATACATATACATACACACATACACACATACACACACACACACACACACACACACACACACACTCGGGAGTAAGGGAGGGAGAGAGAAAAAATGGAGGGAATATGATTTATACTCCTTTGTGTAAGAAAATGAGAAATTCTAACACCATTCAAAATATGTAAGTTCAAGCAAATTCTTTAGATCCATCAGAGATACTCATAAAAGGCAAACTGAAACAAATACGTAGATATCCAGAATGATAAAGGACAGGAGGAATTCCTAAGCAGAATGTTAGCTTTCTCTGAAGCAGACAGAGGTAGGATAAATAAGAGAATTGTTAAATAACAAGTTACTAGAGGCCCAATACCAGTAAGAGAGAAAGTTAAAGCTCTAGGGGCAGAAACAAGTCACAGGGGAGTCCCCAAGTCTTCTGAGTTTATCTCCAGGAACTCTATCATGACTTCACACTGAATAGCAAAGGGAAAGGTTTACTGTTTCTGGCAGGGAAAAAGAAAAGGTAACCATTATTTTGAAATACACGGAGCTCTTCTATATTTAACAAGGCCTGCCCTGAGCAGCTTTTCCTTTTAAGCAAAGCCTGATCTGCTGAAATTTTACTAGAACCTACATGATCCACATGGAGGAACTGGTCAGCTATGGTTCCTTCTAGTCATCCTGTGCAATCCAAGGAGGCAGAAGGCTGGAAG